>NC_142609.1:47761141-48379141 GCF_041222555.1 Hakea prostrata | reverse complement strand
TAACACTGCTGCTAGCTAGCTCTTCTATAATAGTTGCTAAATAAATTTTAATAGCACTTTCATTTTTCTTATTCCTCCCCAACGATAATAAACAGCATTGAAGTATCAATTTATAATTTCATAAGGTGTAATTAACTTACTGTACCAACTTCATTTTATGTATCTAGATTGAAAGTCATTATGTTTTAATGAGTCCATGAGTGACGTAAGCTCTGCAACTACCATATCCAACACTCTTCTTTGAAACACGAAGGTTTATATCATAGAATAATGAAAGCTTTTGAAGTGGGTAACAAGAGTGGGGGGGGGGGGGGGGGGGGGGGGGGGGGGGGGGGGGGGGGGGGGGGGGGGGGGGGGGGGGGGGGTTTTTTTTTTTTGGGGGGGGGGGGGGGGGGGGGGGGGGGGGGGGGGGGGGGGGGTTGTTGTTGTGGGGGGGGGGGGGGGGCGGTGCCTTTTAATAGCACTAAGTTGTTGTGTTGATAGAAATTGAATGAGTTCGATTAGAAGTTTACTGAAGAACATATCCAAAAGCACCCATACTTTCCATTTATAATTTCTGTTGGACTTGATGGATACCATAAAAAGTCTGAAAATGCTTTGATGGTCACAGATGAAAAACTTCAGCTCTCCTTAATGAATTCAATTTTTGACAAGCATAACATTTTAAATAAATTATTTATGCACTTTTGTGGGGTAAAAATTATTTATGTATTTTGAAACTTCATTTTTTCACTATTTTCTAGTGTCTTCTAGGCCTAGAATCTATTCTATCAATGAAAACCAAACATCACCTTATGTATATAACCTTTCATTTGGGTAAAACAAAATTTTAGTTTCCTTATCGTAAATGAATTTGGTGTTGAACTATACTTTGAGCCTGGAGAGTTAGCACAGATCGATTACAGGGATTGATGGGCCATTTCCGATGCGTAAGTTGAGTTGGGAAACACTAACATCCCTGGAGTGATAGGTGATAGGTTAAAATAAAGTAAGAACAAGAATGTGAAGTGTGTATTATTGCAAACCATTGAATGGAGATATTTATACCTAATCTATCCAGACCGCGTGCACTGAATGCGTCTTAGTTAACTCTGGGACCCCCATGAAGTTAGCCACTTAGGTTGAGACTAGACAAGTGAAGTGGGAAACGTGACAAGATGACACCCAAAACATTTGAAAATTCCTTAACCTAGTCATAGGTTCACCATGACCTAGGAAGATAATTGGGTCGATCACCGACCCTCGAATGCTGAGTTCGGTCATTTGCCATTGGGTTTTGGATGTCAACCAGGTTGGTCCCCTGGGCCGATGTTCCGGTCCCTGGTTCGACGGCCGGCATATTCGGCATAACAAGTTTAGGTTTGCATTAAAGTAGAAGGGTTAATTGCATCATTAAATTACACAACCAAACCATTTTGGGTTAGTAGGTTTTAGGTTATGATATAATCTTAACCAAACCATCATAAACTAAGACAATGACATTACAACCTACCATTGTCTGTCCTTGCCACCAGCAACACCTAAGTGGACCCACCTTATGGTAGGGATCATCGATGTTCTATTGGCTATTACAATTGGTCCCCACCCCTAACTTCACCACCTGTAATATTCATGTGGTTTGCAAAAGTGGGCATACATAACAAGTCTACCAGAATTTGATGGGTTCTTAGGCCAGACTAGTTGTGAGCTAATATCTCTGGAGATGGTACAACCTAGACCCAGATATGGACAAATGGGCCGGCAACCCTACATGGTCTTTCTGGAGCTCGACAAAGCTCTGAAAATGATATGACTGCATCGTTCGTTTGGGTTTGAAACCTCCATGAGATGAGCTCCACAAGATGCCTGCCTCACGGCAGAAGTTGTTAACTTAAATTCCTTACCCAAATTTTTTCAATCAATTTGGACCCTTTGGAAATACAAAGTAGCCATGAGGGCTGACCGAGTGAAACATATTAAAGGAATTTAATGTGCTTTGGAAAAATCACTTAGGGCCTGTTTGGTTACATGAGTCTGGAGATTTTAAATCTATGGAGTTATAATTTATAAAATTAGATGTTTTGTTGTGGAATGAAATATGTGGATTCATCATAAAAAACTATTTGATCGACGTGATTTTTGTGAATGTGCAAATGTATAGCTTTTTTTAATCTCTAGATTTCACTCCTTACCCATAAATCTACAGATTCACGTTTTTAGTGTAAAAGGTGAATCTCTAGATTTCATGAATCTAAAGATTTTTACAACCAAACGGGTATAATTCTTAGATTCATGAATTCAGAGATTTGAAAACTCTAGATTCATGTAACCAAACAGAGCCCTTATGCTTTCTTGAAATAAAAAAAGCCTAGTATAGGTTGGTTTTTCTTTCTTTTCCCTTGTGGAATAAGTAACTTGTATTAAGAGGGTAACTAAATAAGAAGAGTACAATCTATAGTATGATTTTCCAGCAATATCATTGCAGACAATAATATATAAACTAGAAAGTAACCCTCCTGGGTCAAATTGTATCTCACCCGGAGTTTGGAGAAACCCTGCCAGTAAGTCTGTTCCTTGGTTCAACTCACGAACATGGTGTAAAATGAGGCAATCGCTACGACTCTAAAAGAGTACACAACTATTCAATGCGAGAAAAGAACAACACAGAAAATTCAAACCTGAAATATAAAGGACAATCAAACTATTTGAAAGTGAACTTAAAATCGCTAGGTGCCACCTCCAATGGTACATACGTGTAATTGATCCAAAACTTATTCTAATTAGAAAAGCAACAAAAGTCAAATTAAAAAACGGACAGAATATAAGACGTACCTAAAATTAGAGAGAGAAATTTGATTAAAAACACGTGTCAGGTGAATGGGAAATGTGTTGGGGGGACGGGGTACGTGTCGATATCAGATGGTCTGAGATGTCAGAGTGGGGTAGGGTAAGGTATTAAACAGTGGTGTAAGGGAAACTGGGAAACTTTCCCTTTCCGTATAAATGCATAGAAAGTGACTCTTCAGACACACTCACCCCCACACATTCAAAGTCCTGTCGGCGTCGGGTGAGGTTTGCTTTTCGGTCCCCGCCGTACCTCTGTCCTCTCTCTCTCTCTCTCTCTCTCTCTCTCTCTCTCTCATCCATCCTTCTCCACCACTCACTTCTGTCATCGTAATTATGAGTTGCGGTTATGCCGCACAACATCGCAGTATATAATGAAATAGTTACACCAGCTGACATGTACCGGTCTGAAGTTAGACATACGGTCGCGCGTTGCCTCTCCCCGTCCTAATCTCGCATTTATGGGGCTATGCACCTTCCTAACAACCGAGGCAGTCTTCTTTTCCTTGTTTATTAGAGACATTTTTTCTTTCTAGGTCCTTATGTTAGATTATAAATTAATGTTGGGTCTTTTCAATGTAATATATTCCGTATGGGTTTTTAATAGACTAATAACTAGGGGTGTCAACCGTGCGGTTTAAGGCGATTTCGGGCTGAAAAATACCTAATCCAAACACGGCCCATTACCAAAATAACGGTTTTGGGCTAATTTCGGTTTGGATTCGCTAACTAACGGTTTATGGTATGTAAGACAATTGAGCATCCTACAACAAAAGCGAAAATTATATAGGAAACAAAGTTGCTATTGGTCAATTTCCAATAAAAAAAAATCCACTCATTCTATAGAAATCAAAAACCTAGATATTAAGTAATAAAATGACTATTTGATCTTTGAATTCATGCTTAATTTTTTTTATTGTCTATACTAACTACCTAATGGTAATATAATGATTCAAATACTACTTAATGAAAAATTACAAAACGGGTTATAACGGGTTGCGGTTCGGTTTCCGGTTGGTGCGGGCTCCACAATCCTCAGCCCAATTACGGCCCATTAAGGTTCGGTTGGTGGTTGGATTCGGTGTTATTTAACTTATACCCGGTGGCCCGATTGATTAACAACTGCCCAACTTCGGTTCGCGTCTTCTTCCCCCGGTTCGGTTCAACTTGCAAGACTCTAAATTGACACTCCTACTAATAACTATCAAGTATATTCAATTTCAAATATAGAGGGTCAAAGTGTCACTCAGGTTATTTAATACATTGTATTAATATATAATTTTTTTATTTTTATTTGGTAGAAAGAACGAGGTCATGCACGACCCAATAGAAAACAAAAAAAAAAAAAAGAAAAATCTAATTTGGGCCAGCCAATATATCAGTCTGAAGAAGTTCTTGTAATTTCATAGGTGACTTTTGTAGGATTTTCAAAGTTTTCATTTCATCACAAAACATCCTTGAACACTAATAATTAGCTACTTGGTTTCTTTCTCGTCTAATATGGGTAAAACGGATATTTTCATTTGATATGAATCTTTGACGGATGTCATTAATAATGTTCTCAAACTTTCTTTGAACCTCCGAATAAGGATGAAGAAGCAGGATAGCATGGCGTGAGTCCGATTCCATTTAAATATGTCAGCCCCCATATTGAGAGCAATATCCAATTATTCATTAAATACTAAAAGTTCAGCTTCTAGAACTTCATTACATCGCATCTTTTTGTGAATTCGTCTCGAAAAGTTCCACTGTGGTCTCAAATAATTCCTCCCACTTGAACAATTTGACGTTTTTTGATAATGGAGGCAGCAATATTGCATTTAAAACATCTCTTTGGTGGTTTAAACCAATTACACTTCTTTGTAATACTTGCTGATTTCTTTTGCATTGCAAGATTCTCGTGTTTCCTTTACTGTGCTAAAGTAATCCTCAATTATTAACTTTTCATTTCCATGTCGGACATAATCGATGACATCATGCACAGCTTCATTCCTCCAATTCTATAGAAAATAAATCACACGGACAAATTTCTCTACTCATCCTGTATTACCATTTAGAAGCTTCTTCATAAATGTTAAGTTCATACCAAGAGGTTCGATCACAAATATAAAATATTAATATATGGTTTTAAAAATAGATAATTGGCTATTGAGCATTAATTATATGACTAAATATATAGATATATCCAGAAAAAGAAAAATATATATATTAAATAATTTGAGGGTAACATTGAGACATGTTACCATCAGATACTACACAAGAAAGAATTCGGATATCTAGATGGAATCTAGGGAAGAAGTGGATTTCTATATTAATTTTATAGGGCCGATTGCAAGGGTCTACTGTAATATGGAGAACATTGTTAGGGTATTTTAGGCAATTTTTCTTTATCAACTCAAGAAAACAAAATTGGAAACGACTGAAAAACCATGTGACGTGAGTTCAGGGTGAAATTTTATGATCAATCTCTTCAATTGTTGTCATTTCTGTCAGGCACACGATCCAATGGTCCATCAAGATATCAATCTTTGTTTGTATGGGCGTTGATTGAATAGAATGAGTTAAACCAGATTGATGACTGATGACATCAAAAGCTGTCCTTTTGTATCGATGTTCTCGCACTTGAACCGAGTCAACCCGGATTGAAAATAGACCAATTGCCAATTGGCACCCTCGACGTGGAAAGTTGAATCATCACGAGGACATTTTCGTATAAAGGGAATTTATTAGAGACATCAGACATCAGACACGTTTCAAGTGATTCGGATATATCGGGTGGAAACGCAAGAAAGAAAATGATGGGTTAGACACTCCCAAATTCTACTTCAGTGCTGTGCAATTAATGTAAATGTGCAGTACTCAACTGCCTACTGTTCAGATCTAAAAAATCAAAATGGATGGTTGAGATTTAACCACCATAATTGATCCTCACTATTTGCAGCTCAATGCGCATAATGAAGCCGAATCCAAGCACTGATTTAAAAAATATTGTTGGATCAACTTTTGTAATTTAATACCGTAATTTCTACCCAAAAAAAAGTTAATTTTGTAATGACAAGTTATGGCTACACATAAAACTACAATACTGGTTGTTTGCTGGAATAAAGGTGGGGTGGAAAAAGAATGGTGAGACTTTTTCAAGAAAACCAATAGTTTTATTTGTTCTGGCAGACAAGTTTTCTTTAATTAAGGAAGTATGTTTGGTAAAGTAATAGCCTAATTTTTCCACCCAATACATTTTCAAAAACTTCATACAATAAAAATATACACAAACCATACTATGGAATTTTATGGAAGATTTTATTTTTTCCTACTCCTTTTTTAACACCCAATTCAGATTTAGCAAACAAACGATGCCTAAAAGTTTCTACCCAAAAAAAAAAAACCCACTAAGGAGTGTCTTCTTTTTGTTTGAAAGTAAATTCAATGCATAACAAAGTCAATACATACATTCACGTCTACTCTATAGAGCTGTAGAAGACAAGAATTTGGCAAATGTTAATCAAGTAGAAGATTCACCGACAAAGTCTTCGTCTCTTAGTATAAGGTAGATCTATAAATGGATAGTAAAAATCGGTCATTTAATTTGCATCCCTATTCATTATGAGTATCCAAATTCGAATTTTTCTTTTTTCGGAAACTTTATGATGATATCTGTTGGATATCAAATTGAAGTCGGATAGCGGTTAATAGTGTATTTGAGCCGAATCTGATCCATTTACAAGTCTATAATAAAGAGTTTGAACCCCTTTAGGGCAAAGAGTGAAGTCATGTGTATATAAAATAGTAATCTCCTCTTATATAAAGTTAACTATAACAATTTAGTTGCTGGATAGAGATTTTATTATTGATGAGGTCCTCGAGGATAAAATAACATCAAACCGGGTTTAACTGCGATTGGGTCATGCACTCCGGTTGGGAACGGGTTCAATCATGGTCAAGACCGGCTCAAAGTTTGAACCAATCAGTTACATAAGGGTGAAGGAACTCTACAGTTAAGGAAATGAACGTGGTCCCGAAGAATTCGGAGATATGTGATCGAGTCCCAAAGGGTAACTACCACTAATACAAGGTGGATGATTGTGCTAGGAAAGGTAATTACTATTATCTCTAAAAGAGAGGTAAACCCTAGGATCGAAGGGCTAAGAAACAAGATGATGAACGAATCCAACAGTCGGAAATAAAAGGTAAATCCTATATAAATTAAAGAGTTATACAAAATGAAGGTAACTGAATCGTTTTCCTCTATTATCATTATTCAATTAAGCTCTGCAACTAGCCAGAGTTCAGTGGTGATCCATAATCCATTGCTAACTTAACCTTTGGAGTTAAATACTTGACTGCACGGTCGACCTACATCTAACTTTGTTTTGCTAGTCAACTTCAAGGAATCAAGAATTGAACAGAATTTGGACGCATCAACCATACATTTTCTACCTAGTATGTTGGATATTTATTCTTTACAAAAAAAAAAAATAAAAATAATAATATTTCTTTCTACATAAAAAAAAATGTTAGATATTTTTTCTATAAAAATAAAAAAATAAAAAAAATTTGATGGTTCTTGCTTTTCGTAGCCATAGTTTCATATCAATCTCTACCATCTTAGTGACATCACAACCATGCTGCCTATGTTGGAAACCTCTATGAACACAACAGATTTTTCATTTTCTGTGCTTCCCATGGATGGGTGACAATTTTCAATAACCCTAGAAATAGTGGGTATGGGTGACAATTAAGCCTCTTTGACCTCATTTCTCCTTTTTCCTATTTCAAAACTGCGAGAACACTTTAGAACACCAATATATACATATAAACCCTTGCTCTTTGTAATATAACTATGGTTGAGGATTTCTGGTTGTGTTCAGGAAATATCACACCTCAGATAAATTATAGCATGAAAAGGTTTCATTTAGTAGAAAATCTATAGTGCAAGGATGAGAGAGAACCTAAGTGCAGAATCTATGCTTAAATTGTGAAAGCACCCAAGACAAAACATATCCCAAGTTCTCATTTTCTGGGGTATTAATTGGTTATTTGAAGGATTCAAATATTCTACAGCTATAGATGTTTCAGCCATTCTCTTCCCGGCTAAGGATTGCATGCCAAGTGTCTTTTTAGGTATACCACATCGTTTCTTTTTGGGGTAGGCAAAGAGCTTCATTAGCTACAAGAGAACTCATGGACAAGTCAAGATTAGACACAAGGATTTAAAATTTGAATTTAGAACTTGGTTTAATTTCACAGCCTTCTGAGTCTGTGACTGCATACTATGCGGATTGCAGTTTGGATTCACAAAATTAGGAAATAGAAATGAAAACTTTGTTGACTCATCTCTAGACCTGTAAATAGATAGTCAAAATTTCTCTCTGAATTTATATTTGTATTTGTTTAAGAGTGCCTGTATTTTGGAGTTTTTCTTACAAAAAAAATCCGTATCTGTCCGCTAAGCAACTAGATTTAGATAATTGCTTATTGAATAGAATAATATACAGATAAAAATTTATCTAGATAGGGTAAAGTTTTTAACATTTTTCTCTAAAAAAAGGGGTTGATAATCGGATTCGAAAATTTGAAATAAAAAATAATAACAAAAAAATGACAATCACCAATTAATACTCAGATAGTTTATCAGATCAAATTATTATCGGATATCCGATAAAGTTTCGGATTCGAATTCAGATGCCTTTTCTAATTTTTTCTTTTCTTAATTAGATTCGACCCCCATATTAGCGAATCGGATCCATTTACAGGTTTACTCCTCTCCTATTCTTTGCATTAATGAAGCTTTCATATTCTTTAACATGCAAGTTACTTTGTTTTCTGATTTTCCCTAATCTCTAGTCCATTCTAGTTAACTGTTAATCCACTGTAATTTTTTGTAATTCCAAAAATGACCTTACTAAAATCGAAAAAAAATTTTAAAAATAAAAAATGAAGTGAAACGGTTGACTCCCAATCGTCCATGTTAGCTTTTTTTTTGGTAATGAGAATGATTTCTTGAATAATAAGTCAAGGGTATATAGTCTTTGCATTGTTAACCGTCCCTTCGCGGCTTGTTTTCTGATGTTCCCTTTAGATTTTTTCATTAAAAAAAAAAAATTTCTCAGGGAGTTTTATTTTCAGCCATTGGATGAAAATGAAGACCTTTGTGTTGTACTTTTGTCTTCATCATTTTTTATTTTTATTTTATTTTTGGTAAATGAACTCTATCCCATTCAACGTTTTGAAATATAAATAACCATTGTTTCCGAGAAGAACAAGAAATGGTTTTTTCTTTTTTTTCCCCCTAAACTGTGACTAATATCATTCTAACTTTCAAAGGGATCTGAGTGTAATTATTATAATTGGAGGACCTAAAAGTTAAATTAAAGCAGAGTAGAAGGAGAAACCACTAAATTTACCGAGAGAAATATTCCATGAGGAGCTTGGGTAATATTGAGTAACTTCAGGGTGTTAAAATTATTTACTCAAAGCGTAATTGGAAAGACAGAAAAAGAGAGTTGACAGCCATGGACGCTCTGCTATATATATGAAAGAGGAATTCTCAAGACTCCCCCGTTTCGGTATTGCTTCCGCTCCAAGGATTAAGATGGTTTTCAGTTGTCTCGTTCAAATTCGATCTGAGAATTCCATTATTTCAGCGAGTGTGAATCTGACTTCGGTTTTCTTATCAATTGAATGAGAGATGTAAACGTTTTGAAAAGGTTCGAAAGAGTCTTGGAAGTAACGAGAACGGGAAATTGTTGATCTAGTTAAGCGATTACATCGAATTTTTGTTGAATTTGATTGTTTATGGAGTTGATTACAACTTCAGGAGGCAGATCTGGAGATTGCGGAGACGATAAGCAATTCGTTGCAGAAATTCAGGGACTAATGACGGAGAAAGCTTTTCAAGAGTCAGCAGCAACGGTGCCTGTAACCGAGAACTCATTTACTGCTCTCCTTGGTCTCCCAGCTAACCAAGCGATTGAGCTTCTTCACGAACCTGTGAAATCTGAAGATATTCTCGTAGCAGATCAAGGATCATTTGGCCACTCATTTAACTGTTCTTCTATATTTCCTACAAATGCTGCCCTAGTAGAACGGGCTGCAAGGCTCTCAGTGTTCGCTGCAGCTGAAGATTCGCCTGAATCGAGCTCCGTTCCGTCAATTTCAAGCGAGAATTCTCCCAAATTGAAGACTGAACCGCCTGACTCTGAATCCAATCGGAGCTCATCTCCGATTCTCTTCTCCACCGCCAACATCCAGAACCAAAAATCAACTAAGCGCAAGGAACGGGAGAAGGTAAAAAGAACTCTTCTAAGTTCTCAGGTTTTCTTCCATTTATGGTAACTGATATTTCATCGTCGAGAAGACAACTTACATTGTTTTTCCATTTTGGGTTAAATTAGGTGAAAGGCTCTTCTGCTAAGAAGAGCAAGAACGATGGAAGCAAAGATGGGGAGAAGCTTCCTTACGTTCACGTTCGAGCTCGTCGTGGTCAGGCTACAGACAGCCATAGCCTAGCTGAAAGAGTAATTAATCACGTTATTTGCAACAGAAGAAGAATATATTAATATTCAATTACTCGTAATCCTTTATTATTGAATAAACTAATTCACTTTTTCTTTGATAATGATAGGCGAGGAGAGAGAAGATCAACGCTCGTATGAAGCTCCTTCAGGAACTGGTTCCCGGCTGTAGCAAGGTTTACTTCTCTCTCTTTCTTCTCCGTTCCCTGTTGCTTTCTGTCTTATTAGAGCTGCTGGTTGTGTTTCATATTTTTGACTCCATTGGTTAAATTCGGTCGACCAGTTGAATGGTCCAGTTTCTGGACCAAGGAGTAGACCAATGCTTATTATTGCGTGTTTTCTGTGCTTGATTGTAGAATGGGATTGACAGACATTGGTAACCGACTAGCACCATGGTTTTAGCCTTTTAGGTACCACTTAAAAGCATTCTTCTAGGATTTCTTTTTTGGTAACTGTTAGCTTTTACATGAAGGTGGATATTATTACATATACCATCACTAGTGTCTATGGTTTCTTCTAGAAAATTTTGGTCGGTCGGTGCATTAAAACCTTGACCAAGAACGACCATTTGTAGCAAGATTAGTCGATTTGATTTATCACTAGCTTCATTGAATTATCTTATTTGTCTAAATGATTGTAAGGTTTTGAATGGGTGAGAATTGATCAAATCCAATTTAGCATTTAAATCATGAAATATTAGTTTGTATTAGCCAGCGTCACTTTATTACGATGAGTACTGTGTCAGCTAGAAGAATTCTTGTTTTTCAATTTTAATTTTTACCAACAATAGACATTAGTCTTCATCATGGTATTAAAAATCTCTTAACAAAAATTATTGGAATAAAATTGCATAGGAAAAATGCTTCCTCCCTTTCATTTAGCCTCAAGCTCTCTGTTTGTATAAAAGCTTTCAAGATTGTTTTAACTTATTAATCATAGTTGATATTAGTATAGAATATGAAAAATACTTAGAAAATATGGTGAGCTCTTACCCAAAAACAAACTATGCTAAGCTTTTTGTCATGAGTATATGTAGGGTGTATTTTTTTTTTTTTAGTAAATTGAGAATATATGTACATTTACCGCAATAATTTCTTGCTAGAATTATAAAATATTTTTTAAAGAATAACCTATGCTTTTAAGTAGGACTACAATCACAGGGTTTGGTCGTTTTCAGTCCTTTTTTTAATATATTTTGGTCAACTTGGTCAGAACTCTGAACCCAGAGCTGTGATGGTAGGAGAACTGTAGGAAAAGATATGGTGTTAGTGCCCTAATTGTATCAAAACCGGAGTTTAGAGCGAATCCTAAGGCTTTCATGGAGACAAATTACTTTGGGAATTGTGTAAAGGTCAGTACCATGGATGGACGAGAATTACCTTAACGTGGTAGGGATCTTGTATACCCTTTAGGTGTCTCTATCACCGTTCAGGAAGAATAGAAAAAAAAGTTAAAGTGAAATGACAACGGCAGAACTTCTGTAAAGGCATCTCTGCCAAACACCACAAGGAGATTACAAATGATAGAACAGAACAGAGCCATGGGGTCGTTGTTCCATTGGTATAGAAAAAGATACGATGCGATACCATCTGCTCATGCTCTGTTGCAGGTCATCACCATTGAATTTGTGCGGAAATCTCACGGCGGAGACCTGAGTAAGGGACACAATCTAATTGGTGGATGGATTGGTGGTCTGAAGGCCTGAATTGGATCAGGCGAGCTTATTAAAGTTCACCTGATCAGTAGAGTAGCCATACATATAGTGGTCCTATCATCCATGTCATGAAGCATTGAAACCATGAACCCAAGTATTAATTGTCTTATGAAAATAGGACCACAGGACTACTGGAATTTGCAATTTGTAATTAGTAACAAAACACTGGTCCTCCAATGCTCATTGGTTTTATTGATGACCTTCAAATCCTCTTTGACTGCGTCTCTGACTTGAATTCAGAGAAATACTATTATCTAACACCCAACCAGCGCCTGAGCCTTCTCCGTCTGCTCTGTCTGAACTCTGGACCACCTAACAAACTGTGTGAGAATTAGAGTCAAGGCTCAGAGCTGTGGATGTAATAAACTACACTCTTTCATCAAGGATTTCAAAAGGTGGGGTTCTTTGGACCTTTGGTAGTGAAGTTTTGGTAATGGTGAGAATGGACTTGACACTGGAGATCCCTGCAAATATCTTGCATAATCGGTAAGTTTGTGGCTTCTATTGCATAACAGGTTCTGATTCAATAAGGCTTCTTGCATGTAGGCGTCAGACCGAACACCGTGCCCCACTGTAACATAGACCCAACAAAGGTTAAGAGTTTTTTTTCTTCTTTTCCTCACGCTAGAAAGCTAGAGGTCACTGAAAATCAGAAATCTGAAACTTTTGTTGGGCGTAATGGCCCACGGCCTCCATCTTTGGCCATTTGTTTACTTTTGTTAGAAGCTGAGGGACGAAGAAAAATCTGCATCTTTCCTTCTCTGGAATTTGCAGGTTGGTACTTTCGTCCTTGGCATTAGTTTATATTTTTGGACGGCTATTTTGATAACAATACAGAGTGGGGATGAATGCATTGAACGGTCTAGTAGAAAAGTCTAGTTGCTATCTGATTTCTGTTGAAGTGGGCAGTGAGGGTGACTCTTGCTATCTTTAATCGTGTCTCCGTTTCATTGGTATAATGGCGTTCTTTTACGAAAAAGAAGTGCTTTTGCAGATATCAGGTACGGCTCTGGTGCTGGAAGAGATCATCAACCACGTACAGTCACTGCAGCGTCAAGTGGAGGTCAGACTCTGAGCTCAGACACCCCTGTTTCCACTTTACATTATTTGTGTTATTCGTCTTTTGACCTTAAAATGCAGTGGGTAAAATAGCAGGAGCCCCACTCTTTACTTTTTCACCCCTTCTGAAGATGTAAAAAATAACCTAGCCTTTTGAACTCCGTTCCTAATAAATGATAATCCTAGCCACGTAATTAGTAATTATTAGGGTTTGAACTTCTTGCACAGTTGATTACCCAAATAATAATAGTAATATTAATAAATTAAAACTTCTTCCACAGTTTCACCAGAAAAAAAAGAAAGAATATTTTTTTTTGGTAATCAAAAGAATATTCTTCCACAGTACCCAAATCTGCAACTTGAGCTAAATATAAAATAAAATCTCATCCTGGTACTGTTTATCCCTGGGGACTTGTGCATGCGCCAGTTACTGGTGGGGCCGAAGGTTGGTTACCTAGATAGCCTCCAATGTGTAATTTTTTTGGGTAAATCCTCCAATGTGTAAATTTAATTTTTTGGGGGTAAATCCTCGAACTATATAATTTTTGGTGCCCCCATGGTGAAGAAATGGTACATACATGCATTTTCCCCCGCCCCTTTTTTTGTGAAAGTATACATGCATTCACTTAAAGGAATACAAACTTGAAAATGGTGTTAATATGAATATAGTGTTTGACGTGTAGATTATCATGACCATCTTTATGTTTTTCTGTTATTTTGAAATTATTATATTATCCTCTAGTGTGGTAAAATTGGGATACCTTAGAAAAGATGCCTCTTCACACTATAGGCAAAAAGAATAATATTTTTTTATATTTATTTATTATTTAATTTTCATCAACTTGGTTCTAACTTAATGTAAGTATTTGGTTTCAGCTTCTATCGATGAGACTTGCTGCCGTAAACCCGAGGATCGACTTGGGCCTTGACAACTTATTGGCTGTAGAAGTACGTACCTACTAATTGGTATATTTTTCAGTATTTATCAGTTTTTTTTTTCTTATTTAACTTTTTTAATGTATTTATTAATACCAAAACTTGTTTAATAGTCAAACGTCAACCACGGAAAATAATTTTTAATGACGACCTCAAAAGGTGGTGATGAGGGGGCTTGTAGTAGATGATTGAGAATGCACTCCCTAATGCCTTCTGAATTATTTCCACCATTATCTTCGAATGAATAGATTCAGATCTTTACCAAAAAAAAAAAAAAGATTCAGATCACTTTTTGGAAGCTGAGATCAGCAAATTGTGAGGAGATTAGATCATGCACAACTTTTTTTCATCATGCACCGTACAAGCTATATAATTGATCTTCTCCCTACCCTGAAAAAGTCTCCCTGGTCTCTTAAACTTGTTCCTACTTGTTTGGATATGGCAGTTAGTTCCCTTCACTCACTTTGGAATACTCATGGTAAAAAATTGGTTTTTCTTTTTGGCTAGGAGGGCCCTTGATGATAATTTACGAGAGGTTTGGCGTAATGTAATGCTGCAGATGTAATTGTCTAAAGCTTTAATTAATAAAAAAAAAAAATTTCAAAAAAAATTATATCCCTTTCTTCTTCTGTAGGTATTTCCTGTGATGTTAGTAGGAGATGTAAATAATACTCGTTTTCTCCTTAATATCTTGTATTTGCTTACTAACATATGCGTGTTATAGGTGTTACCACCAACATTACTCTGATTTGGCTATTTCTAACTTTAGCCTTCTGTATTGGTTACCCATTTGCCTCACCGTTGTGTAATTTATGCCTTGATATCAACTTTTACTTCAAGGTACTTATTTTTTATTTGGCAGAGTGGATGTCTGAGTACTGGTAGCTTCCCCAGCACACTAACAGTAGAGCCAATGATGTGGTCTGAACTTCAATTCAATGGACCGAGATACCAACAACAAAATCAGCAGCTTTGGGACTTTGATGTACTACAACCACCAGTCTGGGAGAGAGACAATTACAACAATTATCATCCATCAGAGGATTCTGTTTTCAGTCAGAACTCCTCAGCAGATTCAGGTGAGATTACATATTGAATTGAATGGACTATATGATTGCTGTTTGATTTTGGTAATTTATGTCAGAAAAAAATTGAATCCTCTTTGACTTATGTCTACTTGCAAAATCTGTTCCTTAAGTTGCTCAATTTTTATTTTGGCACAGCACCAAAGCACTCCAGCCAGTTCAAAATGGAAACATTGAAGCTTGGATGAAGATTTCATGTTAGTTTGGTAGTGTACATATCAAACAAGTATCATTAGCAATTAGAAGAATACTGGAGACGAGCTATCCATGTTCTTCAAGGAACGTCTTTGTGACATGGACAGAGGCGATTAGGATCCTTCATTCGCTTCAAATCTAGGAGGAAAATGTTCTAATATCTTAGTACTAACTCAATTGGGTTATCTAGCTAGTCTTTTGCTTGATCAGTTTCATATGAGTCGATTGATTCATCTTGTAAAACATGGAAAGGATATGACTTATATTATATTGAAGGTCGTTTTTTCTCGATCTGCTTCATGTGTCTGTACTCTTCGAAGATTTCTTTGTCTTACTATCAACATATTCACCAGTCATCATCTGAACCACAAATTTGTACATTTCAGCTGGAAGTGCAAATCAATGGATACTGAACAAAACTGGAGAAACATGATAAAACCAAACAGCAAAAACTTATACAAAACTATTTCAGGAAAGCAGCATAGCTAACACAATCTCAGAGACAGTTCTGTACCAATTAATCATCTCAGAGGCCTAAACATAAGAATACATTGCCCTGGTTGACTTTGTAAGCTTAGTATGTACATATTGCAGCTCAAAACAAGGGGAGAAAGTTAAATTTTGTTGGAATACTGTGATTTTAGCGACAAGGGACTCCAAACTTCAAAAACAAAAATTGGAAAAAAAATATCCGACCTGCCGGATTCGAACCAGCGACCTAAGGATATCTGATAGGTATCCTCCCACTACAGTCCTCCGCTCTACCAACTGAGCTAAGGTCGGAAACAATGTGGCTGCTGGGATTCGAGCCCAGGTCTCCACGGCCACAACGTGGAATTCTCACCACTAAACTACAGCCACAAGATGTTAATATGCTCCATTATTTTTATTGAAGTATATAATTGAGCCTCTTGGTGATGCACACATGCGTGTTCTTCATGCATGGCGATGGCAACCTTCTATGTAAAGACAATAAGTGCAAGAAAATCATGGGTTTAAACTTGAAACCTCTGTCCCTACCACACCTTCCCCCTTCCCCAGGCCTGTGGGCCCATAGTCTCTATGACTGGTTGATGATGACCAAAGATGATGAACACAAAAAGAATTTTGTTTTATCGGGGTAGGGTAGCCCTGCCACAAGGCTGTTCGGCTAGAATGAGCTTTGTGAGTAAGATAGTTCAGCTCATTATGTCTTGTGCAATCTCACTCGGTCCAATACTCTCTTATTCTTAATGGTGTTGTTCGGTGCTTGTTCACACCTTCAAGAGATCTTCTGTAGGGAGACCCCTCTCCCTTGCATTGTTTGTCATATTAGTTAGGCACTGAATAGTCTTATGAACCAAGTAGTTGAGTTGCAATTGATGAAGGGTGTAACACAAACGAAACCGAAGTGAAGCCATTTCTCACTTGGTGTTCATAGATGATTGTTTACTGTGCTCCTAAGTTTAACTAGAGGAGCTCTCTAATTCTAAAGAAAGTTTTGAGTGTTATTGCAAAGCCAGTGGTCAAGTCATTAACAACTTGAAATCAAACTTGTCCTTTAGCACTAATACTTCTACAAAAATCAAAAGATGGTCCTCTAGAGTATTCAAGACTAATTATCGAGAGGACCCATTGAAGTACTTGAGTGAATAAAATGGAGTTATTTCATGCATTGAATGACAAAAAATCTAATAGGCTTAGGCTCTTTTTAGTATCAATTATCATTATCAATTATGAGGTTTTTTCATTATTTTAAGTTATTTGGCATCTATTATCAGTTTTATTTTTATTCTAAAATAATAGAAAAACTTCCAAACTCAATAATGAACTTTTTATCTATTATGAATTATGGTGAGAATTTCATTCTCTTCATTTATGCACAAGTTTACTTAAAATTTGATGATTAAGATGAGGATAAAACAGTCATTACACATTTTTTCAATAAAAAATCTCACTTTTTCTTTTTTTTTTATCACTTGCTCACTATTATTTATTAATAATTTTTTATTTTGACACCAAACTTATTTTTCATTCTTGACCAATAATGAATTCTTGTACTTATTTCTTTTGAATAGGCATACTAGAAAATGAAAATCGATAAAAAAAGAGCCTTAATGATGGGTGAGAAATTGATTATCTCATGCTACCTGCAAAACATTGTTGAAGTCTCTAAACGTCTTCACACTTAGAACTCCCAACCAATTTCCAAAAGGCGACTACCAACAGGGCTGCTAGATTTTGCAAATGACACAAACCAAACAGCAAAAACTGAGATGAAACTATTTCAGAAAATCTGCATGGGTAACACAATCTCAAAGTTTGTACCAATCTAAATTGTATGAGAATACAACAGCATTCTTCAGCATTGAACCAAGAGTCGAGATGTAAAAGAAAAATACGTTATCAATGATGTATTATTAGTCATTCTTTGAATGTCTTTGCGGCACGGGCGAGAGAAAAAAATGTATTGGTGTTTGGGGAAAAAAATTCCGACCTGCCGGATTCGAACCAGCGACCTAAGGATCACCTGTCAGGTATTCTCCAACTACAGTCCTCCACTCTACCAACTGAGCTAAGGTCGGAAACATTGTGGCTGCTGGGATTCGAGCCCAGGTCTCCACGGCCACAACGTGGAATTCTCACCACTAAACTACAGCCACAAGATGTTATTTGATTGGAATTTTATAAGTAATCACAGATAAATCTATAACTAAACATCCCAAAAATGCGGAAAGAAAGTATTGATGAACACGAAGAAATTTTATTTTGCGGGTAATAGATAACTAATAATTTTGCTTAATTGAAAAATATTAGGCTCAAGATGGGTTCTCAGCCAAGCATCTCCGACAACGTTTTCACCGTGCAGGAATTTTTTCCATGTACACATCCTCTACAATTCCCACTCCCTGTAATTTTTTTTCCATGTTCACATCCTCTACAATTCCCACTCCCTGTAATTCCTATCTAAGATTGTGATACATGGCAATTAATTATCTAAGTGTTAAAATTACAACCCAATTAGAAATCGAATCTAATAACATCCTAAGATTAAGCCTCAAGAAAAGAGGAGATACAAAATTGAAAAAAAATTAAGAGATTTATTATATTCAATTCCTAGTTGGATGCTAATTCTATCCTTGGATATTAACTGTGTTACAATCCTAGATAGGAATTACAAGAAATTGCAAGGGGTGAGAATTGTAGAGGATGCGAACCCAATTTATTACAGGGAATTGTAGAGGATGTAAACCCAATTTTTCCACTATCTTAAGAAAAACAAAAAGGGGGAAAAATTTTCTTTGTATTTTAAGGGTGTTTGATTTTAAGGAAAGAAGAACTTGGCCGTGCTAAAGGTAGATACGAAGCAGGCGTATGATAGAGCAGTGTGGCACTTCCTCGAGGCTGTTTTGGCTAGAATGGTTTTTGGGTGTCTGACAGTTCAGCTCATTATGTCTTGTATAACCTGGATCTAGCACATTTAGCATGAAATTTTGTTATCAGCTCATCATGTCTGGTGTAACCTGGATCTAGTACATCTAGCTTGAAATGTTGCATTTTTGCTTCTTTTTTTTTCAGGGTGTCCAATTTGGCCATGAATTCTCTAGCAATGAGGGCCTTATCTTGCAGGGTGGATATCCTGGCCTGGTTCCACTCCATGGCTACAGAACCTTTGTCCTCTTGTAGCTGCGTGTTCTTCTTCTACCCTAGAAAAAGATTTCAAGTATTTTGTCTCCATTATGCTAACCCAGGTAGCAGAGCAACCAAGATCAGATAATCTGGATTTCATCATATGCCATGGGTAATACATCTTGAGTATGATGAGTCACCGTGGGTCTTCTCTGCTAGCTGAAACCAGGCTAAATGAGTTTAAATCCTAATAGAAAAGCAATAGCAGCAGTTGTCAATATTATGCTAAACCTGTGATTTGAGTTTTGCCTTTGAATTGGCTCTGCAAATACAAGGAATTGGTAAAAAATGCTTCGTTTTATCAGTGAACTTCGACTATGATTGTAGAACATATGAATCGCAATATGCAAAAAATTTCATCTGGGAGACTATAAGTGTTAAAAGGAAAAGGGGAGAAAAGTCTGCCCCAGTAATACAAGACAAAAAATTGTGAACAGTAGAGGTAACTCCAGAGACGAGATGATTGGTGGCCCTCCAAACATTTGTCAAGCCACTGGTTCATTGAGGAAACACAAAGTCATTACCTGCACCAATACCAACTAAAAGAAACAAACAAACAAACTAGAAGAGAGAAGTTAGATCAAGTCATGTCCAGAGCAACCTCCCCCCACCTCTCCTTCTCTCAACATATCTGATAATCATTTTAGGCCTATTAACCCTGATGCTTTTGCTTCTACCCAATTCAAATCATGTACCCCTCCATACTGGAACATTCAGAGATCTCCATCACACATAAGGCAAGAAAATGGCATTGCTATTTCATACTCATCAGATCTGTTACATTCCTCAATCGATCATGCACAAATGTGGCATTACAAGGTTACAGCTGAAAAGCATATTTCCAAGCACTGCATTTATGTAGGAAATGGTCCATCTCCTACAAAACGCAGCCATTACTCCAAAACTTAACTTCATTGATTGGTTCATGACAAGTACCATCTGTTACCATGGAAACATAAGAAAATAATTGCTGCACCGTATGAGCTGCATAAGATGTAGTGTCACGGCTTCACTTATTTTTCTTCAATGGGGTCAATGAAAAAATTTCCGGAAGCATATAGACTACACTCCTCACTAGCTAAAAGAAAATGGAACCCAGGTCTCCCTCCAGAGCACAATCATTCCCAGTGAAGTACCTAAACCCATGAACTAGACCATGTACTTCATGTCTGATTTCAATCCTTGAATGCCAGCACCGTTAAGAGAGAGAGTGCCGGGAATGTAGGTAACAAATGTTACTTGCAGCTACAGCTGTGTCTTCCAAACTCGAATGGTGCCATCAACAGAGGATGTTATCATACAGTTATCCTTTGGATGATAACTCACACTTGTTACCTGCCAAGAACCATGAACCATGAACAATTTTTTATTATGTTTATTTAATATAATAAAAACAAATAATTAAAATGATGGATTACAAAAGCCAAAATTTAGAACTGCCATAAACTGGCATCTAAAGACAAGCCCCTGCTGGTACATCTCCTTGGATTTACTTGTTATATATATCATATTCAAGCAATTGACTCTGGGTGGGAGACCTAAGAGTATCTGATTATGATTAAAGTAAACAATTGAACAAGCAAAAGGAAAACTACAACCATCACTTAACTCAGGATACTCTCCTCGTGTTAGCAATTTTTAACAGAGGCAAGAGAATGTCATGAAAATGTTACTAGTGAATCAGCAACCACCAGATCCCAAGAACTGCAGTTCCCGGACACCACTATTAAATGCTTGTCATTCCAGATCAGACAACCGTATCTCACAATCCACCAATATTTGTATCCTTAGGCCAACAAAGGAAACCTTTTCAGTGTCCGAAGGATGCCATGCATGATCTTGGGGTTATTTGGTCAAAAAGACTATGGAAGTATCCTGACCAGAAAATACATGACATTGCAAGTTCTTCATAGGAAACAAACTTTTCCTTTTTAGATAAGTAGAAGGGCCAAAAAAGAAAGAATAACAAAAGAATGATATGAATGAAATCCCCTAGAAAACAAGTTATCCAATTTATTCTCAGAATATTCCAGACAATAGATTGATGCTGCAGTACTAGAGTAAAAACTTTACCACTGAAGCATGAGCACGGAAACTTGAAACCACAGAGGCGTCTACCAGATCCCAAAAGAAAATAGAGCCATCCTCAGATCCACCAGTTACATAGGCATCACTGTTGGTAAGGCAGCAATCCATCTTGTAAGACTGAAATAGAGATAACAGAAACAAAATATTTAGAAGAGTCAAGAAACCATGCAAGGAACCCAAAGATTTCCGAGCAAAAAAGAAACAAAAGTGTTGACACAGAAAACGGATGAATTGATAAAACAGTAGAATATATCTTGCAATGTAAGAAAGGACCCCTTAATGCCTGAACTACGGTTACAAACCTTGCAAGTATGACCCTTGTATTCTTGTAATAGTTCTCCGGTGGTCCTGACAAACGACAAAAAGGATAAATAGATGAAAAACAAAGATGAGAGATGTCTACAGCAAAACAAATGGTTAACGTGGTGCCAAGACTTCCACACAAGCAGAGAGACCAGGGGGCAAATTTCCTACACAGCATTACCCCAGCAATTTTTTGCTGAGAGGGTGCTTTGATGCCTTGACCTCAGACTAGAGACGTCTACAGCAAAAGGTATTTTAAGCCTGAGGCTTAAGCTTTTTCACTCATCTTTCAAAATAGAAGTGCTAAAAAATGGGTTAATAGACAACATCCCATCCTCCTTGATAAAGACTCAGCCCACAACAGGGATTATGTTCTCATTTTAATATTTCATCAAATTCATGGGTAACAAACATGATGCTAAAAATATGGGAAAATTCTCTAATTCTAGTAAAGCACAAAGAATATGGTTGAGGATTGTCACAATATTCAACGATCTTCTCCAGTGGAGAACAGCTGAACTATTACCCGTTATGAATGTGTATGGGTGGATTTTAGAACATCAAGAGAATAGTGATAATCCATCCAATAATCACACTGAACGGATTATCTTTCTCCAGTGGAGACAGCAGATTTCAGAACATCAAGAGCATAAAGATAATCATGATGAATGGATCATCTTCTGCGGTGGAATAAGAAACTACCACGTGTCCACAAGCCCTTGACAGACTTGAAAACAGGTTTAGGACTAGTTCTTGATTTGGGCCTTTGAAGTGGGTCATGTATGTCCACAGCCAGGCCATAACCTCCACAGCAATGGGAAATCATACAGCCACCCTCTTCAGCCTGATGAAAAACTAGGGAGGAAAATGGAAATTTAACATGATCGCAAGGCTTTTGCACAAGTAGAGTCCACCCCCCCCCCCCGGCAGGGGGGGGGTGCAGCCGTACCACTAAAAAATAACTCTGGTTCTAACATATAGGTGATATTATATCAGGCAGATAACCACATTTCAGCAGCAACAGAAAAAACTTTGTTGGCCATGTTCTCCCATTCTGTAGGATAATGTCTGAGCGTTTTCTTAACGCTTAGTAGTGATAGATTTATATTACACATCCAGCAATTGGTTGACAAGAAGCACAACAAATAGCATTGCAGGCCAGTGGACCTAAAACTTCATTTAGCAGATGGATTTCTAGATGTGTGTTAGGGATTTTAGAAAGAAAAAGTCATCTCCCACATTTGATCAAAGAATCCATTTCATTGATGGATTAACAAAAAGTAAAATACTTCTAAGCCACAATATTGTGATGGGTACCCTATGATTATGAAAACGTAGCATCCCCATAGAAAAAAGGTATGTGCCCTATATATCCTTCACATGTGGTGGTGTAAGCTTTACTACCCTTCCAAAACAACTACAGAAATAAGAATTATCAATATTACCTGTCCAGAAGACGCAAGGCAGAATCCAAGCAACTGGCTAATACACAGTTACCATCATTTGACAGTGAAATACAGTTGACAGGCTGGCCCAAATCATCAGATATTTCTCTAGTTCAAAGAACAAGAAGACACCATGAGAAGAACTGTTGTATAAAATTGAAAGAAAATTAAGCTACTAGAGAAAGGACAACCATGGAGAACAAAAACAAAAGGATTTAGAACTGATATAGGAAGTTAATTTGACCACTGTGATGCTACATACCTACCAATACGAATGTCAAATGTCTTAACAGTACCATCAACACTTCCAGCAAGAATTTCACTTTTTGTCAGACAGATGGACATTACACTGTCTAAAAATGTGTCAATAATCTGCGTACGAACAAGAAATTAGGAAAAGAAGTCAACAAAATAATTGAGTTTGTCTGATATAATATTAACCTGAATTGGTTCGGTGCTGTGAGATCTGCAATCCCAAGCTCTAACTGAACGATCATATCCGGCTGAAACTACCACGGATGAGTACTCATTGAATTTTACAGCATTCACCTGAAATAAAAGAAAACAAAAGTCTCAAGAGAGAGAGTTGACTCCTAAATTGAAATCAAGGTACAAAGACTTGAGAAAAATAAATAATTACATCACAAAAAAGGAAGCAGTTATGACCACGAGATGGAATAGAGGATTAAAGATTGACAGAGTGAGGATTAAAGTTTGATAGAGTGGTTCAGAGGCATTTACAGCCATACAAGGCCATCCACATTTCAGAGCACAATGCTACATAACACCAAAGGCACATAAATAAAAATGTTTCTAGTTGAGATGTGGATTTTGAGATGGATGAATGGAAAAATAAAGCAAGGTAGAATAAAAAATAATTGTTCAAGTTGGAATAGTGTAGCCGGAATAGGTTACAATATAAGGTAATAACAGGCTAATGTGTCAGTAAGAGAGTGAAAGAAAGTGATCCATACAGCCCGAGCTGAAACTTGAAAGGTCATGATATTTGGTACAAGGGAGAGAAGCCATAATCCTAGTAGGGTGGAACTGAGGAAAAGGATTTCCATTTCCGATACGAAGTAGTTGGAACTTAGGGAAACAGTTAGCTGTGTTTGAGCTGAATATGAGAATGCATAATCAGAAGAAAGAAAAAGAGAGGCTTCGTTTTTGTTTTTCATTTGTCCTGGTTGTTTTTATTGGAGGGAGAGGGAGGGAGGGAGTAGTGCAACTATTTAGACCTGCAAAAATATACTTTTCCAATTTAAGATGTGAAGCAAATGTCCAGGAATAGTGTCTCTGGTCCTTGGAATCAAGCAGGCACATTGAAGAAGGAACACTTGAATGACCATGCACTATTATAAGGATACATCGGAGTCGATTCATTTCGTCACTAAAACTAGTGAGGATTTTCTTTTTATTTGTCTAAGTTTTCAGTCTGTCCTTAACTCTTTCACAACTAGTGATTTTTCTTTTTAGAAAGAAAGGAGGATATACATCTGAGAAAGGAGAATATACATCGGAGTCTATTCATTTTGTCACTAAAACTAGTGAGGATTTTCTTTCTATTTGTCTAAGTTTTCAGTCTGTCCTTAATTCTTTCACAACTAGTGATTTTTCTTTTTAGAAAGAAAGTAGGATATACATCTGAGAATAATGAGTCAAAATTAAATGTATGCCAAGTGCATGTGTATAAGAAAATGCGGTACCTATTGCACAAGGCTCCCCTGTTTAGGATGTCAAATCACAAATGTATGCAGCCCACACCTATTTCCAGAGAAGCCTGTTTCTGAGGACTTAAACCTACCAAGTGTCAAGTGTATCTGAATGTGTGTTACCTTTTTCACATGAAGGTTATTTGATAATCTTTTCTACCGTAACCAAAAACTTACAAACCGAAGCTGACTTGGAAAAGTTAAGCTAAAAAAACAGACAGTACTGCCATCTGAGGCTGAAGTTTTATTAAAAAACTATATGCTACATAATAGTTTAGGGCCCTATCCCTATATCCCAATCCACATGCTCTCTGACCACTTCATCCACCAAAGTCATGCTGTAGCTATCAGCACCAGATATTCTCTTGTCTCTCTTTTATACTTTTTCCTCCATTACTTTTCAATAGTAAAAGTTCTCTGCCCTGTAATTAGAGCTTAGATAGCCTGTCAGCTGTCACACATCATGGAGACCATGAATTTTTTGTGCAACTTCTACCAAAAACCTAAGTATCCATCCTAACCATAGTAAGCACCGAGTTCAGCAATCCTGGGTGATTCAACCAGTAGTGTATAATGTATTTGTGATACAATTTTGAGCCTCTTATCTCTTTCCTGTTAGCCCACAAAGAAGATTTATGTAACAAATTTTGTTGCAAACATGAAATTACTTAGCCTGAAACATCTGGCATCATAAACCGTCCAATAACCGAGAGATTAGTCACTTGATCTGTGGTAACTATTAGTTTAAGTCAGGTGATAAGTTGACAGTTCAGCTACTCGAATTAGAATTTGGTTGCTCTCAAGCTGATCCAAGTGTCACACCCCTTGCTATTATTGTCTAATTTGAATTCATTCTACAAAGAGCCACTTAAATTTGGCAGGGGCTCAAATGGAAAGGAAAAGAAAATAAGGAACTTGAAGACCAATGTGGATGTTATGAACCTAAAAAGCAAAAATTATATTGAAGGAACCTCACACCTCACTGTCATGACCACGAAATTTTCGTATCACACGACCAGTGGACACATCCCAATAAAAGACCTGCCGGTCACCACCACAAGAGCAAAGCTTGGAGTTGTCCCTATAAGAAGACAAATGCGTGTTAGTCAATGTCATAGTAATATGCATAACAAAGACTAATCAACCTGAAAAAGGAAAATAAGGGGGAAAAAAGAGAGTAAGCCCCTATTTCGTGACTATGCTTAAAAGATTCCCTGATCTGGATTTACCTTTCATATACATTTTTTTTTTCAAATTTTATAAACTAAAAATTACGTTTCAGAAACACTCTTATGAACCTGTATTCAATAACTATAATTAAAACTTATATGACCCATTTGCAACCATATGCTGTTAAAAGAAATTAGGGCCCCAATACCTGTCTTTTTTTGGTTGCACCCAACTAGGATTCATTGACTCTTTTCGCTTATGAAGTTCAAGGTTATACAATGGTTTACGATGCCACATATTTTAGGTTATCGTTGATTCCATAAACTTGTACCCATAATAAAACTTGTGCCAGTATCATGCTTTCACAATACTCAAGACTTTTAACAATTGGAACAACTCATCCAGTGTTATTACTGCAGTCCTATCAATCAAGGATTCAAGATCTTCTGGACAAAAGAGAGCCAACCATTTTTGGATGTGACGCTAATAGAGCAATCTGCCTTAGCATGAATATCTTATTATTTCAGAATTTATATTTCTACTTCCTCAGATTCTTTAAGTGAAGATCTTCGAAAATTATTGGTGATAATTTTCTACTTTAAGGAATTCTAATATGTATACATATGACAGTCAACAGACACATTCCCAGTAATTTAATTTAATATTTAGAGGTCAAAATATTATGACAGGGATCTGGAACGTGTTCTTCTTGAACCTCTCTGGAGGAATTTTCTTATGGTCAATTTCTTCTGTCTCTACTTATGGGAGGTACATTTATATTTACCTTCTCATCAATAAACCATTACTTCTGCTGAAAGGAATTTTATAAAGAAGAGGGAAAAAAGGGGGGGGGGGGGGGGAGCATAAAAAAAAACCCAATGGGTACCTTTATATAAGCTAGAACAGTTCATTATTATATATCTACTAGGAAACTAGTCGGAAGAACTGCATTTTATCTAAGCATTTCCAATATGAGAAAATGCAAGTAGCTAATATTTTTTGAGGCAATAATTTGGGTTTCTTTGTATCTCTCTTTTTTGTGCTCCTGAGTTTACGTACAGCAACCTGGTTCATTTGTTATTTTCTCAAGCACCTAGTTTGCCAGCATAAGCTAGTTTAATATTCTATATTTTCACTCATGTGGTCTGGGTTCTAACATTTAAAGGATGTTACACCAAAAAGTCTCTTTTCCTGAAATTTTAATTAGCAATAGAGCAATACTGCATTCATAGGGACTAGTAAGCGGGGATTCTCAAATTGTTCCATGAGAATTACATAACCAACTTCCTAATTCAGATGCAAAGCATTACTTCATCATTATCCGAAGTTCGGAACAGCTGATAGGTTCACTCACTCAATTAATGCGAAGAATCCTAGAAGTTCACGCGAAATGGAAGAAAGAAAACTAGAAAAACAAAACATCTATAGTTCGGACGGAACAGAACTTTCAAATTAGAGGGAGAGAAGATATCGTACGAGGTGACATGGACGTCTCGGACTTCTCTGCCATGGGATTTGTAGGTCTTGATGTGAATGCCACGGTGGGGATTCCAGAGGCGGATGGTGCGATCTTTGCCGCAACTCAGACAATAATTGCCGTCACCATTAAAACGAGCGGCGAGAACGGCTCCTTCGTGCCCTTTCAGCAAATTAGCTTCCTTCGTCGGAATTTCACTAGCGCTCATCCTTTACTCTCTTCTTCACTCAATGCAGAAAACGAAGCAAAGACGAAGACGACACAGAGCTTCGAGCGAACTTTGCTAATGTAGCTTCAAAACTCGGAACGGTAGATTTGGACTTGGGCTTAAAACTCGAACAGTCCAGATCCAGCTTTTATGGGCTTGGACGTTTTCGTAAATAATCCTTACATGGGCTTGGGCCGTTGAGATGTTAGAGGCATAATTTGGAGAGGCATCTCGCTCACTGCCGAGTTTGGATCAGTATTGATCCCACAGTAGGGGGTAAAGCTACCTGTAAAAAAGTAAAAAAATAAAAAATAAAAATAA
The DNA here is from genome assembly GCF_041222555.1 of Hakea prostrata. Lineage (NCBI taxonomy): Eukaryota > Viridiplantae > Streptophyta > Magnoliopsida > Proteales > Proteaceae > Hakea > Hakea prostrata. The sequence goes on along the minus strand of NC_142609.1, from coordinate 48,351,422 downwards.
AAATCTCAGTGGGTCCCATGTGAGTTGATCTCCTACTATGGGTTCACAACTGTCAGGATAGCACATTGTTCTCCTCTAACGGGGTTTGATTCGGAGTAATTTTACCACACTACCCTGCTTTACTTACAAAGGACATCACATAGTCATAACAGTCAAACGGCTAGGTTATGGAATTTTATATTTTTATTTTGAAAAAATAAAATAAATAAGAGGAACTCCAACATGAATCAGCTCAGCTGACAAAAAATGCGAGTAGGTCAATATCCAAGTTATCTTAATCATAATAATAATTGTATTATTATAAATAAATGCTTTCAAAGCAGAATACACAACTATGACATAGACTCTTAGGGTTTTAACTATCAATATGATATTAAGATATATTTTCTTTTCTCTTGGGGGTGGGGGTTAAGTTTACAATGGTTTTCGAGAAACAATCAACTCAATGAAATATGAATGTCCATGTCAACAGTGACTCATATAATACAAATAGGTTCGCCCAAATACGTCGCATTTGAACTTCAATATTGATAAGAGAACAATTAATCCCGACAAACTCGTCTGGTTTTTTTTTTCGTGGCACGCCTCTCAATATATCTCCTTTGATTGGATACTAATGCCTATGAGTGTTTGGGTGCGAGAGTGCAATTAGAATATTAGGCTCTCTAGAGAAATACTGCTGGAAGCTAAGGAATATTTCAAAGAGGATGAAGACACCCCCACCAGACTCTAATAGATTGGCTGAATTTGTTTGTTCCTTGGCAAGTAGCACATAGACCCATTAGGCTTTAGGCCCATTCAAATGGCCCACTCAAAGCTGGTACCAACTTATGTGATATTCTTTAGTAATTTATTTGGTTAAAATATGCTAATTCTTTTTCTAGTTAAATATTTGGTATAATTTTTTATTTGTATATTTGGTAGAATGTAACATTCATTAATTGGTAACTAATAGAGAAGACAAAGCTGTAACGCGGAAGGTGACATAACTTCAACTCTTCCTCCAATTGCTGACATGGCAACAATAAATAATTAACTCTATTAATGGTTGATTAGTTAATTCCAGAAAAAAAATAATGGAGCCATTATTTCGGATTTCGGGTAGGACCAATTTCGTAATCAATCAATTTAATGATTTTGATTCTGATGTTTCCACAATAAGCCCATTTTGTGGGCTCCACCCACCACCAAACGATTGAGGACTCTAACGAATTTCAAGTCTAATTCGGTAATTACCGTGATTTGCTTTATTCTGGTAAGTGTCTAATTTGGTAATTTGAGAATAATATAAGAGCCAAGTAACGACCGTTGACGACTCTACCATGCCCCACGCACGAAAAGACGTCACGTGTCGGTGCTAGCTGGAAACCATTGGTGGAATGCTTTATTTTATTGGAACTTAAATTACTGTCAATGCAAATAGTAGGATCCATACTTGTCAGTGAAGAGTCATGGATTCAATCATTGTGAACAACAAAGTACCCCCAAAAATGTAATCAAGGTGTGTGCAAGTTGGTCCGGATGAATCTCAGGAAAAGAAAAAAAAAACTATTGACTATTTTTTTGTCAGATGCCCTAAGGGTTGCTCAGTTGATAATTACTAACATCTTACGAAGAGGTCACTAACAATTGCGAAGCTATTAGGGCTAAGAAGGGCCGTGACCGCTCCAATAATGAAAAGAAAATTCATTGTTTTTTTAATCAAATATTGGTATTTGGCCCCACCTAATATTAAATCTTGGCTCCGCCCCTGGTCTCAAGTTCAAGGCTCCATCTCCACCCTAACATAAAGTTTTCAATTGAAAAAAATCTCGTAAGCCGTTATTTCGTAATTTTGCTTGTTTCAGTCCGAAATCTACATTATTTCGTAATTTTGCTTGAGTCATACGCATTAACGTCAAGCAAGATTTCAGACCGTCAAATCCGAAATCTGAGTTAAAATTAATTTTGATCGTTCAATTTGAAAGGTCGAGATTGAAATTTCGGTCAAACGTCGTAAATGCTTTGCTTAACCGTCCTGTGCATTAAGCAAAATCCGTTATTTCGTGCTTTCCTTTTAACTAATTATTTCTGTAACTTAAAGTAAAATGATTACCGGAATAAGTTCCAACTTCATCATACACTGGAAGATTCCAATCTAACGGTTTTAGACAAACAGCCAACAACAAAAACGTAATCCTATGAGGTAACTTACTGGGAATTCAGGTCAGTATCAGCCACCGACAACCCTTAGCCGGTCACTTGAACCGGCTGGTAAAGTACCGTATCGGGAATTTCAAAAAGAAGACTGCTACTGTTTCGTTCTGCATTTCCCAAGGTGGTAGCTCTCAAATACAACTTGCAGGAAGCAGACGGGAAGAGAAAGAAGAAGATAGTGACAAATTCGAACTCCCAACCACAAGAAGTATATAAATTTATAGTCAGATCTTCTCCCAATAATAAGAAAGAATTCTCTTTCTCCAAATCCCGGTGATTTTTCTACTGCAACATCACTCTTCAGCAACAAATTGCAGGAAACGAGACTCACATTTCAATAAACTTAAGCTTCGGAGATCAAACTATACTGTAAAAGTGCGTGTGGTAAGTACTATGATACGCATATCAAAGTCGTTACCTCGTGATCTTTTGTCGTGTTCATCCATCTTGATTCGTGCTAAAACTGTTCTGATCTGATCCTCTGTTAAGCTTGTTCTTGTTTTTTTGTATATGATATCGAGTTATTATTACTTTTGATGTTCTACTGATGTGGCATTTCGATTTTCGAGCTGATTTTGCCGTGTTTTATACATTGAATTGGATAAAGGTCTTGTTCTGTTAGATTGCGGAAGAGGAAGATAGAAGTGGATTATTTTAGTGTGCTCCATCATGTTTTTCTAAATAATTTGAAGCTGTGTATCGTTTTCCATTGCGCGTTTCTGAGGAATTTGAATTCTTTTGTTGCTTGTAATTTGAATGATCATGTGATGTAGAAATTGTGGCTCTCTGAATTTGCGTTTGGTGAAATTATAGTCTCACTTTCTATCTTCGGATGACATGAAGCAAACTTTATGAAATTCTTCATCTGGATTCTGAGATTTTATTTTTGACTCTTTAAATATATACTTCCATAACTTGATGTACAATTCATATCTCAATTCTACTGCCAATCATATTTTGTGGTTCAACTCTGCAAAATTTTGGTAGCATTTCTGATTTTTGGTAGCCTTTACTGCCTTTTGATGTTCATATCAAGATCCTTGCTAAAAGTCCAGTTTGTTGATTTTATAACTTTTGGACGATGTACCAAGAATCATAAAATTATGCAATGTTCTCTGTTAAATTTAAATGCCATGAACAGTTTTTCTGTATCCAGAAATGACATGAAGGTTCATCCGTTTCATTATTTGAACCAGTTATTTATTTACATGATCTATTAAGGCCTATGAACAGCATACTCTGATACGTCCATGCAGGGTCGGTTTTACAATGAATCATGTCTGATTCTGATATGATATATCTCTGATATATCTTCTATAGGAAAAATAGGCTTAATGGATGGTCATAACGATCTGCTTAAGTATTGTCTGTGCCTTCCTATTTTCATCCCCCCACCCTCCTCCCAGAGACCACCATATCTGAAATATTAGGTAAAGAGTCCAATCCTCCTCAGGGCCTACCTATACCTGTAGGAGTTTTTCAGTTTCTCCTTCTTGAGATGGTTGTAGCAATGTGTGTTTTATACCTTTCAAAATTAGTAACACGCTGTTTTTTCAGTTGATAGCCCATATATTCTAGGTGGATCTGATATCTTGATGGTTCCTTCATGACTTTCACTCTCCCTTCTTTGCCTTAGTCCATTTACATTGTCACACATGCTAGCCTTGGTGCTGTACTGTTTGCTTGACAGGGTGCTTGAAGATTGATTCCAGACTATCCGTGGTATCAACTCACAGGCCTAAATGCATAACTGGTGATGAAGAATTAGTTGTTAGTGTGGATTTCACATGTGATGTGACAGAAACCTTCCATGCATGGCCATCTTATCCTGAACAGCTGAGGAGAGCTTATTGGAGAATTCATGCATCTTCTCTATGAACACACAGTGATCATCCAACCTTGTTTGATTTATACTTGCTTAGGTGTTTGTACCTTCCATGGTTAGCATACTTCAGTACTTCAGTTTTCATATTATTACCTATCGATAATTTTTGTTTCATATAAAAATTTCCTACTCATTGAGTTAGTTTCAGAAACGTAAGCTCTTACTTATTAAGTGAAAATTTACCAAAGAAAGAATTTACTAAGTGAACAAACATGGAAAAATGGTCGAATGATTTCCTAAATTATGTGGCTACAAGTTTGAGGATATTTTCTGGGCCTTTCACTTAAACCATGAGTTTCAGAATGCCTCCATTCCAGATTTTATGACTGATCAGTGTCTCAATCTGCAGATGTTTCTTGTGTCATGTGGAAATTTTTAGTTTTCCTTTATTGACTTTTTGGCTTAATATCACATTTGAAATTTCAGTTTTTAGAAGGTATCCTTGTCATTCAGACATCTGCTGTAGATCTACACTTCAGTTAACATATCTACTCTTTACATTGCACATCCTCTGCTCTGCCTGGAACCAACTCTTTCTGACTACCTTTGCTCTTGAATTGCAGAAACCCTGTATACATGTCTACAAGGCTGAGGCTCAGAGGAAGCTTATCTTTCATACAGCATTTCCATTAACAGTAGATGCAGTCATCCAAAAAACTTAGGTGTGGAATAAGTCTCTTGTGCATAGTCGATAAACAAGTACAAAAGATATTGAAAAGCTTTCTGATGGGAACTTATTATCATTTTTGTCTTTGTCAGTAGCTTGGGCTTTTGATTGTATAATTGGAAAAGGTGAAGTAGATAAAGTATGAAAGAAACAGAAAAGAAGAAAGCTCTGCCAAACAAAAATCTTGTAAAACGTGCCGGGAGAAGGGATAAGGGAGAAAATAAACTGCCTCAAGAGAGTGCCTATGAAAAGTTGAATGCGAAAGAAGTTGAATCTAAAATTTTGGACCCTAGGCCAACCTCCATCATCTTAGTAAGAGATTCAAACTCAGGTACTGAGTCAACTGAGATATATGAAGACATGGTTATACGTTATGTGAATGATATCAACAGGTCTGAGGCAGCAGTAGATTCAGAAGCCCCTGAAATAGCTTCCAAAGAGAATAATGATGATTTAGAAGAACATTTGAGTGACATGGAAAAGAATCCCAAGCAAGGAACTGAAGAATCCGAGTGTGAGACGGCGAAAGATTCTGTATCATCTCTAGGGGATGGGCAAACATTTGAGGATTTCAAGGTAGACAGGCCTTCAAAGGCTCCTAAAAAGCTTGTAAAAAAGGAATCCTCTGAAACCTGCTCCCGTGCATCAAAAGCAAGTACTAATCGGCAGGAATTGAAGAAACAAAAGATTAATGCTTCACATACTCCAAAGAAATACATGAATTCCAAAACAGTGCCTTCTAAAGTGATTTCGAAATCCATTAAGGATAACAAACCAAAGAATATGAAAGTTCATCCTAGATCTTCATCAGAATCATCAGAAGAAGTTGACAATAAGCCTATTGAAATGGCGAAGGAGATAGACATTTTGGATGAGGCACCAATTAGTGCTTTGAGCATTGGAAGTGAAGATGAATCTGTTGATGCAGAAGGGGATCATTTGGATGAAGACAAAGAAGTTTTAAATAGAAATATTAAAGAAATGGAACTGCGAATAGAGAAACTTGAAGAAGAGCTAAGGGAATTTGCTGCTCTTGAGATTTCACTCTATTCTATTGTACCAGAACACGGGAGCTCTGCCCATAAGGTGCACACTCCAGCTCGACGCCTTTCAAGAATATATATTCATGCTTGCAAGCACTGGGCTCTATTCAATAGAGCAAGTGTTGCTAGAAATACAGTTTCAGGGCTTGTACTTATGGCCAAGTCCTGTGGTAATGATGTCCCAAGGTAATATAGGAAACTATTGCACCTCTCAAGTAGAATCTAACACAAGTTATTTTTTCTCATGAACTGATACTAATAATTGTGTTTCTGTTTTTCCTTTTTCTTTCCCCTTTTTGCTATGGAAGATTAACATTCTGGTTATCAAACACCATAGTTCTTAGAGAGATTATCTCTCAAGCATTTGGTATTCTGCATCACTCAGGACCAAGAGTCACTGGGTCAAATTTTGTGAGCAACAGAAGTGAAAACCAACCTTCGCCCTTGAAATGGAAGGGGAGCTCTGGAGAAAAGGTGAAGGAGCTTGATTTTCAACTTTTCAGTGGCTGGGAGGAGACCAGCACATTTACAGCTGCCCTGGAAATGGTTGAATGCTGGATTTTCTCTCGGATTGTTGAGTCTGTATGGTGGCAGGTAAGAAGTAATTTTTATGTTCTTTGAAGGTTTATATGTTGATATGGTATATAACTTGATAGTGACCACTTCTAATTGAAGTAATCAGTTTCCAATCATTCCGACATGAACTTGAAGAATTTCGTAGACTCACCAATCATTCCATCTCATATATAGTACTGTCATTGCTTTTGGATTGGATTTTCTTCCTTGAATTGATGGAAATGATCTATGTCAGACTTTAACTCCACACATGCAATCTCCAATTGGGGATTTTCGTACCAACAAAAGCTTTGGAAGAGTCTCAGGACCAGCTTTGGGTGATCAGCAGCAGGGAAGATTTTCTGTTAACCTTTGGACAAGTGCTTTCCAGGATGCCGCCCAAAAACTATGTCCTCTCCGATCTGGAAGGCATGAGTGTGGTTGCTTGCCAGTTTTGGCAAGAATGGTAAGCAATCCTATATACCTGTTCCCATTAAACTTCATTTAGCATCCAATCTCATTTCAGCTGTCTCATGCCTACTACTCTATAAATATGTACAATAGGGAGAAACTCTAAACTAGATATTAGTTTGTGTTGGAATGTAATACAGCTTTACATATCTGTTGTCAGGTAATTGAACAATGTGTGGCCAGGCTGGATGTTGCAATGTTTAATGCTATTCTGCGAGAGTCAGCCCATCAGATTCCAACTGATCCTGTATCAGATCCCATTGTTGACCCTACAGTGCTGCCTATTCCAGCCGGAAACCTCAGTTTTGGATCCGGTGCACAACTAAAAAATTCTGTATGTATCACATTCTTAAAGTCATTCTTCTATTTCTAGTATGTATTGATTGCATACACCTGAATGCTTTGCCATACACTCTGGATGACACACACGGTGGTTATTTTACGACATCAAGTTTGTTGATGTGACACCAGCAGAGAAAACTCCCCTTGCAGGTTGGCAATTGGTCTAGATGGTTGGCAGATACATTTGGTATGGACAATGCTGAGGAAGAACAGGTCAATGTTCAAAATAAAGACAGACAAGGTGGGGATCCTGAACCCAAATTATTCTACCTACTTAATGAGTTGAGTGATCTTCTGATGCTCCCAAAAGACTTGCTTATGGACAGATCCATCAGGAAAGAGGTCACTTTTTCCACTTATATACAGTTTGCAAGATCTATTTTCAGTCTCTTCGTCAAAATTCTAATGCTAGCGTATTGTTGCAATCTCATTTTTCAGGTATGCCCCTCCATAGGCCTCCCCTTAATTAAGCGCATCCTATGCAATTTTACTCCTGATGAGTTCTGCCTTGATCCTGTCCCAGGGACTGTCCTGGAGTTCCTGAATACTGAGGTACGACTATTGTTGTAACAAACTTAACAGTTCATATGACACAACACAAACTTAACAGTTCAACCATATGACACTGTTGTGTAAATAGTCTAATGATACCTCATCTTCTGAGTTCCATTTGCTTTGCCAAAGTCCAGTAGGACTATGATGAGCATCCAACACAACATATTCCTGTGGAGTACTTGGGAGCATAACACATCAGAGGAACACCAAAATAAACAACTGTTAGGATGTGGTATAATAATCCTCGGTGAGAATTTTGGAACAAGAGGTTTTGCATCTCCCACTGTTAATAGTTGTATCATATCTCAGTGTCGCACCATGTCTGTCTTTCACCGGGTAGAGTTCACCCGCCTAGTATAGTTTTTTTTTTTTTTTGGGGTAGTTTTTAGAGATTAAATCAATATAGATCAAATTAGAAACACTGGTTATGTTTAACCCTATTTTCAGAATATCTAAAAATGAAATGATTAACTGATTATATGCTAAAAGAAAATCTTGGTTTAAGTTCAAAATAAATTGGAAACCAGCTTTGTTTCATTTTCAATATGTAATATTGATTGGTGAATGATATATCTTGATATATTTTCAGAGCATGGTGGAACGAAGATTATCAAATGCTGTGTCAGTCAGCAGCTTCCCATGTACAGCAGCCCCAGTCGTTTACATCCCTCCGCCATTAGTTGATGTTGCAGAGAAAGTTGGAGATCTTGGTGGTGGAAAAGCTGCAGTTAAAAAGGAGTGCCTCGATGGTTCAAAGAAAAGGGTATACCAGTGACGAAGAACTGGATGAATTGGGCTCTCCTCTAACATCCATAATCGATCAAATGCCACCATCTCCAACCACAGGGAATGGGAATCGAAATGGAAATCACAAGAAGAATACCAGTTACAGTGGAGGGCAGGCAAGGTACGAGCTACTTAAAGAGGTCTGGTCTGTCTGAATGATAATCTACACTGAAATTAATAATGTATAACCCCCACCTTTTTATTTTCGTTTTTTGTTTGTTTGTTTGTTTTTTTACGAGGTAGATCAACCTCTTATACATATGTATAGATACAAAGCAGAATATTGTTTGGCCTGAGATGACCAATAATAAATATATTCCATGATGAGATTTAAGTGAAACCAATGGAACAGAAAGAAAAGTCAGTAAAAAGGGGTCCATTACAGTTTGCATCCTACCAAGACTGTTTGTTCAGCACTCATTTACTGGATTCTAGTCTAGAAGTCGTTCAGTCATGCTGCTTGCTCACATAATTTTCCCTGGTGTTTTATTCATCTAATCTCTTCCCACAAAAAATATGAAATGTCATGTAGGATGCCTCGCAACTCAATTTTAGTAGAATGATACCATTAAACTCAAGATGCATTCTCCTCTGCCAGAAAATTTGTTGCATGATCCAAAAACAAGACAAGAACAAAGTGTCAACTAAATAGACTAAAAACTTTAAAGCAGAACAAATTTCGAAGTTACATTGGCCAAAATTGGAAGTTCCTTACAGAGGAGCTTAGTTTACTCCCCTTCTTCTATGACCTTGGTTCCCAAACCCTTCACACCCTCTGGTGGGACCTCTGCAACAGTCACCAACGAGTACAGCTCTTCTTTGGCATCTTCCTCGTCATTCCTCTTTCGGGCAATTCGTACACGAACCCGCCTTGGCACACTTCTGATTCCTCGGCTCCATACCTGCTTGTTGAGCTTGACATCAACTCTGACATCAGTTGTCCCCATTGCCTTCTGGGCAAACTTCCTGATTTCCTTTATGGCATTGGGAGCCATCTTCTTGAATGTGCTGTGAAGATGAACAGAGCATAAGCAATAAGTATAAGGACTAAGATTTTAGAAAGAAAGCAAGAAATAGAAACAGGCAACCATGCAAGGAGCAGGACCACTTCTGGAGGAGGCTGAATGCTTAGGTGAGGCCTTGACAATTATGACCAAATATCATACAACAGACAAAACCTAAGCACAACCAATAGTAGCAATATATAACAAATGATGCATTGAATTGTCCATCATGAAAAAATTTATTATATTACAGAATCATGTTCTGAAACACATGCAATTACCAAATAAGTCAAAATGATATGCAGCTTAGGGAATCGAAGACGTTGAAGGGTTACATTTAGTCTCCAGTACAACATAGTTTTTAATAGATTATCATATGTCCAGAAACATCCAGAACTTAATAGGATGAAATGGTTCCCATTTCTCTGTTGATAACCCTTTGGTTCATTCTTCAATCGTCTTTGGGGTCATATTCCTACCAAAATAGAATAAAAAATATCCTTGGGGTCAATTGCCTCTAGAAAGATCATGACTTCAACTATAATGGCCCAGAACTTAACTAGGATTCAGCCAGTCATTTACAACAATAAAACCCCGGGTGAGTCTCAGAAATTATAAATTCCAGAAGAAATTTCTGTTTGAAAAATGAGTACAATACACAGCCAAAACTACACCCTCTGTACACTCCCTTGTACCTATTCTTTGTGGCCAAAAGTGGCAGTCTTTGTCATTTTTGGTTAAATACTCTTCTTTTTATTCAGATAAGAAAAACAAATCCGACTGATTGGAAAACTCCTGGTGATTGAATTGTTCATCCAAGAGTGACAAGACTAACATAGAGAAATGCACACTTCCTTGACACCATTTGAAATGGAAGTGAATGAACAACACACCAACAGCCTGAAACTGCCATAGCCAATCACCCAATGAAGCTGAGAATGAGGATTTTTATTTGCAGCAGCCCTGCTGCTGCCTGCAGCTAAAGGTGGAGATTGCGCCACGTATGTAACAAAGCATCCAACAGTGTGAAATCAGATAATTAGGGCATAGACGTAAATAAACTTTTGTTTTTTAATATTTTAAGGGTTTCTATTTACCAAAAAGGGTTTATTATTTTGTAAATTTGAAAAAACAAATCCTTAAGTCTTTACCCCAACACTTGCCTTGGGGATCGAAACACCAAAGAACCTCTCTCATTTATCACCAGAGAAGGACCTGCAGCGTCGGAGCTCAGGGAAAAAGATGGTAATCTACTGAGGTTGTATGACATGGAGGGAGGTGAAACAAAGAAGAAATTTTGGGGAGAAGATACGATTGAACACTTCTGCAACTTCCCCCCCTTCCTTTTTTTGGGGAGGGAACGGTTCTGCAAAGTGGAGGTTGAAGGATTTTTAGAGTAAGTTAGATTTAGGAATTTGTTTCTGCAAATTTACAAAATAATAAACCCTTTTTTGTAATTAAAAATCCTTTCAATGTAAAAACAAAAGTTTATATACATCTATACCCTAATTATTTGATTTAACACTGTTGGATGCTTTTTTTATACACTGGCACAATCTCCATTTAGCTGCAGGCAGCAACAGCTGCTGGTTGCTGCTGCAAATAAAAATACGTGAGAATGATCCCAAAGATAACAAAATGTATCCAACTCATAGAACCGGCCTCACACAAACTCAGGTCATATACAAAACCATTGTTAGGCTAAGAGATCAAACTCAAACCAATTCAAGCATACCCTGCAAATCAATAGCTAGGAGGACAGTGAAAGATGGTAAGGCGTGTCTACGCTCAAACCCCACCTGATGAATCATCCGGTATTTTCGAGCATCCAAAACTACCCAACCCATCTTCAGCACCAGTTTTTAAGATTTATGGACAATAAAAATTGACTTTCCAACCTCGAACATGAACAGAGGAATTTACAAAATCTAGGGCATAGGATGAAAGCGATAAAGGAGAAGTCAAGCGTGAAATTCAACTCAAAATCAATGAAGTAACTAAACGACCAAATGCACAAAAAGCTTGTAGCAGGCATAAAACCACCAAACAGAAAAATGGAACGAAGTGAGACAACGAGAGCTAGCTTGGTCTAACAAGAATTCTAAGCTTTCGAAACAACTACATACGGATCTAAACCAATTCTGATTATCTGTTGAAGGGTAATCTCCGCTACGTCTAGTATTATATGCAGAAAATGTTTCAAAATAAAATTTTTATCACGGTGATACACCCTTACCATCCATGTAGACGCCTGTGGAGATTGATGGTGTACTCTCTAGTAACCACCTCTTCTTTTCTTCCACCTTTGCTCGGCTTCACCACCATTTTTCCCGACTTGCAGTTCTCCCAGGCACGAAACCTAACTAAAACTCTTTCGGCAGCTAAGGAAACCCTAATGGTGCTCCATTCGAGAATATATATTAGCAATTAGCGTGATTTCACATAAAAACAAATAAATGAGCTTTTTTCATGTAACAAAGCGCGTGACGTTTCGACAAATCACGAAACTATATGCTAAATCATTAAATTACAACTCTACTTCAATAATTTTTTGATAATTATATATAAACCCTAAATTTGTAATTAATTACAGATATTATTCCTGAATAAATCACTTACGAGTACATTCTTACTGCTAAGGGTCGGAGTTTAAGTAACGATATCATCATCACTAAAATATTTAAAATACTACTTCTAATCTTTCTTATTTTAATATTTTGTATATACCGATTTTACCTTTCCTTCTTCTTTCTTGCTATAAGTTGATGCATTGTTGGGTTTTCCATTTTTGTTTTCAATCAAATAGACAAATTTCTTTCATATGGAATATTTCCGACAAATAAAAGTATAAGATATCAATAGAATTAAATTTTCCTTTTTGGTGTCTGAGGTTCATCCCGACCAGCTTGTGTACACCTCGATTACATACCCTATCAACGTGGATTTAGACATTCCTGAATTCCCATACCCTTGTAAATTCCCTTGGCTAACGCTTTTATTTTTCTAGATTTTCAATTCATATGTGAATGGAGGGTTAGTGAAATGATTAAGAACTTCACCTCCCAAGTCGGGGTTCAGAGTCCAGATTGTCTCCCCAGTGGGCTTGCTCCCCCAATGGCTATTGACCACAAATCACAGGGAAACCCACATGGTTAGGATGATGGTTTTCTTATATATGTTTTATTATTTTTAACTTGTGGGGCCCACATAATTTGTGGTATTTTTTAGTTGTGGGCCCCACATATTCGTGGTTGTAAGGTGTCGGGGAGCACAGAGTGCGCTCGTCCCACTCCCCCCATTATATGTAACAGCTCATTGGAAAAAAAAAATAAAAATTCAATTCATGCAATGCTTAGATTGTTCCTGTTTTTAATCATTCGCATTGAATTTCTATCTTTGGTAATTCGTTCGCATTGAATTTGAAGTAATCCACAACTTGATCATTATCTAATCCTTTTATTCGGTAATTTCAATCTTATCACAAAAAACTTGGTAGCGTTCTCCATATAATTGGTGAAGCAATTCATATTTTCCTCTGTTATTTTCATAATTTTGTTTTAGTTTCTTCTTATCATCGTTTTGAAATTTGGATTTTGTGAATTCAGTTTCGACAATGGAGGATTACTCTATGCCGGAAGGTTCCCTCTTCCTTGGTTTCGATAATTCTACTCAGTAAGTACTCTGTTAAATTTTCTTTTAATTCCTTCATTTGCAATCAATGCAACAGCTAAATTTGATCAGATTGTGTTTTCATTGCCACATCAATACGGCTGAATAGTTGTTCTTATTCGATTTTGTTTAGTTGTGCCGCAATTTCAGGTTTTGAATCCATTGAGATACTGAATGATTGCTTGTTTTAGGTCACTGAAAGCAACTGTTTTGGATTCCAATCTTAATATTGTGACTTCTGAGGTTGTTCAGTTTGATTCTGATCTGCCCCACTACAAGACCAAAGATGGAGTTTATAGAGATCCATCTGGAAATGGTAGAATCGTGTCCCCCACTTTAATGTGGGTGGAAGCTCTTGAGAAACTCTTGGAGAAGTTCACGAAATCGAAATTGGACTTCGGAAGGATAGCTGCTGTTTCCGGCAGCGGACAACAACATGGTAGTGTCTACTGGAAGAACGGCAGTTCCTTCAAGTTGGCTTCTTTGGACCCTGGGAAGACATTGCTTAATCAGCTACATGATGCTTTCTCTACAAAGGAATCGCCAGTATGGATGGATGGTAGCACAACTGAGCAGTGCAACGAGATAGAGAAAGCTGTTGGAGGGGCACTGGAGCTGTCTCGACTTACAGGTTCCTGTGCTTACGAGAGATACACTGGTCCACAAATCCGGAAGATATTTGAAACACAGCCACAAGTGTATAATGAGACAGAGAGGATATCGCTTGTTAGCTCCTTCATGGCTTCTCTTTTGATTGGAGCTTATGCGAGTATTGATCACACTGATGGAGCAGGGATGAACTTGATGGATATCCAACAGCGTGACTGGTCTAAAGTTGCTTTGGAGGTCTGTTTATTATTATTTTTAGAATTCTTATGTATCTACGTCGTCAATGGTGAACATAAAGTAAATGTTGTAGTTTTCCTCCTTGTCATGATAGGCAACTGCACCTGGTGTAGAAGAAAAGCTTGGGAAACTAGCACCTGCTCATGCTGTTGCTGGTTTTATAGCTCCATATTTTGTGGAAAGGTCAGTAATCCTCTTGTAAATCATATACATATGGATAACCTCTAGTTTCTGATTCTTTCTTACGTTTGATTCACTGTATGAACCTATGCCACCATGATGCTTCTGTCTTAGTGCGTGAAGAATAGGTCAAAATCATAGTAAATTCCTTGAATGAAGAAAATGAGAAGATAAGACGGGTTTGTTAGTGCTATGAACAGAAGGGAACTCTATATGGAGCAACAATATTCATCTTACCAGCCTACATCAGCACAATATCATCATGTGTTGACACAGTGAGTCTAGGATGGGATGCCCTCCTGTTCTCTAGCTACTCTATTCCTTACAAATTTTCACCCACAATTTATTTGGCAAATGAAGGAATTGATTTCATAATTAAGAGATGAAATGTCAGGATTCATGTATCTTTTTGAAAGACCATTACTGGAGTCTTAACTCAAGCAGTGAGGGATTTCACAAAATAGTGGCCAACCGAAGCCAGCTTTATTGCCTTTGAACATAGGGAACTCGAAAGTTAGTTTAAAATTGCAGTTAACAGCAGAGGGCGATGAAGGACACAAAAATTTGCATGTCTTACATACACACTACAACAAATTATCTGTTTAGCATATAAAGCTTCATCAGTCTTCCAAGAACATTACTCTGAGGGTTTAAGAGAGTGGTTAACGTGTGATGTCTCCCTCTAGCTTCCATCGTTAGAAAAGCAAGACCAAATCTGTTGCATCTAAATGACATGCTCCCCTTTCCTGCCTTTGCTCAAGGTACTGCTGAATCAATCTAGTTTGTTTGGAACCTAACTAGGAGAAAGGAAATACCACCCAGAGGTGATTTTTCTCTCTTTGTAAAATTTACATGCCAAAACAAAAACTCAATTTTGAATTTTTTTATTTTTTTATTTTTTTATAATAACAGAATTATTACCTTAATGCAGGTGAACAATTAGAAAAGTTGCAGCACTTAAATAATGCTAGTTAAAAATCAAAATGAATACTATCGGCAGGTTATAAGGTAATTCTACAGGCTTGGAGCTTAAGCAGGCTCAATGAAGTTGAAGAGCTTGCTGCCCTGTTCCTGTCAAAACAATCACTAGAATGGTTCAGCTCTCAAAGTCAATTTTACTGAATAACACCTTAGGTTTTTCAGTGTTGACTTTTTCCTTATTTTGGTGAATGACATTTTGTTGTTTGACAAGACAGTCTTTGAGAGCATTAATGTCATTGTCAGATTCTTACTTATGTAATTATAAATTATAACATAATTATTCTAGAATACTATCATCAGTATTGTCAATTTATGTCAACAAGTGTATGAAGCACTTGGTAGCATGTGGTGTCCAAAAGGGTCATCTGCCAGGAGGTCTTGGGTTCAAGCATTATTGTTCACATCTTCCCTTCGCACTTTACCTGGTTACCTTCTTACATATTCAATTAATGATGAGAATCTCTTTGAAATGTTTTCAGGTTCCATTTCAATAAGAACTGTTTGGTTATTCAGTGGTCTGGGGACAACCCAAACAGTGTGGCAGGTACATCTTCATCTATAATTTCTTCCTATCATACTTCTCTTAATACCTTCTCCTGCGAATATCTTTTCTTCATGTGAAATACATATATTGAGGCCAGAACCTGTCGTAGAAAATTTCTTCTGATATCCAAATGAAACTTCAAATTTAGGGAGTTGAATAAGCATTTTTATACAACCCAAGCGTTGTTGTCTCCTTTGTGAAAAAGCCTGCAGAACATATTCCCTGCCAATAAATGATACACTAAGAACTGTAAAATTGATCAAGATATATGGCCTCTTTTCTGACCCTTCTATTGATTTGAAATTCCTATTCCCTTATCCGCCTCCCCACCCTTCCAGGTAACAGGTTGATACAGAAGGAAAAAAAAAAGGGAAAAAAAGAAGAAGATGAGAAAAATAAACAGTTACATTGAAGCATTAAGCACTTTCTAGAACTAAGTATACTTGTGTTCTCTTATCTATTCTTGTTTAGCATCTCAGCAACCATATATTTTTTTCTCATGGACAATTAATGCATATTTTTTGCATGGGCAAAAATCTTCTAATTCCATCTGAGTTAGTACTTGTTCCCTTAATCACCGTGATTATTGATTATGTGTTATCCATGTGTGGCCTTTGATAGGTTTGACGCTTAATACTCCTGGGGATCTGGCAATTAGCCTTGGAACAAGTGATACTGTAAGCTAATAGCTATCAATTATTTTTTGGGCAGTGGCCATTCTGTTTTCTTTACCATTGCCAATCTCATTTTATTGACCTCATGTACATGAACCAGCATATATGAAAATGTGGCTCTCATGCACATGAATGGAACCCCACAGGTTTATTTCATCTAACCTAGATGATCTCTGACAACCAAAACCATTATGATAGCTTTATTACTTTTTTAACTGGTCCCCGCTGGGTAACAGAGCTGAATACTGCCCAATTTTGTGAATAGCTGACTGCTTATTGCCGAGGATAGTCTTAATGTTGTAAAGAGTCCATCACTTTCTGTACGACAAAGATTCTAGCTTCAAATGCTCACAGATTTCCTCATCCTGAGGGCCATTGACGAGTTGTTTTCCTCATTATCATACTCATCATTCAGGTTTTTGGGATTACAAGTGAACCTAAGCCAAGTTTACAAGGGCATGTCTTCCCAAATCCTGTTGATGCAGAAGGCTATATGGTAATGCTTGTCTATAAGAATGGGTCCTTGACTCGAGAAGGTATTATCTATAGTTTTGATATATGCAAGATCTCATCCAAAAAAATAATAATAATAACAATAAAAAATTATATCCATGTTGACAGTGTGATGACTAAATTTGTGGTTCTAGATGTACGCAATCAGTGTGCTGATCAATCTTGGGAGGTTTTCAGCAAATTGTTGGATGAAACTCCTGCTCTAAATGGTTTGAAGTCTTTGTTTAATTGATAAACTTCAATATCAATTACTATGTGGAGGTTTTCCCTTTGTTCTCTAATTCCTGTCATTTACTGAAATAGGTGGGAAGCTGGGATTCTATTATAAGGAGCATGAAATTCTTCCTCCCCTCCCAGGTGGTACCAGTGCTTGCACACATTTCTCATTCAGTAGCATGGTGGCATAAGTTGCAAAATATTTCTATAATGTTATGAATAATATTTATGTCTAGAAATCCACATTCCCCATCTTCATCGTTAGTTAAGGTACCATGATGTGCAATCACCATTTCTTGTTGTCTACTTGGCCCAAATGCATGTCTTCATCGATTAATTGAATACTTGACCTGATCTGGAGTATGACATTCTTTTAAATTGTTAGAAGTCCAACCACCAAAAGGAGTTGGATCCATTTGGGGAAATCCTTCAATTAGGATATACATTCGTAAGTTTATGAAATGGTGGGTCACTTTTTGTTTGTAACAGTAGCAGAGCTAGGCCAAGACCCAGATATGCAGGTGTTAAACTTCCGAAGGTGAATGAACCTTTAATCATTCTAACTCAAGTATGTATATGCTTGCAGTTGGTTTCCATCGTTATGTTCTTGAAGAATTTGAGGGTAACTTTTCGAATGGGTCAAAAGAGCATGAAGTGATGGAATTTGATGCTCCTTCCGAGGTTGGTAATCTTCAGCTAGTCATTTTCATCCATTTAGTTGCATCCAGCAAGTACGATCTGTTGAGCCATCTTTAGAATATAGGTTTCTTGAGTAGGACAATCAAAGTGAGTTGTTAGTAAATAATTTATTATCTATTGATTTTAGATCCTATAACAAGGCAAATGGCTTTCTTTTTTCTTCTCTTCCATTAAAGGTAAGAGCAATTATTGAAGGCCAGCTTCTCTCAATGCGAGCTCATGCAGAAAGCTTTGGGATGCCAATTCCTCCAAAACGTATCATAGCAACAGGTGGAGCTTCAGCAAATGAGAGCATTCTCAACTCAATTGCTTCCATTTTTGGCTGTGATGTGTATACAGTCCAAAGACCAGGTATCAACCTATTACATCATTTTCAATTTCCCACTTCTCTACATTTACTTATCTTCCTCAAAAATTGAAACATGAAATATAGCACTGAGTTATCATGGAGTCTAAGCAACCCAAGGCATTGTACAAGGCGACGAAGGTGCCTTGGCAACTTTGTTGCTGTTTGATCTGTCATATTATGGTTGTTTCAGGACACGTGACTGGCCACAAAAATTTTGGCCAGATCATGGGTCTAATCTGGCTGCTTCAACCAAACATTGCTTGCATCCAAACAAACGCGCTGTGGCTATCATATTTGTATAAATGGTTGGCCTGACCAGGTAGACTCTTCCTAGAATAAGGGCCATGTTCTGGCATGGTATTTGTCTGGTGAGTCTCGTGTCATGGGGTTGAAAATATACGTGAAATGTGTCTGATTATTTCCAGTTATTTATATCGTTTTATCCTTGATAGAAGTTTTACCCCCTTCCCCCGTTCTTCCTCTGCATCTTTCATTGAGGATTGCAGTTCAAGTCAGCCCACTCTTTTTAGTTTTATACTCTTTATCCCATCTGGTCATTCTCGAACTAGTTTGCTTGCTCTGTAAGTGTTTTGAATCTCCCTTTTGATGGGTACCTTCCCTTATTGTTTATTTTAAACTCTGGCCTTTTCCTTTTTAGGACTTGTTTCATGATTCATATTTCCCATTTGGCAGATTCTGCTTCCCTTGGAGCTGCTTTGAGGGCAGCCCATGGTTGGCTATGCAACAAGAAGGAGAGTTTTGTACCCATATCGTGCCTATACAAGGATAAATTGGAGAAAACAGCACTCAAATGCAAGCTTTCAAAGACAGCAGGAGACCCAGAACTGTTTTCCAAATACACTTTGTTCATGAAGAAGAGAAAGGAAATTGAAGACCGCCTTGTTCAAAAGTTGGCCCGCCGGTGAAGAAGAGAATTCCTTGAAACATAGTACAGCTTTCAATAGTCATAGCAAATTTAGTTGAAACATCCTATGGACAACTTTTCTAATAAACATTTCTTCTTCTTATTTGATCCTATTTGGACATTATTTAATAGGATTATCAAGTATTTTTGTTTCTTGTTTGTTAATATGGAGGTTTACTTTGAAACTCAAAAATGCAAGCAGCTTGTCATAAATTACTTCGCTTTCATATTTGATGTATTTTTCACACACAGCAAGTTGCTTTTGTGGTTGAGATCAAATGCCATGTATATTCCTAAATGTGTAAATGTTTTAAGGAGAAAGATTTGGATCTACTGAATGTTCATAATAATACATAATCTCCTTTATAAATAATAACGTGAATATTTCATCTCATCAAGCATCAAATCCATGAAACTTCTATATTATGAAAGAAAATCCGATGATGAATAACAGTAAAATTTCTAACTTAAATTTGGATCACTAGTATTGCAATACAAAGAAGTACAATTATACCTTTTATCAAACCTTTATGCATCTAATATCTAATTTAGCTGCACCACCCAACACTGTCCCCTCAAAGCATAAAAAAAAGATAAATAACATTATTAAAACCTTACTTTCAAATTGAACATATCCCTACCTCACTAAACTCAAGTTCCTATATTGAAATAAACTGTGTAGGATTCATCTCTCAAGCTCAGCAATGGCATCAGTAAGAAGTTCCTTGTAAGGCCTTTTGCTACAAAGCTAATGGGATGGTATCTGCTTCTCCCACTATTGAAGGTAAAGCTTACTGCCTGCTGGAATCCAGCATCTTCTGTCCCCGACTGGCAACTGAGCTTAGCACTTGTGCCTGCATTGTAGTTCAGCCCACTAAATACAAAACACCCCTGATGGCTCCCTGACTCCAAAGAAACTGAGTTATTGTCACCATTTAATCCTGCCACCACTTTAAATGTAGACAACTCCTTATCACTAGTTGCAGTTCCCACAGAAAGGTTTTCATCTGGTCCTTGACGCACCACCAGTGAGCCAGGAAGATCAAATGGTTCTAGCATAACTGACTTGCCAATGACATCTGCGGGTGACGAGAAACTAATGGGGCTCATGTCTTCAGCGATAAGTCTGAATGTTGCATGGACAGCAAAATCTGTGCCCTGTTCTGGTAATGACTCCTCCATTGTAATGGAGTTGTTTGTGTTCACAAAGGCAAACATCACATTGTTTGTTACTTGGGTAAGAGAGATAAGCTGAGAACCATAACTTCTGGGGATTGCGGTTATCCAGTCTAAGGGTGAGTTTGCTGTTCCTGTTTTAATATCCCAGTCACCGCTTGTCAAACCAACGAGAAGATAGGGCCCATAAAAGATGGCCTGCAGAGAAGCAAACTCAGGTCGCTCATCTGAAACACGTCCAAAGAGATTGTCAGCATTGTCTCAACAGGGCAAAAGTATGTCAGTGAGTAAAAATGTACATGATACACAGGCAGGTATATCAACTTTAGAGAAAATTTATATATTGAGAAGCTCCATTGATGCTACCTTCCAAGTACAATATATAAAATCCAAAGACAGGTATACAAGCTTAAGATAAAAATTGAATATTGAAAAGCTCCATTGATGCTACCTTTTATAGCCTCTGTTCTTAGACCAATGGGTAGCTGAAGGGTCAAATTGTCTCCAGCACCCCATTGCCTCGTGACTGCCAGAAAAGTACCTGGTCATGGGAACATGGAGAATTAACAATCAATAATTTTTCCATCTGAAACCTGTAAATGATAAAATTATGTATATGTGCATATGAAGAAAAACAGGGTAGTGCATTTAAAGGGATGAGATAAAAGAGAAAACCAGATAACAAGCCACACCTGGCTGAGGTAAATTCAAATTCTGTCCATTTAATGTTGCCTTAGCACGATCTGAATATGTCCAATGTGGAATCCGCAAATTTAAGGTTGATGATTGGGCTGCTCCCTGCATAAAGTACACATTGCAAAAGTCATTGAAACCATTCACTAAATTAAGCAAATGCCTTGTAACTAGAGACAAATGGCAAGAGCAAGCGAGAGAGACTAAATTTGGACCAATTTTGCAGAATTGGGAAAACTAAAATGCAGCACATCTTTTCATTTTCTTTAGATAATACACTAGCTTCAAGTTACCTCCTTCAGGAAAAATGCAAATGTCAGTCGAAGGTAAGGATCCCAGGAAACAACAGGTCCTACTGTCTGATTTAGCACAATCTGTCCAGCTTTCCAATCAAAATTGCTTGATATAAACTGGATCACATAAAGACCAGGAGGTGTTCCCCCCTCCTCAAAGTAAATTGAATCTCCTAATTTTGAGAATGATTCGATACCTAGATAAGCAACATGAAGGATCAGGGATTTATGAATGAGTAGAGCACTTGAAGTGGAAAACTGGAAATAAAAGAATAAAATAAAAAAATGAAAAGAAAAAGGAACAAAGAATGGAAATCAATCTCCTCCTCCCCCACTCCAAACCCCCCCCCCCAAAAAAAAAAAAAAAAGGAGAAAAGAAATAAAATAAAAACCCACTTCTTAGACGCTGGTTCTTTGTTTTTAATATCATCACAAGAGAGAGACACCCTCTATAAGGAAGAAATCAGGGATAGGAGCTAATTTGAACAATGAATTTATGAAGTTAAACAGTAGGGTCCTCAAGTGCAGACCTGTCCCATAGCAACACCAGAAAGAGTTAAACTTTGTTCCCCATCTATGGTAACTCCGGCCCTTGGATACCCCACGGCCCTGAGGAAGCATATAGATCATAACTCCAGGTTCCGTTCCTCTCTGGATACTTAAGACACCATTTGTCAAGGCACGCTCATAATAATCTGCATATGCCATTTCCTTGGTCCATCTAAATAGGTGGCGAGAAACCTACAAATAAAATAATATGAACAAGAAACATTATAATCTCACTGACTAGTCTTATCCAGCAAAGAATACAAAAATATGAAAGCAAATCCAGTTTTTTTGCTTGTAGATGAACATGATGTTAAAATTCTAAATGCCAATCAAAATCAGTAAACTTAATTGGGATTAACCATCCACCTCAACTTTCTATGGATGTCATTTCTATCCCTAATTCTTGATCTCTGGCCTTAAGGAAGCCAGATGCAGATGAAGATTACATCTTTATGATATCATGCTCACACACATCTGGACAACAAATGGTAGCACTTCCTGAGAACACCTATTATAATAGTGTCCCCGCTAGGAATGATTAAGATAAACACAGAATAAACTACCTTTAGCATATTATATGTAGTGCAAGATTCTTCATTTTCAGCCTGCAGAGTGTTTGCAAGGCGTTTTGGGTCAGACCTGCACATGGATGAAGAAACAGAATGCCATTAACCATTTTTTGAGCATGTATCACCAAAATAATGCATTGAAGGTTACATAAAGCTCGGGTAAGGGCTTTATGTCCAGTCATAGGCATTGGTTGCCAGGAAAAATCTATCTAAGCTCTACTCAAAAGACACAAGAATGCTAAATTATATTACCAGAACTCACTAACTGATGTTCCACCTGTAGCATAGCTGTGTGAAGAATTAACGAGATCCATAAAAAATGTCCCTATTTCCTGCCACACCAAATTAAATAAGAACTACAGTACTGGATTGATATGGAAAAATGCTCACAGCAAAATATAGCAGGTTTACTGTATGCAGTACAATTGGAAATCCCCCCCCGGGGGGAACTAATGTCCACTAATAAAGATATTATAAGTAAGACAATAGGAGTTCCTCAAGAATAATAAGCACCCAAGGCCAGGAATTCGAACATAGGTTAAGTAATGCTATCTAAATCCATTTTCCTATTCTGGAATTTCTCATTGAGGGGGGAAAATGAAATCCCTTCTTTCAAACAAAATAATTTACAGTGGAAGTTGCATGATGTGAAAATTAAAGAAGTCAGTCCAGTAGATAATTAAAAAGAATAACCCAACTCAAGAAGAGAGAAGATGCTGTACAAATGAGCTATTTACCTTGTAAAGTGGATCACCGGTTGTTTCATAACGCATTTGAGACCCAATGACAACGGGGATATGTGTGTTAGCATGAAAGCCAGAAATGTCCGATGCCTGCAAGCAAGGGATGAAACAAGAGAAATTTCAAACAATTCAAATGATAAGAAGTTAAGAACCAATGATGACATGCTTTGATGTTTCCTCTAGATTGCTATCCCTCCCCCATCCCCCTGTGGCAGACAGTCAAACACCCCCAGAAATAGGCCAATTGTTAGTTTCTAGGGCCTCAGCTGCTCTCTCATCTCCCCCTCTTGACCTCCTTGCTCCCCCCCCCCCTCGTCCCTTTGTAATCTTCTCCTGTTGTGGTGCCTGTTGCTTTTAATATATTATTTATTCATCCAAAAGAAAAAAGTTGAAATCACCAATAATCAACTAACTAGAACTGTTACCAAAAGTTCCTCTTTGTGTCTGCAATTACATGCCTGGTATTCCATTTAACTATTTGTTTTTTCATTTGCATATTTAATTGGACCTGAGTTTAATTTTACCAAAACATAGTAATTGAAATAACTTTTTTTTCTCATCAACAAACCATTTTATATAAAGAAGACAATTTCAAATAATTATTATTTCGATCCAACTCAACTGTACCTCATCCCAACTAAAGAAGAGCCTGTACTAGAATGGAGAAGCAAAGAAGTCTATACAATAAAAAAGACCATCGAGGAAGGCTATCAATAATAATAATTACCTTCATTGCAAGCACACCTAGAAAGCATGGTTTATCGAAACGGTGAGCTAATTCCAAATGTTTCTGATCATCCTGCAGACATTTTAAATAAAACCTTAAGTGAACAAAGATGGAAAGAAAAAAGATTAGAAATTCATGTATCAATCAGAAATCAAAGATTCAATAAGAAACTGCCTTCCAAATTGATCAAGCTACAAATGTCAAATACATAATTAAACTTGTTAGTAAGATATTGGAGCTTCTCGTATAAGTTAGAAGTTGGTGCTCTTTATACCATAGGTATCTTTCTGGTAAATTGTAAACTCATGGTGTGACTACGGCATTATACTGCCATGGAAAAAAACTATTTTATATTTACAAGGACAACGGGTTGTGCCTGAAATCATAAACGGTAAGTTAACCAAACAGACAAAGATGCACTATCTAATTGAGGACTGAGTGTGGAAATACCAAGAAATAGAAGTCAAAAGGAGGCCACCAAAAAAGAAAAATTGAACCATACATGGTATAGTTCCACATCAACCATTTCTTGAGATGATATAACATACAAAAAAAATTGACATTGAGATGAACCAGATAAGTCTTATTGTCATGCTGTAATATAACATATGAAGTAGCAAAACAATGGGAAAAGGAACTCTGCGAGCAGTGTGGCCTAGGCCAGCACTTCCACGAGTCTACCTCTCTCCTCCCCAAATGAAAAGACACATTGCCCCTTTGTTTTGAGAGGAGAGAGAGAGAGAGAGAGAGAGAGAGTCACTTGGAGTGTTACATAGACAGGAAACTACTTCCCTAAATAAGAGGAATCATTCCCCCGAAGAAGAAGAAAAAAATATGAGAGGACTCAAATAGAGAGATCTTACTGTTATGCTGTATAGTTTATAAAGGACATCATTCATGCCGCCAGTTTCTTCATTTAGAGACAGATAATGCCTTTCAATAGAATACGTTGATATAACATTCAGAACACGGTTATTGAAGTAGTCAACCATCCACAACACCATATTCAGAGCTTGTTTATTACCAGCAAACATGTATTGATCCAAAAGGCCTGCCAAAATCTGTCAAAGTAAATCAGAATATTATTTATGATACCTCACTTCCAATTGAG
Source organism: Hakea prostrata (assembly GCF_041222555.1). Classification (NCBI taxonomy): domain Eukaryota; kingdom Viridiplantae; phylum Streptophyta; class Magnoliopsida; order Proteales; family Proteaceae; genus Hakea; species Hakea prostrata. The sequence goes on along the minus strand of NC_142609.1, from coordinate 48,326,461 downwards.
CCCACATAATAAGATACTTGAATCAGATTATGCTACCTTGTGAATGGTGTAGTATGGTGCCCAAACTGGTTGTATAGCTTCAAAACGGTCAAACTGCTCAGATGGAAAAGCTGACAGGTAACCTGAGCCCAGTTGCTTCTGACAGGCATCAAGTGCAGAAACCACAGCAGACATCTTCCCAAGTAGAGTTCCATTGTCAGTGCTAGCCCACATTTGCGCTGAAGCACTCAGATAATGCCCTTCAAAATTGCAAACAGGAAGCAGATTTTCAATTAAGGATGCATATCAAACCTTGAAAAACTAGAATTAAGAAAGGAAATTGATGAATTTAGAGCACAATATTGACTAAGGGAAGTCATAGGAGCACAGTATGCAGCTTGGGTAGGCCTACGTCAGGAAATTAATGAATTTTGGACCATTTGAGCACTTGTCTGGCAAAGCTCAGTGCAGTTTGTTTCAAAGTAAAGCCCAAATTAAACACATACGACACAGGCCCAAAGTTAACGCTGCAGTTCATACTAGTTCAACGCAAATTTCTGACATGAGAAACAGTTTATTGAACTACCAACCAAACATGTATAAGACACAACAAATGAAGGAGCTGATATTGCATAAATAAATGTATTGATACCAATATATTGGATCATTCTACCAGACCGATCAATTTTTATTTTTTTTTCAATTACAGGCTCTAGGAGGATTAATTGGTTTCATAAGTTGTTCTGAAATACACAAGAAATTCAGTCTGCCCAACAAGGGAAAAATTTTCCCATTCCACTACATTTTGTTATGCTTAGAAAAAATACCAACGTCTGAATGGTACGTTTGACTGCAAGACAAACAAATGAAAAATCGTTTACCAGGTATTAAAAACAGGGCTGGCTTGATGGAGTTCTCTTAAGGCAAATGAACTATGCTCAGTTAAAAAAAAAAAAAAACTACTGGATTTATCTTTCAGTAACTACGATTGTTTTCCTACCAGTATGCTTCTCCATTTCATATTTGATATATTAAACAATGTACATGAAGAAACCCAATAAGTGCAACAAGCAACCACTGCCTCCCTCCTAAAACGAGGAAATAAAGCAAACTAACAAGAAAATGTTTATGTTGGAAATGAAACAAGGCAAAACAATAATTAAGCAAAGATGAACAAACAGAACTAACCCACAAAATGACCCCGAAGCTCAGTTTTTGGGTCCTCCCATCCTCCATAAGGCGTTCCAGGAGTTGGCAAACCAGCAGTTTTTCTAAAACTCCAGACCAGGCTGTCCACATCCAACATCAACAAGTACTCCAAGTTTGTCAGCTGAGCTCGCCCATGTAATGAATTGGGGTCCAACCTCACGTTACGCAACGAGACTTCCTTGAGGAAATTCCCTGCCTCTTGAAGCTGATTAAATTTATCTGAGTATTTCATCTTTCTGTACATCATCGCCCAATTGCGCTCCTCCCCATCGTCACTCAAAAGCTTCCGAGGAAACAAGTTAAGCCAGGCTGAATCATCTGTTGGGATCAGATGATAATGCGAAAACATCTCTTTCTTCCAAGTTTCATTATTTGATCTCAATAGCTCATACCGGTAAGTATGGGAAGAGATTCGGGTTGGGATATTCGTACACTCCTTCCCATATACAAATCCACAACCATTGAAAACAACAAGGACGAAGAAGAAGAAAAACAAGAAAACAGAGACTTCCAATTTCTCCATTTAAACTCTAAACCTCATCAATCGAACATAAAAAAATATAAAAATAAAAACAACAACAAACAAACTTCAAATTCAGCTCAAAAACATACCCATCAGTGAAAACTATTTATAGGCAACAGGAGTAGGTGAGTTTCAAACTTGACCCTCTCGTGAAAGGTAAGCAAATTTTGGCGTAGAAGAAAAATGAAAATAGGAATCTGAAGAAATGAAAGAAAAGACTATCAGAAGTCGAATTCACGGACTTACTGTCGCTGTTTCTACTCAAAGAAACGTCCGTGAATGCAGAATAGTCAGAAATTTTCGAACTTCGAAGCTGCTTCTGAAGTGGGTATAGAGTATATATAAGAAGAAGAAACCGTAGTGTCCAAGTGTAGATCTCCATCGGTGATTCATCACCGTGACCAAGACGAATGGTTGAGGTTTTGCCAGTTATTACTGAGAAGAACCCAGAAGAGATAATCACAGAATTCTTTTGGGCTAATTATAAATTCACTGACCATTGATTTGGATTTGCTGTTTTGTATTATCTTCTGGAGAATGGAATGGAATCTAAAATGGAAATGGAAGTGAATCACATAAGAATCAGATTTGGTTGGGCTGTCGTTGTCAGTTTTATTTGATTGAAGTGACGAAAATGACCTTGGAATTTGTAGAGACACTCTACATGTCTTTCAAATCAATGACCGACATTTTTTGGATAAGATTTTAATGACCTTGTTTAGGACTGAATTAACTAAACTGCCATTCATGGTAATTATAGGGTTTTTTTTTTCTTCTTTAATATATAAAAATTTATATTAAACTCTCTAAAGTAATGCTATACAAAATATAGTAATGTTTATAAAACAAACTGGCGGGGATTGTCACCAAACACGATTAAACTGAAATTTCTTTGAGCTGCGGCCTAAGAAATAAAAAAAAGAGTTACAAGATCTATGGACAAAACAAAAAGCTATATAAACTAAACTAGTAGAGAGCTTCAGAATTTCCTGGACTAAGCCATGACTTGGCCAGTTTAGAAACTGAACCTAGCTATTTAAGGCCTTTATGACTATGAAGCAATCTGAAAAAAATTACAACCTATATAATACGTAAATTACAAATAACTAATATAGCTTCTCTAAATACTTTTAATTTTGCTACAAATACTGAAAAACTAAACCCAAAAATAGCCTTTGCAAGAAGAGAACGTCATTTAGGAAGTTGTGTTTGATTGGCATTTGTAAATTATGTAATAGGTAGTTTCCTAAAAGAGTAGTCAAGTTATGTGTAAGCTAACTTAAATGAACTTTAGTTTAAAAAATAAACGAATAAAATAAATTTTAGTAAAAAAAAAATTCTCTCACCAATATGTCACCTTTTAAAAATGATGTATTATTTATAGAATGTATTCAATTGTTACTTTGAATTGTAGTTACAACTTACAATGCATTAAAAGTCATACTTATGAGAGAGAGAAAAGTCACATGATTGACTAAAAACAAGAAAATAAAGAAAAAGAGTAATTTTTTTTGAATGATTGGAAAGGAGTCACGTGAATTCTAAATAAGTTCAATAAGACAAAAGTCCAAGTTAAGAATGCACTTAACGAAGAACACAATAAGAAAACTACAAAAGGGCAGGTTTTCCTTAATATTAACATCACTAGAAATATTCCATGGTGTTCTATATCCCATAACATTTTGTGGGTAAATGTGTTTTTTTGTGTTTGTGAAAATGAGCTTGTTACTTATAGGCAATGGTGCTTGTGGGTTATGAAAATAGTATGTGTATGAGGTTAAGAATTCGAATCTCCTAAAGTCGAGAGTAAAGTCCAATTTCATATTTAAATTAGTAAATTTTAGTAAAAAAAAATTTCCTCATCAATATATCACCCTTTGAAAATGATGTATTATCAATAGTAAGGAAGCATTTTTCAGGCAATATCAATGAAATGTTCTATCTCTGAAGAGTACTCTATTGATGGGATTATTTGTGTGTGTGTGTGGCTTTTTTTAAATAATTACCCAATTCCCCTACTTAGTTATTAATTTAATTAGAATACTCTATTTATAAAGACAATGCAAATAGATAATTGCATTTGTTTATTTAATTCATTATAAAATTAATTCAAATCTTTGTCAAGTACAACTATCAAGAAGAACTTCATTGAAAAAAAAAGAAAAACTATCAAGAAGAGTGATTATTTTTTATTTCTAAAATATATACTTTTAAATGATATTTTTAAGTATTCATATGTTACATTCGTCATATATGCACGCAACTAAAAATGATAATTTTTGTTGGGGACCAAAATCGCATTCTACAAATCTCTTTCTCCTTCACATTAGTTATGCTTAGAGTGGTAGATAAGTTGAGTTCTTTAGATAGATCAATGAGAATCAAGAGATTGCAAAAAACTAACATTGCTTTCATCTTCACCTTTTTTTCTGATTAGATGCAAAAACTAAGGTCTTAAAAGTCAACTTCTTAAGTATCAAAAGAAAAAAAATCATTTATGTGAGGGAGAAAGAGGAATCATGTAATTAAAATGGGCAAAAGTTCAAATAAAGAATGCCATTAAGGAAAAATGCAGTCCATATCAGTAAGAAAACCACTAAAGGGTTAGCTTTTCCTTCACGGGAAAGCCACCAGAAATAGGTTACAAAATTAAAGAACATCACAAGAAATATTCCCAGGTGGTCCATGTTCCACAACATTTTATGGGTAAAAATGCATATAGAATTGGAGTTGTGTTTAGTATCTATTACTAGAATAGATTTTGGATATAGAATGTATTTCAATTCTGGTAATTTACATTGTATTTCATGTTTTTTTTGGGTAGAAAACAAATGCATTGATCACTATAGCTTAGCTAGTACAAACTGTGACATCTGAATTACATAAATGTAAAAGCAAAAGATTGGTATGGACAGCTCAACCGAAAGAACAATCTCAAATAAATGATCTGCCACAAAATGGTACTTTACAATGTAGTTTTAATGCAGAGTAGGGTCTCATAAATCATTTTTGCTAGAGTAGTAGAGGAGTCATGTGAATGATGGAAGTTCAATAATATGAGCAAAAGTCCAAAAATAACACAGTTAAGGGAAAATGCAGTTTGAAGCAGTAAGAAAACTACAAAAGGGGCAGGTTTTTCTTAATGTGAACATCACTAGAGACATTCTCATGTGGTCCATATCTCATAACATTTTGTGGGTAAATATATATGTTTGTTTGTGGAAATGGGTTGGCACTTGTAGGCAAGGGTGTTATGGTACGAAGTCAAGTGTTGAATCGATCTCTTCGAATTTAAGGGAAAAGTTCCGCTTTATATTTAGATTATATGTAATAGTTATTTTTGAAAATGTACTTAATCTGCGTGTAAGCTGGCTCAGACAAACCTCGATTCTTAAATAAATAAAATAAAATTTTATTAAAAGAAATTCTCTCATCAATGTTTCACCCCTTGAAAATGATGCATTATTTATAGAAAGGAAACATTTTTCAGATGACATCAATGAAGTATTATTCTATGTGCAAAGATTATTCTAGGCTGATGAGATCTCTTCTTTTGTATTTAAATAATTCCCCTACTAGTTATTAACTTAAATATAGAATGTTTTATGTGCAAAGAGCATGAAAAATTGAAAATAGATGGTTGGCCAGTTGGGTTTGTTTAATTTAATCCATCATAAAATTAATACGAATCTTTATTAAGTATAACTATCAAGAAGAAGAAAAAACTGTTTTCTATTCCTCAAATATATTTTTTCATATGATATGTGTAAGCACCCATATATGTTACTTTTGTCATGATTACACCTAAAAAAAAGGATGATTTTCCTTTGGTGACAATCATAAGAAACATAACAATGGCACGCCAAGGAAATTGGGGACCAAAATCACAATAGATAAATATTTATCATTGTAGATGGATGTAGTTTTCTTTTTCCTTACTCTTTCACTTAGCTATGCTTAGAGTAGCAGATAAGTTGTGTTCTTTAGATAGATCAATGTGGGTCGAGAGCTTGCAAGGAACTAAAACTATCTTCATCGTCACCGTCATCATTATCACTGTCACCGTCACCATGACTCTTATCAATACTTCACTCATCCACCAAATATTCTTGGAGAGAAAAAGAAGACAACAGGGCGGCACCGCCGCAAGGTGGAAAAAAAAATACAACCAGTTGTGAACATTTTATTGTTGACAAAAATCTTTCCCTTCCCCCCCCCCCCCCCCCCCCACCAACCAACCCCCCCCCCAAAATTAAAAAAAGGTGGGTATATGTAACGTGGCACCATTTTTCCCGGGGGTTGTTCCACCAACTACCATTAGGAGTCCATATTTGATTTTAATAATAAGCTAGAGATGAGACCTTACTGTACCCTCATAATTGACAAACTCCATAGCATTACTTAACATCAACCACCTTTTGACTTTAACTTGTCAAACCAGAAAAATCAACAATTAATGACTAAAGGAAGGATAATGAGGGTTACAACTCAGACCTTAGCTATCATTTTTAAATTTCTCAGCTAAGTTCAGTTCATATACCTAAACAAGGGTTAGGTGATGACTTAGCTGAATCCAATTAAACTCTAGAAATATCTACTCTTGCAAAAATATTAGGGTCTTTTTCAGCTACATGAACCCTATGAAGGTAGGTTTGAGTTCTTTATAAAGCCTTTTGTTAAGATCCCAATCTTTCTACTGATATGCAGTGAGGTTCTGTAATGGGTGGTAGTTGAAAATGCATGTCCATGTCAAGTAGGAGATAGGGTGACATAGAATCTAGGAAGGCACCAACTTCCGATTGATTTTGGATCCTCTAGCCGTCATGGTAGAGATCGGTCTTTCTTTAATTTCTTACCACAAAATAGAGATGGCCCACCTCCAAATTTTGACCGAATGAATCACAAATGAGATCTTATCGGGCTTTACATGGCTCCCATTTCTATTGTGCGGTGAAGAAGTGTGAGGATAAATCAGAATAGAGTGCCTTTGGGAAAGTAGAATCAAAAGAAATTCTTGCATGGTGGAATTTGTAAGACATTTAAAAAACTATTTGCTTTCAGCCCTTGGGGCCTTTTGGGCTGTGGAGCATTTGGTCAGTGCTTTGCTAATTGTGTTATTGTATTTGGTTTTGGCATTGTGGGCCTCTGTTGGGCTCAGTCCTTGGTCATGGATGCTTTAACTCCATTGATGCCTAACAAGTTGGCTTCAAATTTTTAGATTTGTCCTTTTACAATGGTTTCTTGATGACTTGCTACTCAAACACCCGGAAACCTCTTGTTTTAGATGTTAATTTCCATGGGTTTTTCTCCGGTAAAGTTAATTATGCAAGCATTGACAGAAGAATGATATGGAAGTTAAATAACTGTACCAAAATGGAGCTCCACTGATTACTCACCATGGAGGCCCTGTGCTGAAAGGTCTCGAAGCAATGAACCACATTCTGTGATAAACCCAACAGCTACCTTTACACTTATCATCAGTAGGATTTTTCAGCAGCAGTGAACAACTCAAAATCTCACAAGATGAGATATAAAGTTAAACTGTGGCTAGCAATTGAGGCTGTTGATGAAAAACTATGTATGAAGAGAATGATCATGAGTAAAATCAGTGCAGTAATGCTCTTACTAATAGCAAATAGAGAAAGAACAATAAAGAAGTTAATGCATATCTTGTCATTTCTCTTTTGAGGTGCAAAACAATCCTTCCCAATAGAAGATCACCCACTTCAAGAAACTTGGTATATATCAACAACAGCAAGTCAGCAACCATTGCTGCAAAACCAACTTTGAAATGTATTGTTAACAAAAATTTACATTATTAATGTACCCCAATACTTTATTCTTAAAAATTATACAAATGGTTAAAGGGGTTTCTCTTCACTCATCTTCTTCCTTCAGCTTACTAGAAATTACCTGCCACTAGACCCACCTTCTAAATATCAAGAAAACTTCCAATATCTTCTGAATAGATGAAGACATGACTTAGACTCATAACATCAATGGCAAACCCTAACCACATATGATATGGGCAGCCAGCCCATATGTTTTCTGATGATCATGAACTTACAGGAACACATCACATGTTCTAATCTTCGCCAACAGTGTTACAAGGACTAGGACAACAAGGACAAAAATTTATAAACTGTGTGTGAGACTTTTCTAAGTCCCCTGATGCAATCAATAATATCCAAAGGAACAGAATTTTGGTGTATGCTTGATTGTCCAGAGGAATTTTTCACTTCCTGATTGATTGTAATGGATATGCTTCTGCCATTGGTACCCCACAACTTTAGGTATAAGTCAAAAACTGAATGTTTGATCATTTATTAAACCTGGTTCCACTAGCTTGTGTTGTTGATTTTCAACAATCGATTAAGACTTGGCCTTACTGCTGAAAACCTTTGTCTGATTAAGGGCTGGGTTGACAAGCAGAGGTAGTGATGGTTCCTTTAACCTTTTACGCTTCTTAACCACACAAGAGGGATATGACCCACTTTTAAATACTAACAAAGATGAGATTCTTTCACCCATTTTAACTTCGAACTGAGATCGATTCTTTATACATTGGGTAGAAGATTGTATTCCTCTCACGTGTTCTTTCTTCTCTTCTCCCCTAATGTAGACATCCTTTGGCTGGAAGAAGCCTCAAGCATTGAGCAAAGACAGAAGTACAAGGATGCTTTTATCCAAAATAAAGCATCAATGAGCCAATTGAACAAAGTCATGAATCATGATAACCCGACCAGTTCAATGGGTAAACCAGAAATCGGCTCATCACTTTTCCATATTCTATCCTTTTGAGGCGCTTTGATTACCATTTCATATTCCCTCCCTTTTGGTCCAAATTGATATCATACCCATGCCACATTCCTACGGTGGATAATCATAGCTGTACTTGTATATGTTGTTTTCATGTCTATGTGATACATACACATCTTGTCACGCAAAAATCAAATGGTCGAGTCGAAATAACATTCTTTTAATACACAAATTATATATCTAACAATTAATATCAGAGCTAACACTATATCAAGAACTCAAAATACTAAAACTCATGTATCTACCATAAAGGTAGAAGTACAGGTGCCCTTTGATGAAAATCAACTTTAAACAAGCTATGCTATTCTATTCTATTCTATTCTAATCAAACATCCTTGTGTTTGAAGATTCCATTTTGCGTTTATGTACAATGGGCAACATTAACAAATTATCCACTTTTATTAGCCGTTCTTTGTGGTATTAATGTCACGTTAATGAGTGAGTCACTTACACTGTTAAATAGGTCAGAACTCCGACAACGACAACTCTCTCCGATCACGGCATTCCGACGACGGCGATGGAGGAGCTACCGGCGGAGCTTTAAGATTCCGGTAATATTCGTCGATGTGGGTCCCACTCCCACCATCTGTTTTCCGCTTCGTTACGGTCTCCGTCTCCGTCTCCGTCTCGTCTCTCAACGCCAGAAACGGCGGCCGTAAAACTTCCGTCAGCAAATCCCATCTCAACCCTCTGAAGAAAGGATGTCTTTTAATCTCCGCTGCACCGTAGTTGTACCCGAGCCTCTGTGTGGGGTCCTTCTCTAATAACCGTTCGATAAAGTCCGTGAGAGCCGTCCGTTTTCCCACGAACTCAGGTGGTTTGCTTATAACGTTCCGAAACGTTTCCTTCCTGTTCTTCCCGCGAAATGGTGTCGTACCGTAAAGCATCTCGTACGTTAAAATCCCCAGGGCCCACCAATCGACGGCGAATTCGTGTCCGTCACCTCGTACAACCTCGGGCGACACGTACTCCTCCGTTCCCACGAACGAGTTGGATCGTTCTCCTGCGTTCGTGAAACTCGGTCTCTTCCGACTCACCGGCGAGACACGAGCCGATTTCACCTTCTTCAACATCGCCACCTCGGTCACCATCGTGATAAGCCGCGTCAAGTTCCTCCGGTGCTTCGCTTTACCGTCCGCCGCCGCAGCTTCTTCTATCTCCATTACCGGATCCGGCGACGAAGCAGCGGATCTAGGTTTGAGGGTTCTGGAGAGATCGAAATCGGCGAGGATGATGTGGCCGGATTGTTGAATCAGAACGTTTTCCGGCTTCAAATCACGGTAGACAATGTTCATGCTTTGTAAATGTTCGAGAGCACAGACAATTTCGGCTACGTAGAAGCGGATCACGGTGGTGGAGAACACATGGTCCGTCTGGTGGTAGCGGAGCACGTTGAGATCGCCGCCTGGGCAGTACGGCACCGCCCAACCCATGTACTCGTCGGTCTCCAAGGTACCCAGAAGGGTTGGAAGGAAAGGGTGATTCAAGCGTGAGAGAACCGAAACTTCCCATCTTGCTCGTCGATCACCGTCGAATTTGGAAGAAAGGGTTGATTTCTCTACAACTTTAAGAGCAAAAGGAAAACGAGCTTCTGGGTCTGTTGTTTGATCGTGAACCAAGAACACAGTTCCCATGGCTCCTTTGCCCAAGACCTTAATCGCTCTCAGCTTGTCTAGGTCTAACGCCGGTGAAGTATTCTCCATCATCAAACACAGAAGAAACCAGAGAAGAAGAAGAAGAGAAGAATTGAGAATCACAGAGAGAATGAGAAAGAAGCAGACAAGGAAGAGAAGAGAATATGGGTTTTGTGTCGCAGCAGAGAATGTTTAAATCATGAGAAAAAAATTCTTCGTTTCTCCATTTTATTCTTACGCGATGATGGCGAAGTGTTATTGTGTATCAAAAATCGACGGTTCAGGATTGTTCCTTGGAATCATAGTGAATTGGAGGGATGAGATTAAATAGTTTGAGTGAGATGAGAAGTATATTAGCGAGGGCAGATTCCACGTTTTTCGGGTTTGATTAGTTTGGTTGAGTTGGTTTTGAGGAAGTGAAGGAATAAAGCACACGTGTGAAGTGGTTTTAAAAAATCTGAGCCACACATAGGATGGATAAAGACAAAATTGAATTTGTATGGATGCCACATCGGATTTGCCATAATCTCATTGTTGGCAGTTACTACTATTTTCAGTGTGGTGTTTTCTATTACAGGTAGTGGGGTCCATTTTGATACCGTTAGATTGAGCTAGCCTAGTATGAAAGCGGTTAAAAGCCCAACCTCCCTAGGGGTCTTGGATTCGCATTCATTCGGCGGCATTAATTATATAAAAGCTCCATTAGGAATGTAATCGTGATGCGCGCAAGCTGACCCTTATGCTTCTGCATCTAACATGGTAATGCCTATGGTGTCTAACATCAGATAGACGCTACTTTTGTACAACTGAGATTTAATGGAGTTTACGTGGCATTCATCCAACACTGGGCACCACAGGCACTATTGCATCAAACACACCACCGTAGTAAGATCCTCGAGTATGGAATAAGTTAAGAAGTTTGATTCATTCTATACCATCAACTTCAGAGCTTTTGAAACATTGATCAAGTATATAACAATATTTGCTTGTATAACAGTCAGGTTGGCAAGATATTGAATTCCTGGAAGTCTGCATTTGCCTGACTGCACCTACCAAATTCATAAATGAGTCACCCAATCCCAGAGAGTGGATGGCACATGTATGAGGCCATATATGCCTTGGCCACTTTTGTCTTGGACAATATTGTTTACCAAGGAGTTTGATTTTTTATGTAGCTTAAAATATAATAAAGGAATAGATTATCTTTCTCATAGTGTCTTACATAGGAGTTTGAATATAAAACAACATTGGAATATTCTTAGTGTAACATAGATCAAATAAATAGATAATCTTAACTAAATAAGGCATAAATATAGTTGAATGGCTGTATAAATAAATCCTACCACTAAATCTATTAAATTAAATATGAACCGTTTATGGTGGACGATTCAGATTTAATTCTACCAAATTTAATGATAAGATTTTTAGGACAGTCCAGCCAAACAATTTACATTGCCATTCAACCACCACCTTCCCATAATATAATTACTTAGATTTTTTTTTTTTTTGGGAACAATTGTTCAAATGGTATTGATTGATGTGTATAACAATCTAAGAATATTCTGAAAATGTTTTTATAAATCATTTTTTATTCTCATTGATGAATATCTTATTACATGCACAATTTTGATGATATTTTTCTTTTGTATATTGTGAATATATTATGATAACAAAAAAATATAAAGTAAAAAACTCCAAAATATTCAACTAAAGGGATCTACCATTAGTTTTGGGCAGATAGACTGTCAACTTGGCTATATGAACACATTTGAATCCAAAAAAATCTTAAAAATATATAAAATTTTCCTGTAGTTCTTGATGTGGGTCTCTCAAGTTTTTTGAAGATTCTTGAAGGGGATATCAATAATGATATTTGGTGATTGATGTATTTATTGAATTAGAATTATGAGATTGCTAAGATCCAACTTTAGGGTTTCCACTAGACTTGATTGATTTAGATATATCACTTGATAATAATGCCTACCATACCATTTGGTGCCATACAAATTAAGAAAACTTTTGCTATACATACATATTTTTTTAAAATAAAATTTGTCCTTTATAGTATTTAATAGATTTTTTGGTAAATTTCAGAGAGGGAGAGAGACTTTCTCCAAACCATGTAGCTTTGCCTAATATTCATTTCAGGCTTATTAGTTCATTATAAGTGGTAGTTAATATTGATTAGTACCCATTCCAAATAAGTAATCTTCTCCTCTAGGCTTCTACAACTAAAATTTGAAAGTTTTATTATTATAATCGTGAAGATTTGATGATCGGCTTCATCGGCGAAACTTAATTATGGACATAAGGTAATTAGTACCTATTATAATTATACTTTCAAAGTACACTTCAACATAGGCAAAAAGAATCTTAAGGTATAGTTATAACTAACCCTTATTTAACATCAAGAACACAATTAATTACTAACTAAACTCCAAATTGGGAGAAAGATGCCTAGAAGAGACATGATTTTTTAAAAATAATTTGTTTATATTTTAATGAAAAACCCACATGCCTGACCAAATTTATTCATTGTTAAGGGTTTTTTTTTTTTTTTTTTTTCTTTCAAATAAGGTTTATCTTTTTTGTTTGGAATTATGTGTTAGTGAGAGAGAATGGATTCTTTGAGGGAAAGAGAGGTCGAACTCAGGTCCACTCTTCTTCACTTTAAGGTGACAAACTTTTGTAATGTTTTCTTTTTTATGGTGCTTTGGACATGATAGTCCCACTCAAAAATTTTCAAAACCCTAAACTTTCTAAGTTTCATACGAATGTGTTCTGGTTTAAAATCATTAAGTAGGAGAAAATTTTAGTTCCCACCCAAGTTAAAGTAAGAAGCATTACCACTTTATATTCCTTCACCTATGTCTAAGGTTGCAGCTTAGCTACTTTAAAAGATAAAGTTATGTATGAACATTTAGAGAGAAAAGAGAGAGAATGTATTCTTAGATAGGACAATTGTCGGCCATGATTTCACTATTGGAAAGAACCAAATACAAAAATTTGAGGAAAGAATGTTTTGTTTTATCACGGAAAGATGTTCTTGATCATTTAAAGAGAGACATGATGGATAATATATATGTAGTAGCTTATGTGTTTGATAAAATTTTGCAATGGAAGTAACATTCATTCACATTTTAATTGATGTTGCTTCATTTCACTGAATATCTCACAGAAAAGCCTTGTATCTGAATGTAATGGTTCAATGTTTAAAAAATAATTCTTCAATTTTCGATAACAAAAAGTTCGATAATCGAATTGCATAAGTATCGTAAATAAGACAGTCAAATCTACTCGGTAAAGAGATTGTCTCCCTGACCAGGGAATCATGCAACACAACTGATACCCTCTCTTGATGTGTTTAAAAAGGTAAAACAAACAAGAAAACAAACCTTACAAGCATCTTAAAATTTAATAGTTCCAAAGACACTATTGGGTTGTTGAAGAAATTGTCTTTTATAATAATTTCTAATGAGATGATGTCTAATAAACAGTTTGGAAGCCAATTTGTATAAATTGCTTCTATTGGAGGAGGATTAGATAAAGGAAGTTTTAGGAATAAGTGAACAGAGAATATAATAGTTATGTTGTTCACAAGAGAGACAATAAGCATCAAATACCTGTTTACTTAACTAAAGTTTATTGAAATATCTCTTCCCCTGTCCATAGAACAAAGGTTTAATGTAATACTGTTCACCAACTGACTTGAAATGATTGGTTTTTCAATTCAAACCATTGAATGAGCTTTGATTCCATAAATTATAACCCAGTCAAAATTGATTATAATCAGGTAAAAATAAAGTAAAGCTCTCATAAAAATCAGTGATAAACTCATCTTTTTCCTTTCAATCGGTAGAAATCTATGCTTTTTTTTATATTACTTCATTGCATAATAGGGGTGAGATCCACATGTAAGTACTGATAAAGAGTGAACTCTCTACTGGGTTCTCCTCTACTCCTCTTAATATATGATGGGAGCACAGACCTCTATCTTGACAGAGAGAAGATCCAAACCCGCATCTTCGTGATTATAGATATTAGTATTGAAGAAGTATTGTTGACTCTACTTTTCATATAACTCATTGTAAGGTTTGATTAATGAGTAGTGAAAATATTTTTGGGACCAGTTTCATCACTGAAGCATTGTTGCCCAGAATATCCAAGGCTTGAGGAAATAAGATGCTTTGAGGTTTGAAACTTTTTCATGAGAAAAAGCTAGCACTTCAAACCATGAGAAAATCACTTTATGGGTTATGATGGTTTACAATGGTTGGCAGAGACTTCACTTTTGAATGTGATGGTGCAAACCAGCTAGCTAGCTATGAGGCTAGTCTGTATTTGTACATGTTCATACTGAATGACTGAGGTCCCTTCTACCTTTTGATTTCACTTTTTCAGCTTTCTTACCTTTTTTTCATTGATACTTCATTACTTGACCAATGAAATGTCATAAAATCATTAAAGTCTAAAGTATTGGTATGGATATCGTATTTTAAGAGACATATCTTCTTGTATTAAATATAGTAATATACTTCTCAATATGTTTTAGTACAATTTTTATACATATCCTTTAAAAAAGGAGGGAAAAAGATGTAACGATTGTATCTAATACGAATACGTATTGACTAATCATATTGTATTGTGAGATACTCTAAACTTGCAAAACGACTAATTTATAGGTTAAAGGGCCGAAATCATTTTAGGTAAAGAAAGAGAAAAAATTTCATTTACCAACAACCATAAGGAAAACCCTTGAATGTAATCATAAATGAGAACATAAGAAAGAAAACCTAGACAATATAGGAAGTGTAGATTTTACCCAATAATGAGTCTTAGATACTAACGTTACCATTGCTTCTCTGAAATTTGCAAATTTTGTTTAGAAAAATAACCATTACCACAAACAGAACAAAAACAGCAAGCCCTACTGGGATAGAACCAGGGATTGGGCTTTTTCAAGTAGAGTTTATTGGGCCCCTCATTTTTTAGGCCTCATTCACTACCCATGCTATAGTGGACTGGGCTGATGCCCAAATGGGTTATTGGTGACTCAGACACAGGGATAATGAGATAAGCCTATTGAAATATTTTCAATAAATGCTTTCTAATCTAAACTAATGGTCAATCTGGCTTGCGTGGTCAATCAGCCAATATCTTTGATATTTTGTTTCACCAACCCAAAAAAATATATTTTATTTACCATCAAAGAATTGCTTAGTTGGTAATGAACAAGAGTTCTCGAGTGCAATCAAACGTAGATTTCTTGTTTAATTTGCCAAAAGATTTGCCAAAATGGAAAATAGGAGTTAGATCCAAATGTGCCCCAAATAATTGTGTGTTGGGATTCTCTATTCATTGGGCTAGATGTATATGCTTTCTTTATACCTTTCTACTACTAAATTTTGACAAGAAAAATAGAAATGAACATCCCTGTTGACGTGGAATTTTTATTCAGTCTATTTCTGACCATTCATATCCTTTTGAGATCAAGAAATCCAAGGGTTACAATCCATTTTCACCACCTTAGAGATATTAACTTGGTATATAAACAAATACTATACACGAATTGAAGTAAGTCAAAGAATATTAATCAAGGTCATTACTCTCCTGCAACCATCCAAGGAGACATTCTCTCTTCGTCTTCTTGAAGTATATGAGGATTTATGTTCACTAAATTCTAATTTATTTATTGGAGGAGGCTTTCCGTCCCTGAGGCGGCACACACTCATTTTATTTTGTTTCTTAGAAACTAAAATTAGTCAAATAGTGAACCACTTGGCCTCGCCTCACACACTCATTTTATTTTGTTTCTTAGAAACTAAAATTAGTCGAATGGTGAACCACTTGGCCTAGGTTAGATTTTGGAGCAACAATTTTTTTATCAGTTATTTACTCTCTTTTTTTTTTGGTTGCCAATCTTAATTTTCAAGGCTTTGCCTTGATTGGTGTTCGACCCGGGTTGCACACCTGACTATGTTGGGTGAGTCTCCCAGTGAAAATTTTTTGCAACCAAAAGTTTTCGATACCAAAACTATGCTTAAGCGGACCAAGGTGTTTACCATTTGGTTCAGTTGTCTACTTTTAACTTTCACTTGAGAGCGACATTCCACTGAATGTGCCTCCCAAAGAGCAGAATGGTCCACGTGTAATATAGTCTTAGATTCCATGCGGGTCCCACAACCTTGGAATTTTAGTACACGCCCACGCGGACATGGTTCACGGCTTTGCGCAAACTTAAAAGGGAATAAAATTAAATGGCAAGGGCAAATAGGGCACTCTCCGGTCGAATTGGTTTGTTGGTTTCCAACACACGCCACTGCTGTCAGAAATCAGCAATTTGAACGGTTCTCCTTCTCTGCACTAAAAAGTTAATACCATTATTCTTGAATGACCTTTATACCCCTGTCCCTTCTTCGAATTTAGGCTCGCATGCCATCCACTTCGTCAACCAAATACATTTTCAAAATCAAAATCGATCGAAACAACCAAACGAGAGAGAATCTCATCATCATATCATATGAGTATCTGCAACTAAAATAACCATGGTCGAAGGGAAGGAAAATATCAAAGTCTCCAAATCGTGTGCTTCAACTAAATTCATTTTTTATAAAAATAAAATACAAAGATTTCAGTTTCCTGGTTCATCGTTCAGAGTCTAATGATCTTCGCAGCTTTGACGACCGGATTCTCACGAGAGATGGCCTCACGACCTGCAGCTTTATAATCGTAACTGCACATATGGCGATCGGAATACCTATGCTCCGAACAGAACAAATCGCCGCAACGGCATCGAAATCCCGTCAATCCAACCTTCCTCCGGCAACCGGAACATCGATTCACCGTCCTCTCCACAGATACTGCATCTGCCGCCGCCGCCGCCGCGGTCGCTACTATCGTTGGCTCCCTTCGAACCACCGCCGGCATCGAACCGGACTTAGAATCAGATCTTGCCGAAGATCGAGAGGAGCTGGATCTAGGTTTATTGTCCTGGGAAGAAGAAGATGAGGAGAAGTTGAGAGGCTTGAGGATTTCTCCGGTGGCTTTGAAGCAGTTCTGGCACATGTTGTTGGTGGCTGGATTACCAGGGAAACCACAGCCGTTGGTGCAGAGGGTTAGGGTTTCATGAACCTTGAATTCAGTTTCTTCTTTCTCTCTTTGAGCCATTTTTTGATGAAGATTTTCTTTTCGATCTGAAAAACAGGCAAAAGGGTTAGGATTGAAGGAGGCTTGAAGCCTGAGACCCAAAGGAGTTGGTTGGGGAACGAAAGATAAGGTTAGGAGATGGGCTTCTTTTATGGGTTTCAAAGGTCGGCATTTGGGCCACTTTGGAACGCGGATCAGACGTTGGCTCAAAGTTAGTTTACGGTTCTGCCCTCGGATAAGCTTTTCTCCTTTCTCGATCGGCTCTGACGTGTTCTGACTTGTAACCATGGCCAAACGGAAATAATTAATAATTGGTACTGGATTCATTACAAGTGCATGTACCAGGATTATACGGTTGAACCCATCCGGTTCGTCCACATCCCCAACCCAATTACCCCTAATCAAGCAAAAAATTAATATTGGGTGTTCAAAATGAATCTGGTCCCTCTAGCCTAACAGGTAGATGTTAGTGTGTCTCTCATACTTCTCCACTATATATTAGAAAGGAGATTCACCTTTATGCTCCCCTCACATCTTTCTACCACTCTACCATATATTAGAAGATATATATGGCAAGGTTTTTGCCGCAGAGGGCCATGGTTCCTCATGTCAGCCGCCCCCTTAGGCTCATTTTGTGAAAATTTCCTCTCTCCTACCCAATTTTGAATTATTCTCTCTAGCCCTTTTTCAATGTGTAAAATATTAGCACTCGTTTGCCCTTAATCTTTTGCACCCTCCCCTTAAGACTTTTTGAAACTACCCTTTAGCCCTTTATTTCAAGTGTGAAATCTTAATATTTAGTTTTCCTAAATGGAAAAAAGTCTTTTTTTTTGGTTTGCCAACCCCGGTTTTCAAGGCTTTGCCCTGATTAATCCGGTGTTCGACCCGGGTCGCACACCTAAGCTGCTTACCACTTTGGACCAACCCTCGTTGGTAATGGAAAAAAGTTTTAACTATAAGGACAACGGATAAAAAAGTCATTATGTTTCAAATGAAATATTTATTTGCCCTCCCTTGATGTTAAATTTTGACGTTGACCTTGAGAAGAAGGATGTATTTTGATAAGAAAAAATCAGAGGTGGTTCTCTTTTAATGTGTGATAGAAAGGTATGAGGGAAACATAGATCTCTACTTTAATCAAGACTTGTGGAAAGATTAACACATGATTCAGTCCGACGAAGCCAACCACCAAAACACCCCCCCTCTCCAAAAAAGAAAAAGAAGGGAGAAAACGAATTCTAGTATTGGTCCGATTAAATTAGACCAATCCATGTACCTAAAGTTGCTTACGGTCGGGCCGGCTACGGTATATTATAATGAGTTTAGGAAGGACTGAGTACCGCGAGGAACACAGAACAGACCTGCGATCCGCAACCCCAGAAGAGTCAGGCTCAAGTGGGCCAAGTTGAAAAGCAACCGTGTTTAAAATACATGTTCAAGAGATGGGCCGGTGGTGACTGGTGAGTCAGGTAAGGGGTAAGAATGTAATTGTGCTAGTCCCAGTTGCCCACCGATTTGTGACGGAACTTTTTGCTGTAATTTTGTCCTCTGCAACACGTCCAGCTTTTAGCCGTCTGATCTGACCGACAAAATTTTCTATTCACAATGATCGCTGTCTGTGGATTATGTCATACCAGGCTTACACGTGGACATTTGGTCCTAGGCTTGCGTGTCGCTCGGCTATTGTTTCTTTCCTGCCAGCTAAGCAAGATATTAGGTATCTTGTTCCCAGTCACGTGCTTGAAATTGGCCAGCTCATTTCCCATTTGCGTGGTGGATCCCACATGGAAGATTAATGGGAAGACTCCACTCTTACCAGTTGGAAAAGGATGGGTTGACAATTGAACTCCACGAAACGGAAAGGATGTAAGATGCGGCTCATGGTGGGGCCGTGGGGGTGTCTCAATTGGGTCCCACAATTCAGAGTTTCCATCATCAAACTCAGCCAATAATAAATGAACACGTGGTCATCAAACTGAGATTCTCCGACGACGCCGTCAAATTTGAGATGATTACTGTCACCACGTTGCTCTCCCCTTACCACTTGCCACCTACCACTGCCTCCTCCTTTTTCTTTTCTTTTTTTTTTATATTTTTTTATTATGGTCACATAAAAATGCAGATTCCTAATTCTAAAAAACTAAAAATATGACGCAAATTGAACACGTCACATCAGAGATGCTCCAACGTGTTCAATTCTTCAAATGACAAAAAGACACGTTTTCTATCAATCGAGATGATGGTGGGGGCGTGAATCATGATCCTTTCTGTCATACACAAGGTTTAATACATTGGCTAGAGCGATACAATACTTGATACAGGACGATACGTCTCTTAAAATCACTTGACCGATACAATATTCAATACCGATACTTAAAACCTTGGTCCTATATTCCCCACATTTGACTGTTAGATGGGGCTCAACTACATGTTGTGCATTAAATGCACAGCACTATACTGTCAACGGTCGATTGAGATTTTGATCTAGACTGTCCGTCTCGTTTTCAATCATCTGTAAAGCAGATCTCGACCTTTGACAGCAGGTGCTAAATGTCACAATGTTAAGATGAGGTAGAACTGGAATCACAATTCACATCTAGCATTTGGTCCATTTATTACTAGACTAGATAAGGGCATATGGCATGATGAATGATGAGTCAACTTTGATAGAGAGAACTTTTATATGATAATTATGTAGTCAATATTCAAATGATAAGAGGAGATTCTGGAAGGCTTGACTTGGGGGAGAATTTTCCATACCATTTCAATGGATGTTTATTTGCAGCAGCCGTTGACTATTGCTGACTGCTTCCAACGGTATTGATCACACCGCGTAAGTAAAATATGATTAACTTGTCGAAAATCAAATGGTAAAAGTTTACTTGTAAATATAATTTTTTATTTTTACATTTCAAGAGTTTGAATTTACTAATTTACAAAATCATTAGTAAATCCATTTTTTACTGCTCTAACATCCTAGAAGATCTCAATAAGGCTTTAAAACTGCAATAATTACTTAAAATTAAAATAATAAAGGGATAATTACTATTGACCCCCTGTACTTTGATTTTATTACTATTGTATCCCCTGTACTTTTCAAAATTACTGATCCAACCTTCAACTTTGTTTATAATTACTATTGTCCCCCCTACTGTTAAGTTCCATTAGTTTACTAATGATGTGGCATCTTTATATTTTCTCAAAAACCCCCAAAATACCCTTATATTTATCTCTTTACTTATTTATTCTTTTGTCAAGTTACAGTAGTACTCTTAATTAACTATGGACAAAAAAATCATTATAATCCATTTTATTCTAAAAAAAAAATACAAAATAAAGAAAGAATGATTGAATAAAACTCAAATAGAAACCGAAGAGAAAAGAAAATCGAATTCAACTCAAATTGGAAACTGAATATCACCTAAATTATTTTCAAAATAAATGAAGTTTAGTGAAGGTGGGAAATCAAATCGGATTTGGATTTTGCCCATTTCATTAATTCAAAATAAATGAAGTTTAGGGTAAAATTGACGTTTAATTTGGTTTTTATAAATGGGGTAGCATCGTCTTTTGATTTCTTAATTTTAACGAAGGACAAATTAGACATTACATATTCAAACTTAACGGCTACTTAACACCGTTATAAGGAAGGGGGCAATAGTAATTTCGTAAAGAATAGAGTTTTATTAGTAATAAAATCAAACTTCATGGGAGCAATAGTAATTATCCCAATAATAAACCTATTCCAGTTTCTTTCCTCAAAAACTTATACCAAATTTCTTACTAGGTGACAAGAGATCTAGTAAGAATAAGATAAATCAAAGAAATTCGAGAAACAGAAATATAAAAATCAACATTATGGGAGAAATCTGATAGTTTCAGTCCAGGAAACTCTCTACACATTAGTGGGAGGAGATTGATCTTTTAGCCTCTTAGAGATTTCAATTAAAATTGCAGGACAGGATCATGAACTGGCTTCCATGAACAGAGATGAGTAAACCATAAAAGTTCGTTTGGACCTCTCCAGTTCAACCTTCTAACAAATAACCCTCCAACCCTAAAAGTCTCTCAGAAAACTTGAACCATTGACACATATAATAGAGGACAACAGAAAACCACACCAGAGCAGCGCTGACATTTTATGAGATGCTGACAAAATAGGGGTTGCGCAAATCTGTAGAAACAAACGATTATCCAGAAATCACATATGGAGTTTGATGCTAAGAGATTATGTCTCTGATTCCTCGGATTTGGGAATCGGGTAAATGAATGATCTCATTTTGTAAATTAGTAAACTTTAAACCCTTAAAATGTTAAAATAAAAATTATATTTGCAAGTAAACCACCGCCATTTGATTCTCAATCGTTCGATCATTTTTGCCTACGTGGTGTGATCAACACTGTTGGCAGCAACCAAGAGTGACTGCTGCAAATAAAAATTGTTCTGCCACTAGACTTAAACGCTGTAGAGGATTAGTACCCATGAAAACCTCCCTCTTTTTTTTTTTATTTTTATTTTTTTTATTTTATTGATGAGTCAATTTATCTAGATTTCCTCTATAATAATATGATACATGTCGTGAAAGTATGCATGACTATTTTGATTTTAATGCAAATTTTCTTCTTCAACATAAAAAAAGGAAAAATCATAAATTTCTAATCGTGCTAACATTCACTGTAGGCAATTTACCAAATCTTTAGCCCATACAAGAAGGAAATTTTGACCCTAAAGACCTCTGACACCAGAAAAAGAGAGAATTAATTGCTAACCCTAATCTATCTTTATCATGGGTATCTAAATTTTTTCCAGCACAAGCATGCATTACTTATGTATAGGACTAAGAGCATATCCTAAGCATCTAGGGTTTTTGAGATATTCAAATTATCCAATAAAACTGAATAATAAATATTGTTGATGACATAGTCTCTCTTAGAAAGATAATTAGAACATTAAACAAAATCTGAAGGTTACCTTTGGCTTTCCATAAACAAGATAGACAAGTTAGTTATCATTCCACATTGGGAAAACACCATGGCTTGATCCTTGAACCGGGTCCACTGACCAGCCACCATAACCTCCTGTGTTCATGTTATACTCACTCTTAACAAACCCAAGATCAGATGTGGATCCCATGCCTGCAACTGAGCTCGCAGAAGATGAGTTTGCAGCTAAAATGATACCATTCTCAAGGTACCCTCCATTGTAGTTACTGTTAGAGCTTCCATTATTGTTATCCATTATAGAGATGGATGATTGGCCCATGTTCATCATACCATTAAGGAAGTAATTTTGATTGAACTGGGTTTCCTGGCTAGAATGGATTAAAGGAGGACTGGATTGAGGCAACTGGGTTGAGGTATGAATGTAGTTCTGTTGAAATTGGGAGCTCTGGTTGTACTGAGTGTTCTGCTGGGGTTGTAGGGAAAGTAAGGGTTGAGGTTGTTCAAAAGATGGTGGCAACAAAGCGTACCCAGTTTGAAAATTACTTGAGCTTCCACTGTAGAAACTGGAGCTGAGTGCATTCATTTCATCTCTCTTTCTTGATGCCTCAAGCACTTGTGACTCCTTTATACGCTTGGCTGCTCCACCTCTGATTGGTAGTGATCTGCTTTCAAGAATGGTCTTCACATCATATCTGTTTATGTCAAAATTTGTCACTGCACTGAGCCCTCTAAACTTTATAGCAGCAATATCATATGCTTCTGCTGCTTCTTCTTCTGTACCTGTACATCCACAAACATATAATACCATGTTTAGCTAGCTATGGTTCTTTCCTCCTAGCTTCCTTACAATCTTTTATTTAATGATCTATGTTACTTACTGAAAGTGCCTAAGTAGAGGTCCTTGTTTCCTGCTACCCTCCCAATTCTTGCTTGCCATCTTCCATGTTGATGATGCCTATGCAAAGGACTTACATTTTAGATGCGCGCACGCAAACACACACACACACAAAAGGAGAACAAGAGAGCCAGAGAGAAAGATACTCTATGTTACCTTGTGACACCACGATACATGGATGCACCCCTTGAAAAGCCACTGCTCTTCCTAATAATTCATGAGTAGAAAAGGAATTGGGAGAATGACATTAAATTCGAAGTAATTCTCACAGATATCCTTGAAAGAAAATTAACAACCAGAACAATGATTGAGAGAAAACCCTAACCCTAGAAAGTACTGTTATAGGAGAAGAATCAACATTACTTCCTGAATTATATATGTGAAGTTCAGACTCACCAATGACAATTCAAGCAGATTAGTGAAGACGAAAACTCCGATTAAGGATAGAAAAAAAAATTAAACAGAAATAATTACAGAACTTTAGCAATTAATTAATTGCGCCAGTTTGTCTAATGATGGTTGGTTGTATAGCAAATTTGGATGTATGGTTAATTTTATATGCTTAAGATTACATTGAAAAACCAATCATATTATAAAAGTAGAGCCTACCTTCTAAGGGATGCAACAAATTCTTGTCTTGTCATATGCTTCATCTCCTCCAGTTCCTTCTCATAATTACTTAGCTGCAACAAGATATGGACATTCCTCAGCCATCAATCAGAAGATCAATGAGTAAATTTAAAAATAGATGCCGACCATTAATAATGCAGAAGGAAATAATTTTCCTGTCTGTTACCCTATGAATATAGGGTTACTGTGTACAATATATTAACTGATTATGAAACCCTAATTTAGTTGGAACATTCTATTCCAGATCTAATTACACTGTTTTTCAGGATATCAAAAACTAGCAAGAATGGCATACAGGAAAATTTGTTGTTGTGGAAGTTCCCCAATACTTAAGAGCTGCCAAATCATAAGCTCTAGCAGCTTTCTCTTCCTTATCATATCCTCCTGCGCAAGAAAATTCCATAATAGGAACAGATTTGAGTTAAACAAGACATGATGTATAAGATTTAGTTACTTTAATTACTTACCCAAGTAGACTGCAAGAGAAAAGGCCGAATCCGCAGGACCGGTGTCATGATAAAAGGAAGAATCAGTAACATTATTTAAAATTATGAAGTTGATCGATGAAAACAACACAACTGGATACTGAAGCATCACCTTGGCGACCTTTCCTTGCTTGACCTTCCCTTCTACAACTGTTATCCCACAGATGAGCTTCATACCTACCTGTCCATCTATGCCTACATTTATCCTAAAACCATCAGTTTAGATGTACAAATTTCCCCCTTTCTCAGAAAGAAAAGAGGAAAGGAAAACATAAGATCAAAGAGAAATTTATTCCCTTGTTATTTTAGATATAAAAGTAAAATGATATCTACCTTGTTACACCTCGGTATATTGAAGTTCTTTGGCCGAATGTATCTACAGCCCTTCTTGGAGCTGAATCAACAGCAGTATTGCCACTACTGCTCTCACCATTGGTACCTTCAGTGCTACCCATAGACAGTGTTAATGACTGTAAATTATGAGCACTTCCAGTAGAATCATATTCATTAGCAGTGGCAGTCACTGAGTGTGGTGCTGCCTGTTGAGTACCACTAGAGAAGATGTGATAGTCAGACTGATTTGCTGTAATTTGGTTAAACGCTGGAAGATCTTGTGGGTTGTCAGGTTTACATACACCAAGAAAGTCTGCCACCTTTGGAACTTCATCACCATCAGTAGAATTAATCAAGTTCCATTCTGCAAAACAGAAAGGAGTTAAGAACGATAATGAAAATACAGAAAAATATACGTACGAATTTGAGCGGGTGAATTTACCTTGGATTTGGAAAGGGTGATCAACAGGATCATTCATTAACCCTAAAGAGAACTGATGAGCCTGAGGTGCGTGGAGGTTATGTAAGGTGGAATGGGGAGGCGAAAGAGGAAATGATAGCCAGTTGTTGGAGTTCATTGAGCCTTTCTGTGACAGTGACCTGGTCTTATGTCAGGATTATCTGCATAGAAGACATGAAAAATAGTGGGAAAAAGAGTTGCATAGGAAAATGTAAGAAGATAGAAAGAGAGGTTTACCAAACTTAACTGAGAAGGATTTGAATCAGGGTTTGTCTTCACCGAACTGGAGAAAGAGAAAGACAGATGAGGGAGAGAAAGAGAGAGAGAGAGAGGGGTTTGATAAGTTTTTAGCAGGAGTATCTCATTCTCTCATCCCCACTCTCCCTCTGCACTAGCTGTGGTGTTTTAGCAACTCTCTTCAGCTCTTTTAACTCTCTTCAAGTAAGAGGTCGCCGACCAATTCCCATTGGCTGTTCTGGGTGGCTAACACCCAAAACCAAATTGCAATCCTTATCATAAAATATTCAATTCAAAGGAGGTAATAGAGTTTTTGTCTTTACCAGTGAGATGACAGTGGTGAGACCAATGGTCATGAGGTCTTAAGTCTTTTTTAGTCTTTCTAGTAAGATATTATGGCAGTAACCCCATGAATCCTATGTAGATTTTGGATTTGTAGATAACATTTCTACAAAAATATGTAGACATCCAACATGTGTAAACAAGATACAGGACCCATTTAAATGGTGTCTTGACTCATTTAAATGTTCACTTGCCACAAGGATCTCTTCTTCTACTGGTGTAAATAAAGGGTTGTGGGTTGAAGTACTGTGTTTTGAGTTCTTTTTCCAATTTGGTTTCTTGGAACTCTAGTACTCCTCGGCTTCTGTAATAAATGACACCTCAAAGCCCAGCATTCCCAGACTGTGAAAACCCTCTTAGCAGAAAAGTCTCCATGTCTACGTAAAGTTTACTAAACCTCTCTCTTCTCTTTGTCTATGCTGGATTAAATTAATCTACATATGATCCTTAACATAACCCTAATACTCATGGCACACATGCATCCCATTTGAGTGGATATCTTATGAATCTGAAACAACTTTACAAAAGAGATTAGAAAGCCAAAAAAATCTAAATATATAATTCTAAGTGGGTACCCATCTAATCAAATTTATTAAACAATCCTATAATTTAGAGGTCCCCTCATGTGTCTTATAAGAAATACATAGAACCCGACAGATTAATTAAGAAAAGATCATAAAAAATTACTGGGTAAGAAGAGTTCAGAAAACTTGGTCAAAATCCTGCAACACTGTTTCATTAAGAGGAATGAAATAAGAATGACTAAAAAGGTCTTATTTGGTTCCCCAAGTAGAAAGGTGTCGACCACTTGGTTGGAATTCGCATTCGTCAAAGACCCATTTCTTTAATCTTCATTCTTATTCTTCTCTTTTCAAAAACAGGAGAGGATGACAGTAGTATAAGTCTGTAAGTTCATGTAATGCTTTTGTTACGAAATGGGAAACAGTGCAGAGAGAAAGAGAAAGAAGCTTACCGACCAGAAAGTGAATTTGTGATGAAGACAACTGAATAGAAGCAAATTACTACTGCAGCAGCTATTCGGATTATCTGGGTCTCTTACCCAACTGGGTTTGCTGATTTCGGCGTTGGTTGTATAATGTTTTTCGCAAAGAATGTTTGGTTTGCACAAAAGAAGATTCAGTCAGTTCTGCAAGAATCCAAACATAAACAAGTAAAAGAAGCTGTATCAGTTAGATTATATCTTCATTGAGTTTTTTATTTTCTATTTCAAGATATAAGTTAATGATGAAGATGAATTCAACCCAAGTCTCAGCAAGTGATAATATTATTCAGAAACAAGAAACTCTGAAGAGAAAAAGGGATTTAGGAAAACTCTGCCTGATTAAAGGGCTGTTTAAGTCTCCACCTTGAGATGTATTTAGTTCAAAAATCAAAAACCAATAACAAAACAAGAAGAAAGAGATTGAGAATTTGTTGGGTAGCAAATAATGAAGGTGGGGTTGACTCAAGTGCCCCTCAAAATGGAGGCAAGACCCACGTCTCTCGCTTTCAAACTCACAAATCCCACAAGCTCTTCCCCTTGAAGCTCAAAAACCCAAAAGCGTTTCTGTAAAAAAATTCTATTTTGTCTCTGAAGTAACAATAGAGACGAAAAGAAAACACCAGAAGCAGCAGGCAGCAGCAATAGAAGAAGAAAGACGAAGAAAATAGAATTGCAGAGGGTGTTAGATAGATAAGTCATCAGTGACGGTCAAACATATGCCGCCATTAAATGCAATAGAAAATGAAGAAGGGAGAGAGAGAGAGAGAGTGGGGCTGAGATTTGTCTCCTGTAACCTCTGTCATTATTCTTTTTTGTAGGGTTTATGAGTCTTGTCTTGGATTTGGTGCAAAGAGAGAAGTTAGTTTGTCTTCCAAATATAATCTTCTTCATGTAATAAATGTACAGTCATGCCGGTTCAGGTGGTAGAGGCCAGGTTCCATGGATAGTCATGGACTTCCACGCGTGCACTGGTGCTCTCTACGACCTTATTAAGATCATAACACGCACGCAAGCGGGTTTCCACTTCACGTCTCCATAGAACCCTTGTTACTGATATTTCTTTTCTTCTATATCGTCTTATTGATGCTTGAACCAAGCAAGGGATGCAATGGTAGTTAATTTGATACCGAACGTGAGGCAGAGATGTTAAGTGCACAAGGGTCCAATTTATTGTATGGGCGCTTAGATTGAATAGTCTAATATAAGAAAGATTAGTAGAAACTTTTGGTGCTTGGTCTTAAAGCTATTACTATGTTAAGTGTTTGAATCTTAAAAAAACTATATGGAGTAGGAAATTGTGTAGTTGATGCGTGATTTATTGGAGAATATTTGATCACTACGTGACACTTTCCGGAAATGTGGTTCCGGGCATCATTTGCGATAGACTAATGCAGCGGCCTGACACAAAGGTTGCTTACTAAGTGTCTTCCTTACCAGAGTACCTCATTGATATTATAGAAACTAACCGGAATGGTCATATTTATTGTCGCAGTGAGTTGCTTCTATGTATTATACTGTTTTATAACTTAAATATATAACGTCTATTTACCGAAAAAAATTGCTAAAAAAGGGTTACTTGTAGCCAAAAAAGTGCATGGTGGGTCTCAATTTGGTAAATCAACACACATTGAAGCCAACCTACTATGAAATTGGTTAAAGGCTTGACTCAACTTGTTCATAGCTTTTAAAGTTTGAATCACTTTCCAGTTAAGGAAACATATACTGCTCTCTTGACGTTTTTTCACCATATAATACATACATGTGAGGCATAAATTTAAATACTGATAAAATAATATAAAGATAGGACCTCAGTAAATTTCACGTGGGTTTCATTCCTATTATATGGTAAAGAAGTGCTACGGATGTAATATATATTAGATTCATTTTCTACCTAATAGATGATTTAATTTGAAGACAAAAAAGACAGCTACCCATTGGAGCAACCATGCTAGCTGCTCCAAAAGCAGTGCTGGGAAATGAGATCACAAAGTCTGATCTGTGAAGGTGATGAGTCATAGTGGGAGAGGAAAGTGTTTGGTTTGATCGAAAAGAGAAGTAATAAGAAGGCAAATAGGCAATATGGGAGAGATAACCGGGCCTGCTCGTGCCTCCTCGGTATCAAGACTGTTCGCACGTGCTCCAATTTGCCCACCCTAGCCCCTAGGCCTCCCCCATTCCATAGGCTTCTCCCACTAGGGTTGTTAGGTTGGGGTTAGGGTTTTCGATTTCTAGGTTTACGATCCATATAAACCACCACTTATTAATTAACTAATTAAATTAATATTTATAAGTTTCACTAATTTTTTTCATTTAATTAAGCTTGTCTTTGTCATTTTTATCTATCTTGGCTAAGCTCTAACTAGGGCTGCCATACTAATGGGTGAGTAATTAGAGAAATTACAAGCTGTTAATCCCAACATGTCGCTCAAATGGAGGAGCGGGTCGGGTCCATAATCCGATGCCTTTCTACCCCTCCTCTTATCAAGTGCCTTCACGCATGCGCATGCACATGCATACGCAGGCATTTACATTTTACACCTCACAAATCAATATTCTATACATGAAAAAACTAATCCGGGTTCTCAACCACAAATCTGGACCCGGGTCGGGTCAATTCAATTTTGATTCCATCTCTCTATTGGCTCACACATATATGATTCCAAAAATATACTATAACACAAAAAAAACGAGAAATAGGAATGTTGCCATACAACCCCTTAATTGACGATATGTTTCGTCGCTCTCAAACTAGCCATGTTTAGTCGATCTTGATTCAAATCGATCTCTCGGTCTTGAAATTCATTTGGGTGTAAAATTATCCTCTCTAATTTCTAGGGGGGAAGAAGTAAATTTATTGAGAACAATAAGAACGCAAACATTCTGACAACAGAGCTCAAAGAGCCGAGACCAACCTTACTAGATTATCTGCTAGAGCATTTGCAGATCTAGAACTAAAAACAAGTGACCAATTTGGAGGATGTCAAACTATTTTTTGGTTCTATGTAAAATGGGTTCAGTTCAGTAATTTTTTTTTTTTGGTTACATTTGGTGCACAAATTTGGCAACCCTAGGTGATAAATAAGAGAGAGAAAAGTAACTAGAGAGGTGAAGGATGTTTATTGGATGTAATGGTTAAAGACAAGGAGTTCTTGTGGACCAAGGAGTGTGATGCAATGTTGGCTTTTAGTGTTTATGGCTTATAGGCCTCACTAGCTTGTTTGGAGGTGAAGTAAATTAAAAAAATTGAATGTTAGAAGTAAAGTAGAATGAAACAAATAATAGTTCAAAAAATAATTTATAATTTAGGAGTTTAGTTGCAATTTACTAGTAGAGTTGATGCAAAGCTATACAAAGATATGTGGGGTTCACAACATAGAGAATGAAGAATATGAAATTATTAATAAAGATATTTTGATTGAATTGATTTATTTATCACAAAAACACTACAGCTTTTAGAAGTTTGTCTAAGTTAACTTATGCACATTTCAGCTGTGTTCTTGAAAGATAGTTCTATTTATAATAAAAATTTGTGTATGGCCCAGAAGATTTAAACTCTTGATCTTATATAATGAGATGTTGATCTTTGTCAACCGAAGCAACCCGACTTTAAAATATAACTTCCGTACAAGAAAAATATAATATTCATTATGATTTAGGATTGTAGAGCATTGTAGAGCATGTGCATGGCAATGTCTAGATCTAAGCAAAGTTCAATATTTTAACCATTCCCATGAACTAAGATTTAAAGAAAAAGAGAATGAATACCCTAGAACTGAGAGTAAGAAATCTTGTCTAGTTTGACTTTCGTCATTGATGCAAGTTTTCAAATTTAATATTAAACCTAGTTCAAAGATAACTGTAATTAAGTATTCCAGAATGGGAAGAGACCTTAATCTGCTATGTGTGTTCATAAATGGAATGACAGCATCCCTTATCCTTTGAAATTGATTGCAGGGAATGAAATTGAAATGAACATTTAAAAACTTCTCAGAAAATTTGATAGCTTTTAGCATATGATCAAATCTATGATAGGTGTTCTTCCTGCAAGGAGTAACAGCAGAGTGATAATGATGAGGTATCACAGTTTATCACAACAATAATTTGTTTACTGCATCAACTATATATGAACTAATTCATACACAAACGTATTCTAAGAACCTCCTGGGTTCCCCAAGTTAAGACCCAATATACATGTACTCCTTCCTTGTTAGAAATAAAGCACAAAAACCATAATACAGTAGATGCTTTAGAATCTAGATTGCTCATCACCTATGCCACTACAAAGGCACTGGATGAACCTGTGAAATGCTTAACTGTACCAAAAAGGCTCTTTGAGGCACCAAAATGACTTATCCTGTACACACCAGTAGGTGCTGATTGAGGGATTCTCCATTCTATGGTTGCATGACTGTGAGTGCTTAGTTTTGCAGGACGAGACCATATAAAGCGCAAGCAAAAATCATCATCATCATAAGCTGGTACCCATGTATCCTTTCCATGGAGAAACTCCACCAGGGCATATGTCCCCTCCGTCAAGAGGTCGTTTCTGGGGCAAGCTGTCCAAAAAGTAACCGAAACCATGTTGCCTCTCTTGAATGTGGAATTCAGGGGGACATCAATGGAACAGTCCCCAAATTCGACACCACGAGGGGTCCTATCCATGACAACAGGTGTTAGAAAGCCGATTTGCTTGTCCAAAAGATCGGGGGGCAGTGGACCTGCCTCAACAGTTTGGTCAGTGATGAGAGAATTCGCAAGCTTCTTGAATTCTTGAATATAGGCACTCAGTGTGTGTGGACCATACAGCGTGGACGCACCCTGAGGAATACAATGCCATCAATAGGAGTTAAGCAATGTATGGGATTTAAATCAAACACAATGAAATTTACATAGGTAGCACTTGGTTGTCACATGGAACGAGATTCATAACTTGGACCATAGTAATACTTATATTATTTTTAAGGCAAGTTGATCAATAATTAGCTCATCAAGTTCACAAAAAAATAACTGTTCACTCAGATACATGCGCACCTATATCTTAACCATGGGATTAATACATTACTTCACTATCTGTGATATAAGAAATGCACATAGCTACCAGAAACCGAATTCATGCATAATGAAAGGCCATTGGAAAGTTGGGGGAAACCTCTTGGAAGGGGAAAAAAGAAGTAAAGACCGATCGTGAAACTTTAACCATCTGCCATGAACTATAACAGGAAAAAGTAGGATATTACTAGAATTTTCAGAAAGTCATAAGAGCATAGATTAGTTGGCTACATAGTCTGTGTTTCACCAATCTTCTCTATGGTTCAACAGGAGAAAGCTTAATTGGGTCCAAGGAGTCTCAGATTCATGTTATTGGGAAATATTGCTTTCCTGAAAACTTGTAAAATGAATGAAAAAGCTCTGTAATTTAGGGGCAACTCCATGAATGATGTGTCTCTTCAGAGTGACATATGGGACAATTACTCCCGGAAGGGTAGTTCCATTCAAAACTTGTATAAACGTTAATCCAGGTATTAAATATGATCAAGGCTGGGAGTGGAGACGAGATCATCTTTCTTGGATCCTGGCCATGGTACTACCCCCCCGGGGGGGCCCCCCCCCCCCTTTTCCAAAAAAGGCCCCCCGGGCTGTTTTCCCTTGTCAGAACCTTACCCTCCGCCTCTGGTACCTGGGTGCAAGCTTCAGTCACTAAAGTCATTCAAGAAGGATAATGAAATCCCTTTCAAGTCCAACAAATGCTATGTAAAACTAATTCAAGTGGCCCCTGGTGATTCTTCGACTGGCAGCGGAATAGATTTGGGTGAGGCAGTGGTGGGATAGCTGCTGGTACCAGCATTGAAACCGTAAGGGGAGCTTTAGCTGGGACTGACTTTCACTTTGTACTTCTCAACCGATATCAAAAGGTTGGCCATATCCTACCTTGCCATACTCATATTGTTTCCGACAAGAAAACATTAGCCTGTTGTTTCCATCCTTTTAGCTCCCTTTACGACATTTCTTTCTATTGCATGAGTGGGGGATATGCATACATGTAAATGTGCACGAGTATGCGTACAATACATGTAAAAGGGTGGGTAGAGAACACTTATAAGATACCGGAGCCAGTGACCTGTAATAAGTATACCTAACCATCAGAAATGAACCAATGAGTCCCACTGTATGGAAGTGTTACTCCAACACATAGTGAAACAAATGGGACCATTATCCACTCAACAACTAAATGAACGATATATTCTTTAGGATCCTCCCTTTCTTTAAATGCCAAACAGAGACAGAATCAGACTGATTCCTGAAATGCCTTGAGTGGTTTAGCCACGATGGAATGTACATTTTCGTTTACCTTACTGAGTCACACAAAATTTTGCCCGACTCCAGACATGTAGTGCATGAAATGCATTGAGCAGAAGAATAAAGAAAAGAGAACTTTCTACTAACCCTATGTAAACCTATTTCAACTAAGGGATTCACCCCTCCTTTGAACAATAAAACCTCATGCTAAAAAGTTTCTTGACAAAATGGATTTTTGATTGTTTTCCCTATATATACCATATAACCCAATAATCTAGCAGTCCTAACCTAGAATATTAGAGCCCACAAGATACAAACCCGCACTACTTCTACTTGTGGGATAAATGTGAGAAAAAGCTGGGAAATGAGTGAGAAATTCTTCCAGCATGGATAAAGATGCATCATGGACAAGAGTTTCTGCACCAACCATAAACTGATTTCTGAGACAAGCCCCATGCAGCAATAAAATGGTTCAGATGGATGTATGCACTAGAGAATATGCATGAAAATGCGCTCGAGCACAACAAATTTTCCATAGAAACATGGAATAGCAAAGATGGTCACATGTAGTTAAATAAGAACTG
The DNA here is from genome assembly GCF_041222555.1 of Hakea prostrata. NCBI lineage: Eukaryota > Viridiplantae > Streptophyta > Magnoliopsida > Proteales > Proteaceae > Hakea > Hakea prostrata. The sequence continues at coordinate 48,292,941 of NC_142609.1, read as the reverse complement.
AATCTAAGGTCCAGCTTTTCAAGCAGGCAAGCTAACCTCATATCTCTGCACCTCATACTCCTCAAATGTGGTAACGTACTGTGAATAGGTATTTGTCAGCCCTGCTATAACAACGTGCACATTGCTGTTGAATTCTCCATTAGCTCCAGAAGTAAGAACTGACTTCACAGCATCACGGAGACGCCTCCCGGCCATTGTTGTGAACTCTGTAAGAAAACGTACACATTAAAGAAATGACTTGCACAGAGAATGAAGAAACTAACTGAAAACTAGTATATACTAATAAGATAATTGCAGCCACGGTATTCCTCACAGAAAGGTGTAACAGAAGCAGGAAGAATGTTACTGAACAAACACAAGGTGACAGACCAATACATCCTGTGTGTGTGCATGTAAAGAGGGAGTTGAAAAGATCTCTGGAGAAAAATCAGCACATTTAAAGAAATAGAAAAGCTGAAGGAACAGATAAAAGAAAAGGAGAAGGAATAACCTCCAGGCACACAAAGAATGGCCAGCTGCCCAATTTTCAGAATCTGAACTGGAAGTACTGAAGGCTGCATAAAATATGGTCAAACAGAATCCTCATAAGAAACTCCAACTATGTGGTTGTAATTGAATGATGATGCCTGCACCAAATGTAAACATACCATGCTATGCGACTGCAGAAATGCTTCTAGGTATCTTATCAATATCAATGAGGAAATCAAATGTTCTGCAAGGTAGTCTTTAAATGGGTAGAATATATTTTTGCAAGAACCTTTTTAATAATCAGTATCATACTTCTGAATTGAATTGAAATGAAGAAGTGTTCAGCAGTTGATCTCCACATCAATGGGTATCCTTACAATCATATTGGAAACACCAAGAGGGGGCTTTCAGATTGCTCTTTCTATCTTTTGTGGTGTTTGGGAGGGCGTGTGTGGAAGGCCATAAACTAGGAATTTCAACCCTAAAACTCTGTATGAACAGATTAAACAAGCCCTTCTGGCTCTGGTCATCCAATTTCGCACTCTAGTGATGATTGGATCTTTATTGAAGAAGCACCCAAAAAAGAAAAGGGAAGGGGGAAAGGATCTCAAATTGAAGAAAGAGATTCCACTTAAGAGGGTTTTCATTTTTCATTTTTTCTTTTTTTTCTTCTTGCCTTTGTTTGTTTTGGTACAGAAATTACAGTAAGGAGTTTAGTTAAATGCATCAACTTGCGTATCCAACATAAAGAGGCAGCAAACGAGAAACATTATACTGATTAATGCAAAAAGGATTAAGAATAATAAAATAGTTGCAATTGATTAAATTACTATTGTTATTAATATGACCGTCATTTTTTGGCAACTTTGAAGTACCAAAGAATAACACCACAGCCAATATAATCATTGCTGTACTTATCTTCACATATAATGATAAAAATAAATCTATAGTTATTCTAAAGTTTAAAACAGAATTGATGAAACTCAATGTTGCATGTAATTACAAAGGAATATGGGATAGTAATTAGTATAGGAAAAAGTTACAAAATAAAATTGTTATGATATTCAACATGGATAATGTATAGAAAAAGAATCAATCAATAATGAGAGTACAAATTATTGGACACTATTTATCAACATCAGTTGAATCGACAACAATTCACAAAAACGATGAGGAGGCAGACGATGATGATTATAAAAACAATATCAGACAGTGGAGAAGCTTTTCTTCCTTGCACAGTTTAAGGATTTCTTAGTTCATTTTTCTTCAAAACCTTACGGATTTGTCACATTGGAAGATCATTGGTAAGAACTAGAAGTTGCTAACCATGTAAATTAGTATGGGACCTAATTGTTAAGATTTTACTTATTATAAACGTTTATAATGTTAATCTAATTATCATTTATAAACTAAAGGAATACAATTGATATTATAATTTATGAGTTAATCATGAGCAAATTACTAATTACTTTTTCATGATAATCATGAATTGAAGAAAGATAAAATTATTAGTAGGAAATTTCTAATAACAATTAAATTAGAACAAAGATAATATAACAGTATACACTGATCAGTTAATTGAATTTGAATTAACAATCTCTAGCATATAACTTACTAATACTCTTGTTAGTAACACAGTTGTCACACAACTAGGTGACCAAAGCCACTGGCAGGGGCCCGGAAGCACAGTACCAAGGCATCCAAAGTGCCAGCTTAGGTGAACAAAGGCATCGAAGGTGCCTTGATGCCTTGACAACTATGGATAGTAATAGTCATAATAACCATCAAGAACAAGAAAATGAGATAACGAAACAACTTGTGGGCTATAAATTAATAATTTAAATTAGTTTTTGACATGTATTAAAATTTTTATTCATATTCAAGTCAAATCTTTCAACAGTAAATACAACTCAACTTTGACAGTGCCAAATTTTTAGTCAACCATGGCATCAGAAACGAAATTCAACCTACAATAGATCAATTTCAGCTCTATATGAGGGGTTCTAAGTTGAACGAGGAAGTAAGCATGGTATGCTGAACCCATAAGTTTGAGAAGTGCTGTACACTTGATATTCCACATGTGTGTGTGTTTGCTACCAGGCAGCACTATTTCTCCAGTTTAGCCAGTAAATAATTCCTTCTGCAGGCAATTTTATAATATCTGCAGAGGATGTACATGCTGCCAGTGTGGGATGGATTTTGCCTGCCAGGCTAATGGGAGCACAGTAGGGGGCATGATGTACATAAAAAGAAGGGTCCACATGTAAGGGAGAAGAAAATATGAGAGGTCCCCATACACCAACACTCTGTACAGCCTTCTCCTTCATAAAACTTCTACTTAAAGGCTAGTACAATTAGCATTGAGAGGAGTCATTAGATAGTTCACCAATGAAGGCATCCAACTGCCTAAATAACTAGATGGCAATCCTAACAAAATGTCAAGAATTAAAAACACCCCTCAGACCCTAAGAAGAAAAAGCAATCCACCAAGTTAATGATTATTTGAAAATCTCACTCTTTACAAACCAAATTGATCATAAGAATGCAAATAGGGACCGTGATTGAAGGCTTCTTGCTGATCTGTATTTCTAGGGTATGGCTTCCTGATGACTGATTTTCAACAAACAAAACAATAACAGCCTCATCAAACACCATGCATACATATCAGAAGACTCAGAACTTAGATACACGTCCACATTAGTTCAACAAAAATTGTCAAATTAAGGCATTGACTAAATGCTTCTTTCTAGCCTCTCGGGAAGTGGTGAATATAATCTAGTGAAACAAAATAAAATATCCAGACAATTATCCTGTAGGTTACCAATTAACTTCCTTACCAACAATTAATTTGACTAGGGGCACAATCAAATGTTTCCTGTTTTCCTACAATGTACACACACAAACATATATATATTAACCACAAAACCTAAATAATAATACATGACTCACCGCCCAGTCATAAGGTTCCTTCATTTCACCCGTATCAAGCAAAATAGGCTTTGGGTGTTGACAGTTGACTTGCTCTTTATCCGGTGTTTTCAGTAAATTTCTTACCAACTTCCAGAATGCATTACCCTGAGTAGCATCAAATTAAAAATCACCATATAGCATTTACATTTTCCATGCAAAAAATGAAAGAGAAGGGGACGCTGCACACTAAACCATTAACAAATATTCGTAAGGCACCTTGTCATCTCCTTGCCTGAAATCAAAAGCTCCAGGTCCATCAGTTGTTCCCGCAGCAAAACCAAACCCCATAGCAGCAGGACATGTTTTCACCAGCTCATTACCTCCATCCTTTTTAGGAAGTGTAACTTCATGCTGGGAGAAATCTATGTAGGCGTGCCGGTATTCAATCTTGCCTTTCAATTGCTCAGATGCTTTGCCAAAGAGATCCACAGCTTTTTTAAATTGCCTATCTCCAATTATACGCGTACTTTCAAATTCATCTGGGTAGCTGGTAGACAGAGAGAAACAACATAATACTGATACAGGTATCAAATGTGAATTGGGAAATCTAAGAAGATATGAGAAGTAGCTATACCCTGGGCCTCGGCCATAGCAGAGTTCATTTTTCCCACCACAGGTACTATGATTGAAATCACAAGCTAGTCCAGTATCCATGCAGAAAGTACCAAGCACATTTGGACTAACATCACCACAATTTGACTGACAAAAAGCAGATACAAAACGAGGTCTTTCAGCATGCCTCAGAGCGCTCCTAACACGACTGGAAATACTCAACATCCTGGTTGTTGGTCTCCCCCCCGAAGATTGATACGAGGCAGCAAGATCCCTTAACTCATCATCTGCATGAAATGGTTTCAGATTTTATGGCATGTGTAAAAGCAACGTTCTTAGTGTCATGGATAAAAATAATAGTGTTCCATGGCGTTGCTACCATGTAGCAAATGATGCACTCCAATGAAATCTGTTATCTAAATATTTCTGATTTTTGAAGTTCCAGAACAGTCAAAACAAAATTTTGAAAAATGCTATTAAAAAATTTAATCAGTCAAACCAGCAGCATAGCATGAATGAATAATGATGAGAAGCATTACTGATCAAATTGATTATAAGCAGCAATCACCAAATGGATCCACTAGATATACTCAATACCTTGATCATTTTTCACCCACTGAGACAACATGGACTAGGCAAAACTGGAAAATCATATAGAAGGAGGAAGTAATTATACTAGAAAGGGAATCCTTGTCCCGAGAGAAGTCTTCCCAGGTAGGAAAATCTCTCATTCTGCAAATTCTCACTTATATTTTGAGAACATGTTTGTCCACATTTTAGATCAACAAACCAGACTCCATCTGTCCATCGTGTCCATCATGTACCAATACGAAGGTTCAAAAATTGATTGAGAATATTCCATACTGGGAACAACACTGCACACCTGAAAATCCAATGGAAAAAGTCACAAGCAAGGTAACCCATACAACTGCGATGAGCCCCAACAATGCACTTTGGGTGTTTAAACCGGCCTCAGGTGTGAGGAAGGGCATGCATTTTCTAGGTATTGTTCCAAGTAAGACCTCAGAAAGAACCTACTGGAGGGCAAGAATTTAACCTGCAAACCTCATTTAGTTAAAAGACTCCTGAGCTGCTGGGCTGTGACTTTTTCCTTTTACTTTCACCTCTTATGTTTCTCCTAGTCTATTCATTTTCCTTTTCTTTTTTGTCATTTCCCAATTTTCATTATTTAACTCATTCCCAAGCCCTTTCTCCTCTTCTTGTTTAGACTGAAATTCTCCCTACAGTGGGGGGAGGGCCCAGACAAGGTGGTGAATTTCCCATTATAATTGGGCTACACCAAGGATTAGCTTTTAAGCCTATATTTATTTGCACTTACAATATTATTTAACCAAAAAAATTTAAAATGAGGTTCTTTGGTGTATGCTTTTTGTTGATGACATTGTTTTGGAAGAGGAGACATAAACAAGGATCAATACCAAGTTAGAGCTATGGAGAGCAACTTTGGAATCAAAATGTTTTAAACTAAGTAGAACAAAGTTGGAATATCTAGTGTGTAATTTTGGTCGTGATCGGGCAGGTAATGAGGTGGTGAAATTTGACAAGAAGGAGATCCCACAAAGTTATTATTTTTGGTACCTTGGCTAAAATGGCTCAATCATAAATAAAGGAGCTGATATAGAGGATAACATTTCCAAAAAAATTAAAATAGGTGGATGAAGCAGAGAGGTGTGTCCAGGTTTGTGCGATCAACGTATTCCTTTAAAGCTCAAATGAGAAATTATAGGACCGTTGTAAAACCAACTATAATGTATGACGCAGAGTGTTTGACGGTTACGAAGTATTATAAGTTAAACTCAGTGTAGCAGAAATTAGGATGCTTAGATGGATGAGTGGCAAAACTAAGAAGAAAAGTAAGGAATAATCATATTAAAGCTTGTCTGAGAGTAGCTCCAATAAATGATAAGCTAAAAGAAAGTTGTTTGAGGTGCCACGACCATGTTCAACGGAGGCACTTAAATGCCCCTGTATGGATGAGTGATTTAATCCAGATTGATGAACTAAAAAGCTAGGGGAAGAGCTAAAATATCCTCAAGAGAAGTGGGAGAAAGGATACACATGGCTTAGACCTAGTATCTAGTATAACCTCTATAACAGAATTAAATTAAAATAACTTTAAATAATGGAGAGCTAAAGGAAGAGAGAAGAAGTGGTGGAGAAGAAGAATGGAATAGAGACTTCTGCAAGTTACAGCTCTGCCCCTCAACAGTGTATTTATTATTGAAAATTTTCCAGATTAGAGAGATCTTCAAAGTATCCCTAAATTTGATTACAAGAACTTTAAATATTACAATCCTAAAATAGACTTACTTGATACCCAAGTAACAAGAAGGAAAGGAAGCAAATCTCCCTATGTATTGCTTGCTAATCAAGCTACATAAAAATAGAAAGTATTATCCTAATCTAATAAATAGGAGCTAAGGAAATCAAATAAAATCTAATCCAATTTATGGTGGATACCACATAATGTGGTTACCACTGAAGTGGTAAATCATGCATATCTTAATAGGCTCTAATAGAGCTAGGAAGGCAAGGATCTATATAGCTGACCACATTTAGTTGCAATGAGGCTTGTTGTTGTAGTACAACTGACTTTATAATGTTGACAGTCTATACAATAATACGAAATAAAGTCCCCTTTGTACTGCCCCTGAGCTAAAAGAGATAGGGAAAGACCTAAAATAACCTTAGGATAAGTGGTGAGAAAGGATATGTATGGCTTAGACCTTGTATCTAGTATGGCCTCAGATAGCTAGGAAGGCAAGGATCCAAGTAGCCGACCACATTTAGATGGAATGAGGCTTGTTCTTGTTGTATAGCTGACCGTGTAATGTTGAGCCTACAAAATAATACAAAATAAAGTTCCTTGTCGACTCCACCCTGATGCAGAATTGAAGACATATTTACAAAATAAGAAGCCCATTGGGTCAAGCCCATCAAAGGCCTAAAGTTGTCACCTGAATCAGCCATGGTTTTCATGGGCTAGGGCTGTTTTAGTGGGTTAAAGTTAGCCCACATATGTTGAACCTCATAGTCTAGACCTAAGCCTAAGTCTAGTTTTTAGAAAGTCAATAAAAGGGGCTTTGGTTTGAAAATAAGAGAACTCATTGTCAAAGGAGTTCTCCTTTGTCAAGAGTTAGGTAGTAGTTGAATTAGGTAGGTGGTGTTAGCTAGTGGTTGGATGTTGCCATTAATGTTTATGTCTCTTTAGAATGCTATATAAAGAGACTTATGTAAGTGGTGAAGACAACTCATCTAGTGAAATCAATTTGCTTTGTTAGCATTCCTTCTCTATGGAGACTCCTTGTGTTTGATCAAGGTAGGTTGGTGTTTGATCCAATCGATCCACCTTGCGGTGTGAAGCCCGGGTATTACTTTGTTGTCCTTATTGTTCCATCCATTTCTTCTTTATAGTCTACTGCTGTTTTGAAGACCAATTTAGTCCTTGTTCTTAAAAACCAATATCCTTGTTCTACCACTCCAGTTTTCAGCCTACCTTTATATCTAAATTTTATTTATCTTAAGTCTATCAAATATGAAGTTGATTCCCTATGAAAGGTCCTATTTGGCTACTGTTTTGATCATTCAAATACAATACTACATTATTTGGTATCAAAGCCATGACAGGGAGTGAAAATTCTGGACCATCCAGTCCAACTAATCCTATGGTGGGAATGATGGAGATGGTTCAACAACTGAGCAACCAAATCACTGCGACCCAGAACCAAATGGACGAGAGGTTCTCAGAAATGGAGGCCAGAGTTGCTGCCTCTACTCATGCTCCTCACCCTCCACTTGGTGAAGAATCCCATCCAGCTCATTCTGTAGCCAATTTTCCTACTCGGAGAAATATGGGGAGAGGACCCCAAAGGATTCTAGTTGTGCAACCAACTTTTGAGGAACACCTACGAAGTTGTTTCGCTAGGGAACAACCTACATTCAATAAGCATGTTGGTGACTCTCACAAGGTTAAGCTTGAACTCAAATAATACTCGGATAAGCATGATCCTCAAGTCTTTTTTGATTGGTTGGCAAGGTTGGATGACTATTTTGATTGGTATGAACTCTCGGAGGTACGAAAGATGAAGTTAGCACGTACCAAGCTAGTTGGAGCTGCACGTGAATGGTGGAGAACTCGCGAATATGAATTGGAAGATCGTGGTAGAGCTCCTACTACGTGGGAGGAAATGAAGGAAGAACTGAGAGAAAAGTACTTGTCATCTACTTTTCAATTGCGACTACAAGACAAGTTAAATTCTCTTCGCCAAGGGAACTTGTCAGTTGCAGAATATATGGAACAATTTGACTCTCTTTCTTCTCGTACAGGAATTCGAGAGAGGGAGATCCAAATCTTGTCACGTTTCACATTGGGTTTACGGCTTGAAATCAATAGGGCCATTGGCGTTGTGGATGTAGAGAATGTGCGGGATTGTTTTGAAAAGGCCCTACGTGCGGAAGAATTATTGGCATCCAACAACAAAAGGTTTGGATACCAAGCCGGGCAGGCTAGGCGAATATTTCCAACACCAAAACCTACAACAACAACCCCTACTCAACCCACATTTCCTACCCGACAAGATAAGGGCAAGGCTCCTATGACTAGTGGCAGCCAAGCACAATGTTTTCATTGTCAAGAAGTTGGACATTATGCTAAATATTGCCCACACCGTCAAAAGATTAATGTTGTTGCTGAGATAGAAAAGTCAGCAGAGGAAGAAGATTCTGATCTATTCCCATACCCACTCGATGATGGCAACTATGACGGAGCTGCATATGATGAGGATGATGCTAATAGAGGTGATGCTTATGGCATTCATATAGTAAGCCGCATCTTGGTGGCTGAAACCAAAGGAGAGGACTGGCGGCGCAATTGTATCTTTTACAGCCGTATTTAGTCCGGAGATAATACAGCTTTGGTGATAGTTGACAGTGGGAGCTGTGTCAACGTTACTTCAGACACCTTTGCGAAGAAAGCAAACTTGAAGGTGGAGAAGCACCCTCAACCATATCGGGTATCCTTGCTGAATGGGAATACTCTGGAGGTAAATCAACGGTGTTCCATACCACTGAAGCTCCATCGATATGAGGAAGAGGTATGGTGTGATGTAATCCCTATGCATCTTACTGATGTTCTGTTTGGTCGACCATGGATGTATGATAATGATGTTATGGTCGAGGGGAAGAAAAACCAATGTGTATTCAAGTTCAAAGGACTTCACACTGTCCTCCACCCAATCAATGTCCCAGCTGAAATGCGTCAACAGAGGTCCTTGAGGACCAACCAAAAGGGGAGCAATGAAGCACAAAAGTTGTTGTCCATACCGCAAAAGAAGCTGCTGGTTGTTCCTCACAAGGAGTTCATTCACACGAGCCATGATACAGGGCTGGTATTGGCTCTTGTTACAAGGGTAGTCACACCTCCACCTGAGGTGACATTCCCTCCACCCATTAAAGAGTTACTTTCTAATTTTTCTGATGTGGTTCCTGATGAGTTGCCTAATGAGCTACCTCCTATGCGCGATATTCAACATGCCATTGATTTGCTACCGGGTTCGGTGTTACCAAACCTACCGGCTTATCGCCTTAGCCCAATAGAGCACAATGAACTCAAAAGACAGGTGAATAAGTTGCTACATAAAGGATTCATTCAGGAGAGCTTAAGTCCATGTGCTATACCAGTATTACTGACTCCAAAGAAGGATGGCTCATGGAGCATGTGTATGGACAGTAGAGCAATCAACAAGATTACAGTCAAGTATAGGTTTCCTATACCGCGGCTTGATGACATGTTGGACATGCTATCCGGGGCTAAGATCTTTTCTAAATTGGATCTTAGAAGTGGCTATCATCAAATTCGTATTTGGCCTGGAGATGAGTGGAAGACTGCCTTCAAGACCAAGGATGGACTATTCAAATGGAAAGTCATGCCTTTTGGTCTGACGAATGCACCTAGTACATTCATGAGGGTGATGACACAGGTACTCCGTCCTTTTATTGGTCGATTTTTGGCCGTATACTTTGATGATATATTGATCTACAGCAAGCATCCAAATGATCACATCGATCATCTATGGCAAGTCTTGAGAGTGCTTCGCCATGAGAAGCTATACATCAATCTCAAGAAATGCTCCTTTATGCTGCCAAAGGTTGTGTTCCTTGGTTTTATTGTCTCATCACAGGGGGTTGAAACTGATCCAGAGAAGATAACAAGTATAACAGATTGGGTTACACCAAAGACAATCACTGAGGTTCGTAGTTTTCATGGACTTGCATCGTTTTACAGGAGATTCATTCGGAACTTTAGTGCAGTCATGGCACCTATTACTGAGTGTTTGAAGCAATGCAAAGGTGAGTTCAAGTGGACAACAGCGGCAACCAAAGCCTTTCATCTTATCAAGCAAAAGATGATAGAGGCTTCAATACTTCGCCTGCCAGATTTTGACTGTATATTTGAGGTAGCAACTCATGCCTCACATATTGGTTTAGGAGGTGTATTGATGCAAGGAGGGCACCCTATCGCTTTCTATAGCGAGAAACTCAATGATGCCAAGCGACGCTATTCAACATATGATCTAGAGCTCTATGTTGTTGTCCAGGTGTTACGCCATTGGAGACATTATCTCATCGGCAAAGAGTTCATTCTCTATACCGATCATGAGGCGCTGAAGTATCTACATTCACAGAAATCGATAAGCAACAGGCACGCTAAATGGGTTGCTTATCTCCAAGAGTTTGCGTTCGCAAAGCAGGAAAGGAGAATACAGTGGCTGATGCATTGAGCCGAAAAGTGCTTACTCTTAGCACATTCTCAGCACATGCAATTAGCATTGGTCAAATACGTGATGAGTATGCATCTAACGAAGATTTCAACATGCCATACAAGGAGTTACAGCAAGGCAAGCAACATCATAAATACTCACTTCATGATGGGTATTTGTTTTTGGTAACTCGGTTATGCATTCCAAATTCTTCCCTACGACATCACATCATACGGGAGCTGCATGGCGAAGGTTTGGGAGGTCACTTTGGAAGGGATAAGACTATCATACAAGTTACTGATCGGTATTATTGGCCCCATATTGCAAAGGATGTTGATCATGTAATCAAGAGATGCAGAGTCTGTTAGCTAGCCAAGGGAACCAAGCAAAATACAGGTCTGTACTCACCATTACCAGTTCCTCATGCACCTTGGATTGATATTAGTATGGATTTCATACTTAGGCTACCCTCCACAAAAGAGCGATCCGACTCCATCATGGTTGTGGTTGACCGATTCTCAAAGATGGCTCACTTTATACCATGTCGAAAGACCTTTGATGCATCTCAAATTGCAAAGATATTCTTTAAGGAGGTTGTACGACTACATGGGCTACCAAGTAGCATTGTCTCAGATCGTGACGTCAAGTTCACGAGCTACTTTTGGAAGACATTGTGGCTGAAAAGTAACACAAAGTTACAGTTTTCAACTACATTCATCCACAAACTGACGAGCAAACAGAAGTGGTGAATCGAAGCTTGGGAAACTTACTGAGGTGTTTGGTTCGTGACTATGAGAAGACATGGCCGTCCATACTCGACATAGCTGAGTTTGCTTACAATAGCTCAGTTAATCGTACGACAGGTCGTACTCCTTTTGAGATTCTACTTGGAGTTCAACCCTGACGGCCTATGACCTCATTCCATTACCACCACAAGCACGCGTGAGTATTGAGGCTGACGAGTTTTTGCGCCATATCACAGAGGTACATGCTAATGTTCGCTGAAGAATAGCTCTCAACAATGATGTCTACAAGGCTACAGCAGATCATCATCGATGATATGTGGAGTTTCAACCGAGAGACATGGTGATGGTTCGTGTCAACTCAAAAGGTTCCAACTTGGGGTCAACAACAAACTCCATCCAAAGAAGATGGGTCCATACAAGGTGCTGAAACGCATTGGACAAAATGCTTATGTACTCGAGCTACCAGAAGAAATGAACATAAGCAATGTCTTCAACGTGGCTGACTTACATCTTTATGTAGGGCACCACTTTGATGATGGAGACACTGAACAAATGTTGAGGCTGCCCCAACTCAAGCCACCAATCACTGACATCATTGAAGAGGTTTTGGATGACTCTTACAAAACCACTCGTCATGGCACTGGATACCATGCTTTCCTCGTCAAATGGAAGAATCGTCCACGACATGATAGTACTTGGATTCATGCTGATGATTTCAAGAAACTCAATCCCGATTTATATGAACGTTACATGTCATTCATTCATTCGTCGGAGACGAATGTTTTCAAGCCGGGGAGAGTTGATGCAGAATTGAAGACATATTTACGAAATAAGAAGCCCATTGGGTCAGGCCCATCAAAGGCCTAAAGTTGTCACCTGAATCAGCCCATGGTTTTCATGGGCTAGGGCTGTTTTAGTGGGTTAAAGTTAGCCTACATATGTTGAACCTCATAGTCTAGACCTAAGCCTATGTCTAGTTTTTGGAAAGTCAATAAAAGGGGTTTTGGTTTGAAAATAAGAGAACTCATTGTCAAAGGAGTTCTCCTTTGTCAAGAGTTAGGTAGTAGTTGAATTATTAATAGGTAGGTGGTGTTAGCTAGTGGTTGGATGTTGCCATTAATGTTTATGTCTCTTTAGAATGCTATATAAAGAGACTTATGTAAGTGGTGAAGACAACTCATCTAGTGAAATCAATTTGCTTTGTTAGCATTCCTTCTCTATGGAGACTCCTTGTGTTTGATCAAGGTAGATTGGTGTTTGATCCAATCGATCCACCTTGCGGTGTGAAGCCCGGGTGTTACTTTGTTGTCCTTATTGTTCCATCCATTTCTTCTTTATAGTCTACTGCTGTTTTGAAGACCTATTTAGTCCTTGTTCTTAAACCAATATCCTTGTTCTACCACTCCGGTTTTCAGCCTACCTTTATATCTGAATTTTATTTATCTTAAGTCTATCAAATCTGAAGTTGATTCCCTGTGAAAGGTTCTATTTGGCTACTGTTTTGATCATTCAAATACAGTACTACATTACACCCTCCCCCCGGGACCACATTTTATTACTTTCTTTTTGGGGGGTGGTTGAGCCTGTCCACAAAACATGGTTCTCTGCCACAAGAACATCTGATCAGCTGTTTTAGAGTTTTACCAATAATATTGATAACTTATGTCCTAGATCAGCAATCTGATTTTTTTAGGATCCATTTCAACCATATGGCCCACAATATATAATTGCAACAATCCGAACTCCGAACTGTTTTAGAAATCATTGATATTTTCACCTTTTTCAGAAATGCTTTCTCTGGTAATATGCACTTGGGCTGAATCTTGCTGATGAGGACAACAGGTGTGCAAAACTTTGCATGACTAGGAATTCCCTGGGGCAGAAATCAAGGCCAATGACAGACCCCATACACAAGGCATCTGGAGAGATTTCTCTACTTGATAGTTACAACAACAAAAAAATAATCTAAGATGGTGGGAGGTTCAGCCACGCTACCACATGGCAGCTCATCAGAACCAAATTCTAGAGCATTGATAGGCCCCTCCTTGCCCAATTTGACAAATGCTTCTTTAACCAATATAAACTTTGACATGTCACAGAACAATGTTTATTGAGAGTCAACTACACGTGGACGTATTGGAAAAAGATTTTGGACAGCTGATAGTATAAGAGACAGCTGTCCAATAAATGATATAGGCTAATAAAATTTGCCAGGTCGCTAGCTCCAATCCAGCATATTCAATGGCAATTTGGCCACACCAAAGAGTGTCAGGTCTCAAATCAGGCATTACTCTACTAAGCATAGAAACAGCTTCCCACTACCACATGGGCATGAAGTTTGGGTTTCATTACCACTGAGCATGTCACAGGCAGCTCAGCAACAAGGATACTATATTATTTCCTATAGCTTTTTGTAGACGTGTTATTGTACAAACTTGTAAGATGAACAAAGAATTTACTTACGGTTTTGAAGGTTGGCAATAAGCCTTGAGATTCTTCTGGGGATGCTGTGGCCAGCATATGTATCAGAACTCTGGTTTTCAATACCATCCAGAAAACCATTTTTTTCAAACCAGTCCTCCATAAATCTTGCAGCAGCACCTTTGTTGTCTCCACTTATCAATGAATTTGTACGACTCATAGAAGTGCCATGTGTTGCAAACCAGTTGAAGCTACCAATTGGACCCCATTGATCATCAACAAATTTCAGGAGAGTCATCTCTGTATCAACATTATATTTATATTTACTCCGTTCTTCGGCAGGATTGTTCAAATAAGCACTTGGACTACGGTTCACACCAGCATCCAAAATCTCTCCTGATATTAAAATCCCAAAACATGATAATGATCAGAATGAATAAAGTACAAACAATAAGAAACCACCATTTCACTAGAAGATTATAAGTGCACTAAAGCAAAATGATCCATATTAAACAAAAGAAAAGGACTCAATTCTTTTTGTGAACATGAACCTTTTAGCCCTATACCGTAAGCTGGTGGTTAGGATTTGGTTTCAACAACTTTTAGCCATTAAACAACATTACAACTAAAAGTCCAACATGAGTTAACATCCTGCTACATATGAGAAGTCATGTCCGTACAAAGTTTAAGCTCTCTCTATTACCTTTACCAACATAAATAGATCCTGGCCGGAGATTTTCATGAGCTTGTATAATGCATTTCTCAATGCCATCAACAAGAGCATCAAATGACTGACGCACAAATCCTAGAGATGTTACAATATACACCACATATTGAAGATAGCCCCCAGGACCTGCATGAGTGTGGATACCACTAATAGCAACATTCTGTTCATTGTATAAGTCCCCATACCTGTCAAATGGAAATCATTATATTAGGTTGATTCAAAGGACTGACTAGATGTTGAATCATGGATCCTGAATCAATTTAAACACGCATCCATCAAATGAGACCACAATTACCTTGCCTTCAACCTCTCCATGACTTTAATTGTCACCAGTTGTGAAGCCATGCAAGCATCAAGGTTTACGAAAACTACCCTATTTCCCTGAGGCTCTGCCACAATAAATGCACGAGCTCTCAACCTGAAATGAACTCCGGATGCAGTCTGATCCATGTTTGCATAACCCATCATGTTGACATCTGCAGCAGGTCCTGTAATGTCAGAGCTTCCAAGTCCAACTAAATAAGTAGAATCCGACAGTATCCCTGTGCTATTCTGTAGCAAGAGCAACAGCATAACCCAGAACCGGACAGTTCCATAGACCCTCTGAACATGGCAAGCAGGCAGAGAAAAGAGCCCCATAATGACTTTATGAAGAAGAGACGGTACCGCTTACTCGATTCTTACCATTTCCTTCAATAAAACAGAGAAGGGCTCAGTGAGCATACTCATCAAGTCCCATCAAACATCAGATTAGAAATAAAAGATTGCTCCAAACAGCTTTTTAAGTAGTGGAAGACAATAAGCAGGTTTAGAAAATGGGCAAAGACCCTTAAAGTTCAGATGAAGAGAACACCTGAGAGTCGATGAAAATACGAATTCAATAAAAAAAAATCACCTAAAACAAACAAATTTATTCAAAACCCAGCAAGATAACCGGAACCCAGAAGGCAGAGAGAAAGTTACAGACCTCAAACTAAGCCCAGATGAAGAAATTTCAGCAGTGATTTTGCGGTGATTCAATCTCTTACCAAACTATTCTTTTGAAAAGTCTCCGCAAAGAATGTTAGCTGGGCTGGGGTGTGGATTATAATCTCTTATAAGCGTCAGCAGAGGATATGAGGGAAGAATTTGAATGCAGTTCCCATCAATTAACGCTGTCCGGACTTTTCCTGGAACACTTGCTTTACTTCAACACAACGCTTAAGACCAGAAAGGCAGAAAGCAATTATAAGTTTTTCCTTTTATCGATAAAAGTAATGGTTATTTTGTCATTTTGATCTTCAGAATTTGAACATTTGTCTTAAAACGGCATGAAATTTAATGGATTCATATGAATTTCTGATTAATTTTCTTATTATATTTTCAAGTTTTGAGCTTTCATTCTACCAAAAATTTGTTCTTACCTTACCCACCAAAAAAAATTTATTATTATTTTTTTTGATAGAAATGAGTCTATACATTAATGCGGACGTTCGCATGGCATCAATAATACAAATGTCATGAAACCATAGAACAAAACATGGCAAAAAGTCCAGCACAAATGAGTCTTACAACTAGAAATTTATTTAATAATGTGAATGATAAGAGACAAGCTTCTTACCTAAAGAAGAATTCAAGATTTACTTTCATTAAATGGATGTAATAAATTTTTCGGATAAAGTATTATGCTTCTTTTACACTTTATTTAGGAGGAAATCCTTGTGAATTTGCTAAATGAAATTCAAATCTTTTATCTTGAAGGATAGAAAATTCTGTTCACCTCATACCTTTTCACTATACATTTGAGAGGGAATTCACATCTGAGTATTAATAAATTATATCAAAAGTGGATTCACTTATAAACATTTCATGATGAGGATGTGGGGATGCAACATTGTTGCTCATTCTCTAACTAGGAAGGCACCTTAACAGTGAGGATTAACTGGCCAAATTCCACTACTTGGTTGTTGGATCTTTGTAATTCTAAAACCTTGTCATTTCCCTGTTCTTTGAAATTTCCCGGTTCTTTGAAATGAATGTTGGTTTACCAAAAAAAAAAAAAAAAAGAGAGAACACAATTCTCTACTTGTTGAGATAGAGAACCACAATTCAATAAAATTGATCATCAGCAAATAGAGGTGGATCCAATCCTAATCATGTGATGGAGGAGTGTAAGGAGAGGCACAAGCCGGGTAGGAGGGAATCCCTTTGAATACTAATAAATGGACTCCAAATCCTCTACCCTAATCGATAGAGGATTGTGGTTCCCTCACACCCCTTCACTACATAATTGGAAGGAGACCCACAATTGAGCATTACTAAATTAGATCTCAAGAGTATTTGCTCCTAAATATGTGGTGATACAGCTGTGAAGGGAACACAATTTTCTAGCCGTCAAGGTAGAGGATTCTAACTCCATAAAATGGACCATAAGTGGATTGAAGTGGATCCCTTCCTAAACATATGGTGAAGAAATGTAAAGAAAACACGATTGGGGATAGAGGATTTGAACTTGCTTTTGCATACGCTTTCAAGTAATTTATGCTTAAATCCAACCCCATTAACTCTCAAAGTCAACTGGAAATGCCAATATCATTTTTTTTGAGTCCCGATCAGCTCCCATTAGGAGAGAACAATGTGCTCTCTTGACAGTTTTAAACCACACAATAGGGGGTGGTGGGCCCACTGAGATTTTTATCTCTAATATTTTCTAATGTTTATAGGGGGGGTCTCACCTCCTTTTGTGTGGTTCAAAACTGTCTGAGAGAACAATCCTACTGGAGATCCTCTCCACCCAGCCTACCCCTCCATCCATACAACCAAACTCATATTTGTGAAACCTACACTCTACCTGATGCAGGCAAATCCTATGAGTCTGATTTCCACAGTAATTGTGGCTGTATGGGTGGAAGGGTAAGTAGGGTGGAGAGGATCTCCAATCCAGAGTCATTATCTTCTATAAGAAAAAAGAAATGCTAACATCATATTCTTAGGATCAAAATTTCCCAGGAAGATAAATGAATGCCCATTTCTTCTTGCACAATCGTTGACTAGTTGCCTTGTTGATGCCATGAATGGCTTTACAGTCTTCTTCTTCCTCTGTACTCTGCTGATGCAATCCTCCATTTCAGCTGAGTTTTTCTGGTACATTTCAACATTTACACTTCTTTCAATTATTAGTCTTTCCTCCTTCCTCAATTAACTCTTCCTCTTCTGTTCTGGGAAGTTAGGAATCCTATGTTGACCCTAGATCAACCCATTAGACTTCATAAAATGAGATCTTTTCTTCATAAAATTAGTCATGATGTTCTTTCTCCTTTCAAAGTTTAAAAACAATAAAATAGCACCAAATAAGGAAAATACAGGGAAACATGGGGAGCCCCAAAAAAAATATCAATGAATTTGTTGTATTTCACTGAAAAGGAAAAGATGTTTGAGGGGGTTGGTTGAGAAAGTTGTTTGGTTTTACTGATTCCAACCTACTAAGATTATCAACATTACTTAAACCATAATGCAAGATATTAGATCAGGTATAGATCAATTTTAAGATGGCAATTTAAGGAGAGAGAGACTTGTTTCGCTTTACTCGTCTCAACCTGTAAGGTTATCAACACAGTTATACCACATTGCAAGAAAGCAGATACTGTATTGATCACTTTCAAAACTAAATCAATTAGAATGGATCCTATATCTGATAAGTTTATCCCTGATTTTTCTAAAAGTCTATCTTTTCATCACCCCATTATGATCAATCCAACACCAATACACCACAAAATCAATCAATATCATTAAATGATAATAAATTGAATGTAAAGATACTTATGCGCAAGGAAACTCAGAAACATAAACATTGCCTTTTAATCAAATTAAGATAAAGACATGTCACTGTTAACTTTTATTCCTAATCTGAACTTGACACATGGGGTTTTAAGACAACGAATTAAGACCGAATTGGCTGGAGCCAATCAAGAAAAAAATTCAGGAGTCATAATAAGCTGATGGCAATATGTAGTTCAATTTGATCAGCATTTGAATTAGACATTTGGATTGAGAGCAACTTATCATTTCATAGAACAAAAGAGAAACCAAGCATAATGCCAGAAAGCAGGCTAACTTGCAATGCCAATACACATACCATTTTGGAGTCCTAAGCATCAGTGCTGCATGTGTATGGATGAACATTGTCAAATAGTAGAGAAATCTAGTCTTCCTCTCTGATAAGGCTTCTCAGTCTCCCTATGTTTCACCAAAATGTATTAAATCTTAAACAATGTGTGCAGAATCTGGGTCCTGGAGATTTTGGATCTCATTAAGTGATTGGGTTTCTTCTGTTTCTATGTTAGCTTGTAAATGCTAACCTAACTATGCTTTAAGGCAAGCAGAAGATTTACATTTAGCTCTGGAAAAGGATTCAGTAGGGTACAAAAGGATAATACTACACAAGGGTGCAATACAAACTGAAGATCAGGTGAAATATTGCAGAGGGCAAGTTATTGGAAGTATGATAAACTCCAGAAACTGTAATACTTCAGATTGAAGGGACATCTATTGCAAGCATAGAAACTTTCAGCATTGGAAATTTGAAGCCCTTCTCCAAAAACAAACTCATTTTGGATGAGAGAACACAATTGGAGGCTCATTTCAACCACAAATATCCTCTTTGCAGCATGTGTAGTTTAATAGCCTCCAGATGGAACTCTCCCCACTTTCCACACACAACTGAAATCAAACAGTAGTGCGGTTCTTAGTGAGAGAAAGCTCCTGACTTGGCCTCAAACAGTGAGCAAACTATGCCCAATGCAGCACTTGGTTAGGTACTACATCCTTAACAGCAAAGGGCAGGCAAAAATTGCAGTCACTAGGGGGGATGTTTCCTCTTTGAAATTTTATGCTTTGGCCTTCTTACCTCTCTCCTTAGCTTAGCAATTTTTAGCAAAGTACTTAACACAACTGATAACTGACACCAACTCTTATATGCATTCAGAAGCAATATCAACAAAATGCATCATCATTTATCAAATCCCAGAGAGCTTCTGGAACTGATTACAGCAGCCAATTCTTAAACAGATCAAGTAAAAACACATGAAACAGAGATGAATTTACAAACTCAAAAACCAAAAATGTGAATAGGAAATCGTTCCATTTAAGCTGTGCTTGATTCTGAATGTTCATTGGTGGAGCATAACTCAACACTAGCAGGAAATACAGAATGGAATCGGGCTTTGGAGTCAAGGGACTGAAGTGATCTAACAACTTCAAACATTGTTGGTCGTTTTTCAGGCATTACAGAAGTGCAGCGGAGTGCAACTTCTAAAGCACTCAACATCTCATGCTGTGATGTGCTGGAGACCCTGCGGTCCAAGACCTGGAAGGCTCCATTGGCCACATTAATTTTCCGTCGAACCCATTTCACAATATCGATGGCGTCCCCATACTCTGGCTGCTCAGCTTGTCTACCGGTAATGAGCTCTAATAACACAACACCGAAGCTGTAAACATCCATTTGTTCGGTCGCTTTCTTGCTGTATCCATGCTCTGTAACCAAATAACAGAGACTGTACGTCAATACATTTGTGCAGTTGTGTTATGAGAGTATCAGTCTGACTGACTTAAATCTGAAGCATAGCATTACAAGTTTACAATAAAATGAATGCACAAAGAAGAAACATTATTAGATCCCTATAAATGAATGCACAAAGAAGAAACATTACTAGATCCCTATACTTTTCCCATGTTCCATGTGTAGATTGTTGTCACGAGACTACTGTTTAAAACCTCAAATTTCATCTTCAGACAAGAATTAGAACTAAAGAAGAATCTCACCAAAAAAACTGATCTCAGTAGCTAAATTGATACAGAATGCCAGAACAAAATTGATCCCTGTAGCAGTTATAGCTCATCTAGTATCTTACAAGAATTTGCATGCAAATGCAGTATAGACTTACAATTCCTCAAGGAATATGATCTATTCAACAAAGAGAATGACACGTAAATTAAAACAGGTGGAAACTGAAGCATAATATTAATCAAGTAATTATGAAATAGTTTTGCAGTTTTTCCGTACCTGGTGCCATGTAACAATAGGACCCTGATTCAGAAGCCATGGATGACAAATATACAGATTCTCCAACAATCCGGTCAAGTGCAAAATCTGTGATCTTTGGTTCAAAATCTGCATCAAGGAGGATGTTTGTTGATTTGACGTTCCTGTGCAGTAAGTGTGGAATGTACTCCTTGTGAAGATAAGCCAATCCTTGAGCAGCTCCAATGGCAATCTTCAACCTAGTACTCCACTCTAACTGGAAATCTGACCCGCAAATCAGATCCCCCAAACTCCCCCTATGTGCAAACTCGTAAATTAGAAGTATGGAATCTTCAGAATAGCAAAATCCCATAAGTTTAATGATGTTCTTGTGCCTGATTTTAGCTAACGTCTTGACCTCAGCCTTCAAAGCTTTCCAAGTTTGACTCTTGAAATTCATTAGCCTCTTTACAGCAACGAATTCACCACCTGGTAGCCTGAGAATGTAGACTCTTCCAAAAGCACCTCCCCCACCAATGGCACTTCTCTCATCCATTCCCATAATCAAATCATTTTCAGTGACTCTTAGAGGATAATAAAACACTGAGCACCATGTTCCACGGTGAGATTTCAATTTGTAAGATCGGTACATCAAAAAAAACCCAGCAGCAACAACCATGAGACCAGCAGCGAAAGCAATTGATATCAGTACACAGGTCACTTTGGTTGGCCCAATGGATTTGGGTCTTTCTTCCAAGCAAGAATTTGGTAATCCTGGTCCACAGAGGTCTGGATTTCCTTGCAAGAATGAAGCCGGAAATCCTGAGATTAGAGACAATGGAACCCTACCCGATAGCCGATTGTAAGAGACATTGAACAGTGCAAGCTTCAGGTTCTGTAGCTCTTCTGGGATTGGGCCAGTGAGGTTATTATCAGAAAGATCAAGATAGGTCAGTACTGGTAACCGAGCAAGAGAAATAGGTATGCCTCCAATAAGACTGTTACCTGCCAAAGACAATGAAACTAGTTTCCTACATTTTGTAAGCTCTGGAATTCTACCCATCAGTGAATTGTGAGAGAGATTGATTATACTCATGATTGGTGAATCACAGAAATTATCTGGAATGTCACCATACAAGCCATTAAGAGATGCAGAGAACCTATAGAGACTCCTAACCCTGCCAAGGCCCCAGGGAATTCTAGTAATGAAGCTGTTGTTATCTATCTGAACTTGTTCCAGTTGGGTAGCCATTGATATTGATTCAGGTATTTCTCCAGAAAACCTATTGTTTTCAGCTCTGATAAGCTTCATCTTTGGCAATGACCATAATGCATCAGGAAATTCACCCACAAATCCATTGTCCTGCACTTGAAACCTCTCAAGATTCAAGCAGTCATCGAACAAATCAGGTATAGAACCAGTTAAGAGATTTGAATGAACACTGAAGTTTATCAGCCCTTTTCCACGGCAGATGCCAGTAGGAAATGAACCAGAAAGTCTGTTCTGTGAGACATCAAAAGAGATCAGATTCTCAAGACCGAAACCGAGACCCAGAGGAAACCCACCTGTTAAATTGTTCTGTGAAAGATCTAAAACCTCCAACCGATGTAAACCTACAAATGAATCAGGAATCTCGCCATGGAAACCAGAGGACTGAAGGAAAAGTTGCTGAAGTTTATCGAGATTCCCAATCTCTGCAGGTATCTCACTTAACAGTAACGAATTTTGAGACAAATCAAGTTCCACCAGCTCAGTCAAGCTTTCAAAAATAAAGGGCGTGACAGTACCTGAAAGTAAGTTGCCCCCCAAGTTGAGAACTTGTAGAACCTTTAGAGATGCTAACCCATAAGGGATCTTCCCTTCCACACGATTTCTGCTCAAATCCAGCACCGTCAACGACATAAGCTGAGAAATCTGATCTGGGATGGTTCCCCATATGAGATTGTTGCTGAAGTTCAATGTCTGCAAAGCACCGCATTGGGAAAGATGAAGTGGGAAGGCTTGGTTGAAGAAGTTGTTTGCAAGGTTAAGATAAGAGAGATTAGGTAGTTCACAGATTGAAGTGGAGATTTCTCCCGAAAGGTTAAGTCCTTGGAGATTGAGAGAGGTGACTGAGAAAAATGGATTGGGGGAGCAGCTGACTCCAGTCCAGTTGCAGAGAGGAGTATGAGAAGTGTTGGACCAACTTGATAAAGAGTTCATTGGGTCTTCAATGGAGTTCTTGAAAGAAAGAAGAATCTCAGCATCATCTGAAGCCCAAATGAGAATGAAAACTTGACACAAGAGAAAGAGAAAGAAGGGAAATGTGAAGGCAGAAGCCATGGTGTAAGTGAGAAAGCTATGGGTCTTTAGGAGAGAATGACTGATGAAGAAGCTTTGAGCTCAGGGGTCAGCTCAGAGAGTGAAATAGTGAAATGGGTCTCAGTCTCAGAGCTTAGGATGAACACAGAACTGCTTAACTAGTCAAACAACAGATGGGTGTTTAAGAAATTGGCCATGGCAGTCTGCAACAAAGGAACCCAAGATTGTAAGATTAAAAAACTGAGTTTTGTAAACATGGAATGAATAAACATTCGCTTCAAAACAAAATTCTTTCTGGGGATTGGATGTGCGTGAAGAATTTTGACAAAATGCAGATGAGAGATCACGGTTCCTCGGGGAATGAGCATTAGCATATTAACGAGGGAATCGTACGATAGAAATAAATGAGAGAAGGTGAGAGAAGGTGGAGGTGGGTCATGGTTGGTCTGGATGGGGCTGAAGTGCTGAACAGTGATCTGGGTAAGGTTCCTTTCGACATAGGTTTGAGGCTTTGCACGTAAAACTAGATTTTGGGTTCTCTGTACAATTCGTCTTCTTCGCTGACCCTTCTGGCCAGTCCTGGAAGGAAGTGAAGAAAAAGAATCAAAACGGCTAAAAGTTACAGAAAAACCAAACTGCTTTACGTGGGTCAGACCATTGGACTAATTTCCTTGCTACAGACACCCAAGTCTACAGTTGACTTGGTGATCTCTAGGGCCTTGAACCCTTCAATCTTCATAGGTAGGGCAAGGGCAAGGGCCGCAACACAAGTCAATAATTTTTTTTCTTTTTAATTCTCATCAAACTAATTACAGAGGACTGAAAACCTACCCACCAACTCACCAAGGAATGAAAAGGGAGGGAAAGATGAGAAGGATGGAAGCCTAGATCTTCCATCTCTTGTAAGAAGAAAACAATGTGATTCTTTAATGCCTTTTCAGTGCATAGCAGGGAGTAAACCCTCTTCTGAAATATTGATAAAATTAATCAGAAATGTAGAAAAGCATCAAGCATCAAAAGAGCAGATTATTTTTTATTGACAGAGAGGTGATCCAAGATCCAGGACAGAGGGATTTGTACCAAGTCCAAATCCTCCGCCTGTCATAGTAGATTTGTGCTCCCCCTCTTTTGATTCATTTTATCCACTCTGCAAATACAAGATCCACTCCTTCAAATCCAAGACCTTTTTTAGATTTACTGTTTCTATATAAAAGCCCCACCACTCACCACTCTCCACTCTATGAGGAGATCTACCAATGACTCACACTCAGATATTATGTAGATTGTGGGAAACTCTATTTGAGTTACCAAAATACACTATGAAAGTGGGAATTCCATCTCGGGAGAAAAGAAGAGAAAATTCCCCTTTTTTGATATTTAAAAATTTCTACAAAATGATTCGTATGTAGCAAAAACAGTAGAGAGATCACTGAAACAGGTTGAAAAGGTGGAAAATGGCCTTTGCCATATGACTTTTGAGGAATCTCAAACCTTTAAATGTGTGTTGTGAGAGACTCACTCACCGATTCATTATTATCATTGCAGACAAAAATGGAATGGAGGTACAAGGGAAATCGCTTTTTAGGTCGTCTCAGTTATCTTGTCTGTTTTTCTAGGATTCTCTTTTTCTTTTTAATTTTCTTTATTGAGACTAATGAATCACAGTGTGGAGAATTCGAGTAAAAGAAAGCAGGAATGATCATCTTTATTCAAGTTTATAAGCAACTATAATAACACTTGATCTAACTTTACTTGTAACCCAAGAGAGAGAATAGAGACCCTCTGCTGTAATGGGTCATAGTTTCATACAGAAATCTCAACATTGATTTGGGTTTCTGTATAAAAACTGAGTAAAAATGATGGTCTCAGTGATCTCTCTCCAAGAAATGCTCACCAAAGCATGATGAAATAAAATAACTTTGCTTACTTCATAAAACTTCTATGAGGATAGCTCATTGCCCTGTTCAATGACTGTTGCAGTTGAATCCTAAACATGACATTATCTATCTGTATTATTAGATAAAAAGTTTTTTTTTTCAATTACTGTAACTGAGATGAAAGCAATAAATGATGTTTCCAAGTGGATCCAATATTGGTAGGTTGGGAAAAGCAAATTGTCAATAATTGAAAGTCAACTTCAAAATCAAGGCTTGGAAGAAAAATAAAATTGAAGGTCACAGACTCACAAGGACATGGGTGTTAGTGATTTTGTCTCCAGAGAATGGAAATCCAAGTTCCCATACATGAAAATTCAAGGGTGGGGCTGTCCTGTTTGTTCTGATGATGACCAAAGCAGGCATGAGAAGAGATATGGATGACAAAGAGTAGTGGTGGGACTGGTGGGAGAGTGATTTGGTGTTAATAGCAAAATCTACTTATTGCCAAGGAGAAAGAAACAATCACAATCATAACACATCACCCTCACCTTCCTTCCATACTCTCTTACCCCTTTCAGCATTTTGTGGAGAAGGATGGGAGGAATTTATGGAAGTGGACCACATATATATTCTTCTAATTTTGTTTGCTTATATGCCTTTCCATTTTCACTTCATACTTCACAGGTCACCAGTTTCAGTATGTAACATCCCAATGGAACCAAAAAATCTCTTCATGTGGACTGAGGATCCGAGCTCCCATTTAACACCCCTGCTCTAGCATAATTGAGATTTGAAAGGAAGAAATTTAGATTCCTAATGCTATGTCACATGCCATTTTAATTAGGTCAAAAAATTGCTACAGATGTTTTTCTTAACTCCTTCCACTGCTCTGTAAAACCTTCTCAAATTTTTGTAGCACCTTATGATTCACCAGCCCTTAAAACCCACGGAACACAATGGCTTGGATAAGCCCTAATTTTTTTGGATATTTGATTGCTTCAGCCAGTAAGTGTCTATCCAGGCAACAAATCTTTGGATTCTGAGTTCTTACCAAAACCCATCAACTAGGAACGACCTTTTCCTGTTTCACATGAAATTACAGAATCCGGCTAACATGAAATATTTAATATACATGAATCTACAGTACCAATCACAAATCAAGAAAGTTACCTGTGTTATCATACCCACTATCCTTAAATCAACTCCACCCTCAAAATGTGAAGTTCGAAGAATGTTAGGGTTCCAGTTTATGGGAATTCGAATAGCTCAAACTGAGGTCACGAATTTGTTTTAAGAACCCAAATTCCAACCCCAACAATTCAAGGAAACTGATAATAGAGTAGGAATAGATAGTGCATTAGCCTGCATAAATTATTTTGCCTGCATTAGAATTGTAGGCTAATGCATAATCTATTTCATTCTATCAGCAAGTTTTCCAGAATTCTGGAGTTGATATTCCAAGTATATCAATGATTTTTGCACCACAGAGCAAATTCTGAGTTTTGGATTCTCAGGACACAAACCCAGCCAAAAAGAATGTGAAAGGAGGGAGAAATTACAACACCATCAATGTTTCTTGTACCTCTTAAAAGAAAAACTGGACCATTTTTTTCGTCAATATCTTGAGTTTTCAAACCTAAGAGAACAATGCCAAGAAAGGCTTCAAGCACAATGATCAGGCTCCCCTGATGATATCTGGCTCCAACCACCGGACCCAGCTTTCCGCTCCCCTCGCTTTCTCTTGTTTTTCGGGACCTGAAAGTCGGAAACTAAGCAAGACTTCAGAGTAGACTGTTCCTCGGTAGCTAGAGTCTTTTGAGTAGAGTCAGATTCTGGCACATGAACTGGAGAAATCTTGTTTTCTTTCTCTTGCTCTTGCACTAGTTCGTGAGGCTTCTCTAAGGGCTGACACTTGAAACTTTCAAAAGTATGCAACTCTTCCTGAATTGTCTGATTATGTATCAGAACATCATCCACAATCTGAAGGAAAAAGAAAACCCAATATCATAATTATCAAGAACCAGAATAAAATAAAACAAAAAGTCGTTCAGAAACTTCCTAATTTGATCAAGAAACTAAGAAATATGCTTTACAAGTATTTCAGTAGCTCTAGAGTTGATATCTAGAATAGCACAAGATTAAGGATCTGGAGAACAATGGGAGGTCCAAGCATACCCCAACAGCTTATTTTGTTCTCTCAGTAGCCTCAAAAGAAGCGCATAGTTTTACATACTAAACATTTACATACTGTGTGTTTAGCAATCCCTACAAGGCCTGTCTGAGTTGAGACAGTACATGTCAGAAGTAGAAATTTTGTGACCAGGTTCTGAAATTCTTTGAAGTGTGCGACTCAAATGGTGACAGAAAATCAAAACACCCTCCCAGGTCCCAACAATAATTGCTGGGGTAAATCTATGTAGGAAATTGGCCCCTTAGATCTGTTTGTCTGGAAAGCCTTTAGCACTGGGATTGCCCTTTTTATTCACATGGTGACAGAAACATCTGAAGGTCCTTCATGATAGACAGAAGAGTTAGTAATGAGTTAATAACCAGGAGAGAATCCATCCAAATCTCACTAACAGGAAAGCAACTCTGTGTCATGCATGTATCCATAAGAAGGCAGGGATCACATACCAAACCTTGTATCAGTCAGTAACCCAGTTCTGACCTAGGACACCTCTAGGGTGGGTGACATGCATAATTTTTATTTTCCTTTCCCTAATTTCTTTGTTGGACAACTAGAGAGAGTACCAAGCAGCTTTAAAGTAACTTAATAGTTTGAAAGAAGACAGAATATATCATATAAACTAGCAAAGTAGTCTGTTAATGATAAAGTGCTCAAAATAGAAAAGGAAATTACCTCTTCACAAGAATCACCAACCTGTTGCTGATCTAGAGCAATATCAGCAGTTAGTAGTCCCATTGTGCTTTCAATTATGTCAGGAAGAGGAGTAGCCACCTCTCCATAACTCGAAACCGCACTTTCAGGCATAACAAGATCTCCAATCTCATACTCTGAAACATGTGGAGGTGGGCTGTATAATACTCCAACCTGTGTGGTGTCTCCATTGCCTGCGGAGATGGTAGGACTCCCAGCAAAACTTGATGGCACTTCAGATGGCACAAGCAGGTTCAGATTCTCTGCAGAAGAGAACCTCCCTGCATTGCTGCTGATCACCTTGTCAAGCCGGGTCTTCAATTTTTGGACTCTAGATTGCACAACCTCGATCTTCCAAAGAATTTGCTCCAAAGGATTATCACCATCTCCCATGTCAACCGATGACCATTCATAATCAACACCAAACTCACCATTGCTGTTAGCATTTTGATCTGTTACAATAACTGCCCCAAAGAAATAAAAATAAATATAAGCAGTTAAATGTCAACAGTACATAACTGAAGATGCCCTCTCCAACAGAGCAGGAAATTGTAAAAGTGAAAACCTATACTGACTCTAACAAAATAGCTAAACTAAATAATCAATTTCAGTAATAATTTCACTTCGTAACCTTGTACATTCCTGATTTCAGATGATTCCAACTCTCAACACATCACGAACTCTGTCTTTTCAAATCTCATTACAGGCAAATCACGCCCATCACAACTTCAGACCATCACAGCTCTCAAGGCATTGCAAACCCTAGCTTCCCAAATCTCCTTAAGGAGGAACAATACCATCACAACTCCCATTCTAACCATTTCAACAGTCAACACATCACAAACCTAACTTCCAGTCCTCATCAAAAAACATCTATTCCCATTGAAAAACCCACCTCACCTAAAATCTGACATACTCATGGCACAAAGCAGGAATTGCAAACCCTAACTCCCATACATCCTCCTCACTGAAAAGCCAAACACCATGTTCAGATCCAAAGGATAAATCCACCAAAGACAGAAAGTGGGAAAAACCAAGCTCTTACGGTACACTGCCACAGGAAAAGAAAATGACTGCTTTATGGTAATGTTCCAAAAGTTGCACAACTGTGACTTTATCAAGTCATTTGTTTGCCAACTGTACAAGAAATCCACCCACTTGAAATATGATATAAATCATTCCTACAATGTCCAAATATTAAGTCACTGCTTAGAAAAAGATTCAACTGGAAACTTTGTGTAAAAATAAAAGAATTCAGAGGAATAACAGTGTCTTGACAACAGTCTTCCCCTCCATTTGAGGAAACCCAAAACCCAGAATAAGTCAGGATTCTAAAGGCTGAAAGCCAGATATGTATATTTTTAAATGTATGTGCAACTCAAAGAAATATCACAAAAACTGAAAATACAAACATCTTCATAAAAAGAATAAAAGGTTTAAATCCAAGTGAAAATTTGAAATTAAAAGGTAGGACAATGGATGCATCATATATGTATTGCAAGTTCTTTATCATCTTCCTTCTTATATCTTATTCAAGCTTAGAAAGTGCAACATATTTTAACCAGGTATCTCTACGAAGGCACAATCATTAATTCTTACCTTGGTTTCCAAAATCATCATCGAAAGAGATACCATCTATCTCAGGCCTCTTATTTTCTGCACAGTATCACATATGTAAATATAAATCACAAAAACAGGTTGATGAAAAGCAGAGACGAGAATGGACAAGATATTTGTACCATAATAAGAGAACAGGCTATGAGATGTCATATATGATGAAAAATTGACTGTATCTTCAATTCTCTTCCTTTTTCTCCTCTTCATGGCCTTTTTTCTCTGAAACTGTCTAGGAAATGGAAGTGACCTCATACAACAATCTTCTATTGCAAGTTGCCCCGAATCAAATTGCTTCCTTCGACCATATGCAGCAAGCTCTCTATCATACTTTAATGCCTGGGACTGAAATTCCTTGATTCTAAGCTCTAACCATTTGCACCGCCACATAAGAGGTCGAATGTACCTCCTCCAATGAGCTGTCAACTTCTTTTTTCTGAAATATTGAAGCAGCAGAAGATTTGAATAAAAGTATTGCAAAACAATCCAAGCAATAAATTTACTTTTATTCAGAATAGCATCAGAGGTATTGTTGCCTCCAGCCCTCAGCCACAAATGAAGGAAAATAATATCCTGATTACTATCTACAGCTGTTCAACATTTCCTTCCTCTGGTTAAAGGAGTCAAGGATGAAAAGTCAATTTTAAGGTCTTTGTTTTAATAGTTATAAATGCATGGAAAATGGTCAATACATAAAGTGCCATATGGCTAACCCATGGACTACCATTAAGTTATCAATGTTGTTAATATTCACAGTGCTAATGCTTACCACTTTGGGTTGTAAGGGTACATCATACATACCATGGGTGCATATGAGAGCCATGTACTGATGTACGTATTCAGATTATTATTGACTTATATTAATTGTTTATTATCCTCTTGTGTTGAGAAACACAAAATTGGTAGAATGGCTTATTGATCCATGATCTCAAGCCCTTTATTTATAATTAAGTGGAAAGTAGACTATTACAAGGAATAGAGTTTTACATGAATGCAAACTTTAATTTAACTCCTATACAAACTCTAATTGGACTCCTAGTAGAATCCTACACTCTCCCTCAAGTTGATGCATAAATATTAGTCATGCCCAACTTGCCTACAATAGGAAGGAAATCTCTTTCTTTCAAACCCTTAGTGAAAACATCTGCTACTTGGTCTCCAGATCGTACAAAAGGCATGCAGATAAGCCCTTGTTCCAACTTTCCTTTGACAAAAAACCTGTCAATTTCAATGTGCTTAGTTCGATCATGTTGTACCGGATTATTAGCAATACTAGTAGCAGCCTTATTGTCACCATATAACATCATAGGGGTTGGAACTTGGACTCCAATGTCTTGCAGCAAGCCTTTCAACCATAGTAGTTCACAAACTCCACGAACCATAGCTCTATATTCAGCTTCGGTACTAGATAAAGCTACCACATTCTGTTTCTTACTTCTCCAAGTAACTAGATTACCTCCAACAAAGGTACAGTAACCTGAAATTGACTTCCTGTCTGGAGATCCAGCCTAGTCTGCATCAATGTATGCTTCTACTTTTAGATTATCGGTGAGTGACAGAAGTATTCCTTTTCCAGGAGTTCCCTTCAAATACTGTAGTATTCTAGTAACAGCCTTCATATGAGCTAAATATGGATCATGCATGAATTGGCTCACTATCCCTACAACATAAGCGATGTCTGGCCTGGTGTGGGACAAGTAAATAAGCTTCCCTACCAGCCTTTGGTATCTTCCTTTGTCCACTGGTTCTCCCTCTTTTTCTTTAAGTTTAGTTCCAGCTTCAATAGGGGTATCAACTGCTTTACACCCCAACATTCCCACTTCTGATAATAGATCTAGGACATACTTTCTTTGGGATAGGAATATACCTTTCTTTGATCAAGCCACCTCAATCCCTAAGAAATACTGTAACTTCCCTAGATCTTTAATTTCAAACTCTCTGCCAAGAAAGTCTTTCAACTTTTGAATTTCTTCACCATCATTCCCTGTGATGACAATATCATCTACATAAACAATGAGAAGTGTGATGTTAGTACCTGACTTCTTGACAAATAATGTATGATCAGCATTGCTTTGCTTGTACCCAATAGAAGTCATTGCCTTCAGAAGGCGTCCAAACCAGCATCTAGCAAATTGTTTTAGCCCATAAATTGACCTCTTCAACCGACAAACTTTCCTTGTAGTATTATCATCGGAGAAACCATATGGGATTTCCATATAGACCTCTTCTGCTAACTCCCTATGTAAGAAGGCATTTTTTACGTCTAGTTGGTGCAAGTTCCAGTGTTTGTTTACAGCTACAAACAATAGAACTCTGACAGTATTTAGTTTTGCAACAGGGGCAAAGGTCTCCTGATAATCAATCCCATAAGTCTGGGTAAACCCCTTTGCAACTAGTCTAGCTTTCAACTTGTTGATTGATCCATCCATATTTTGTTTAACCACAAATACCCATTTGCGGCCCACTGGTTTTTTTCCTGGAAGAAGTGTAGCCAGCTCCCAAGTGTCATTTTTCTTCATTGTCTGCATTTCCTTTACCATAGCTTCCTTCCATCTCTTATCAGCAGAGGCTTCCTGCCAACTTTTAGGAACAGATACAGATGACAGAGAGGATATAAAAGCACGGTAGGAGTCAGACAAAGAGTTATAAGAAACATATTTAGCTATGGGATGTTGAGTACAAGATCTGACCCCTTTTCTAACAGCAATAAGAAGATCAAAAGAAGATACCTCAATAGAATCTGATTCTGGAGCAGGAGACTGAAGTGGTAACGTATCACCTTTTTCCACCTGGCTTTAGCCGGTTGTATTTCTTCCTCTGATAAGTCTGCACCTCCTTGTTCTGGTCAATCTGGTTTTGAAAGACCTCAACAGTGTCTCACAGAGTGGTCTCCCCCCACAGCGGAGTTCTTCACATGGTTCGAAATCGAAGGGGAGGATTAGAGTCCTCAGGTATACTGGCCGAAGTCTCCCCCTGGTCAGGAAACTCTTCTGGGACTCTTAAGTTGTATTGGTGTGTGATAAGAAGATCTAGAGTCGGAAAGAACACCTCTCCTCTAGGACTCTCCCCCTGGAGAGGTGTATAGTAAGGGCAAAACTCATGAAAAAGTACATCCATGGATACAATGGTTTTCCTAGAGGGAGGATGATAACATTTGTACCCTTTCTGAGTAGCAAAATACCCCAAAAATATGCAGCGTAGGCCGCGGGGAACCAACTTACTCTGGTGGGCTGTGATTCTGGCATAACACACGCATCCAAAAACCTTTGGGGGAATAACAAAAGAAGAGGCTCCCTGAAAAATCTCATTAGGACATTTAAAACCAAGTATCTTACTGGGCATCCTATTCATAAGGTAAGAAGCAGTGAGTATAGCATCACTCCAGTACTGGTCAGGTACATTTATAGCAATCATAATAGAACGGGCTATCTCTAAGAGATGCCGATTCTTCCTTTCGGCCTCCCCATTTTGGGCAGCCGTATCAACGCAACTGGTCTGATGTATTATGCCAGAGTCAAAGAGATATCTTTGAAATTCACCATCAATATACTCTGTGCCATTGTCACTGCGAAGGATCTTCACAGTGGCATTGAACTGAGTTTTAATCATATTATGAAAATCACGAAAACATCGGAAAAATTCATTTTTTTGTTTTAAAAGATAAATCCATGTAGAACGAGAGTGACAATCAATAAAAGTAACAAAGTACCTATGGCCAATGATAGACACACGTCGGCAGGGACCCCACACATCATTATGAATTAACATAAAAGGAATATTTTTTCTATTATGAATTAGAAGGTAAATAAGTAGAACAAGTCTGCTTCGCAAAAATGCAGGCTTCACAAAAAAAATCATCCTCATTACAAGAAGAACCTAAATCAAGAAATATTTTCTTAAGAGTTCCTAAAACGGGGGTTAACCTAGCGACCTAGCCTACGGTGCCACTGATGAAGGTCTAATATTACCGAATTGACCTGATTAGAAGATGTAGTCAGAGCAGAAGTAGATCCTTCAATCGGCTCGAGCAAATAAAGTCCATTGTCTAGTTTACCACGTCCAATCTCCTTCCCCGTGACCAGATCCTGGAAGACACAGTAAGATGGGAAAAATGTCACTTTACAATTCAAGTCATGTGTAAGACTACTGATAAAGAGCAAGTTAGTAGAGAAAGAGGAAACATGTAAAACTTTAGACAAAGAAAAGGATGGAGAATGTTAAATGTTCCCTTTTCCAGCAATGGAAGAATAGGAGCCATCAGCAATTCGATCTTTATCTTTTCCAGAAGTTGGAGAATATTGTAAGAAAAAAGAGGATAAACCTGTCATATGATCTGTGGCTCCTGTATCAATAATCCAAGGAGTAGAAACTGAAGAAACTTGGAAGCTTGTAAGTTTTACCTGAAGTAGCAAGGTAGGAGTTGGTTTGATTAGTAGAGGAAGAGTGTTAGAGGCTATACCAACAGTAGAAGACTGCAAAATACACCGCAGAGCAGCGAACTCCTCCTGTGAAAAACCAACGTCTGCAGAGGGTGTGGTGGGAACTTTCTCAGAAAGATTAGCCTTTGGTTTTCCCTTTCTTTGTGCTCGTTTTTGCTCAAAATCAGCAGGCTTCCCATGCAGTTTCCAACAATTTTCCTTGGTATGATATGGTTTGTAACAATGCTCACACTTGACTATCTCCTTAGATTTAGTGCGAACAAACTGTAAAGCTGAATTCTCCATAATAGGAATATGAAGCATGGCTAATCGACGACTTTCCTCACACTGAACAAGAGCATAAGACTGTTCTAGCGTAGGAAAGGGAGAATGATTTAAGGCTTGCACTCTGATCTGATCGTACTCCACGTTCAAACCGGCCAAGAAGTCATATACTCGAATCTTATCAATGTGCTTTTTATAAGTCACCACATCATCTGGATTAGTGAGGTGATAATCCCCATAATGATCCAACTCTTGCCAAAGAGATCGCAACTCAGCATAATAGTGGGCCACACTCAGTTCCTTTTGGGTAGTCTCATGAAGCTTCTTTCGTAGCTCATAAATCTGTGCATCATTCCCCAACTGTCCATATGTTTCAGCAGTAGCCTTCCAGATTTGGGCAGCAGTATCAAGTAATAGATATCCACAGGCAATATTTGGAATCATGGAATTCAAGAGAAATGACATAATAAAAGAGTCATTCGAGATCCATTTATCCTGTGAAACGCCTGTGGTAGTAGGTTTGATAGTGGTGCCTGTAATGTATCCAACAAGTTCTCTTCCAACAATAGTTAAGTAAGTAGATCAGGACCAAATCAAATAATTTGTCCCATCAAATCTTACCGAAAGAGGATGAAGAGTGGGGTAATGTTCAGGGCCGGTGAGAGCAGTAGTACCCTCGATAGTTGCCATGTTGAAAAAATTGTCTGCAGTTCTTCAGTCTTCACCTTTTGAAAAAAAACTATAACGTCGCAGAATGAAATAGCCAAATCACCTAAAAAAGGTTATAAATACCCCCTCTTTTTTTTCTTTTTTTTTTTTTTTTGGGGGGGGGGGGGGGGCTAATAGAACTAGAGAAAAAATCTAGTCTGTTCTGGTCTACTGGTTTTTGGCTAATAGAACCAGAGACAAAAAAAGGAAAAATATGGTTCTGGTCTAGTCTATATTGACAATGAACCAACAAACTGAACCAAACTAAACACCGAACCAGAAGTTGAACCCAACCAAATAAATCAATAACCAATCAATATCTTCTTCCTCATACCTGAAAAAATCGAAGACGGTAGAGGTTACCTGGTTCGATGGCAGAGGCGAATGGCGGAGGCGATGGTAGAGGTGCAGCGATCGATCGAAATTATTCTGGTGCAGCGATTGATCGAAACTCAGAAGAAGAAGATGGGTCTGCAAAGTTCTTATGCTCTTCTTCTTTCCTTTTTGTTCTGTTCTTGGTTTTTTCTAATCGAACTCAGTGCAGCGGAACTTGAAGAACTGCCCAAAAAAAATGGAACTGCCAGAAAAAAAAGGCGATGGGTTTGAAGAACAGCAATGGGTTTGAAAAAATTAGAAGAAGGAGCTTCAACAGCGAGTGATAGGTTTTTGCTTTTCTTCTCTCTATTTTTCTTTTCTCTTCCCTAATCGAACTTAGGCTCTGATGCCATGTTGAGAAACACGAAATTGGTAGAATGGCTTATTGATCCATGATCTCAAGCCCTTTATTTATAATTAAGTGGAAAGTAGACTATTACAAAGAATAGAGTTTGACATGATTGCAAACTCTAATTTAACTCCTATACAAACTCTAATTGGACTCCTAGTAGAATCCTACATCTTGCTTAGGGAATCTTTACTGTACACTAGATTTTTGCTAATCTCCTTTATTTACTTTCAATTTTATGAACCTGAGTTTCCACCTCATCGTATCCTTTCTATTATAATTTATAGAAGACTGTCATGAGGGGGAGAGACTAAGTATTGCACAACTGCTATCAGTCTTTTTGACCTTTTTCTCTTTCTTCTTCATCGGATTCTCTTTTCTTGTTTCTGGTTATTGTTTGATTCTTGTCACGAGTTGCACCACGATGTAGATAGCTCAAGAAACTATTTCATGAACATTGTAGTTGACATTTTTCCTTGAATAAACACCATGATTATTTTACCAACTTTATAAAACACAAAATATTTGAAGGGAAAATAAGACAAATTTTGTCCTCCACCCACTGCTCCAAGAGAAACACTGTTGTTTATGTGATCATATGTCATCCTCTTATCTTTCCCTTAAATAAGAGGAGACTCTAATCCATGTATTATATTGGCAACCAAATCTAATCTTTTAACTTGAGAAGTTTAGAAGCCCTGCAAGCTCTTACCAAGATTATGTACTGCTGAAACCATATATAGCATATGGCAGCCAATCACCAGCTTGACAGTCTCAGTTTTGTAAGATTATTGTTAATTATATTTCCTATCTAAGATTATTGTTGATTATATTCGAAAAATTCCAATCTAACAACCACCAATAAAATTGAAAACTATTTCAAGCCATCAGACTATAAAAAGGCTTTAGGAATTGCCTAGCCTAAGATGAATATGCTAAGTTAATCATTGGATTAGGAGATTTATTTAAGGACAATTTCTTACATTTAGTAGTTAAAAAAAATAACTACAAAACAAGTAGGTTTGCAAGAAAAATAGGTGTAAACCAAAATCCATCTACTTGTTTGGTAATTTATTTTCTTATCTAGTAGATCTAGGCCATTTTCCCTTTATTTAATAAGCAAAATATGGATCAGACGCCATACCAATGCCAGTGACTTCAAAAATCAAGCAAATTCACTAATATCAACTCTAGATTTATCACTGCAAGTAGCTGTAATGAATTAAACAATTTGTGGAGCTATAACAAGAGAGAGAGAGAGAGAGAGAGAGAGAGAGAGGGTTTGATTTTTTTTTTTTTTTTTTTTTTTTTTGGGGGGGGGGGGAGCAGCAGCAGCTGGATGGGGAAGTTAACACAGATCTACCTTGTTCTGAACGTGCTATCAAATCCATCAAAAACAGATGCATTGTCACCGCAGAATCCTGACTCCACTTCAGCATCACTCAACCTCGAACCGTCCACAGTTTCCGAAATTGTATCAAAAGAACTGGAATATTCAGTTGCATTAGGATCTTCAGATTCAGCCAATCTGAGATCATCAGCATCAATGCATTCAATTATGTCGACCTCCGTATCAAGAGTCTCATCTGCTCCAGTAACATGATGATCCAGCAAAATTTCCATGTCAAATGTAGTGTCCTCATAATTGCTCATACACTTCAAACCCTTTTCATCATTGACTGCTGAGGAACTGTTCTCTTTGTCAGAAGCAACTTTGGCAGTGGTTTCCAGATCTATCTCCGGGTCTAAATCAGTTAAGACTTGGGCAGGGGGCATACTGAAATCACCCAAACTTAACTGATTCTCCTAACAAGATTGAAGGCACTTGCCCATGGAACGTCAGATGCTGGACTCCATAACCTCTTCATTATGAAAAAATCCAATCCATTTATGTCTGAAATACAACCACCACCACAACAAATAACTTGAGTTCAATGATGTGTTCAAAATCAAATACATACATACTACATACATACATACACACACACACCCACACCCACACACACACACATATATATATATGAGCCATCCACTTTCTTAGTTTCCCTATGTAAACCATATGCCCCCCTAAGGAGTTGGGAAGGCGCTTGTAGAGTACCAAATAGCCAAGATCCCATGCCAATATGGATTGGCATTTAATAAAGTAAAGACTGAAAAAATTGTTATGCTACTAATCCAATGGTCGGAATGGCCAAATCATCTGTCTACGTGATAGAATAATTGTCTTGTGAGGTTTAGTAGATACAAAACCTTTTACATTACTACTGAGCTTAAAATAAATACTTTATCTGGTCAAAGAAAAGTTACATTCATCTAGCAGGGAATTTTAAACTTCAAATTTGAACTCTCAGCACAAATGTTTTATTCAGAGAACAAAACAGATGTGCAATTATAGCAGGCTACGCAAACAGAATTACGAAAGCTACATGACAAGGAAAAACAGCTCTTAAAAACCCCTACAGCAAAGCCTGGAAATGCGCATCGACAAAAAGCATACCTCTGAAGACTGCCAAGATCAAAAACCAATAAGATTTCTCACAAGATGTTGCCAGAAAAGACTTTCAAACCAAACTGCTCGAAATAATAAGATTTTCCATAAACAGCACCCCAACCCCATTACACGTTGCATAACATTTCT
The DNA here is from genome assembly GCF_041222555.1 of Hakea prostrata. Classification (NCBI taxonomy): domain Eukaryota; kingdom Viridiplantae; phylum Streptophyta; class Magnoliopsida; order Proteales; family Proteaceae; genus Hakea; species Hakea prostrata. Next base: position 48,254,833 of record NC_142609.1, on the reverse strand, counting down.
AAATGGATCAAGGAGTTAAAACTCAAGCCAACGTGATAGTCGGATCCCATGGGCAATGAAAAGAGAGAAATGGAAGTTGCAAAAACGCCTGCTTGTCTTTGCCACACTAAAAATATGTCCAACTCGTTTCACTCACCTATGTTGCTGTGTGCAGGGGTACATAACTCATCATTAGACAGCACGGGATGGAGTGTGGGACTTCTTTGGGAGGGACATGCACAGTATATCAGCTCCAGAGGATTAGGGAATGCAGATATCCATGAGGCACTCTTGTTCGGGCTTCGTGCTGGGATAGATCAAGACTGACTTTCAAATATCCATCTCACAGAGATTGGGTGCAATCAGGAAGATGTGTTTGAACTAATCATGCATCCGAAAAAGGAGAAGTGGCCACTAAACTTTGTCCCGTTTTTGGTTGATTTAATGCTATGGACTAAGGACATAAAAATTGGAATGTTTAGCTCACCCGCGCTCCTAGGCTGGTTTACTCAACTAGCTACTAAATCCTCCGCAGGAGAAACTATCAGCTGGAACAAATTGGAATCTGATAACTTATGTACTTGCCTTTCTAAGCAAAAGAAAAACCCAAACTGCTCATGATAATCCCCACTAATTGACAACCTAACTAAAACTAAAGCAACCAAAACACCAACCCGAAATACAACTGATTAATACTAAACTCTCAAAAAATCTACACCAAGTTTGAAGGGAAGGATAGAAAGCTAAATGCTTCGAACCACTAAAGGAAACAATAGCTAACAGCTAATAAAAACTATATCAGTAAGATGTCAAATACAATCAACCATTAAGACAAAGGCTAGTTCAATTGAGTATAAACTACTAGCATTTGATTCCACACAAGGAAACGATAGCAACCGATTCACCAAACTATTCACCTTTCATGGATGTCTGCAGAAGAAAATATGAAAAGTCATAGATAAAAACTAATAGCAACCATAAGTATCTAAGATGAGAATAACAGGTTTTACAATTGATTTGGATTCACAGCTATTATTTTTTGGAATAAGGCTAGCTGAGTTGGGCGTAAGCAACTAGGCTATGTTTGGTGACATTCTCCATCAAGACTGCTTTTGCCCAGAAACATCTTCTGTTGTTCTTGTTATGGGACACTGTTCTTTGTATTTAATTGACAATTTGGCAAATCCACTATTCTTAAGTATGGCATTTGGTAAATCCTTCTCGTACAAATGTCATTAGTCACAATAATTACATTGTTAAAACAAACACCATGAAATAACAAATCCAAATAGAAATAAAAACGCAAACAGACAGGGTTTAACGTGGTTCACACACCAATGCGATATGCTACGTCCTCGGACGAAGAATAAAAGTTTTTCACTATGTCAAAGAAGAACCAATCGCCAAGAATAGCATTACAAGAACTCTCATCCAAAACCCTAATAAAAAATCTCAAATCGCTCAATAATATGGTAGGCGAACATAAGATACATAGACTCCAATCTGGTTAACGGGTCGACCATATTGTGGGGGCTCCGCCCCTGCATCCCCTCCACAAACCAAGATCAATGGTGGGCTCCAGAGGCCTCCGCTTCCACCACAAATCTCCACAAATTGGCCATTTGAATCGCCCACCAAAATATGTCAGTGTAGGTCCATCTTCCAAATCGGGTACAAGAATTCATGTCAAAACATAACATACATTTCCTTCATTACTCTACCAAATAATACTTGTACAAAAGTTAATTACCCCCTTAACCAACCTTTACATTAACTACAAATAAAAAAATCAACAACATTCCAGCATCCAAAAATAATTATATAAATACATCAATTCTAATTTTCAAGGTGAAATTATAACTTGACCTATACATGAATCAAATCTTCATTTTTCAAGTCTAATTTATCAACAGCTTCAAGAGTCTGAAAGAGTAATACTAGGAGGTGAGAAAATTCAGTTCCTGCCAAATTTAATCCATAATCAACCTGAATCTGCCTGAACCAGCAATGGGCATTATTACTTGATTTCCATAAATGCCCAACGAATACATCCACCAAATTAAAGATTAACCTCCTTAAAAATCATGGCAACTTGAATGATCTGAGTACAAATTTGTAGTCTCAGTGGTGAATCACAGAACACATTCTACTGGATAGCAATCTATTGTGAACGTTCATATATGCTTCCCAAATACTGCAACCTTTTCTGCCTTCATTACATTAACTGAAACTAACAGAACACATTAGCAATAATAGAACGGGCCAAATTCCTTCTAACTCCACCCAGGATCTTATTTTCATGAAAACTCTCCCACACAGGTGAATAGGAGGAAGACAACAAACCCTAGAACAGAAAACTATACGCTTCCTAAAGAAACCCCATAATTTATTTTTCCAAGACAACAAACCCTAGAACAGAAAACTATACCTTCCTAAAGAAACCCCAGAATTTATTTCAAGGAAAACTCACAAGACACAAAGATCCCAATCATTAAATGGGCTAGAACATAACAAAGCATTAGACTCTAGCAGCAACCACATCCTCTCCTTTTCCATTTTTGAAACTCAAATTCATCTCTACCAAAAATAGAGATTATCTAATTGTCATCATCGGCAGAAACTGACTTTGAGGGACCAGTATCAGTCTTCTTCGGTAAGAAGAACTCGTCAATGTTAGGCATCACACCGCTGTTGGGTATGGTAACAGCACGAAGCAACTCTCTCAGTTCCTCATCGTTGCTGACTGCCAGTTGTATATGCCTCGGGACAATCCTCGTTTTGTTGTTATCCCGAGCTGCGTTTCCTGCCAACTCCAATACCTGCATATAAAGAACAAATTACACTCTAACCATAGACAGGAGAGAAACCCTAACAGATAAATGGGGGAAATATGAAACCCACCTCTGCTGCAAGGTATTCAAGAACTGCAGCGAGATAAACAGGTGCACCAGCACCAACTCTTTCAGCATAGTTGCCCACTTTCAAAAACCGAGAAATTCTACCAACAGGGAATTGAAGTCCAGCCTTTCTGCTTTGAGATGTCTTCTCTACTCCAGAGCGCTGCGACTTCCCCCTTCCACTCATTTTGAAAATCAAACAAGGAAATTTTGGAGATCTCTATAAAGAAACAAGGGTTATTCAAATAAGATACAAAAAGGAAACAAGCATTTGGATAAACGGTAGGGAGAGGAAGGAAGGCCTTTTTTTTGTGACCTTGGCTTGCCTGCAGAGAGAGAATTTAAGTGGGTGTAACTTGATGGAGTTACAAGAGCCAATCGCCTCTTTGTCCGTCCTCGCAAGGCTTCAACCAAATTCAGAGGGTCTTTTTCCTTTCTTGAAGATTTGAGAAAATCTGACTTGCTTAATGCATCTTAGGCCCCACTTTTATATATGCAAAGAACATTCTAGAACCGACACAAGACAAGGCTACCCCTACAACGCAATAGAGAACATTCTAGAATGGATATAAGACCAAATTACCCCTAATGACACAATGGAGAACATTCTAGAATGGACACAAGACCAAACTACCCATATGACACAACAAAGAACTACCCAAAATGAATACAACATCAAATAACCCCAAAAGCACAATAAGATGATTCCACCCTAATACCCATTTACATCACTCCCCTCAAGTTGGTGCATAGATATCACCCAAGCCCAACTTGGAAACAACAAAATGAAAATTCCCACAACTAAGCCCTTTGTTAAAAACATCAGCCAACTAATCAGGAGAATGAACAAAGGAAAACAAATGAGACCAAACTCAGAGTTCTCCCTAATAAATGATATTCAAGCTCCATGTGTTTGATCCTACAATGCTATACGGAATTTATGAGCACCATTGATGGTGAATTTGCCACCACAGTAGACCACCATAGGAGTAACAGACAGCTAAATCAAGTAGAAACTAGAAAGTCCATAGAGCCATAAGAGTACACAAATGCCATGACTTATAGCAGGGAACTCTACTTCAATAATAGGATTAGCCACAATAGACAGCATCATACACCTCCAAGTAACTAGATTACCTCATAAAATTTTGTAACGTGTGGTAGACCAACCATCATCAAGAGAGAGCTAGCCCCATCAACATCAGTAGAAGCCGCAAACTAAGACTGTGATGAGGAGAGTGAAGAATTACATGGTGTGGAGTAGAATTTCAACAACAACAAGCCTTGTCCCAACTAAATGAGGTTGAATGCTTGAATCCTAGCCTTCCAATCAGCTTTTTTTGAGGACATACTAGATATAAGACCTAAGTTATGCATATCCTTTCTCACCACTTCTCCTAAGTCCTAAGGTTACTCTCAGGGAAAGAAAGTTTGCGAAACGAGATACCAATATGCGGTTTCCCCGATTTTGTCGGCGCGGCGATAAATCAATGGCACAACCCAACTCTCTCCCGCTTGCTCGGAGTCGCTCGGGCATCCACCACCATCGCCGCCGCCTCCGCCTCCTCCGCCTCCTCCCCTCCCCGCCGGTTTTCATCTATTCTCGTCGACCTAGCAAGAGCAAGAGTCCTCTCATCCTCACCTTCGCCTAAATCCATCCCCCCTCCGCCGCCTCCAACCCCCCGCGCCGCCTCCGGTCCGCGCGGCCCTCGCCCCCGGCCCCCGACTTCCCGCGGGGGCTCGCGCGGGGCGCCTCCTTGTGGCGGCCTTTGTTGTCGGGGGGCCCGGCCGGAGGCGCTCCTTGATTCCATGCCCCCCTCCGCCGCCCCCCTTTCGGGCCGGGTGTCGCGTCGTGGGGTTTCGTTAGGTTCGGCTCTCGGCCTCGCGGCTCTCCGCCGTTCCCGCGGGGCGAGGCCCGTCTTTCCATCTCTCGCCGCCCCCCCTGGCGGGCGCGGCGGCGCGCGCCGTCCCTGCGCCGCGGCCGCCGGTCGTTCCTGGTTCTCTTTTTTTTTTTGGATGAATAAATAATTTAAATTACTAAAAGCCAAAAGGAGCACATACAAAGGGGAGCGCCAGGGGGGTCCCAATCAAGTAGGGGACAGGAAAGAAGCTGAGAGACTCCAAAAACTAACAATCAACCTATTTCTTGGAGAGTCAGCAACAGGGGGATGGGGAAGAGAACAGAGTCTCGAAGAAACATCAAAATAGATGGCGTTCCAAATCTTATCTCAAGATCGAGATTTGGAAGTCCATCTTCGCATGTTACGCTCCCACCAAAAATGGTGAATAGTGGCGGCAAAGACAAGCTTACCCACAAGTTCACAGATACTCAGATAGTGGTACCGACAAATTTTTTCAAGATCCAGTTCCAATCTCGAGCAAATCCCAAAGAACGACGCGATCTGGGCCAAATGGAGGCAAGGGCTAGGGACCAAACAGAGCGAAAAATAGGGCAACAGAAAAAGAGATGGTCAATGTCCTCTGAACTATTCCAACAATTGGTACAATTTGGGTTGGCGGGGATGTGGCGGCTAATGAGAAAAGCTTGGGTAGGGAGGGCAAGGTTAAGGGCTCTCCAAAAAGTAAGGGCATGGCAAGGGATATGGCCTTTAAACCAAACAAAGGGGGACCAAGGTATAGGGGGGGAGTGAGTTCTCAGGAGGTTCCAGGCCGAGGCAGGAGAAAAAGGGGTGGGGTGGGGGTGGAGCCAAGTAATGCGGTAATCGGAGTGGGGGAAGGGGGGGGATGGAGTTCCAAACCTATGTGACACATGGGTGGGGGGAGGGGGACCAAGAGCCAAAGGAAATGAAAGTGGAAAGGGGGGTAGATTTTGGGATACAGATGTTGTAAACGGTTCTGGGGCCAAGGAGAGTGTACAAGATACCCATCGAATGCCAAGGGTCAAGCCAAAAGGAAGTGGAGACACTAGTAGAGACTTGGACAGAAATGGCTGAGAGAGCACAACCACAAAGAAGCAAGAGCTTTCTCCATATCCGGGAGGGGTTGGAGGGGAGCGAGACAGTCCAAATCGAGTCATTCTTGAGGAGATGGGAATAGACTCAGGAAACCCAAATGGAATCATGTTTGGAAGCAATCTTCCAAATGAGCTTCATGAGACAAGCCATATTCATATCACAAATACGACAAATTCCAAGACCTCCTTTAGATTTGGGACGGCAAATGGACTTCCAGCTAATAGGATGAAGGAAGCGGGGAGATTCATGGCCTTTCCAAAGGAAAGCACCGAAGATGGATTCCAGGGAGTGAATAATTGATTTAGGAAGGGTAAAGATACCACACCAGTAGAGATAGAAGGATTGGAGGACAGAACGGATGAGCACCACTCTCCCAACACAGGGACATTTAAAGGCATCCAGTGAATGTGGTCATCCACCTTAATCGACTTTCTTGTGTCTCATATTATCGGAGATACTACTAGATCATCTATAATCTGATCACTCCTTACCTAATCCTTCCTTTTTTTTCCAATCATACATCTTAGCATCCTCAATTCTGCTACACTGAGTTTATCCATATGTTGCTTCTTAACTACCTAACACTCTACACCATACAACATAGCCAATCATGTGATAGTCCTTATAGAAATTTTCTTTCAGCTTTAAAGGAATACATCAATCACAAAGACCCCAATACATCGATCACAAAGACCCCAAACACACCTCTCCACTTCATCCACCCTATTTTAATTCTTTGTGAAACATCATCTTTTACATCACCTTTTGATATTTATGATTGAACCAAGGTACCTAAAATACCCGCTTTGTGGAATCTCCTTCTCATCATCCGCTTGATCATCACTAAAGTTATACACTAGATATTTCGTCTTCATTCTACTTAGTTTAAAGCCTTTTGAGTACTTTCCAAATTAACACTCTAGAGACTCTACCATAAGCTTTTTCTAGGTCAATCATATGAAGATCTTTTTTACACCCTCTATACCTTTCCATAAGTTTTCAAATAAGGTAAATAGCTTCCATTGTAGATCTTCTCGAGATAAAACCAAGAACAATGGTTTATTGTCTCAAATGGGTTTCAATTAACCTCTCCCATAACTTCGTAGTATGACCCAGTTTTATGCCTCTATAATTATTATAGCTCCAAATATCTATTTTAATTTTGTAAATTGGGACCATAATGCTTCTCCTCCATTCATATAGCATTTTCCTTGAGCTCATAATCTTATTAAACAATTTGGTCAGCCAAGCTAGCTTATAGGTTCCTAAGCTTTTCCACACTTCTATTGGGATTTCATAGGACCTAGTGTCTACCTACTTTCATCCTCGTTAAAACTTCTTTTACTTGGACATCATAAAACTCCATAAATGTGTTCAAAAATCGGTGTCAATGCCAATGATGTAATAGCCCGAGTCACGAAAACCCCAAGTATGTTTGTTCAGTAGGCTAGAGAAATAAATTTCCCATCTCTTCTTGATGTCCTCAACTCCTCATCATGTACTAGTACTTTACCATCTTCACTTTTAATACATCTAACATAGTCTAGATCTCTACCTATGGTAGCTATCTTATAACTAGATTCCCCCCCCCCTTCTTTCTTGCGTAGCTTATTATATAAATCTTCATACTTCTTCTTCCTTGTTTATCCAACAATTTTCTTAGCTTCATTTCTAGCCAACTTATACCTTTGTAGGTCCTCTACATCCTTAGTCCGTCATGTCTTAAACCTACATTTCTTATTCTTAATGTCAACTTGAACCCCACCATCCCACCCCCAAGTATATCTATAAGAACAATACTTTCATTTTGATTCACCTAAGACATCTTTAGCCACCTTTCTAGTACACGTGGCCATCTCTTTCTATATCATATCAATGTCCCCCTCAAATTCCCACTTTCCTTATTTAACTAATTCATTAGTGAAAGATTTCAAGCCATCTCCTTCTAAGTTCCACCATGTTATCCTAGCCACCTAGGACTGTCAACCTCACACTTCTTATAAGTTTGTGGAGTGAGGCATACATCCAAGACCACTAGTCTATGTTGTTTGCTTAAATCTTCCCCTGGTACACCTTGAAATCCTTGCACAACAATCCATCCGACCTTCTAGTTGGGAAGAAATCTATGTGCTTCTATGAGGTCCACTTTTGAAGGTAATTAAATGCTCCTCACTCTTTTTGAAGTGTGGAATAAACTTTTAAGTGTCACAAAATATGGTAACCTACCATCACATGTGAGGGATGCAAATCATGCATAAACTGGCTAACAAGGCTAACTACATAGACAATGTCCAAACAGATATTGACAAGGTAAATCAACAGCCTGCAAAATGCTGATATCTTCCTCATCCATAAGTTCACCTTCTTTGGTTGAAGATAAATTTTGCATAAATAAGACTGCCAACTGGTTTACAGCCCCAAAAACCTGTCTGGGATAGATGATCAAGAGTATATATCCTGGGAGACAAGAAGATGTCACAAGTAGACCTTGCCAATTGCCACCTCAATGCCAAGGAAATAACCAAGATCATTGATTTGAAATTCAAACTTGACAAACTATTATGGTGACTAATCTCATCAAAATCATCACTAGTGGCAAACAAAGAATGGCGAACCTAGTGCTGAAGGATTCTGCGCAAGCAAAGTCCAAGGGGTAATTCTCCTAAGCAGGCTTACCCCAACAATGTTTGTTGAGAGGCAGTTTCAATATCTTGATCTCAGGCTACAAGCCTACAACTGTAGTTCACCAACCATTACGACAAGGTCCACCCCTCAGTGAAAACAATATCATCAACAAAAGAACAAAAAATAATAAAATAAAAACAATTTCACTAGTGAAACGTTTGATGAACCATGTATGGTCAGCATTGCTTTGGGTGTAACCAAAAGGCACCATAGCCTCATTAGATCTCCCAACCCACGTTGGTGGTGATTGCTTCAATCCATACAAGGTCACTTAATTTACATACCTTTTCCTAAGTCTTAAGATAATTCAAGCCTGGGGAGACATCCATATATCTTTCACTTCTCTATTAAGAAAGGATATATTACATCTAACTCTTGCAGGTCCTATCCCATACTCACAGCTATGGATAGAAGATGAAGGCTAGGATTTAACTTTGCCACTAAAGCAAACATCTCCTAATAATCTATATATGTTTGTGTAGAACCCCTAGTAACAAGTCCGGCCTTATATCTGGCAAATATACCATCTTTTTTTCATGGCACTAAAACTTTTAATGAGGAAGATTCAGAAGATCCCACTTATCACTTTTAATGGAGGACAGAAAAGGAGAAGACACTAGGGGAAAACCAAGAAGACCCAAAGTTGCAATGGTAGAGGGGGATATCACACAGGAGGGGAAGGGGGGGGGAAGAGAGCACATATTTCCACATTGGCTAAGACAAATATGGAATCCTACTGAAAATATAATTCGATATTTCAGAGGAGATTTGGTCATACCAACCATATGCTATTCTACCTAAAAAATAGAAATATATTGTTTCAATCCATAATAGGATATAAGTCAATCAAGCATGAAAAACCATCAACGTATTTTCTCACAAATAGCCCAAAAGTCACGTGTCAACAGGAGGCATAACGGATATCAATAAACTTTGTCATAAAGAAAACCAAAACTACCTAGACTTGTTATAATATTCATGGTACACTAGCATATATATACTCTAATTTTGCAAAGAATATCTTATAAATACACAAAATTTTAGAAAATATACATATTTTGCTAAACTTTGTTATGTTGTATTATTAATGAACTATCGCCAAAATGACCATTGGAGAGGTGTAAATAATGGCATGAATTGGTGCCAAGGTATAACTTCAGATAGAGCCTATTGGAGGGAAAGGATCCATGTTGCTGACGCTAAGTAGCTGAGATTTCCCTAATTTCCAGGCCCTTCCCCATTCTCTAACTTTTCATTACACGTTTCCTTTCCTCAATTTTCTCACCTCATTGCTGCATTTTTATTTTTTACTGCTCTTAGCTGCATTTCCATTTGGGTGGTTCTCAATTTTCCCTACCTGCTTTGAAAGGATCCACAAAGCTGACCCCATTAATTTAGATTAAGCTTGAATCGTTGTAACCTGACAATTGTAGCTACAAATGTATAATCTAGTATGAACTGAAAATTATTCCTTTTAACATAGTGCAATAGTGAAGAACAATACAGCGATGACCCCAATTACTAAGGCCAGGTGGGACCCAAAACACCTAACCCTATTGGAACATGTAGCAGTTAAACTTTTTCCTTAAACTTCTAATAATCAGAGTCCCAATCATTTTCCCAACCATAGGCATCTAATGACATCTAAACAGTTCATTCATACCTATACTTATAAGTCACTAAACATCAGCCACCTGAAATCACAAAATCAGCTGAACTGAACATAAACTCTCAATCTCGACCTAAATCACTACATCATTGGCTTTATCCTGTAACTGTTATTTGCACATGGATTAAAGGGATGAGCTACACTAGCCTAGTGAATGAACATAACATACTATTATGTACACTTTTGAACCCATCAATGAGAAGAATTATCCATGGCATACTCAAAATATACCAAACAATCACATACACAGTTCCATAACGTGGTATCATATATCATTGCACTTGGCGATTCATATAACATTCATTCAAATATGTCCATGCGGCCAAAACATGAATACAAGTTGGCTCAATTGAACATCACTCATATGAAGTACACAGCAGATGTATTTTCACTATCATAAGGTATGGGGCAGTATGCATCACAATGTCAGCATCCTAAATGCAGTTAATCATGTAATAAAACAAAGATACACACAAGCATGTCAAGTCTACTCACCTGGTACAGTATTTAGAACATAGTCTTCTAGCTAGATATGGTTCCTGTCTTGTGTTCCAAGTTCCAACACCTAGAGCCATTAATCGACGTGTCAATGTATTAGTCTCAGACTTAAGATAATGTATGTACCACAGGGCATTACTTCTTTAAGCAGGGTATTTTAAAACCAAAAGAAAATAGAACAAGATGCAATTACAGTCTGGATCCATGGTCAATCAATGTACATAATATTCTGTACAAGGGGCTAGTGTTTGACAATATCAGCCCCCTGGCCAAAATTATCAACCTGTTAAATTTAGGGGTTTCAACTTCTGGTCCAGTCTTGCTTCATTCTTATCCTCCACAGATCCTGGGGATCAAACTAGGTTAGTGAGCCCATGTGTAGCCTTAGGTCCATATGGTTTTCTTATATTGTCCATTGAGAGGCTCGTTCAACAATTTGGCCTCCTAGCCAAAGATAGAGTTTTAGCCTTTGATTTTGGATCTTTTTGTTTCTAGCCCGTCATAGGCCCATTCTTCACCCTTCCTAGGACCTGAGAATCATTTTGGATTAGTTTTAGGTTTAGGGTTCTTCCAACTATGCAACAGGAGGATTAATCTATGTTCAATTTTCATAGCCAAACAAGGACAAACTATTGAGATCATTGTTAAGGCTTAATATAGTATACTTAAGCCCATGAATACTGAACTAAGAAGAAATCTTGTCAGCTATTCAAAGTAGGATTAACCTTACGTAACTTTGAAGGCTTATATGCCCTTAACGCCACTTTTCAATTATACAATTTAGAATGGTGTGCATATCGACCTTAAGTAGCTTTGTTTCCATCTACATAACACAATAATCACGAAATCAACAACGGTCCATCGAGGTATTCACCAGGTCAAGAGGTCTCATCTCTAGGCACCTAATGCTTCATTCATTGATCAACATAGTACCTTAAAGCTCAATGTCAGAAAACAGCATATGAAGTTCCTAATCAGCTTATCAGTTCAAGAACATAATTATTAAAAGAACTGCTTATGTATGAATAAGGTTTTCTAAGAATTCTGGACTCTTAACTGTATCCAAGCATGAGCCTGACACAGGCATAGATCCAACTTGGGTTTTGGGTTCTACTAAGCTCAAATACAAATTTAAGAGGCTTACCTAATGCTGAGATTCAAACATCTTGATTGTAGCAGCAAGGACTCCATGTTCCCTCTGTCCTCCTCCTCCTCCTCCTTCCCATTTCCTTGCTCCTCTTCGTCATAATTCATCTCTTTTCTTTTCTTTTCTTTTCTTTTCTTTTTTCTCCCCTCCCCCCTAATTCCCCCTCTTGTCCTGTTTCTTTTTCTCTAACATTTCATTCTAACCCCACATACAAAGCAATCCCCATTCTAATTTCTTTACATAGTGGTTGGTTTGGTTAACCAACCATGCCACCACATGACATATGTCTAAACCACAATTTGGGTTCATATTAGAATCCAACTCTCTTCTCCTTCTTCCATTTTTCCTACATTTTATTCACATTATCCCTTGATTCCCTCAATGATTCTTATCATAACTTGCCACCAAGCACTAATATCACCCTCTAATACCATGTTATGAGCATGGTGAGGTGTTATGATTTCCATTAATGAGCCTAGTTTAGATGGGCTAATACTTGATTAAAAGGAATTTCTTAAGGCACCCATTTGTTTGCAGAGGTGGGGTGGGAAAAATAACCATGTGAGACTCATATGTGGTGAGGTGGGGGAACAGGAAAGGAAAGAAAAGGATTTTGTGTAAAAATTTCAAATGTGTCCCACTTTGTTGTTTCCCACACTTTTTCACAAAATCTCACCTATTTAGTGGGACTTTGAAAAGAGATGAGGTGGAAAAGTTAGCATGCCATATCTGAAGAGAAGCTTCCTTAAATTAAGGAAACTCAACTTTCCATCCTATTGAACCAAGCAAGCCATACTTTGGAATTTTATGGAAAATTTTACTTTTTCAAACTTTTCCCACCCCACTTTAGATTTAGCAAACAAACGGTGCCTAATGGGCTCATATAACCATGTGTTGGGCTTGGACCTAAACTAAAATTACAATTCATAATTGGGTTTTTTGACTAGACGATTCATCATTCATCAAAGATATGGGCCTCAACTAGGGCAATAGGTATAGATTAGGTTGGAATCACCCCAAGTGGGTCCCACAAGCCAACTTTCAATTTTTTATTTCCTCTAATTAAGAAAATCATCCAATAAAATGCATACATTAAAAAAAGTAAGCCAACACAGCATTGAAATAATACTAAAATAAGGTTAAGATGTGAAATGGGCTCATATAACCATATGTTGGTCTTGGACCTAATCTAAAATTACAATTCATAATTGGGTTGTTTTGACTAGACAATTCATCATTCATCAAAGATATGGGCCTCAACTGGGGAATAGGTAAAGATTAGGTTGGAATCACCCCAAGTGGGTCCCACAAGCCAACTTTCAATTTTTTATTTCCTCTAATTAAGAAAACCATCCAATAAAATGCATACATTAAAAAAAGTAAGCCAACACAGCATTGAAATAATACTAAAATAAGCTTAAGATGTGGAGCATCACAACTACTATCCAATATTGAACTTCTTAAAGCTTCTTCTTTGGCTTCTATTTCTTAACACCCCCCCCCACCCCGGTTCTTAGTCAGTAGCTCTCTAAACATTTCTTGATGATTGTTTTGCTTAGATGATGCTCTTTAAGCATTTTTTTGGAGCTTATCTCGTAAGTTCCTAGAGTTCCAACTTATATTACCACAATGTCAAGAAGATCCCATCTTTTCCATGGCTTCACTAGTATTCCCACATGTCAACATAATTCTATAAAATATTTTCACTTGACTGGAATTATTAGAGCCAACATTTATTCTTGTGTCCAGACAAAAAAGGGGGAACTCCATCGTGTGCTATCATGCCCAAAATTCATTTCAATGAAAACAGATAACGCAAATCAAAATTATGAAGGGTCCTTATCTTTTGCTAATGGCAGCACCCTCAGATGAGAAAAATACCATTTTATCTCCTTCGCTCCCCCCCCTCCCTTCTACAACTTGGCAGATGACACATTTAGCAAGAAGAATATCACATCTTCGACCTGCAAGTCTTGATCCACAAGACTATAAGAAATTCGAGAGAAGATGCAGATCTCCAGATCATGGTAATCAATGCATCGCCAAGGCGTCTGTTTTAAGGAGGCCCAAGGCAATGGCTCACTTTTGTGTATGCATAAAAATGTACACTTTCTGTTTCTAGGCAATGCCTTGTACACCATATGATGCCTAATGCACTAAGCGGTTGCTTTTTGACATTTTGCATTTATATTTCACCCTTTTTTTTCTTTTCTTTTTTTAAACAAGAAACACGAGATCATCATAAGATCAAAGAAACAGGGGCAAATGAGGGCTGAGGTCATTTATAGAATTTTATTATATAAATCATAATCAATTTTTATTATGCTATATTGCTGCTGTATTATGATGGGATAAAATTATGTTTGTCTTTTTATTTATTTTATTTTTTATGATAATCTTGCATTATTATGACTCTTTAATATTTATTTAGCTTATAGGTAGAGTCATATAAGTTTAAACATGCTATTTATGCCACATAAAATGGTTGCATATAAAAATGCAAACTAAAATGCTTTGTTCGCGAAGGCAATGCCATACAAGTGCCTAATCACTAAGGTGTTTCGCGAAGCCCTCAAACACCGCAGTAGCGTTGCCCCTTTGATAAGTATGCTTTAAATAGATAATGAAAGATCAACCTACGAGGCTACATGTTAGTCTATAACTTCCTAAATTGTTACTTCCACTAACAAAGGAAAAGTTAAATATAATGGACAAAAAATACTATTTAGTCTAAACACAGATTCTACCAAATAAGGCTTTCAAATTAACAAGGATACAGTGCATAGTTCTTGATCCCAACCTAGACTGGACTTCTCTCGCTTCTCCTATAATTCTAGTAAAATCTGTTCTACATCACTTTTTTTTTTTTTTTTTTTGGGGGGGGGGGGGTGCTGACTCCACTTTGAGTGCATTTCCCAACTGTTTCCCTCATAATATAATCCGTTCTTAAACGTATTTTCCCATAAAGAAGATCAGGAAAAGGAAAAGTAGACAGAGCCACCGTGTGAATTCTGCATGTGATATGAACCAAATAAGCAATATCTAACCTGATGTTGAAAGCACCGGAGCCTCAAAATCCTCTAAAATGAGTAGCAGAAAAAGCTATGTCTTTAACATCCAATATGAAAGTTCATGAGGCCATAAAATTCAAAAAACGGGTCACTTACAAACCCTATGGTTCTACAAAAACAGCAGGTGTAGACTCAGGTAAACCCATTAACATTCTCAAAAACGCGAAGTGCCAAAAGCAATATAAGCTATTCATTGGCTTCACACTTCTGTTTGAAATAAAAGTTTATTCTTAAGAATCCCACTCGACAGTACAAGTGAATTAAAAATATATATATACAGGAATCGAACACACTCGTGATGGGTTATGGCAATATGGAATAAACAAGAAAAATGCTTTGCTTGGGATCAATTGAAGGCACGAACTTGCAGAGCTTCTTCCTTAAGTCGAATGGCTCGAGTTCCATGAAACACACATACAGACAACACAGCACATAAATGAAGAGATGGAGAGAGAGAGATTGTCTTACAGACTCAGTGAGTTCATTTACAGTGAAAATTAACCATTTTGTCAAGTATCTCCACTTGCTTTTGCTTCTTCTTCTTCTCCAGCTTCCTCTGTAACCTGAGTGGCGGCTAGTCCGAGAATAGCTTACAGAAGCATATAAACCACGAGGGATGGTGCCAGTGTGGCGACACCCTCCCTATTAAGGGCTTCGTTTGCTTGCAGTGAAAATTAAATCACGCTTGTCCGAATGATAGGAAAATAAATAAATGGGAATCAAAGGCTCAAAGCCCTTTTTTTTGTTTTGAAGTAATTTTCATCAGGAGCCTAGAGTTTGGTCCATGTCACTTTTAGTTCAAAAAAGTTATCATTTGCATATGACTCCCTTTGGTTACTAAAAATAACTAATTAAGGACAAATCATAATTTTGATTACCAAAATACCTCTATGGAGCAATGGTCAAGATAGTACCATACTACCATGTATGCAATTTTGATTTTTTTTTTTTTTTTTTTTTTTTTGCCTGATGTTCATCCGGACCAACTTGCACGGACCTTGATTACATCCTCAAGAGGAGTCTTGTCTTTCGCAATGGTCGAACCCATGACCTATCCACTAAAGGTTTTTAATCCAGGGAGTAATTTTGTAAATTTAAAATCTTACGAACCTTCAATATAAAATAAAAAGATTACAATTATAATTTGTCTTTTTAATATAAACCGTTATATCATGGCATACATGATACCATCTTGACCATTGCACCATAACTCCATAAGGGTATTTTGATCATCAGAATAATGCTTTGTCCTTAATTAGTTATCTCTTGAAACCACAGTGGAGCCATATGCAAAGGGAAACTTTTTTCGGACTAAAAGTAACTTGGATCAAACCTTAGGTGGGTCTAGATGAAAATTACCCCATTTTTTTTACCTTTTTAATCCAGTCACAAGGATTGGGGCTCACTGACATAGATGGATCATCTCCCCTGAGTGCAATACAACCACAAGAAGAAAAAATAATAAAATATTACAAAAAAAATCATCGCCCTAACCCTAATGGTTCCCCTGTAATACATGGTCAACAACCATCAATAAAGCTCAAAATGCACATTGTCGAGGGAGACGATCTAAACTCAAAATAAGGGGGAGGTGGGGAGGGAAAAAAATTCAAACCTAAAACCTTATCAGAGTTACCACTTCTACCATCATTATGTGAGTCTTATTTATTTGCAATAAAAATGAATTATCGCTTGCTTTAAAGGAAAATAAAAATTAATAAATGTAAATCAAATTAATATAGCAAGTTTATGAATTTGCATTATCTACTGTGTACTATTCTTATATCTCTCAGCCACATATTGAGAGGTATACCCATTTGTTTGCTTGTAAGGAAAATGAAATATGATGTCTATAACGAGAATGAAAATGAATAATTATAAATCAAATCAATATAGTATTGAGTTTGTGAATCAGGATCCTTCCTAATATGTGGTGAAAAATGTGTAAATAGAGCACGCACTAGAAGATCTCAACCTTCGAGCTATTGTCACTGTCTCTACAACTACCAGATTATGTTCTTAACTTTTTTTTTGGTTGCCAACACCGGTTTATAAACCGGTGTTCGACCCGCGTTACACACCTGGCTGTGGTGAGATTTTTTGCATCCACAAGGATTCGATACGGAAACTTGCTTAAGCGGACCAAGTTACTTACCACTTGGACCAACCCCATTGGTTCTTAAATTTATTTGCGTTTGCAATAATAAATCAATAATAATGTCAAATTATATGAAAAAACAATAAATCTTAGGAAAAAAATAAATCAATGGCATGCATTGACATTAAAAAATCACAATTAAATGCTGATACAAATAAATTAAACTTTTCAAATAGACAACAATAACCTTAAAGAACAAACTGTTTTCTCTTCCTCTTCCAATCATACACCCTCCCAACATTATTTTTGACAGTCATACACAACGGCAATGATCGCCTGACCTAGTAGCCATTACTCGGGTATCTGACCGTCCGATGGGTAGCGGCCAATTAGCTAACGCAAACGTGATTATTTCACTAATTTCGAATTGAAAATAAATTTATAGGATAAAACCAGATACACGTGTCAAAAAAATCGCATATATAACTTGGTCTATTATGTGGGCTGGGCCAGCCCAACCAATCGCAAACCCAAATCCATCCATTCCGTGTTTCCTCCCTCCGGTCGTACAACGCGGAGCCGCCGCCATCGACTGCTATAAATCCACCATCAAAGTCACGATTTCGGTCTTGGTTATCTCTTTCAACAAGAAACAACTGATCCAGAGAGAAATCATGGTTAGGGCATACACGCAAGAACATGTATACAAGCATCCATGGGAACGAGTAACCTCTGCATCATGGAGGAAATTCACAGATGCAGAGAATAAGCGAATTTTATCTCACATCCTTGATGTAGACACCTTGAATCGCAAGCTCGATCCCGTTAATGGCAAACTCTACACCACCAGAGCGATCACCATCCACGCTCCTGGACCATGGTTCATTCGCCGGATCATCGGCCAAGATATCTGCCATTCCGTCGAATCATCCGTCGTCGACGCCCGTTCTCGTTCAATGCAACTCACAACCCGCAACGTTAGCCTCCGAAACTTTATTGAAGTGGAGGAGAAAGTCTGGTATGATCCTCACCCTGAGAATCCAGAGGGTTGGACTGTTTGCAGGCAAAAAACCAGCATCAAGATCAAGCCTCTTTCGGCTTTGGCTTCTATGGCTGAAAGGGTGGAGCAGAAGTGCGCCGATAAATTCCAGCAGAATAGTGCTAAGAGCAGGGAGGTAATGGAAAGGATCTGTAAGTATCTCGAAGCTGAATCCAGCGGCATTTCTATCTGACAATTTTTCTCCTCCCTTGAGCGGAGCGTGTTTTAGGGACATGTTTCTCTGTGGTAGTATTTTGTCGATCTTTAGAGTTGAGATCGATTTGTCCAGACAACAAGTTGGGATGTTGAAGGGCTCTTTTGGGGAATATCAAAATAAAGAGAAAGTTTGGAGACTTGTAAATTGATGTTGGAGCTTTCAATATTTCTGGTTTAATCTTTTGCAATAACTTGTATTTTCTGGGCCTGTCAATGGCAATTTTGTTGTAACAAACCCTTTACTGCATCCTTCAAATGGAGATGTTTTCTATTAGTTTTCAGTTTATTTTGAGTCGGGGGTTTGAATTATGCATGATAACCGGTACTGCTATGGATCGCTTGCTTGAGGTTACTTGCCTTTGGATATTGTTATTGTATATATTATCTTGCTTTGATTCTCCCTTATGGTTTGGTTGAATGCATAACGTTGATGTATTGTCCCTCCTCCCATTCTCTTAGCGTATGGTTAACTGGTGATCTGATATTTTACAATGCAAGATACTGATGCAAGAGGATCCAAGAGGCCCAATTACTTCCTTGGGTCTTCCTTCGATTGCTAAAATGTGTCATAACGAAGAACACTAGATTTTTAAGGATTGTGTCCTTGGAAAGGTGAAAACATGCTGCCTATCTATTTTGTGTTACCTTGATTCCGTTGGGAAGGTTACTTACTGCCTTTCCTGAAGACCAAATTTTTGTGATTCTAAACTATATTGTAAAATTTTATATGGGATTCCTGTTTAGGGTGTCTAATTAGACTAAAAGTTTCATTTAGAATCCTTTTTCATTCAGGAACTGAGATAGTTACTCAAGTAAGTTGCTTGCTTTTAGGTGGATTTATATTAGGTATATTCATTACAAACATTAGGTTTGAGTTGTTTTAGGAATTCTAGTCAGGATCAAAATTCAAACCACATAGGCGACTGTCTGGTGATCACTTTTAAATATCATTGCGTGACTATTTTGGTAGATTTTGTTGACAATTGAGTTGGGTACGAACCAATTATGTTCTGGTTTTCATACAATATTCTTGATGTGGTGAATTTGCTTTCTTTGGCTGTTCCCTTACATCTTCACATTTTCCTTCTTATATCTATTTGTTCATTATTATTATTATTTTGGTTGCATTGTTTGTGACAACATTTTTCCCAAGGGCACTTGTGGCACAAATTAATTCTGGATCCTGCCTGGATCAAACCTTTTGTTGGATGCTTGATGTAGGTGAATTGATTACACAACATTCAACTATGACCAGTAAGCAGCTGTAGTAAATCCCTCTTTGATGTTAGCTTCAGAAAAAACTGAAAGCAATACACTATATTTATCTTTTAGATAAACTAGGCTTAACGGTACAGTTTGGGAGCAGGAAATTTCAGAAATATGTTGAAAGAATTTGGAATTAGATGAATTTGAAACGATTATTTATAGTTGGGGGTGTGCGGAAACAAGTGATTTTCCTCTTGGTATTACTTGTATAGATGGTTTATCTTGGATAAAACTGAATCCTAGATACCATACTTCTATAAATTGGAGTTATAGTCTTATAGATAAAAAAATAGTGATTGGTTTAGTGAACTTGTACCTAGTCTTGGTGGTTTGATTTTGTGTGTAAGTTTGATTGTAGTCTTATGAAAATGAGAGAAGTTTTCTTGGCTGGTTGATTTGGTGGGTCATTGTTGTGCATGATATGAAGAGACAAAATTGGAGAAGAATTTGACACTAGAAAACAGGGTTCTAATGTTCCACCACTTGGTGGTTAAGAGTCATGACGAACTGCTCAGAAAAAAATTCATGGTACCCTTGAAATAAGTTCCTAGTAATTTGACAAAAAAAAATACATGTTGTAGACTAATATATTACTGATGCCATTGTTTTATTGGCAATGATAAGCACAAGCATCCAACAATGACAAGAAGAAGAAGAAGAAGTGTTATCCCTACCAAATGGGGTTGGATGTATGGATCTTTGCCTTTCAGTCAGCTATATTTGAGGTCATACTAGTTATAGAATCCATGTAAAAAGGGTTTGACACTGTTTTTTTTGCAGTGCTGGCTGCCAACCTGGCATACCAACCTTCCTCCTCCACCCATCATGGGACCAGAAGCACGCATTGGCAAAGTTTGAAATGCCAATGCTGCAATGTGATGTGATCACTGGTCCTTGTGTAGCCACAAGAACAAGCCTCAAAACCAGCACAGTTTCATTGTGGGTTTCAACTGCTCTGCTGGTTGGTTTTTTGTTGGTTTGATGGATTATCTCATGAGTCATGAAGCAGGGCATATGACAGTTTCATTAGATTTCTCCAAGTCCAACAAGGTAGCTGCCTTGTGTCGCTTTAGAGACTGTTTGTTTGCTTGTTAAAAAAGGGATGGGATAGATAAATGTGTGGAACCTATGTGGAGTGGGGTAAGGGGACAGAAAAAGAAAGGAAAGGGAAAAGAGGGAAAAGTGACATTGCGGGCTCCTCAGTCGAAAAGTGAGTTTGCTTTTCCTTTCCCACGAAGTTCAACCATTTTGGGTGAGACTTTTTAAAGGAATGCATGAGAAAAAGTGTTTGCCACATCAGTAAACATGTTCCTTAATTTGACTAAGCTCGTCCTTCAGTTTCCTCCCCTATCTAACCAACCAAACTCACACATTGGTATTTTGCGAAGAAACATACACTATCTCCACCCCTGTTTATTCCATCAAACAAGCAGTCCCTAGAAGTTTATTATTTTAGTTACGGGAAACTGGAGTCTATTTGACTGGTTATACCCCAAGTAAGTATTTAACTAGAAATTAGGACTCTAAATATGAATTCTTCTCATCTTAGATACAAGGAGAGTAAATATAGGAAAAGTCCATATTTAGAGTCCTAAATTCTAGTGAATCAAATCCTAAGAAATCCACATTGAATGTGGGTCGTAACCACATTTATTAGTTTTAAATTAGAAACTAGTTCCAAGGTTTGGTATGGATTGTAAGATTCCATCTGGAGGACCCTCAATATGATGGTTTGGAATACAACCCCCTTACAAGACCAGGTAGAGTTGTTTGGTCTTTCAGTTATTCTCTATTTTATATAATATTCTGGTTTCCAATTAGGTATAAGAGCTTTAATTTGATCTGAATTTGTTGATTGGAAGGTTCGAGCTCCATCAATTACAACATAATTGAGGCTATAAATAATATAAAAGTTCGAATGCAGCTAACTATTTAGAACTTTTGAATTTGGCCTTTTGCTTGTGCTTTGCTAGTGATGCAGTAAGTTACCATGGGTGAGAGACCTGAGACAGTGAGATGCCTAAGGGAGGGAGCTAGAGACTTGTCCCAGTATCTTTCTCTTTCTTTCCTTGCTCCTCTGACCATAGCAGTTCAACAAGAGGCACTGATCACTTCTAGTTCTGCATCTCTCCATCCCTCCATATCAGATGATAAGAACTATATCAGTGTCCATAGGTTCCATATCCAGAGCTTTCATCAGTATTGATGACCGACTTGCTAATCTGATCTTCAAGTCTTTGTCCTGGAGTAAATACTTGTTTGCTGAATTTTCCTTGGCATGGATGCAATAGAATCTAGGGTTACTAACCTTCACTTGAAGTTTCAAGGTCACTGGTGTTGAATTATTCAGAACCATTTCTCCACAAGGTTTCAGGTTTCAATGGAAGGTTGAAGATGACTTTACAAGTTGGTCTTTTACTTTGATTATAGAACTACCGTTCCCTCCTTCCCTACGTAATTCTCTTACTTCCATTTTTTACCTCAAGCTTTTTCCCTTCTTCCATTTTACATTACATCCCACTCTTGTCCTTTCTCTTGTTGTGTGAGCTTCTAGTAACTTATTGGATTGTCAAACCTTACACAAACTTTCAGTTCATTAGCACATCTTGCCATCGGTCCTTTTTATTTGGACCTCCGATTACTTGAGTGGGCCCCTTAAGCAAATCCAAATTGTGTTTCAGAAACCTGGATTTACTTTATAATGCATTCTACTATCCTAGGCTGGCCATTATTTTTCCGTACCTATGTTGGTCCTTATTTCCAATCATTGCTACATTGAGGTCTTTACCAATGTGTTAAGTTGAAGTATGATAAAATCTTTCCAAGGTTACACATATGTGACTCTGATGTAGAGGTTATGCCATCTTTGGAAGCCTAGGCCGGAGCAACACAACTTGGATTTCTGATCTGGGCTGGTATTAGATACAATATGTATTCTCTATAGACTTTGTTGAATTCTTTGAGATCGCAGATGATGGAGGAATCATTTAGTGTTTCCTATTGTTCAGATATTGCCCAACATGTTGATTTTTTCCCATTTAGGTGGGGTTTCGTTCTTGTTTATATAGAACATGAAATATGATTATATGATGGCAGGTTTGAATGGTTGAAATTGAATGTAGAGATTAGCACGGGTGCTGTACTGGATAAGCTTGCTGGTGGCGTGCATAACTCCTATTCCCTATTCCTCTTCCTTTTTTCTTATCTTTCATTGTTAGACAACCTCCTTCCAAATTCCCATGTCGTTTCCTTGAGATTCTTCACTCATATATCCATGATACCCTGTTCAGTCCTACTGTCAGACCTCTGCAAATTGGTCGGATATGGGTTTCCATTTTCCACTGGAAATCGTTTTTTCTCGTCAGTCCCTGATTTTGGATCTAAGCAATTTAATTGTCACTTGTGAGCAGATTAAAAACTATTTCTTGCTGGATTTCGTCTGCATTGCACTCTTGTTCCAAAAGTTTCTCCTGCTGGTGGAAAAACTCCTATCTCAGATTAAGAATTATTGCTTGCTGCTGGATACCTCCATCCATTCCCAACGCTATCTCACTTACCCCTTAGGCTGTGTTGAATGCTGATCCAGCATTTGTGGGCAACTGTGATAGTTGAAAAGAATGATCATCTGATGTGGTTTCATGGACCATGCAGTTCAATAGTATGGGAAAGAGTTCCAACAGGAAGACCAAAATTCTGCATTAGCCTTTGAAAAATGGTTCCTACCTTCCTGATCCGCATGGGAAACCCACTGGGCGTTGGTGATGACCTATTATCCAACAAATCAACGCCAAAAAGGAAATTCTTGTGTTCATTAGTTTGCGAATTGGTCTCTATTACATATACATGAGTAAAATTCCATAGATTTAAAAAAGGGCTATCCTTTTTTTGGTGAAAAAAAAAAGGGCTATCATGATGGCGTTTTTGCAGTTCTTTCTGGTTTCTGCATTAATGAAGTCAAAAACCCTAAATCAGCCCCACTGCAACAATAAAAAGAACCGATTATCCGTTATGGTGGAAACCTTCCTCGCGAAAGAAACTCTCATTAGAGACATGTCTCCGATCTGGAAGGGGAAAAAGTGAGAATCATCTTCGACGACTTCCTTTTAGTTAATGCGCAGCTCTGTACCGCCTACGGTTGAGATTGAGATTTCGAAAAAGACGGTTAAGATCGAGATTTTGATCTCAACCTTAGATAGTAGGTGTTGTGCATTTAATGTGCAACATGTAAGTTCAATTCCAAATCTTTCATCGTATGAAGTTATCGTGAAGGGGAACCTCTAGGGATGTAAGCAAGTGAAGTCATTGTCTAGTTGATATCGCATCCAAGAAGCTTGGGGTCATGCGATCTCGTATGATATCCTAGGATCTTATACAGTTTTTTATGTTTCTTCTATTTTTCCTGTTAAATTAGATTTTCATCGAAACAACAAAGCCGGAATAAGCACAGAGTGGAAACAAGCCACACATTCAGGCTCAACAAGCCACGGAGTAGAGCTCTAATGTCCTTATTTGGGCTCTCTGCTTCAACCTGTTCGTGTTTGATGTAGAGAAGCGTTGTCTCGCATCCGTCGAACGACACTTTTGACCAGTTGAAGTTGCTTTCACGTCTTTGGCAGACACATTTATTTAATTATGATTTGTCTTCTGCAACTAATTGCTTCCCTTTCAACAAGCAAGTTGTTATAGTTTCAGTAATATTATTTAGTTGTTTTTTGCATGGACTGTTAAGTCAGAAAAATCTTATCAATGTCTATTAATGATAAATCATAGATCAAACTTCGAATCCAAAAAATTGATTACTATCACATGCCCTAATAATTGCCAAGCTCGAACCGTTAGCGTCCGTCATAGGGTAAACCACTCCCTCTCATCTCTCCCCCACTAATTCTACCATCGAAGCCAACAATGGACAATAACTCCCTTCTAAACACAGCTTATTAATTGAGCCTTCGCTGAAATGAAAATCACCAACAGGAAGGTAGACTTCACAAGCAAAAAGACAGATGTAAATACTCGGAGAAGTCATCCACAGGTCTACAATTCATTTTCCCCCTTTTCAGTGAACTTCGAAGGTGTAAATTGCAAGCTCAACACTGGGCGAGAGCGATAAAGAAAGAGTTCCTTGAGAGCGCATTTGATAATTTTCACGTTCCCCTGTTCTTTGAAAAAAGGAAGAACGGACTAAAGCATAAGAAATGGGTTTCTCACAACGCAAACATTGGCAAAACAAATATTCTGTATAGGATAGAATTTTCCTGAAACTCCGTGACATCATCTTCCGCTACCCACCCGGTGTGTTCAATTATCCATCTTTAAATCTTGATTCCATGGCATTACCCATCGCATGAGGCACGATATGGAACATACTATGGCCTCTCAAGAGTATATACTTGCAACGCAGAAGACAAAATCACAAAATCACAAAAACAGGAATACTTCCAAGAGACCAGAATCTACAGCATTCAATAGAACATTAACAAGAGACCAGAATCTGTCAACAACGAGAATCAGTCGTAATGAACGGAATCCCTTCCCAAGTAACCATCAGAGTCAAAACCAACTTGCACTTTCTAGTATGCTAATGATGAATTTACAACGAACAGTTAATCGGACAACCATGCATTTTCTTGGACATTAAAAGCTAAAAGCCAAAAACCAACAGTCAACTGTCAACAAATAAATCACCATTGATTTACTGGGACTCCCACCCAAAGGAAAGAAAAAAAAACCCTCAACACCACCACCACCACCACCACCCAGCCTATCACCAACCACGCGGGGCACACAACCTGACTATAGATCAGACGCATCAGTTCAAAACATCTAAAATTAAGTAAACCGTCGTTTAAAAGATCCACAATTCTCATGTCTGAACATCACAAACAATTGACAACTTAAAGAACAATTCTCCACAGCACCAAATAGAGTCGACTATGAATGTGCACATTGCAGAATTCTTCGCAGGAGCCAACATAATAAGAAAATACAAAAGGCACAACTCGCTAAAGATGCAACCGCGAGAGACCCTTCCCAACAACTGAGAGGAACATTAACCGAACTAATTTCTCATGACATCAAAGCATTCTTGAGCTACCCCAGCACCCTTGCATCTGATCAATGTAGCCTGACAAAAAAGGTCTTCCATCCCACAGATGTGAAATGTAAAGAGGCTACAATACCCGTCGATATTAATCACCATCAGCAGCAAGCTGCAACTAAAACCACAAAATCCCCCCCTACAGGACACTAAGAACACGTTTACCTATGACTGTCACTCTGATCCTACTAAACCTTGAAATTCTTCATATAAATACATCAAGCATCAACTGGTGTTGGATCACTAGAGACAAGTGAAAATTTGAATGCCAGGTCTATAGAATTTGCAGCTCTTCCATGCATCCTGAAACTAAAAAGGAAGAATAGCAAGACAACAACTAATAGCCAAAACATGCTAAACAGCATATTAAAAAAAAATTACCAGTGGATGACAGGCATATTCATGTGTCTGAGCAACAAAGATAGCAGTGAACTGTTGCCTATGAAATTACTAAACTCAACTGCCTGAGTCCAAATTTGCCACCACTGTTAAAAAGCAAATGCAACACCAAGGATGCTCTAAAATGAACAGCAGGCGACAAGACCATGAAATGAGGATGAAGAACATTAGGGAAAGCAAAAATGACCATGGAACAGAAATCTTCTAAGGAAAATTAGCAAATTGGCAGAACCCGTACATTTAAAAGTAGGACGAACAATGCAATCTCAATGCCGAAGCTGCACCGAACTTAAGATTTCATTAGTACCAAAAAGGAGAGCACTATGTGACAGCCTCCCATCTGTCTGTAGTAAAGCCTGAATGAAATTCACAATTTTGGTACCAATTCTAGGTCAGCCTACACCCACCCGAAACTTGGAACTAGATTTGAGTACTCCAAACAATTGTACACTGCAGAGATGATATCAATATCCATGCAGTATTGCACCAGAATGAAGTGGTATGTGAAAGCGACCATAAATTACAACGCTAACCAAATCATAAGCCACAACGATGTCTATCAAACCAGCACAAATGAAGACTAACACACTGGAGCCAACAAAGCAAATCCACGCCCAATCAACAACGAATATAGAGTTCTGACTGCAAAGATGCCATAACTATGATGCCTCCTATCATTTGTATGAATAATAGACACCTACAGAGCATAGCAGCCAATATAAAGAAGACGCATGGATAAAGAGACGCAACACATGCAAAACACATATCTTCATGACTCCTAGATCTTGTCGAGCTTCTCTGCCTTAACAATTGGGTTGGCTTTAGCTATGGCGTCCCGAGCAGCAGTCCGGTAATCAAAGGGGCAGTTGTGTTTGTCAGAGTAGCGATGACTGGCACAGAAAATGTTTCCACACCGACAATTGAAACCTGTTAAGCCCACACGCTTTCTGCAAGTGCTGCATCGGTTTGGACCCTCTTTTACCTTCACCTCACTCTCACTTGAGACTGAAGCACTAGACGCCTCTGTTGAAATTATCTTAGGCTCTACAGAAGCAACAGGAACATCAACATTAGCAGCAACCACTGGCTCCTTCCCATTGTTGGTAGCGTTTCCATTCACAATACTTCCGATAGATGTAGCAGCAAGTTTAGCCTGTTCCTGCTTCCAAACCCAGTCCTTATGGCACTTAGAACACATATTCATGGTTGCTGCACTTCCAAAGAATCCACAGTTGTTGATGCAAAGGATAGGACTCTCGGGTGCTTGGCATCCTGTTTCTTCGTGCTCCATATCTCGCCTGCACCAAAATCAACTCAGCATCTCCATCAAAATGGAGAAGGCAAAAGCAATATATAAAAATAAACAAGCAGTCAATGGTAATCATAAAAGACAAGGAGCCCCCCTTCCCACCGGTAAAACTAAGTGAACAAATTCCACCTCTCAAGGATACAGTCTGAATGCCAAACCAGTTCAAAAGTGTTCAGCTACCTACGAGAAAGTCACTCCCCCCCCCCCCACACAAAAAAAAAACAGTAAATGATATCTACTGATATAAAAAATGAAATAAGATCCAATCAGTTCAACCCATAGGTATGATACATTGACGCATCCTTTAAACAATCAGAACCAAGCAATAAAATATATGGCGGAAGCCCTGAAAAATCTAAAAAAAGCATTGAGTTCAAACATCTCCCACTTATATTAAAAAGAAAAGGTTCTTTCAAACTCTAGAAACCTGGATTCAATGAGTTCTCTACTACAAAACAGGATACCATAAACCTTACTCCAAGAGGAAAATAAAATTCAGAAACGAACAACATGTCATGAATTGATAACAGCTTCCACAATTCAGCCCCAGATATGTCATCTTCACATTCTGCCACACGGGAAAAATAAAAACGCACGCACGCACACGCAACAAAACAGACACAAAAACCAACAAAAAAAAAAAACCCTCCGTCGATCAAATGGACACATTCTCCTAGATTTCTACCCATTCAACTACTTTAACAACTACCCCGGGGCAATCAACTCATAGCCTCTGCTCGAACATAAACAAAAACGGTAAACAGGCCAATAACCTTAAGAAAAAAAGCTAAAAACCAACGAGTACGCATGATAAATTAATGGACCGTTCCAAATTATTTGGCGAAAACCCTAACAAATGCAAAAGAACATCAATACTACAAATTCTATGCTACAAACAAGGTAACCATATAAAATTCAGAAGACAACAGCCTAGGAATTGAATACAGCTTTCAACAATTCAACAAGAAAAATGCGAACTTTGCATGCTTTTGGGGGAAGAAACTTCTAAGGTGGTACGATTCGCTCTCGGTCGAAAAATGAGAAATTAAACGAAGATAAACCCAAGTAAAGGTTAATGAAAAATCTGACATATCGTTTACCAACCGCACACACAATAAAGTTAAAACACTTGCATCTTAAAAGGGAAAGCAAAACCCTAAATATTACAAATATATTAGAGAACTTCTCACCTCTCCACCAGATAAACAATCAATCCGTTCGCCGAAGTTTGTTAGGTCGAATTCAAATCTCAATCGCGGCAGCAGCAGCAACCGATGATTCCTGTCTTCATCAGAAGAAGAAACCGCAATTTCAGTGGAACAAACGAAGTCTCCGTCGAATCCGAAATTTAAAGAAATGGAAGGAAGAATTGGAAGCAAAAAAATCAATGAATAACAGAAAGAAAGAAGAAGGAAAACCCTAACTAACCATTAGCCGCAAGGGCGAAAGGAAAGAAATGAATAAAAATCGCGAATACGAAAGAGATATAAAGGCGACGAGGAAAAGAAACGAGAGAAGAGGAAGGAAGAGGTGAAGATGTGTCGTGTAGTATCAGCGTTCTCTCTCTTTCTCTCTCTCTCTCGGTCTCTCTCTCTACCCCTTACGAATTTAAGAGAAAGGTTTCAGGAGTCGGTGACCCCACTATGTCGCCACACAGGGTCCACCGACTCTACCGTGTTCTTTGAATTCACTATTTTGACCTCCATTTTTTTCATTAATTACGGGTTCTTTTTTTGCCATTTCTTATCTATTATAATTCTAGAACTCCCGAGAAATTTATAAATAAATAAATAGATTTCCTCAAAAGGTCGGTTCCGCTGAATATTTGCACGGCCCGAAACTGCATGGAATTTTATCTGTCGCCAACCATAGACCACATCAAAATTGCTTCACCCATGTATATTTACCGTCAAGATAAATTTTGGACCGTTAGATCCAAATTTTTTGTTGAGATCAAAATCTCAATTTTACTGACAAAGATGTATTGCTATATAAGACTGAAGCAAGGTAAGGTCATATAATATATATATATATATATATATATATATATATATATATATATATATAATATCTTCATTTCTAAATTATTTTACCTTGCTACACTAGCACACTGATTTGCATATTATTCTTTATTTATTTTAATAAATTAAAAGAGATAGGATACTAATTTCTCATGTGCGTGGGCAAGTATGTTTTTTTTTCAAAAATAATTAGAAAAAATAAGAGTTAAAAATATTGCAAAAGGTAAATTGGTCTGCCATGGGATGGAGGTTAGGAAGTGAAGCTGTATGGTTTCAACTTTCAATAGTGCGATAATAGTACAGAAAATGATCAAATACCTTTTAGGGAAGAGGCAAGGATGTGAAGTGATATGAAGCCATCGAATGGTTGTTCAGGTGATAATGATCGAAACCTCTTAGTGAATAACTCCCAAGTTTATGTTTAGGACCAGAGCCCTTGCTTTATACCCAGAGCCTCACCCACTTCAGCTTATCCGAATAGTACAGGTATTGATTTTGCCAGTAACGGATCACCATTCCAATCTCTTGCTACAACTCCAATACCACTTATTGTCCCATGTATTTTCTTTTATTCTACGAGAAACCAATTTTGTGGCTTAGTCCTTAGCCCAAGAAGCCCTGGCGCTTGAGATAGCATTGGTTTGGCAAAATTCCACTGCCTGGTTGAAGGATGTTTCTCGGTTAGAGCTTTTGTCTCTTTCTATTTGATCTAGTTTCTTATAAATAAAAAATTCTGCACCCCATATAATACATAAAATAAATATGTAATACCTCATATTATACCATTTTGTATCCATACTCACAAAACTATTAGTGTACACTCGTAGGGTGGTGTCAGGTGTGGTTGTTGTTTAAACCATTTAAAAAAACCGTAGCATATTGGTTATTAATTTATGCAAATTTTGGTATCATATTGACACTCCAGGTGTTATTGATTTTTTTTTTTTTTTGGAAACACCATTTATATACAACAAATACAAACACACATGCTGCCAGTTCCCCGGGCGCGCCGTCGCCCGGGGTGGGTGGGTCCCTGTCCCCCACCCTTCCCCCCTCCCCCTCGCCTCCCCCGGCCTCCCCCTGCTCCCTGCGGGTCCCTCCTCTTCCTGTCGTGTGGTTCCCTCCCTCCTCCGCCCCTCCGCAGAGAAGCAAATAAAAAATAAAACAAAAACAAAAACAGCACGCACTCATTCTAGGGCCTCTAGGTGTTATTGATTAGCCCCCTCCAAAAAATATAAATAAATAAATAAAATATGTATATATATATATATATATATTTATTTATTTATTATATTTATTTTTTATTATTTTTTGAGAGGGAGAGGTATTCTTTAAGCCCATTTCGTCAATTCGAGCCTGCCTACCGCTTGTTCATGGGTAATTAAACAATTGATTTGTTTAAAGTCTGACTATATTGAGCTCCCCTCTCATACCAAAACAAAAGAATAAAAATAAATAACAATAACAAGAGAATGAGAACAACCAACAAAAGGTAGGGGACAAAAACTCACAAGGAAGGTGAGGAAGAGAAAAAAATTGAAAAGCTTGACAGAGAAACTTGCCCAACGAATTTAAATTACTAATTAAAAACAAGGGACATGAATCATAATGATTTATCCATTTTTCTCTGGGTGAATGACACATGTTCATCAGTCACATTCAAAGATTGAAGTAAAAATTATAAAAAATAAATTTTTTTTTTTTAATTTAATCTCAACCTGATTGTTGGACATATGTCTTTTATCCATAGAGAAATTGATGGTACATTTCTTTGTGGACCTAATAGAAATCAAAATAATAACTATGGGTTAATTATATTTTGTTTGTCCAATTAAATTGGGCCCAAACTCTTGTTTTTCCATTTAAGTGATCAATATTTTAGTTTGTCCAACTTGGTAAACTTTGAATATTATAGAAAATCCAAGGTTAGTTTTCTATTAATTTTGACTTTAAAATTACAATTATGCCTATTGAGTGAAGATAAATATAAATCTTTTTTTTTTATTTTACAAAACTTAATTTAATTTGTTCAAATTTACGAAAATAAACAAAAAAATCCCTGTTCACTCGATTCACCTGAATAATTTCATATTTATTGGGTTAAAATATTTATATTTCATTGATGCTTGTTTTCAGCGGATAAACAATTATGTTCATCAGCAAAAGCCAATACATGAAAGTGGTTTCACCAATACTAAATCTATAGCTTTAAAGATCTATGACAATCTAAAGAAGGCATAGCAACCCATCTCCCTTGGTGGTCGTCCTACTAGCTTTGTCAATTCTTTGTTACCGTATGTAGCCTAAAGAAAGTGAAGATCTTTTATTCTCCTTCAGCTGTAGCTGGAGATGTTGAGAGGAATGGGATTAGCTTCTAAAACACCGACAACCTTGGCAGCATATTAGAGCCTGAGATGAAATTGTCCTTCCCTTCCTAGCCTTTCTCAGCCTCTTGACCCTCCTATGATTCTTGTTCTTCTTGTGCTTTGATCCCATTTATGTGGGAGATTCATTTATAGTGTCCAAGTGAGGTTGAAGTCTGTGAAGTAATCAGTGGTGATACTTAGAGAGAGGAGGAAACAAGGGTTTTGGACTCTTCATCATCTTTGCCACCATCGCTGCCAAACCAATCACTATCGTCATAAGAGGTACTGATTTGTAACCTAGATTTGGAGGTGGATATTTGTGGACTTGCGCAATTACGTGCCATTTGTCGCTCTGATTCCATCTATACTCAGGGCAATTCGAGGAGCAGACATGCTACTTGTTGGATTTTGCTTGGAAACCGAAGTGCACGAATAAGATTGCGGAAGAGACATGGCATTTTAGGGATGAATGGTAAGGCTTTGGTGGGTGGGGGGGGGGGGAGGTAAGTCAAGGATAGATGAGGCTGTTGAAGTCGCCAAGAGGGAAGGCTAATGAGTTGGGGCAAATGCGTAGCTGTGATTTAGGGAATTATTTTGTAAATTTGAAAAAAATTAAATGAAGTTTTGTAAAATACAAAAAAAGAGAGTAAACTATAGGTTGCACATTTTAGTGGGGCTTAAATTATGGGTTGCACGATTTAGTGCATTAAATTACAAATTACAAATTACACACTTCTAACATTCCATCTAAGATTCTGTGGTATACAAACTTTACTTTCATCATCAACATTTCTATGCATTGTCATGTTCATCAATTAGATCCAATTTATTGTCTAAGATATTTGTAGGCTTAAAGCCTCCTCTTTGAGAATAGTGAGCATGGGTGAAGCTAAATTGGCCCCATGCCCCCTCCTTATAAAAACCTTTCGATATATATATATTTTTTTGCTCTTTTGATTTTTTGAAAATTTTCCTATAGTCCTCTCTCAATGGGTAAAATATCATCAAATGCTCACCTTCCCTCAATTTCTTCCCTTTTTAAATTTTTTTTTAATGAAATTAATAGATTTTCACTTTAACCCTATTTTCATATGTGAAATATCAATACTTAAGCTATTGATTGAAAAAAAAATTATAACCATAAAGATAATTGGTAGAAAATTCTTTATGTTACGTGTAAAATTCACGTACTTGGCCAATCTTGGCCCCTCCCAAATTCCCAATGTTAAATTTGGCTCTACCCCTAATTGTAAACTTTGCAAATCCAGTGGCAAGAATATCCGCTAGGGTGGCTTTGTTTGTAGACCTTACAAGAAGGTGTCTTTTGTCTACTCTTAGACTTAACGAGTTAGGTTGATGCCAATGCTCATTAAAGTTCTCTATCTTATGAAAATCTAATCTACCAAATAGGGGCGGAGCTAAGATTGAACATTGGGGGGGGGCGAATATACCTGGGCCAATGCGGGACTCACCGTGGGTCCCATCTCATAAAATTTTCTTATATTTTGACGTGTGGGGCCTACATTAAAAATTTAGGTAAATTAAGTTGAAATTTTAAGCGAGATTTGAATTTCCATTAATAGAAATGAAAATTTAGAACAAATTTAAGGATTAAAAAAAATAAAATCAATGATTATGATTAGATCTGATAAAATCAATGGCTAAATTCTAACGAGATTCAAATTGCAATTAGTATAATCAAATTTTAAGAGAAAGAAAGAACAACTAAATAAAAAAATAAAATTATACTTTATGAAATGAATACTAGAAAAATTTGGAGTGTGAGAGAGAGAGGATAATTTGAGAAAGAGAGTGAATAATCTCATAATTGTGGAGAAGATTTCGAAAAATTCCAATGTATGTTAACTACTCCAAAATATTTTGTGAAACGTGTGAGAAAAAACAGAGAGAAAAAAATATGAATAAAAGAGGAGATTCATGAGAGAATAAATAAGAATAAAATATGAAAGAGAATATAGGGAGAAATTCATTGATAGTGAGTTAGTTTTTAATTTGAATTTAACATTTATTCTTTAAAACTAGGGGTTTAATGATAACCATTTGATTATAATTAAGAATGACATTTGTACTCATCATCTATATTTTAAATTTTTGGAGGTAGGCAAAATAGTGGTATTTCACACGTAAAGTGAGAAAAATTAAAAAAATATGTAGGCATTTTTAAATTTTAAAAAATTCAAGAGGGCTATGGCCCCCTTTGGTCCCTACGTGGCTCCGCCACTCCCACTGCAGTACAAAACTTTTTTTCTTTTTTTTTATTTATTTATTTATTTTTAAAATTTATTATATAAAATTAATCTCAGAACTTTGTTTTATAATTATAATTATATTTTACACATGGGTATAATCGGAATGGGAAAAAGATAGAGCTCATATTTTAATTAGAAAATTTGGCCCTAATGGAAAAGATGTTTTCCATGATAACTGTACAAACCACACAGGGTACGATTTCAGGTTTCAGACGGAGACTTGGGAGTAACAGTGACTCCCGGGAAAAGGCAACAGGTGGTTCTTGGTCTCTGTAGAGAAAGTTTTCGCCGAAAAACCCTTTCTGATCGGCACAATCTCTACCTAGAAATACACATCTTCGTTGCAGATTCATCGTGTTGTGAATGTGCTTAGACATTGTTTGTTTATCAATTTCCTTTGCGGATTCATTGCCAAAACCTCATCGACGTTCCATATAATTAGATTCAGGATTTTTTTTTGAAGCACAAGGTTTCTAGTCCGAGGAGCTCACTTTTCTGCAAAACTCGGTCGAAGTAGAGTTTATGCTAAATTCACCCCTGGAGTGCTCTGATAGATTTAATTTATGGAAGGTTCTGATGGAGTCGACGATCGGACATTTAGGGTTAATTTCAGTGGCGAGGGAGCGGATAGTTTGCGTGATAGAGTCAAGGACAAGTTAAAGGAGTTCATGGGAGATTACACCGACGACATTCTTGTGGTGTGTGTTCGATTTTCTTTCTCCTTTTCACTATCTGTATCTATGTCTTTCTATCTCTTATTCTATGCATCTATCGATATACCTTTCTTTCAGTTTTGCGAACTGTTGCTCTTTCAAATGAAGTTTTTTTAGTGTGTGTGATTGGATGGATGTTGTGGAATGCTGATGTCTTTTTTTGTTTTTGGAGTTTAGAGATGCATTAGTTTTTCGTATTTATGTTACTTTTGAGAGAAGTTGTTTCGGTTTGATTTCACCACTCAGGAATTCACCCGGCGTTTCAGTAATCGGTATTATCTCGGTTACTGTTGCATCTATATAACGCAAGCGTGACAGAGAAGACTTGGGCTCACGTGTCTGGCATGGTAGCAGTAAATTGGCTCGATTTTCTCTCTCAGATTGAAGTGTTTCCCACTCATGATGGAGATGTCAGAAACTGGGTCAAGAAAATGGTTAAGGGGGTTAAATAGATTCTTCCATGACTGCTATGACATGTAAGCAGGCCTTCTGAATTGTAACCCTTAAACCATGTCTTCATGGTTTGATCCGCTTAACTGATTTTGCAGGACTTCTGAATGGTGATAATACATGATACTGATTACTGAGATTGAAAATTATATTGCTGCTGAACTTCAATGGTTACAATTTAGAATTTTGAGTTCCTTATAGATGAAGGCAGTACGTATAAACTTCAGTATATGGGTTCCCAATGGGTAAGTGCAAAGTCATATATTTATTCACCCTGATTCTGTGTCTTCTTGCTTTTGGCTTCCACTTCCATACTTTCCGGCATCTATTCCAGGATGAAATGATCTGTAGCTATTATTGTACATGGATATTTTAAATCTTTTGTAGTTTTGCCCTTCCATCTTAATGCGCAGAAGAAGAGTCTCTGTCATGAGGGCTGTAAATTGCATGAAACTAACGTGGTAATGGTTCCATAATCATGGAAGCAGCAAACATGTTTTGGGTCGAATCCATTTTTCCAACATATAGAATGGTATTCTGTCCAGCCTGTGGTGAATAGGCATTTTTTTAGATTGATTGAGAAAATAATCAATGATAATGCCCCCCCTTTCTTCCAAAACTTATATTATTAAATAAAAAGCCTCTTTTTCCTCATGTAGAAATTGACTGGGGTTGTCCAGTTTGATGAACTATGGTGCTTTCATTAAGGGTTCCTGTGTGCAGCTAGAGTATTCCATATCTTTTGTTTGGCTCATACTGATGGTTAACATTTTAAAGAGCATCTTTGAGTAAGTAACAGAGAGATATCTAATTGAGGCTCTAGAGCAACCAAATCATGTTATTTAATTTTAAGCTGATGACAAAATGGTGATTTGCGAGCTAGGGATTTGTATTAACTAGAAGCATATTGTTAGAAAAGGTAGTATGGAGGGCCACTCAGGTGGAATTAAGATCATATTCTCTAAAGGGTAATTTGAAGGTTATTTATTTATTTTTTATTGAGTTGTTGAAAAGATTTTGTCTATGAATTGCATAGATTTACTTCTAAGAGGTAGTCTTAGACCATTGGCCTTTATCCTCGTCTAGTGAATCGGGTTATAGTCCTCCATTTCTTCGTCCAGAGTATAAAACTGGTATGACTTCATATTCCTTTGTCTATGCGACATGGTGCAAGAAAATATCTTGGATGGAACTAGAAAAAGAATTTAAGGGGAGTAAATGATGGAGGTTATAGAAATTATGTAAGTTTGCATTATTCATGGAGAAACCGCCCATAGCGAAGTTACTTATATCCTGCTTCCGGTATGGCACTAGCTAAGCTTGTGAAGCTGTAATTACTGTAGTTCCCCAAAAGCTCATTTGGCCCTAAAGTGGTGTGTATTCTGTAAAAGTTGTCACAATCATTAAGAAGAAGATTAGAAACTTTGAGACACCAAATGAATTCCCTAGGACCGCTATAACTTGCTTGATATAGACCATGCAAAATATGAAGAAAAAAATGTAATACAACAATTCAAGCCCTCTCCCAATTAAATGGGGTTGGTTACATGGATCTAAGCAAAGCCAAAATACATAAATTAGCAATCAAAAGAACAACACCAACAAGGCTCAGCATAAGCCACCTATATCAGTATCCTCCTAGCAATTTTATTGGAGGCCATATATGGGGCCATGCTCAAATATGCTTGTCTCCATGGGTCATTATAGGCTTCCCCCTGTCTCAATTAGAGCCTTCAATACGAAATGATATATCTCTTGTATAGGTTCATCTCAATTACTCCATTGGACATAACCATCCTGCCTCAAATAGTTCTCTCAAAGCTTCTCAAGTTCAGTCTGTTCAATCTTTGCTTTATGCTTCCTAGCATTGGTATCTAATGCCCAACATACCACACTACACATCATGTTTTGGTTGCATTACAACAACAATAACACAACATAGCCCAACTATATAGGGTGACTCACATGGATCTTGAGTCTTCAGTTAGCTCTGTTTAAATTCGAACATGGTACGAGGCTTAAGGTAGTCATGCTTTCTTGCCACACTCTTCTTGTGTTTATTTTTAAGCATGCCTTTGTCTCTTATGGTTCCCTCGATTTGAATGAAATCACTCCTCGAAGGTCTCTGTTGAACTTGGCATGCCACCTCAAACAACTCTTGCTAATTTTATCATGGATTGGAGCTACTCGCAAGTCCCAACTCAGCTCTGATATAATCATTCCTTAATCCTTCCTAGTCCCCTGGCCCCACAAAAAAAAAAAAAAAAAAAAAAGGGTCTTAACATCCAGGTCTTACCTATGGATAGTTTATTTAGATGACACTGCTTAAGGGCTTGTTTGGTTACATGAATCCAGAGATTTCAAATCTCTGGATTCATGAATGCGAGATTTATATCCATTTGGTTGTGAAAATCCTTGGATTCATGAAATCTAGAGATTCATCTTTTTATACTAAAAATGTGAATCTAAAGATTTAAGGGTATGGGTTGAAATCCACCCCTACTATAAAAGCGCTAAACATCTGCGCATTCACAAAAACCACGGCGATCAAACAATTTTTTAGGATGAATCCACAGATTTCAAGTTAACCAAACAGTTTATTTTATGAATTATGACTCCATAAATTTGAAATCTATAGATTTGAAATCTCCAGGCTCATGTAACCAAACAGGCCCAAACATATTTATTGATGTATGCTTGGATAGGACTAAGGGCCAATTATAGGATCCCAAAAGAACTTGAGTTAGGTATGCTTAGGGTTAGGGTTTTTGTAGAACTTGAAAATTGTCAAAAATGGTGTTTAGGGTTTCTATAATCAAATGAAGTTAGGGTTTTATTTTGAATAATGAAGTCGAAGATTGCAAAGATTTCTTGGGGAAGAGGATGGTTAAGATGTTTGTTTTTGGTAGTAAGGATATTTAAGATTTTGTAGGGATGATGTGGTCAGGGTTTTTACATGGGGTCTCTCTTCTAGGGTTATGAAAGGTTTTTGTTTGAGCAAAGTTGAAAATAACTAAGATTCAAGCTTAGGTGGGTTCCTTATAGAAGTGTGGAAGTGCTTAGGAATCTGTGGTTTATCTTGGCCAACCAAGCTGTTCAATGAGATTATGTGCAGTGGAGGGTGCCAAATGAATGAGGAGAAGGATTGTGGTCCTGTTTACAGAAATATAGGCGTGTCCAAAGTTGCAACAGCGTAATGATGCAGCCCTAGATTGAAGAGGTTCAACTAAGGGCCAGCTTTCCAGAATCCTAACTTAGACGTAAGAGTTTAGGGTTTTAAGATTTTGGATACTTGATTGAGATACATAAGAACATAGGTTGGTTTGTTCTAGAGAAATTTAGAGTAATGGGGTGTATGGATGGATGGTGTTGGTTCTTGAGACATGGGGTGAAAAGTTATTGGAATAGGATGAAACTTAGAAAAACTTATGTAATGGCATATAGGGAGGTAACCACATGTGATGGGGAAGATGGCAGGTCAAATAAAGTTGCACTTTCTAATGGATGGTGATATAGGTTCAAGAGGAGAAAAAGATACGAGAGAAAGAGATGTCAGGAGAGAAAAACGTAAGAGAGGGCAGGGGGATGAAGGACACCAAGTACAAGGGGTTGTTGCTCACAAAAACTATTCTTGAAAATTCCAACAGAATCACTTAAATATATAATTCAATGAGAACCAAAATCCTCCCTTACATCAGTGAGTTACATGGTATTAAAAGTAGAAGATGATATTGGATTTCAACGAGAAACATCAATGACTGGGGGACTATTTTAAAGTAATTTCTTACCTAGAAACTTTAAGCAAGTAAAATTAATTACTTGACACTGTCTTTTGGATTCCTATATACAGACTTAGAAGGTTCAACTTGTGAAATGTGAACTCAAAAGTCTAATGAAAGCATGTAAAAAAAAGTGATTAACTCATTAACTAAGTCTAATAAAAGACAAATTATTGGATTGATACATCAAAAGAAATAAAAGATAAATTGGAATACTGGAAGGCAGAAAATTAAATTCAGGAATGATGACTCCTAGGAGTCGACTTCATGGCCCACCAGCAATGAATCACAGGGACAAACCCTTGCCCGCTTAGCCCCCATTTGTGCTTGATTGGGACTAATCTTGGCCCTGCCACCTGCGGTTTGGGTGTAATTCTGATGTGGACTGAAACAGCATAAGGGATCTTCATGCTTGATATTCCATCTAGAAGTGGTAGGTAATACATGTGTCATGTAGGTCTTGTTTCGAGTATGACTTAAAGCAAAGCTGGTTGGAGGTAAGGATCTGTGTAGCTGATCCCTATTAGTTGTTTGTTAAGACTGAGTAGTAGTTGTAAGCTTGTAGCTCTGATGTTCCTTTTCATTTTTTACTTCCATTATTAACATATTTTCTTTGCAAGTCCAGTGGCTGATCACATTGATATTTGATTCATGTTTTTTTACATCCCTGTCCATGAATTTTTGCATGTCATTACTGAAGCAAGTTGTGATAATTTTCCATGGTCCAAGAGTGTTTTGATTTGAATGTGATTAAGTTGTTGACTATATTATTCCTGTCTGTCTGTTTTAGCATAAATTTTATTTCCATATCTAGCTTGAATTTTTACCCCAAAGAAAAGAAAATTATATATAGCTTGAATTTGTGACCACCAAATCCAGTCATAGGCTCAGCTCCCCGGTTTGGATGATGATGTTGGTGTTTAGCAATTGATTGCCAACAGAGTATGTTATATGATTGCCAATCCAGTCATAGGCTCAGCTCCCCTGTCTGTCCATTTTTACTGGACTGAATCCAACTTGGATTGATTTAATACCACAGTTTGAAGTCCAAAACAGGCACTTTGCCTCAAGTTGTGTCGATGGCTAACAAACTCCTGTATTCATTGTTGTCATTCTTTCACCTAAGAGGGATGATGATGTTGATTGCCAACAGAATATGTTATATTGTTTTTAGGAAGCTTAAAAAGTTGATTGTTGTTTTAGTGTTTTACCAATTTCTCAATTTTCATTTATAGGAATACGTCATTGTCTTACTGAGGAACGGCAAGCGCAAGGATGAGGCACAGAATGAGCTGAATGTATTTTTGGGGGATGACACTGATTCTTTTGTTTCATGGTAATTTCAGTTCACTCTGTTCAGATCATCAAACTTTTAATAGCCATGAGTTATCATTGTCTCCTGTGCTCTCTCTCTGCAGGCTCTGGGACCACCTGTCTTCAAGTTGGCAGTTGTATGCTCAATCTTCGTTAAGTAATCAAGATGAAACTGCCAAACTGAAGCCACTATATGGCAAAGTTGTTTCAAGAAATGATTCTCAGCATTTTGATTCTGAATCTGGAAGAGAAGAATATACTGTGGTATCTAGAAGCAGGCGGAATAGGGATTGGAGAGGACTGGTTAGGGATGTGGATCCGCCTCCTCTTCGAAGCTCTGAGATTGACAGTGTTCATCTGGAGGAGAAAACTCTTCGAAATTCTGGTAGTCTGAAACGATCTCGTTCTCCCAGGCTTTTTGTCCAGGAAAAACAAAGTCGAGAAGAAGAGCAACATCAAAGAAAGGTTAGAACTTCTATTGTTTTCTTTCAGTGAACAGTGGTTATATGCTTTGTTCTTCTTGTGTTGACATTACTTTTGCCAGTGCACATCTTTCAAATTTTGGAAAATAAAAGTTGAATTTATTACTGATATGCATTCTAAATTACTTATGGCAAGTTTTTGCTGATGTTTGAGAGCTTTTGAGGTCCTCACCTGAAAATTTCTTGGCTTGGTTGTATTATGTATATCTTTTTAATTGACTTGTGTTTTTTATTTTATTTTTTTACTTCCATAGTTTCCGTCACGAGAAGTTCTACGTATCTTATTTCTGCTACTGTATCTTGGGAGCTCTTGGATGTTGTAGTCAGAATAATTGAGTTCTTTTTTTTTTTTTTTGTGGGGGGGGGAGGATATGATCAGAGAAGTAGCAAAATTACCTAATTATTTTACCTTGTTTTCATTTCTTTGGAACTCAGGCATCCAAAACATAAGAAAAAATAAAAGGAAATGGGACATTTGAGAGAAATCTGGAAATGGTCCAGGGAAATGCCATTGAAGATATTGATGATAAAAGGGTTTGGGATATGAAATTTTAACGATCTTGATTCTTTGATTTGAAAATAAAATAAAATGGAGGTTGTGGAATTGTATTTTCACAATCCTAAGTGCAATAAAGAAAAAGATGGACATCTATCAGAAATGAAATTAAGTAAACTAAGAAAAAGGGGTGGAGTTAGGCGACAGAGTCCATTGATAAGTGGACAGATGGATGGTGATCAGGGGACAAAATGCAGCTTACTCAATTCATATGGAGACATTGTTCCAAAACTCATGTATCCATTCCAGTACTAGACCAGACTTAAATGGTCCAGGACCCATAGAATCTTGAAAATTGGATGATAAGATCTTGGATTTAACTGATGAAAACAATAAAATTAGAGGTTGTAGGTTGCAGTATTATTTTTCCAGAATTCTAAAGTGCAGCAATAAATGGAGAAAAATCTTCTTATAAGAATCGAAAATACTTGATCAGACTAGAATTGAATTGAAAGTACTTGTGTAATTTATTCGAATTAGAATTGAAAATACTTAATTAGTCAATAAACTTAAAGGTAAAAGAGTCCAGAATTGAGGCCACTTCCATTTTGGGGATACCTTGCTGTGACAAAGAAAAAATTTATTCTCTAGTCATTGACCTATTCTATTTACTGGTCAAATAAAAGCAATTACTCTGTCCTTTTCTTTCCTTCATAATCTTCCTAATCTTTGATAAACTTCTGGCAGAGAGATGCAGTTTCCGGTTCATCTATTGGTGCTTCTCGTAGGCTGCTTCAATTTGCTGTAAGAGAAGCAGTGGGTACTTTACGGCCATCAAATTTAAGATTGGAAGCTTCTTCAAAGCGTCTTCGGTCTGTGGTTTCTACATCAATGGTAGATTCATCAACTGATGAGCAACCTCAGAGGAAAAAATCTGTTGCGAGGGTACCAAGTGCTTTGACAACTGCAATCAAAGCTGCAGCAGATGCTGCTGAAGATGTAGTTAAGCTTAGATGTTCAGGGAATATATTCAGACGCTTGGGTCATAACATGGATGTATCGCAGGTGACCCACCAATTGCCAGATGTGAAGCCACTAGACATGATGGAAACAGTTTTTGGTCCAACTCCAGTCTTGACCCACTCAGATTATGTACAAAGAAAAGAATTCAATAGAAATATGACGATGCTGGAAAGGGAAAAGACTTCTCTGCTGATTCTGCTTCGGATGATGATGGATTTGAAGATATCAATGTTATGGGAAGCCGTGGAATCATAGATGCTTCTCAGACTGGCACCTCTGGTGAAAAGGAGGGAGAATCACTAACAGTGCATTATGGTGTAGCCAAGAACAAGGATGAGGTTGCAAGGAAAAAATTCGTGCAAGGTCTGGATTCCGGTACAGCCACAAATGCGTCTGACAAGATTGTGAATATATCTGTGAATGTAAACACATGGAAACCACCACATTACAGGGTCCTGAGGGAGGATGCAGAAGTCAAGAATTGTAAAGGGGTACAGGAGAATAAGGTTTTTGCAGGCAGATCTGGTGCGCAGCTCTCAAAGGAGAATACCTATACCACCATGGCTAGTAATGAACATGTAAGTTACATGTCTTCCTTGAGTTTAATCATCTGATTACCAGAATTTCACGGTGGATGGGATCATCCTCATTAATTTCTTTTTCGTTTGGATCTGTATCGTGGCTCCATTTCCTACTTTCATGCTTATTCTTTATGGTGCATTGCTTAAGTTCATCATCAGCACCATCAAGCCTTGTCCCAACTAAATGGGGTCAGCTACATGGACTCTTGCCTTCCAGTCAGCTCTGTTTGAGGCCATGCTAGATACAAGGCCTAAGCTATGCATATCCTCTCTCACCACTTCTCGTAATGTATCTTAAGTTGTGCTTGTGAATTGGCTGTTTACAGGAATCATCCGCTGCACACACTCAGAGGGAGTCTCAGAAGAATTTGTCTGCTAATCCTGGTAAGCTTGGATTGTCTCTGGAGCTGCTACTCTTTGACGATTGTGTTTCTGCTATGTAATTAATTCAAGGAAGTGTATACTAATGATCACTCTATATTTATTACCACATTTTTTTTTTTAATTACAAAACCCAGAATTCCTGATTGCATGATATTCTTAATTTGGCATC
Source organism: Hakea prostrata (assembly GCF_041222555.1). NCBI lineage: Eukaryota > Viridiplantae > Streptophyta > Magnoliopsida > Proteales > Proteaceae > Hakea > Hakea prostrata. Next base: position 48,211,440 of record NC_142609.1, on the reverse strand, counting down.
GAATCTTCTTCTAGTTATTGGTTGTTTATGTTTTCACCTGCAGTTATACTTATGCAAGTTCATATTCTTCAGGTTGTCCTTTGGAGGATGCTGAATCTCGGACAGTTTTTGTTAGCAATGTGAGTAATATTGATTTCAACCTTGGTTTACCAGAATAGAAAGGACATCCTCTTGATTGCTGCTATTGTTGGTGTTTGTAGGTTCATTTTGCGGCCAGCAAGGACACCCTTTCCAGGCATTTCAATAAATTTGGGGAAGTTCTAAGAGTTGTCATGGTGACTGATGCCACAACTGGGCAACCAAAAGGGTGAGCTTTTACATGAATTCTTTCCACTGTTTATTTTACTTCAGACTGTTTTGTTAGATAGTAAATGAAACGTGTCTTCTGAACAGGTCTGTGTATGTGGAGTTCATGCGCAAAGAATCAGCTGAGAAGTCCCTATCTCTGAATGGAACCTCTTTTATGTCACGCATTCTGAAGGTATATATATTTAATGACAAAATAAATAACTGCACAAAACAGACAAAACATGGTTGAAGTAGTTTTTGATCCATATGGGTGTCTTTACTACTGATAAAAAAATGTCACAGGTATTTTAGCATATTTTCTTAAGGGTCATTAGTATGAGCCCATTTCTGATAGGTCATGTCATCTCTAACTATAGTAAAACCTTCTCTTGGACTAGGCGTTTCCTTATTTTGGTGTGTATGTATGATCACCATGGAGGCATGCCTGGTCCCTTTTTTTTTGGTGACAGTTTTTCTCATGTTGGACAATGTTATGGTATATTTTTGCTGCTTGCAGGTTGTCAGAAAAAACTCCACTCATCAAGAAGTTGCTCCCCTGCTGACTTGGCCTCGTATGGCCCGAGCATCTCCATTTGTTGCTAGGGCAAGAGTTCCTTTTCCAAGGGGCATTCCCAGTTTATTCAGGACCCGTCTGCCGATCAAACCTGGTGCTCGGAGTATGCAGTGGAAGAGAAATCCCCATTCCACAACAGCTGGGGAAGGCAGTGCCAGTGTACAGAATGGTGCCACAACCCCCAACAACAGTTTTCCGTCTGCTGCCCGAAGTCTTACCTACATTCGGACAGGTCCCAAGCCACTAGGGATTAATGCCCCAGCTCCTGCTTTTGCTTGATTTATTTCATTAGAAAGTGGTCAAATTGAGATGACACGTATCAAAACCTCCAATTTTGTGTTCATTCAAGGAGGATCTGCCAAAGGGGTAATGGTTCTTTTCATCTTTTCTTAGATTCTTTTGGGGTATGAAGATGTGATGGATCAGAGTTTAAAATTAGAGGCTGGAGGGCTGGATAATTTCCTTGTTCATTCTTTTGTTGCGGGGTCGTTTTCTTATGCAGAGTAATGTTGAAAGCTTCGAGATAAATTTGTGAATATGGAGATTAGTGTTATCTTAGGCGTGAAGAAAATTTACTGCTTTTGTTATTTGATACATATATAATTTTATGGTCTCATTCAGATGTCACTTTCACTTGCTGAAAAAAAGTAGAAAAACAATACAACCAAGCTACAAAAGAATTTCAGTTAGTTTTAGTTCCATTATTGGGTCACACTTTCATTAAACATTTGTGCATTGGTACTTGTGGAATATCACATTTTTTACCCGAAGGTGCACATAGCCAGAGTCGTTCTTTTTTTATTTGGTTCGGGCCAGAGGTCATTTGGATATGGTGATAATAGGGATTTTGCCGCGCAGCAGCCGCTAATGGTGAGGATCAATTTTGGTCCACTCGTTTTGAATTTTTTTTTCTTTTACTTTTTGAACTACATCACTATAACCAAAAAACAAAAAATAAAAAATAAAACCGGTGGTTGAGATTTGATCTCAACTGCCACTTAAGATCTGGATTGTAGGCAGTTCAGTATTATGCATTAATTGTGCAGGACTGAAGCAAAATCAAGATTATGATAACGGAGATTTTGCTTCAGTGTTGCTTCGGGTAACAAATTGAATTTCAGATTTTTGAACAAATGACATATTCTTCAACTTGTTATGTACATAATTTTTATTTGACCTTCTGAGTCAATTTTAATTGAAAAAATGATACTTTTGATTTGATTACATTGCAAGGTTGAACCCATGACCTCTCTACTTGAGAAGTATGGATCTCTACCACTCAACCAACCCTACATTGGCAAATTTTTTATTTGTTTTACTTCTTTAGCTCTTGCTCAAAAAGACATTAAGAGAAGTTTAGCCTATTCTACAATGTCGCAATTGGGTTATATTATGTTGGCTTTAGGTATGGGGTCCTATTGGGTTGCTTTATTTCATTTGATCACCCATGCCTATTCTAAAGCATTATTGTTTTTAGGGTCCAGATCCATTATTCATTCAATGAAAACTGTTGTTGGATATTCTCCAGATAAAAGTCAGAACATGAGTTGTTGCTAAATCTGCATAATTCCCCCTTCATGTATGGTTACCCGATGCCTTGGAGGGCCCTACTCCTATTTCGGCTCTTATACACGCGGCTACTATGGTAGCAGCGGGAATTTGCAATGTTCCATAAAACCAATTTGATTTGTTTTACTTGCAATGTTCCATAAAACCAATTTAGGACGCATCAATTTTTTTTTTAGAGATAATTGCAAGATTGATCGATTGGTAAGACCAACACCTCTTAATGAAAGTTTTTAGATTTTGACAAAAAAAAGAAGAAGAAGAAGAAGAAGAAGTGCCCTTATACATATTTTTATAAGAATAATTAGTGTGAATTGGATAATTATTTTATTAAGTAGATTTTTTCTAAATGGACATGAAATACAAGTTTTCGACTACCTGTTGACATTTTGGCCATTTTGTTCATAAGGCTAGGTTTTAAATTTAAGATTTTAACAATTTTGATAGTTACTTTAGTAGAAAACCTAGAAAAATAGTCATATATTTAAAGTAAAAAAGTTATAAAAATAAAAAAATAAATCTAAATAAGTAATTTAACCGGACGGATAATAATGGTAAGAAAGGAATATATCATATCCGCATCCTATTAGTAATCGGACAAATTCAGACATTACTAAACGGATGTAAATGCAAATTTAGAAGTGAATTTCGGTTATTCACTTCACCCTAACTTTAACCATAAATTGCTGCCCAAAAACATACCTAACAACAACATTCATCTGCTAAGAGAAAAGAAGAAAAAGAGAGAGAGCCATTAAAAAATTGCAAGCGAACCGGATTTAAACCAAATCTTAGCTTAACGGTTTAGCCATAATTTGGGCCGATGCAAACCCTTTTGAACCGAGACGAACTCACCATTTGACTCTGAACCCACGGTCCGATCAAATAATGGAACAATAAAATTGCAATTGAATCAAATTGAAATCGAATCATACGTAAATTTCCGGCGGGAGAAACCATGCAAATGGCGGGAATGTTTTTTTGGTTATAAAAATGTCGGGAATCTTATTGCAATGTGAATGATAGAGCGTTAGATAGGAAAATCGTTTTTCATATGGCGATGGAAATGGCGAAGAAGATCTTCATTTTTTCTATGGAAATGGCGTCAAAGAAGAAGAGAATCTAGGTATCTTCTGAAGAAAGATAAAAAGTGCAACCGATTCGTCGACTACACAAGCGATTGTCTGAGGTGATCTTACTCTCTGTCGTAAATTTTGATGCCTGAATTTGCCCTAGATTACTTGTAATGCGAAAATTCTCTGATTCATATTCGTTCATGACTCATAGATCTTTAGAGATGTTATCTTTATGGATCTATTATCTGTCGGAGAATAGTATATTTATCCATTAATCAAATTAGGCACTGTTAGTGTTAGATTGATAGGTTGGAAATGGAGTTAGAACTTGAACTTGGGGTTTCAGAATTCAACTCCAGTCCTTGCGTTGGTAATTTTGCTTCCTTTGGTTGTAATACCTTGTGAGAAATAAGGATGGTGATTAAACTGTGTTGGATGGTTTTGTAATACCTTCTTTTTTTTGTTTCGAGTAATCTTAAAACAAGTGGATTCATCACCTACAATTTAATAGGATGATTTTCTGCATAATCAGTCAGAGTCCATGGATTGCATTAATTTTTTTTCTTTCCTGCTAACTTGATTTTTGAACATTAGATGGACAATTTGATAAACCCTAAACCATTGATCCCTCAATCAATTTTTCCTGATCCCCACTTACCTCTATTTATTATTTTTTAACAATAATGTGCACTGGTACCTCTGGTTGCCTCGATGGTCAGACTTTAATTGTTGTTCTTGGTGACCAGGGATCAAGTATTGGTAGTTTCAACATCATCACCTTAAAAGAGGTATTCTAAAATACCTCACCTTTTTTTTTATACAAGGAAGTGTCTCTTTCTACACAAGTGGTCATCAACTATTCTTGTGCCACTTAAAAGTATTGAACTGAATAGTTCTGACCATTTTTGTTCTGGACAAGTTAGTAAACTTAATTAATTATTTTGAAAATCCTCCACACCGGTAGCCCTTGTTGCCTCAATGGCGGAAGTATAAGTATTCTCACTTTGAGGCCAAGGGTCAAATACTGGTACCTGCAAAGCCCATCATAAACTGTAAAAAGAGGTATTCTAAAATACCTTAGTTTTGTTTTTGAGTGTCCATGATTCAAGCTTGCATTAATCTTGTGTTAACACATCATAATGGTATTTTGTTCTTTCTCATATTACATAATTGTTAACCATTTGTTATGTGCAGATTATATCTATTTTAAAATGCCTGATTCTTTTATTTCCTTTCATTAGTAATTGAATACAATTATGTTGTAGTGATGAGTGTCAAATTCCCCTTTTTAACCACCCAAGTTTTATGTTCTGATGTTCTCAGCAATTCCTATGCTTACAAGTTTATCTCTTTGATTCTATAAGAAGAAAGGGGCAACTTGGGTATTTAAAAACATTAGGGGAGAGGAAGAAACGAGAGTTTGGTTTTCTGGGGGAATTAAATGTGAGAGTTCTACTATACTAGGGGAGTTTTAGTAAATAGAGTTAGAAGTATAAGGGAGTGATAGAAATTTGCTCATATTTATACAATAACAAAAATGTTTGAAAAAAATGAGTGGTGATGGTGAATTGTAATGGACAGTTTTGTAATACCTTCTTCTTTTGTTATGAGTAATTTACTTAAGGATGGTTGATACTAGGGATTCATCAATTAAAATTTAGTAGAATGATTTCTGCATAATCATTCGGAATCCATGGATTACATTAATTGTATTTCTCTGTTCTTTTCTTCTAACTTGAAGAGACTTTAAATGAACAAAATATGTGGACAATTTGATAAACCTAATCATTGATACTTCAATCAAATTTTCCTGGTCCCCTATATCTGTATTATTTTTAAAACAATGCACACCAGTACCTCTGGTTGCCTTGATGGTCAAAATTCAATTGCTCTTCTTGTAGACCAGGGGTCAAGTTTTGTCAATATTCTTTGGCCACTTAGTATGTTGAACTGAATAGTTTTGTAATAACCATTTTTGGACAACGTAGGTAAATAAATATTACGTATTGATGAGCTGAATTGATTATTTAAAGTTTTTTGCACCAGATTGCCTCAGTGGTGGAAAACTAAATCTTCTCTCAAAAGGCCAAGGTTCAAGTACCGGCACTTTCAAAACCCATCATAAACCATAAAAGAGGTATTCTAAGATATCTCATAATTTTTCTGGGTGTTTACGATTCAAGCTAACATTAATTTCGTGTTAACATCTTAACGGTATTTTGTTGTTTTTCATGTTACATGGAAATTATACCTATTCTAAAATGCCCCATTCTTTATTTCTCTCCATTAGTTATTGAATATGGTTATGTTCTAATGTTCTCAGCAATTTTTGGTCAAACTGAGTTTTGAATTCTAATTTTCTTTTGTTGTGCTCTTATGGTTTCTCTCTTAATTCTACAAGAAAACTCTAAAGAAGACTAGGTGTTTACAAAGCATGTACTGGTCAAATTTAGCATTATAAAGTCTCTTTTTTGAACGAAAGCGGCAACATGAGTTTGAATAAATAGGCTGCAGAAGGCAGTTAAGTACCAATAACTTTGGTTGCTTCAATGGTCAAAACCTTGCTGCATTGCTTTGAAAACGTAGGTTCAAATATTGGTATGAATCCTTCTAAAGTTCTCTTAAAAAGAGGTATTCTAAAATACCTCATTTTATTTCTTGAGCTAAATAATCACTGATGTAGTGCTATACTAAGCTAGCTAGTGGTTTTTGCTTTGTATTATGTATATTGTTGTCATATGTTGAAAACTAAAAGTTAAGCAAATGTTACACCAACTTAACTAGGGCTTTAGGCCTTCTATGTATATAACCCAAAACTCAAAACTCCAAGTCCTGAACCTGCCTCGGGGATGGAGGAAAATACAAGATAGAGGAAGAGAGACAAGCCTACTAGCACAAAATGGCAAAATATTAATTGGTGGAAGCCTTCTCTTATCAGAGCCAGGTTTCGATCCTGGGACCTGTGGGTTATGGGCCCACCACGCTTCCGCTGCGCCACTATGATTGTTTGTATATGAAATGGCGTTAATTTATATCATGTCAAAATGATAATCTGTTATTTTATAGATTTTGACATCTTGTTGTTCTAAGCTTCATGCAGTTGGCCATGATTATGTATAGGATTTGAACGATCTAAAACACTACATGTTAAGGCAAAATAATTAAATTAAAAAAAAAAAACTGAAAATTCATTCGTAATCAGATGTGAAGTATATTTAAAATAAAATTAAGAGACCACTTTGACCCCAAAAAAAAAAAGGGGAGGGCTACCAGGACGAGGCATTGAACTGAATAATTCTGTAAATAATGATTTTTGTTTTGAACAAATGGACAACTTAGCTAACAATTGAGCAAACTTACTTAATTGATTATGTAGAAAATCATATTTACTTTTAGCTCCGCTTCTCCCTTAGAGGCCAAGAAAGCCCATCACAAACCATAAGAATAGCTATTGTAAAATAGCTCACAGTTCTTCTGAGTTCATGATTGAAGCTTACATTTAATTTTACGTTACAACATTAGTTGTTGAATACAATTATATTTTATTTATGGTGGAAATGTAAATTTTTTCTTTAAGAGGCAAAGGGTCAGATATCGGTACCTTCAAAACCCATCATAAACCATAAAAAGAGGTATTCTAAAATACCTCATAATTTTTCTGAATGTTCATGATTCAAGCTTACATTAATTTTGTGTTAACATCGTAATGGTATTTTGTTGTTTTTCATGTTACATAATTGTTATCCATTTGTTATATGGAGATTATATCTATTCTAAATTGTCCCATTCTTTATTTCTCTCCATTAGTTATTGAATATGATTATGTTCTAATGTTATCAACAATTTTTGGTCGAATTGGGTTTTGAATCCTAGTTTTCTTTTATGTTGCTCTTATGGTTTCTCTCTTTGATTCTATGAGAAAACTCCAAAGATGACTAGGTAAATCACAAGGCATGTACGGGGTCATATTTAACAATATAAAGTTTATTTTTTGAATGAAAGAAGCAACATGAGTTTGAATAAATAGGGCTCCGCAACAAGTGAAATTTTCTAAGGAGGTCTAAGTACCAATAACTTTAGTCGCTTCAATGGTCAAAACCTTGTTGCATTGCCTTGAAAACCAAGGTTCAAATTGGTATGAACTCCTCAGGTTCTCTTAAAGAGGTATTGGTACCTCTGGTTGCCTTGATGGTCAGAAATTAATTGTTCTTCTTAAAGACCAGGATCAAGTGTTGGTAGCTTCAACACCATGACCTTAAAAGAGGTATTCTAAAATCCTTTTTTTTATGCAAGGAAGTGTCTATTTCTACGCAGGTGGTCATCAGCTATTCTTGTGCCACTTAATAGTATTGAACTGAATAGTTCTAACCATTTTTGTTTTGGACTAGTTAGCTAGATAAAATATTAGAGACAATTTAGTAAACTTAATTGATTATTTTGAAAATCATATGCACCGGAAGCCCTCATTGCCTCAATGGTGGAAATATAAGTAATCTCCCTTGGAGGCCAAGGGTCTAATACTAAAATACCTCAGTTTGTTTTTGAATGTTCATGATTCAAGCTTGCATTAATCTTTTGTTAACACATCATACTGGTATTTTGTTCTTTCTCATATTATATAATCGTTATGGTATTTGGTTCTTTCTCATATTGCATAACCGTTAACAATTTGTTATGTGGAGAATATATCTATATTAAAATGCTTGATTCTTTTATTTCTTTTCATTAGTTATTGAATACAATTATGTTGTAGTGATGAGTGTCAAATTTCCCTTTTTAACCACCTAAGTTTTATGTTCTGATGTTCTCAGCAATTTTTGGTCAAATTGAATTTTGAATTCCTAGGCTTACGAGTTTCTCTCTTTGATTCTACAAAAAAAGAGGAGTAACTTGGGTATTTAAAAACATTAGGGGAGAGGAAGAGGCGAGACTTAGGTTTTTTGGGGGAATTAAATGTGAAAGTTAGATTAGGCTAGGGGAATTTTAGAAAATAGAATTTTAAGTATAAGGGAGGGATGGAAATTTGCTCATATTTAAAAAAAATGAGTGGTGATGGTGAATTATAATGCATAGTTTTGTAATACTTTCTGTTGTTCTTAGGAATTTCAAAAGGGTGGTTGATAGAAAGAATTCATCGACTACAATTTAATAGAATATTTCCTGCATAATCAGTTAGAATCCATGGGGATTACATTTATTGTATTTCTCTGTTCTTTTTCTGGTAACTTGAAAGAGCCCTTAAATGAACAATACAGGGTGGTCAAAATTTAATTGCTCTTCTTGGAGACCAGGGATCAAGTATTGGTACCTTCGACCACCATAACAGCCTTACTAAGAAGTATTCCAAAATACCTCACCCTTTTTGTACAATAGTCTCAACTATTCTTTCGCCAGTTAGTATATTGAACTGGATAGTTTTGTAAATATAGACAATTTGATGAGCTTAATTGATTATTTTGAAAATCATTTGCACCAGATTGCCTCAATGGTGGAAATTTAAATCTGATCTCTAAGAGCCCAAGGGTCAAATACAGGTACTTTCAAAACCCATAATAAACCATAAAAAGAGGTATTCAAAAATACCTCATAATTTTTCTGATGTTCCTGATTCAAGCTTACATTAACTTTGTGTTAACATCTTAGTAGTATTTCATCGTTTTTCGTGTTACATAGTTATTATCCATTTGTTATATGGAAATTATATCTATTCTAAAATGTCCATTCTTTATTTCTCTTTATTAGTTATTGAATATGGTTATGTTCTGATGTTCTCAGCAATTTTAGGTCAATTTGAGCTCTGAATATCCTAGGTTTCTTTTGTGGTGCTTTTATGGGTCTCTCTTTGATTGTATGAGAAAACTTCAAAGAGGGTTAGGTGTTTCAAAGGGCAAATAGCTTTGGTCGCTTCAATAATCAAAATCTCGTAGTATTTGCCTTTTGAAATTAACCAAGGTTCAAATATTGGTGTGAACCCTTTCCAGTTCTCTTAAAGAGGCTTTTTAAAGTACCTCTTTTTTTCTCCTGAGCAAAATGAATCACTGTAGTGTTATGCCAAGTTAGCTAGTGGTTTAGGCTTTGTATTATGTATGTAGTCATACAATTTTTATCAGAATTGTTGTCTCAAAACTAAAAGTTAAGCAAATTGTTATACCAACTTAACTAGGGGTTTAGCTAGGCCTTTTAGGACTCAAAACTCCAAATCCTAACAATCACAATTTCTTCCAAGCTTTAAGTTTTATCAAACCTTACTTTTAGTTTTGGTTGTGCTTTTCTGTTTTTTTCGTTTCACTATCAAATAATTAGTTTTTTTATTGGGATTTTTGTTTCTTTGGCGTTGGGGCCTGGGGTGGGGAAGAGAATACAAGAGAAGAGCATAGTACAAAAGGACAAAAAATATTTTATGTTAATGGAAGCCTTCTCTTATCAGAGTCAGGTTTCGATCCTGGGACCTGTGGGTTATGGGCCCACCACGCTTCCGCTGCGCCACTCTGATTGTTGAATATAATATTATATTAATTTTATATCATTATCAAAATGATGTTATATAAATTCTATTATGGCTGATCCAAGTCAAAAAATATTGTATGTTGATGGAAGCCTTCTCTTATCAGAGCCAGGTTTCGATCCTGGGACCTGTGGGTTATGGGCCCACCACGCTTCCACTGCGCCACTCTGATTGTTGAATACAATATTAAATTAATTTTATATCATTATCAAAATGATGTTTCGTGGTTTCTATAAATTTTGTCATGGCTGATCCAAGTCAAAAAATTCTCTAATCGGTTTATACAAGGGAATACTTATCATTCACCGAAAATGATAAAAATATTGTATGTTGATGAAAGCCTTCTCATATCAGAGCCAGGTTTCAATCTTGGGACCTGTGGATTATGGGCCCACCATGCTTCCTCTGTGCCACTCTGATTGTTGAATATAATGTTACATTAATTTTAAATCATTATAAAAATGATGTTTCATCGTTTCTATAAATTTTGTTATTCAATGCTTCATGCAGTTAGCCATGATAATATAAATTCTATGATGGCTGATCCATGTCAAAAAAACTCTCTAATTGGTTAAAACAAGGGAATATTTATCATTCAACATTCTTGGAGTAGGAAACAAACTTATGGTTCAAACATGGGAACCACATCCATAGTTGCAAAAAATGGTATAGGGTTTGAATGATATAAAACACTTAGTGGAATTTCAAAATTATTAAAATAAATACTAAAAACACACTAGATGTGAATTATATTTTAAAGAAAAAAGGGTGAGAAGGACGGGGCATTGAATTGAATAAATCTCTAATAACCATTTTTGTTTTGAACAAATAGATCGACAACTTTGCTAAATAAAATATTAGATAGACAATCTAGCAAAGCTTACTTGAATGATTATTTTGAAAATCATATGCACCGGTATCTTTGATTGCCTCAATGGTGGAAAGTTAAATCTCCTTTCTTAGAGGCCAAGGGTCAAATACTGGTACCTGGAAACCCATCATAAACCATAAGAAGAGGTATTCTAAAATACCTCCATTTTCTTGAGTGTGTTCATGATTTTAGCTTACATCTAATTTTAGTTCTAATGGTCTCAGCATTTTTTGGACAAATTGAGTTTTTAATTCCAAGGTTTCTTTTCTGGTGCTCTTATGGGTTCCTAGGGTTTTCACAAGGCTTGTATTGATCAAATTTAACAATATAATTTTTTTTTTCAGGGAAAAGGAATGTTAATCTGAATAAATAGGTTACAAGATAATTGCATTTTTTTCAAATGGTAAGTACCAATAACTATTCTATTCTATTATTTTATTTTATTCTTTTTTGTTTCTGGGTATAAAGTACCAATAGCTTTGGTTGCTTTAATGGTCAAAACCTTGTAATGCTCCCATTGGAAACGAACCGTTCTAATATTGGTACGAACGATTTTCCACAGGTTCTCTTGAAAAGGTATTCTAAAATACCTCAATTTTTTTCTTGAGCAAAATGGATCACTGATATAGTGTTATACCAAGTGTTAGGCTTGGATTATATATATTGTTGTCATATGTTAATGTTTATCAAAAACTAGCAACCAAAACTTTCTCCATTAGAAAATAGTTTAACCTAAAATAGAATGTTGCATTATGTAAACCATCTAAAATACAAGATGTATGCAATAATAAAGATGTTTGAAAAAAGGGGTGGTGACAAAGAATTGTGATGGCTTATCTTACATAATATTTATATTACTTTTGAAAACAATAGACACCAATACCTTTGGGTGCTTCGATGGTCAAGAATTATTTGTTCTTCCTTAGAGACCAAGGATCAAGTATTGGTACCTTCAAGCCCTTGAGAACCCTTTAAAGAGGTATTCCAAAATACCTCATTTTTTTTTAATTACTACTGTCTCTTTCTAGGCATGTGGTCCAAACACTTTTTTGTTTTGAACAACTTATTAGATAGACACCTTAATAAGGTTAATTGATTATTTTGAAAATTATTCTCACCGGTAGCTTTGATTGCCTCGATGGTTGAAATCTAAAATTTCTTCTTTAGAGGCCAAGGTTCAAATACTGGTACCTTCAATCACAGACCACATAAAGAGGTATTCTAAAATACCTCACATTTTTTTTCAAGCTTACATTAAGTCAAATTTAACTGTATAAAGGTTCTACACGAGTTTGAATAAATACATTACAAATAAATGAAGTTTTTTTCTTTTCTTTCAAATGTGAAGTATCAATAGCTTTGGTTGCTTCAACGGGCAAAACCTCCTAATGTTGCTTTGGAAACCAAAGTTAAAATATTGTTATTAACCCTTTTCATGTATTTTTTTTTTTTAAATTCTTGAGCAATCAAAATGTTAGGCAAATATATTACCAAATTAACTAGAGTGTTAGGCTTTATAGGGTAAATTTCTTATTTCATATGATTTTTCTTTTTTGGTAAACATAAATATTTATTAAGAGAGCCGTGTCATACATCTAGTTGAGAAAGATCCTGCAACCAGGGAGTGGAATGTGGCCAAAATGTCCTACACGGTGTAGACACGGCCTTTCGAGCCAGGGCATTAGCACAAGAATTTGAAGCTCTTGGAATTTTTACAAAAGTGCAAACATCAATTGTAGAACTTAAAGCAAATACATCAATTTCATATGATTTTTCGCAACTAAGGTTATATTGCATCATTGTTAGAAGTAGGGAATAATAATAATTTTATAAAGATTAAGATTGAATAAGTAATTAAACAATAATAGAAGGGCACATCAGTAATTGTATAAGAAAAGATATTGATGGTGTAGATCCAGATAAGTGTGGGTATACAGTTTTGTAAATGAATCACGAACCAAAGAGGCAAAGACATTGACGCCTTTAAGTCTGAGGTCAAGAGTTTGAATTTCTTCAGGATCAGGGGCGAAGTCCTGCACTAGGAAGTTAAGATGCGCATAAATTGGCCAAATTTGAGCTGAGTTGAATCTGAATCATCACCCCGTCAGGGGAGTACTCTGTGCTCCCCGACGGCTTTACCACCACAAATCCTGTGGGTAAAAAATAATAAAATAAAAAAAATCCCATCACCCAACCCTTGGGTCTCTCTGTATTTATGGTCATAAACCTATCGGGGACGGGTAGCTGACCCGGACTCAGCTAAGTTGAGCCCATAACCTTATCATGGATCATGGATGATACCATCTTCCACGTGGCCAGAAAAATTAGTTGCGTGATGGATCTGCTTCCGTGTGATAGTAATCTTGTGTAGTCACGTTAATCAGAAACTCCTCCGGTTTAATTTAAAGTTTAAACGCCCAAACAAACCCTCACAGGAGTTTTACGGCGGGAGAAAACGAAGAAAATGGCGGGAATGCAGTTTCGCCGTAGAGAGAATCTATAGATTGATAGATCGGAGAAACTTTGTCTTCCGTTTCATTGCTTATCGATTTTGTTTCTCTTCGTAGAGATGGCGAAGAAGAAGAAATCTAGGGTTTCTTCTGAGGAAGACAAAGAAGAACACCGAACCCAAGAGAATGATGCAGCCGAGCATTCAACAAAACAGAACAGCTTGTATGAGGTGAGTCTATTTCAGTCCTTACATGGAGTTGTCTTCTACACTGTGTTGCAATTCAAATGCTTTGCTTTTTCTTCTGGGTATTTTGATGCTTTTGTTTGGACTTAGTTACGGGTCCGTGCCCTAGGTTGCCTGAAATGCGAAATTTCTCTGATTCATGGCTTCAAGCCCGATGTTTTGATGTTTCTTTTGATATCTTCATAATCTGTAGACGTTTAGAGTTGTTTTTGAATTTGAAGGGTCTAACGGATTAGCAAGCACTCCATTTATCATGTTTGCTGATGATTCCATGTTTGAATGTATGCATTCGTTGTTAGTCTGCCCACAATTTTTTCAGGGTAAATCAGCAATGTTGTATTGATGATATATATATCTCTTGATGAAGCATCTCCGAGTCTGCAATTAGTTAAAAAGCTAAAATTGGGACAGAATTGATGCATGATAATATACATGTCTTATTTTGGTTGTGGATGATCCTGATTGGTTATGTCTTAACTTTATACAAGAATAACAACTCAGCCTTACTCTTAAGTCCCAACTAAATGGGTTGGCTACATGAACGTTTGCCCTTCATGCAGTTCTTGTTGATACAAGGCCTAAGTTATGCATGTCTTTTGTCACTACTTGCCACGGGGTTTGTTATAGGTTTACCTCTTGGGCTTTTAGTTCCTTGAATTTGAATCATATTAGGGTTCCAATTAACATGTCCATGCCACCTTAAGTGACTTTCTCATAGTTTATCGTGCATTGGAGTAACTCCCAAATCAGATGTAGCATGATCTTCCTTAATTTATCCATGTTGCTACTCGTCCATCTTCTTTATGGTTTAAAAAAACTTGTACATGTAAATTGAGGTTCCAATGTTTGTTCAACAGCACCAATAATGCATTAGCCTTTTTCGTGCTGAACGGGGCTGACGTGATGCTTATTCACAACATTGTCTAAAATTAATGATGAAGATATTTATGCTGATGGTAGCCTTTTGTGGTGGAAAATTAACCATGAAATATTGTATGCCTCTTGTAAGCTGATAAGCCCCTAGTGTCAAAGGTGAAGATGTGTACCCAACAGAGGGGTCACAGGGGATCATCCCCAGACTGCACATGAACGTGAAGAGAGCTGAATCACCTAGGCCTACGTGGAAAGAAACAAGGGTATGCCTACGTGTAAAGGGGAATTTAGTTTTTCGTTTGATATAAGGATTGAAGGGAAGAGAAAGGAAGGCAGGAATTAGTGAGTTAAGTGAGGGAGAGCTTAGCTCTGGGATAGAAGTAAAGGGAGTGAAGAAGAGAGGTCTACAGCTGCTGCAAATTCAGTGCAGTGCTACCAAAATTGGATGCAACCGGTAAACTCTCCTAGTCTGATCTTCAATCTTCTATTAAGTGTGCTGTATTGTGTGGTGTTTGGTGTGTGAGTTAAGCTGGGTTTTAACAAGGTGGTATTAGAGCTCCGATTGATCCCAGGGAATGGTCAGGAGTAGAATGGAAGGTAGAGTTGACGATTTGGAATCTATGTAAAGGATTTGCAGAGTCAGATGAGTGCCCAAGCTCAGAACATGGAGAAAGAGGGGCAAGCCAATCTGGAATCATAATGAGAAGCATGCTTACCTGGAGCATGGAAAAACAATTGATGTAGATTCCCAATCACCGGAGAACTCAGTGGGAAGAGCTCCAGGAAACGTCAATCCTCTGGTTGGCAGTAGTGGACCACGTGATCACCAGGAGGAGTTCCGGCAGGTTGGAGATCTGAAGAGGCAGCGGGAGTTTCTGCTGAGACATTTGGAGATGCTGATTTTCACAGGAGAAGATCTTTTGGGGTGGATTGCCAAGCCGAGAGGTATTTCCAGCTTTATGCACTTGATGGCAACGAGAGGATCCCGTGACCCCTCTGTTTGGTACACGTGTACACCTTTGACGCTAGGGGCTTATCATAACCATTACCCCTTCTAAAACTTACTGTAACTCCCAAGTATTTTGTGCTTCTTTTCTTCTTGAGGAAGTTATGGATACTAATTTGTAACAGAGCAAATGGTGGTCATTACTAACCTAATACCTTTGTAGATTCTCGGGGTAGAGAGAACTGCATCTCAACCTGAAATAAAGAGAGCATATTACAAATTGGCGTTGCGTCTTCATCCTGATAAGAATCCCGATGATGAGGTAAAACTTAACCTGCTAATGACTGTTGCATTTTTGGTTTGATTTTATATTATAACTATACCCAGTTTTCTGCTTATAGGAGGCCAAAGAGAAATTTCAGCAACTCCAAAAGGTTATGTCAATTCTTGGAGATGAAGAGAAAAGGGCAATCTATGATCAAACTGGTTGTGTTGATGATGCTGTGAGTGCCTTCATAAATTCCCTCCATTGTGGCATCCATGTATCTTGTCTTTCATGTGTTGGGAATAATTTATATCGATATTGGCGTATATGGTTTGATTATCAGGACCTTCTTGGGGAGGTTGCTCAAAATCTGCATGAGTATTTCAGAACAATTTACAAGCAGGTAGCAACATATTATTTGTTAATGAGAAGCAGCATAATCTGGTTAAGTTATTATTAGGTGCACGAGGTAAAAGTACTCATTTTCATCACTTGCAGGTCACTGAGGCTGATATTGAGCAGTTTGAAGCAAACTACAGAGGATCGGATTCGGAGGCAAAGGATTTGAAGGATCTTTATCAGAAATTCAAGGGTAATATGAACAGGTACAAGGGTATGATGCAGCAGTACATTGCCATGTTCTGTTTTGCTGGATATTAATATTCTAAGTATTCCTACCCAACAGGCTTTTCTGTTCAATGCTTTGTTCGGATCCCTTGCTGGATTCACATCGATTCAAGGATATCCTTGATGCTGCAATAGCAGCTGGTATGTGTACTAAAATCCTCTTCTAGTGAGATTCATTATTCTATCCATCTTTTTAAAACATCTAATATTTAGGTGTTTATTCATTTCTGGATGCTTTGAAAGAGAGGTGGCTATAAATTAATCCTCATCTATCTGTTATCTACAGAAGAACTAGAGGAAACCAAAGCCTATCGCAAGTGGGCACAGAAAGTGTCTGAAGCGCCACCACCAACTAATCCTCTTAAAAGGAGGAAAAAGTGAGTCATCCCTTGATTCTTTGTTTGTGTGTTTCTACAAATTCAATTGTCTGAACTAGAATATCTTTGGAAAGCAGATCGAAAGAACAGTCTAGTGCGGATCTATTTGCTGTCATTTCTCAGCGTCGTAACCAGAGGAAGGAACAGTTTGATTCTATGTTCTCTTCAATGGTGGAAAGATACAATGGGGGTCCATCGAATCCTGAACCCACCGAAGAAGAATTTGAAGCTGCACGGCAAAGGTTTGAATGTAGACAATCAACAAAAAAGGCAAGACGCAAGTGAACAACCAGTACAACAGTCTGTAGGTGCACCTTTTGCTCTGGCCTTCAGGGAGATGGGTTTTATGTAAAATTATTCTCTGATGAAAAACTACCCATGGATGATATGTCCTTTTCTATATCATGGGAACCCATTCTTGTTTTCATGCTTTCTTTGTTACATAGATGTTTTTAGTGCTCTCAGAATCCTCACTTTTGGCATTACTTTTGCTCCTTCAATTAGATGGCTACCCACAACCTTTGTTCTTTCTCAGAAATTGCAAAAGTTAGTGGACCAGGTTGTGTAGAATTGAAGCAATATCTTCTGGTGATGGTTGGGTGTGGGAAGTAGACATGCCTGTGAGAGGTTACTGTTTATTAAATCTGTGGGTTTGGAAGATAAGCATGAAGCTAAGAAGTGAATCAGAGGAGGGGATTCTATTATGTATTATAGTAGAATCAATTTATTGTTAAAACAAAATATGAAAAAAATTTGTAAGATGTATAATTATGCAAATTTCCAGATTCAGTGTTTTTCTATCTAATTAGCCAAGAATGAAGAAGCAGATGAAAAAATTAGATTAAAGAGGGTTGGGATGGGTGGGACTTGGGAGTGAAGTTTGGTCTCATGGTTGAACCAAATTTCAATAGTGCTCTTAATTACTTAATTAGGTCATCCATCAGTCACCTAATCAATATGTTTATAGCTAATTAATGAATAAATATTTACCAAAAAGGTATAATGATAAAAATCTAATTCTAATTATATTAGTTAATAGGTTACTAGTTTTTTTTTTTTTTAATTATACTGTAATTAAAATGGTAATAGAAAGAGATGTATTGCACGTGTGATAGAGATGTTTTAATATATGCTCAACCACCTTTTGTAGTAGGTATGGAAGGGTCCAACATTTGAAATGTTTAATTTATAAAGAGAGTACAGCCGTCAGATATCAATCAGAAAACAGCATCTATTATTACATTGTCTATTGGATTCCAATCCAACAGTTGAACTCTTCAATCATGCCTATAAAGATTATACTTGTTTATCCAATTGTTTCAAGAATATATGTTTCATTTTATTGTTTTCAACAATTAAGGAAAAGGACATCTATCCTACCTACAATACAAGTCTTTTATTAATCACAAACATTTATTTTTCTTAACCTCTCATTAGTACCTATGCTTATGTGGACCCCACCTTCTTGTAATGGATTAACACTCTCTTAAATGATTTTTCTCTCTCTTTTTTTTTTTAATTGACTTGGTATGCAAAATGTATTATTAATGTCTTGCCTATAAAATACTTTTTTTTCCCACTATTGTAAAGATCAGAAATTCTTAAATAATTAAAAAAAAAAAAGAGAGAAAAAGAAATGGGGGTGGTTTGGCTTAATCATTGGTGATTGAAATAATTTTAGCATCACATCCCACCTTTTTTTTTTTAATGCTAATATTAAGAAAATGAGTGTTTTTTCTTTAGGATGGCTAAAGTGGCTAAAAAGCTAAAGTAGCGGATGGAATTTGCGCACCTATCAAATCCCTCTCTTTCCGGGTCTCTTTGTCAAATTATCGACAAATTCGAAGTTTGCTTAGGATTCTAATGATGTTATTATCTTAAACTACAGTTACCACACCAACATTGATTGAATATGATATCTTAATCAATCTAAATCCTTGATTAGGACGAAAATAATTACAAATCTATGTATAAGATGAAATACACTAATGTATCTTATACTAAATTGAGCCAATCTTAATGTCCAGATATTATATGAATGAAGGGGACATCACACTGGAAAAGCTTTAGTGGAGATAAAACAAACAAATCAAAAAGGGAAATTTATTCTCAAAAATTTAGCCCGGGAAATTTCTGGTTGGTATAAATGTATAATGATTTACAAGGAATCTGGGAGAGCAAGCAAAGTCCACCTTTGAGGCATTAAACTATAGTGGACTTCAACATACCTTTCGACCACACTACTCAATCTTTCCACTTTTTCTGCTTTTCATTACCTTAGTTTCTTTGTCTCTCAATTGAAGAATTCTTCAGATTTTTCAGTAAAGGAGAGTTTATGTGGTTCGAGCTCTTGATTTGGTAATCTGGGTTGCTCTTGCCTTAAATTCTTGTTTTGTTTTACTCTATTAATTTGTTCTCTGCGTAGTTTTAATGTTTAATTTATTTTGGGTTGGGAGAAATTGGATGAATAAATGTGGAATTTAATGTTCCGAAACTCTTCAGGTGTCGGTAGTGGGTACATGGTTTTTTCATGATTTCAGTGAAACTTCAATTCTCTCTGTCTTGATCCATTTAATGCCGTTTGTTGATGAAATAAAAGCAGGAAAAGCTGAAGAATTGGAAGAAAAGCTTTCAGGGTTGTTGCAATTGACAGTGAAGGTAGCTTTGGTTTTGGGATTTGAAGGGTTTTTGAGTGTGGATTCTGGGCTTTGTCGAGGGTGCTGCTTATGGAGGTTATGAACAGTGAAGAATCAAAATCAAAGATGGAAGAGTATGAAGTAATAGAGCAGATCGGAAGGGGAGCTTTTGGTGCGGCATTTCTTGTCCTCCACAAGACTCAGAAAAAAAGGTAAAAATTATTGCCGTCTTCGTTAGTCTCTGCCACTGTTTCTCATTTTCCCCTCAAAGTTCTTTATGGTTCTTCACCAATTCTTTCTTTCTTCCACTCTTAGATAACCATTTTAAGTCATTACCAAAAAAAGAAAAGATAACCATTTTAAGGAAAGAGAATCTTCATCCGATTTCAGTTTTAGATTTCATTCGTAATGTAATTTTTGCTCAGAAAACGTTTTTCCGTACCTAGAACCTTCATGTACTTTGGCGATGTACCCATTGTCGGTGTGGGTTGGAATCTTCTGTAATATGCTCGAAAGGATTTTTGAGTGAACTGTATAGATGGATAAATGAAAGGGAGATGGGAGAGTGAGAGATCACCCAAGCAGCCTTCTTCTTTTTTTTTTCATTTATATTATGAATTTGTGTTTATTATCTGATATTTCTTTACCATTTGTAGGTACGTTTTAAAGAAGATCCGTCTGGCTAAGCAAACAGAGAAGTTCAAGCGCACAGCTCATCAAGAGGTTTGTTTTTGTAAAGCCCCCTTTCTTGTTTAGTTTCTTTAAGCTAAATGTTTCTAGTGACTCAAAGAGGGATATATTTTCTTTTCCTGATTTATAAATTTATAAACTGATAGGCCATCAGGAATTAGCAAGTGGGTATAGAGGAGTGCATCAATAAGGATAGAATGGGAATGAGGTATAAGGGCTAATGTACAGTGTATCAATGGGCCTGGGGAGGCTTATAATATACAGTCTCACCCCCACTGTTGCAGAGAGCCTGTCTCAAGACTCTGATCACTTGTTCAGCATGGGACGAACTTCACTGTTCCACCAGTTTGTCACTTTTCTATGTTAGAACATTTTAAGAAACCTGAAGCTACCTTCAGCACTCACCGTGGGAGTTAAAGACTTAAGGACCAAGACCATCCACAGATTATAGTTTTGAGGTGAAACAGAAACATAAATGCCCTGATTATTTACCTAATGTTCTAACTCAGCTGAGTAATCTTGTTTTTGAGAAACTGTTTGGTAGTGTCTCCCAATCCTTATTCCAATGAATGGCTTATTCTAGTTGACTTAACCTCAAAATAGCAATCTTTGACTTTTGTTTCTTTTTATAGTAAAAAAACACATAGAAAGATAACTACTGGGTAAAGTCAGTCAAGAAGAAAGATTTTAGTTTAAGCTTTTCCTTTGCTCTATTCTCACTAAATTATTTATTTTGCAGATGGACTTGATCTCAAAACTGAAAAACCCATACATCGTGGAGTATAAAGATGCTTGGGTGGAAAAGGTAGAATCTTAGCAATGTGCAGTATATTGCTTAGCACATGACTGAAACAGAAACTAAAAAGATAGAACATATCCAATACAATGCTTCTGTAATTATAGATTCCAAAAGGGCAGGCCTTGGTGCAATGGTTGGTGGAACACAGTTGTAGCCTGGGGTTAAGGTATTGAAACAGCCTCTCAGCAAAAACTGCTGGGTTAAGGCTGCGTAGGAAAATTGCCCCCCTGGACTCTGCTTGTGCAACAACATTTGACATCGGCTTCACCCTTCTTTTTTGTAATTTTTATAGTTTCCAAGTTTGTAATGATGTTGATCTGGATTAATTTACATATACAGGACTGCTATGTTTGCATAGTGACAAGCTATTGTGAAGCTGGAGACATGTAGGTTATTCTTCCTCTGGATTTTGTTTTATTGCTGTGGAATCATGAGAAGGAATGCTTAGTTATCTTAAATATTTCTATGGTCAGGGCTGAGACGATAAAGAAAGCTAGAGGAAAATTTTTCCCTGAGAAGGTAAAGATCAAGGAAGACAGTATCTCAAATTTTACATATCCGTGCTGTCAGTGCTAACACCTGCTGTGTTTTATGTATCATCCAGAAGCTCTGCAAATGGCTGACCCAGTTGTTGCTTGCGGTGGACTACCTGCACTCCAACAGGGTCCTCCACAGGGATCTGAAGGTATATACTCGGTTTCTCATCCAAGTTTTGAAGATAGTATCAGTCATGAATCAATTTAATAACCCATGGTTTCTGTGATTTTCAGTGCTCCAACATATTTCTCACAAAGGACAATGACATTCGCCTTGGTAAGAAGGCATTCTCCCTCTCCCTCCTTCTCTTCCCCACATCCACACCCCTTCTCTACAAAATGCAATCCAAATTTGGTATTGTTTTGCTTACATATGTCAGTGTTTGAATCTGCTGTGTGTGGTTTCTGCAGGTGATTTTGGACTAGCAAAATTGCTAAGTACAGATGACCTTGCTTCCTCTGTATGTCTTTGTCTCTACTCTCCCATCATTAGTTCTATTATGATTTGTTTGATAAATGAAACATTAAATTCCTTTCACTGATTATTTCGGATCATGAGTTACCATAAAACCACCAGCATGTACATTTCTCTGCTGTTGGGTGTATCTTATTGCTGACCCACATGGACATTTCTTGCTTCCGCCCGCCCTGCCTTGAGTTCACTATTCTTGAAACAATTGCCTCCAACCAAGAGCATAAGCCAGAGTAGTAGTTGGGATGAAATTACAGAAGGTCTCCCACAATACATCAGTTCCATTATGTATGGTTTTCAAAATAGAAAGATACTGTAAAAGACATGCATTATGTCTTCTGCACACCATATGGTTTATGTTTGAGCTTAACATCAAATAGAAGTGTCCATGATATGTTAAACAGAGGCAGCCCACCACAGTTTAAGTAATCCCAATACTTTGGATTCCTTCTCTCCTTCCCATTCCATTACAACCACCCCAAAAAAAAAGACCCTCAAGCAAAAAAAGCAAACAGGTTTGGACTTCAAACCTGCAAATGTGTAGGAGGTTGGGTCAGAAGTTTCATGGATAAGCCCAGCACAACTCCCCTAGCTTTCCGATATCTGACATGTTAACGATGCAAAGTTTGACTTGCTGATCTCTATTTAAGCTTGTGCACACTAGTGATGATTGGAACTGCTTATACAGACAGTTTTATGGTGCATCTTATGCAGGTTGTGGGAACTCCAAACTACATGTGCCCCGAGCTCCTTGCAGATATTCCTTATGGCTACAAGTCAGATATTTGGTCACTAGGTGAAAACTATGGTTGCATGCTTCTATTTTCATTCATTACATATGGCAAGCTCATGCATGCCTGGTTGCTTCCTAGAACTAACACTTTGCCACTTTATCAGGTTGCTGCATGTTTGAAATTGCTGCTCATCAACCTGCATTCAGGGCTCCTGTAAGTCTACGACTGCACTAGATTTCTCAGTTCTCCAAAGTATTTTTCATAGTTAGAAGAAAACCTTTACTTTCTCAGGAAACTGAGAGCAAAACATATTTGTTAATAACTAAAATGTACAGGATATGGCTGGATTAGTCAACAAGATAAACAGATCCTCCATTTCTCCACTTCCACCTGTGTATTCCTCTTCACTGTAAGTTTCTTGGTCTCCAAATTTGTCATTTTTCTTGTTCAACATGTAAAAACTTTTGTTTCTATTATTAATGCAATTGACATTGATGGCTTTTGCGCATCACAGGAAACGGTTAATCAAGAGCATGCTGAGAAAGAACCCAGAACATAGACCAACAGTGAGTTTAAAGCATTCTATCTTTATCAATTCAATTCCATCACTCATTCTAACACATTGGTTTCGCCTTTATGATGTAATAGGCTGCTGAGATGTTGAGGAATCCCTACCTGCAACCATATGTGACTGAATGCTGTGACCCATCTCCAGTTTTTCTTCCGGTAAAAACTGCGAATAACTCAGGGAATAAATTAACTCAAAACCAATCTTCTAGTAGGTCTGAATCTGGAATGGATGGCAAAGGGAGAGAGCCAAAAAAAGATTCACCAAGGGAGATGATAAGTACCAGGGAGATTGTCACAGACACTGATGCGTGGCAAGGAAATATACGAGACCTAGGTAATGCTAAAACAAGCATGGTTGACCCTACAAGCTATCCCAAGGAAGTAACTTACAACAATGGGAGTCTGCAAGGAGGTAGTAGGGACAGTGAGATGACGGCTCCTAGTGGAGATGAAGTTGATCCCAAATGTTTTCAACAAACTGAAAGCACCGACACGGAAAGCTCCTCGCTGAGTACAGCAATCAGTAATAAAAAAGATGAACACATGGAGTATCCTTTTTCCGGACATTCCCCATCAGCTGAAGAGATTGATATGAAGACTAAAGGAGTTATTGCTGAGGATTCATTGACCCAATCTGCCTTTGAAAATCTTGTGCTGGAGCATATAGAGGGTGGGGATGCAAAATCAGTTGACATGCCAACAGGAGCATCATCCATTGCCGTTTCCACAGGCCCAGTTGCATCTCCAGACAACGAAACATTATCATCAGCTAGGGAAAACGTTAGCCATAACACAGATGCAGCAACAGATATATGCTATTTGAAGCAAGTGGAAAAACCTGATCAGTCTCCACCTTGTGCTCCCCCAGACTTTACTTCATCGGGTAGTACAATCAGTGATGACGATGATGCAGGGCCAAAACTGGTTAAACAAGTTCACCATGAGAAAGAAGGAAATGGTATCATCAATTGGGTTACGAATGACATCTCACTGATGAATACAGTGACTGCTCCAAATGGTGATAGTACACGGGTTGACATAGATAATCACAGCCGGCAAAGGGCTGATGCTCTTGAATCCCTGCTAGAGTTATGTGCTCAATTACTTAAACAAGATAGGATCGAGGAACTTGCCGGTGTGCTGAGACCATTTGGGGGAGAAGTGGTATCATCCAGAGAAACCGCAATTTGGTTGACAAAGAGCCTAATGACTGCACAGAAATTTGGTGGGGCAACCTATAACCCAAAACCTGATACCTGAAAACTGAGGCTGTTTATTGATATATTTATGGGTGCCACCGCACAGTAGATTTTTGAGTTAGACAATTACTACCTGCAATATTTCCCACCTTAGCACCCCAACCCAGAGCTGAGTTGATGTCATTTGTATAGTTCTTTGTGTTATTTTTTCTGTGGATTTGAAGGTTCTTGATTTTTCTCATTGAAGCTGAAGCAATTGTGTTGCAATGAATCATAGTATGACTGGAATTCTATATAAATACACCAGTGAATGTTGATAGTAAAACTGGGCAACAAGACACATTTTTTTTGCCTACAATGTATACTTCATATAACTCATCCTGATATCACGGTAAACAATAATCCAACAGACATGCCTACAGAACAAATCAATGAAACAACACAAACGCGCACAAAGAAGAGATCAACATTTTTTGCAATCTGTTGAGTCAGACCCAGAATCTGCAATCGTCCTTGCTCCTCCATCCTCCAAGAGAAACACATTGGCTTCAGCGATCGCCGCAGGAAGAATGCCAGAGAAAAGGGGAAAGCGAACGCTACAAGACTCTGAATTGACAACTCTGTAATCGACGAAGATCGAGAAATATAAAAGATCCAAGCACTACAAGCAAGCTGGGCAAAACCCAGAAGAGCAACAGCTATGCTTAAATCAAATATAGTCCTCAGCAGTCCATCCAACTCTTGCCTCGTTTCATTAGCGAGAGCAGAGAAATCGCGCTGGATTGTCGGGCCTCCGGTGTCTTCTTGTTTGGATTCAGGGTTCTGACCTGGGAATTTGACTTCTTCCGAGTTCGTATCATCACAAGGTGTTGAGAAAAATCTGAGACCACCAATTGGGTCTCTTGATATTTCCGACAACTGAAGAGGAGGGTTGAACTTTTTCCCAAAGTTCGAGTAAAATCTGAAGAAACCTGTATCATGGTTTATGGGTTTCTTCAATAGTATCACTGGGATCTTTGAGACCGTTCTTACTCTGAAAAGGGTATCAAAGGGAGAGGAAGAAGAGGACGAAAAAGGTTTGGGGCTCTGGGAGATGGAATAGGTAGGAAACACAGAAACAGAGGAAGATTGACAGGGTCTAATTAGCTTTGTAGCGCATATGCGAGCGATGGAAGTAGCCATATTTGTTGGGTTTTCTTCTTCAATAGCTTTTTCCCCACTTCATTTATAAAAGATCTCCCGAATCTTGAGATAACGCGGGTTTATAAAACCAGGTGCGCTGTTACTTTCCCCTGAAAAATCTTGTTGGCTGCGTGATCCTGACTGCGGCTGCCGCACCTAACATGTTTGATATTTATTGAAAATCATGTCCATCCATGCAGGTTCTGCAAGAATCATGGCGATCCCAAATCCAAATCCAAATCCACGATAAACTACGAGATTACACAAACCCATGTTTGCTTTTACAAGATTATCTCTAAAAATAAATTGTTTTCACAAAATTGTTCAAAACAGTGATTCTTCATCAACAATTTGACATTTTTGTTCATGGATATTCTTCTTCTTCTTCTTCCTGCAATCCTACCCAAACAAAACACGATCCGGCCCTCCTCTGAGCTTTCTACAGAGGACTCATATGACTTCTTCCTACACATGATCCATAATTATTTTTTTTTGGTAAAAGAACTATAAAGATTTCTTATTCTTTTCCTATTCATTGACAGAGAAATTTCTCTTTTTTTTTTTGTTCTTTTCAGACGAATACAACCAATATCCATGCAAGCTCTGTTAGGCGGATCAGGTCAAAGAGGTATTTTTATTTTATAAAATAAAGACATACGACGATACATTTACAACAATGAATCTATAATATGTTACAGAAGCAGAGCCGGTTGGAGGAAAAAACAAGAAGAAAAACTAACAAGCAGATGATAAAGGAAACAAATCATATCATCGCCGGAGAAATAGAAATCGTCGAAAACGTCAGAGAAAAGCAACATACTGCGACATAGCTCACTGCAGGAAAAAGCCGATGATACAGAACAAGAGGGAGAATCCAACCACAGCACCTGACACCGACGAAACACAAGCTAATCCAGAATCCATCGATGGTGTCGGAGCTATCTCCTGAGCATTCACTGCAACAGCAGAGATAACCACCATTACCATCAGAATTGCTGCAGAGGAGAGATTCACCAACGCCATTGCCACCAACTAAGCCGATTACAATGAGTGCCGCTGAATTTGTGAGATGGGTTGGAGTCACTTTTTATAGAGGACTGGCGGTGCCATTGCAGATCAAGGAGGAGTTTGGCCAGAAATCGCTGTCTAGAGTGATTGAAGTGAGACGCTTGAGGGTGTGATGGCAATTGTTATCTTTGCGTGGAGGAAAGAGAATGAGAAAGTTTTAAGATTTCACCTCTTGAAAACAACAGCGTTTCTCACACTGAAAGGGAAATATGGTTTTCCTTCGCATCCTCAGGAATGCCAGAGAAATCTGCAGCTTGACTCGATTGCTACACTAGGCCCAGAAAGCTCTAATTTTATTTGAAAAAACTTATTTAAATTAAAGGATTCATTTATTCAATAAGAAACCATGGATACAAGAACAGTCTTTCTTCTCGTACCAAACTAGTAAAATAAAAAAGTATACAGAAAATTAAACCCAGAAAAATTCGCTAACTGCAAACTAATCCATAGTTGATGCTTTTCTTCTTATTACTTCCTGCTTTGTTTCTTTTTCGTTTTCTTGATTGATTGATAGAGTTTATTGCAAGTAGAAAGTTAGGAAAGAAAGCAGCGAAGCGCCAAGGAGGGATCCAACAATGGGCAATCCCGCAGTTGCGGCATTGGTCGGTGCAGGTGCCGGCGACTCATCATAAGCCATGACTGCACTCATGGAGGCAGCAGCCACAAGGACGACGCAGGCGATCTTCTTCATGGCCATAATGACTGTGTTCAGCAAACTATGGGCTTGGTGATGAGGGAAAGAAGAAGGTTGTGATAGATCAGCTGAAGCTCTTCTTCTCTGCCATTAGGTTCAGTGAGTTCAGTTATTTATAAGAATGGCATTGTGACTGTTTTATGTTGAGTTGGATTCAGTTAAATTTGATCGGAGGAGAAAACAGTGGTAAATTGGATGGACATAAAAATTTTTGTATCAAGAGCAGTTTGAGAGATTTTAGGAGACCAATATTTCACTAATCCAGATTTTAATAATGGCCATTGGGTATTTTATTATAACTAGTTTCTCATGTTTGACAGTGGTGGTAGAAAATGAATTTATGGCTGTGCTCTGATTCTTCTTCTTCTTCTTCGTATTGAACACATCTCAGTACTTCACCATGAATGTAGCTTCTGGGTGAACCATGCATATCTTCTTGTGCATTTGGATAGTTATTACATCATTTTTACAGTGTTTGCACTATACTTTGCTAAGGGTCTATAAAGACAACATATACTATATGGTACAACTTTATTTATTTTGTTTAAAATGATGTGAACCAAGCAAACATTATCCTGCCTATTGATTGTATATATTACTGCAAAAGGAAATTAAATGCAGTTTTTATATAATTCCATGACCCACACTGGTTGAAAGCAGAACAAACTAAATTAAAACCAGTAAATCCAGCTCCCTTGGCCAATTTTTCTAACTGATTTTCTGTCCTCTGCTTTTCTCCAGGAAACTGAGCCAGCATAGACAAGTCAAGTCTGAACATGGCTTTGGCACCACTAGTTGTCTCAGGAAGTACGTGAAGAACCCTGTCAATTACCACTACTTTTCCATGGTTTGGTAATGCTTCATAGCAAACTTTCAACAACTTCAGGCAATCATCATCTCCCCAGTTATGAAGTATTGCCTGCATATATTGGGAGAAGTAGCATGAAGAGGTGAAAGCACATATGTAGTTTTGATGGCTATGCAAGGTAGCTATTACCTTTAGAAGAATGATGTCTCCTCTTGGAGCACTAGCAAACATATCTCCAGCTACATGCTCCACACCTACACAGTGAGGACAAAGCGAATGGAATAGCATCTACAGCAAGATGAATTTCCTGGGGAACTAGAAATCCTGCCAGGAAAGTACACACAAATTAATCTCACGTACATGAAGAATAAATTTACAAACATTGAAACTGCTCTAAAGCTCTCTAATCTCCATAATCAAGTCCCACGCACCATCCTCCATGAGGTTGAGAAGTGCCCATGTATTGATTGAATTGAAACCATTCAGGACCGAATCTCAAATCTATCAAAGCAACCCATGCTCAGTGCTGTTTCCATGCCTCGTTTGATGGTTAGTAACTCGAACCTGGTAATGTTATCCCCAGTAGACCCACCAGCCAAGGCAAATAAGACCTTACCGTGATGGTATCTTTTGCTTAATTAGATCTGAACCAAGCATTCATCACTCTGCCTTGATTGTATATTTTGCTGCAAATGGTGAAAAACTTAATTGCAGTTTTCATATAATTCCATGACCCACTGGTCTAAAGCAGAAAAAACTAATTGAAAACCAGTAAATCCAGCTCCCTTGACCAAGTCTTCTCAAACTAATCCATTATTGATGCATTTCTTCTTATTCTTAATAAGAGCAATTAGAGAGATTTAATTAGGAGACCAATTCACTAATCTGGGTTTTAATAATGGCCATTGGGTATTATACTATAGTTGATCTCTCATGTCTGACCGTGGTGGTAGGTTGTGAATTTAGTGTTGTTCTTCTGTCTTCTTCTTCTTCTTCATCTTCTTAGTGAACACATCTCAGTACTCAACCTGAACAAGGCTTTGGCATCACTAGTGGTCTCAGCAAGTAGAGGAAGAACCCTGTCAATCACCACCACTTTTCCATGGTTTGGTAAGAAGTTTTCAACACCTTCAAGCGATCATCATCTCCCCAGTTGTGAAGTCTTGCCTACTTATATTGGGACAAGTAGAGCATTAAGAGATGAAAGCCCATATATGATTTTGATGGCTTAAGCAACCCAGCTATTACCTTTAGAAGAAGAATAATGTCTCCTACTGGAAAACTAACAAACATATCTCCAGCTACATGCTCCACACCTACAGGTTCATCATCTACTGTACGTATCAACATATAAATGCTTAATAATTGAACAAAACTCAACATGTGTAGTTTGAATAAAGATTAGGGAATCAAGAGATGGAAGATATATTCCAGCATAGGCCCTTGATGTTTGCGTACCTGGAAGTGATCAACTCAAGTGCACCCCAACCCCACCGAATCCGGATCAACTACTACTTTTGCATTGTCAAACCATTGTATTTATCAAGTAGGGTAATTTTCATATGGACCCTCTGAGGTTTGGTCTATGCCATTTTTAGTCCAAAAAAATTGAGACTTTGCATATGCCTCCCCCTATGTTATAGAAAAAATCAATTTTAAGGACAAATTATCATTTTCATGACCAATTTGCCTTTATTCTTTTTTGGGGGGCAAATTTTATTTGGACCCCTTAGGCTTTTGGTTCCGAATTCTTTTCCCTTTGTTGTTTCTTCGGTTTCCTTTCTTTTTTTTAGGTTCTTTTCTTCTTCCTCCTTTTTCGTGGTTGGGCTGAGTTTGTTCTTTTTGTCTCTCGTCCGGCCTTGGTTTGTTTATGTCATTTTTTGTCCATTTTTTGTCCAAATAAATCTAAATTTTGCATTTGCATCCCATACTATAGAAAATGTCAATTTAAGGATAAATTATCACTTTTATGACAAATTTGCCTTTATTCTTTTTTAATTTAATTTTTTTATATATACATCCTACCTACCATTTTAATGACTCCCCTTTTAGTTCAAAACTAGGGTTTAAGTTAAGGGCAATAGAATGATTTTAACGTAGGGTTTAAGCTAAGTAGTCCACACGAAAATTACCCAAAAGTCAATTTTTGAGGAGACGAGAGAGAGAAGGGGAGGGTTACGTACGCTGAGGGAACGCTGGATGAACTTCGCACGTTTCTTGGCTCTGAGTGGTAGCTTAGAACCCTTGATGGCCATGAAATCCTCTTCTTTCTCTTTGTTACTGAGTCCGATTTCCACCGCCTCTCTCTGGAAAAACCCTACCGCCTCTGAAGACTCCGACCGCCGCCTCGCTTTGAGGTCCACCTCCACCTAATCTCACCTCCCCTCCTCTCCCTCTCTCCGCCTCTCTGTTTCTCTCTATGTTTTTTTTTTTTTTTTTTTTCACTTGCTGTTCCTCTCCCTCTCCGACTCTCTCTATCTCTGTTTTCTCTCAGACCCTGTTCTGTTTTCTCCATCTCCCTCTCTTCGCCTCTCTCCTGTGACCGTTTTGGCGAAAGAGAAAATGTGAGTTTGAGTTGTTAACCTCTAGGCTATCTACCATTGGCAATGGTAAATATATCACGTGGATATATGTGAGACATTCAAACGGAATCTATCACGTGAAATCTATTTCTCTCATAGATTCCATTCGGATACATCAGATCGTTTAGGCGAATAAAGTTCCCTAATTTTCTCGTAACCAAACACTTAACTTTTCCATATTTTTTTAGGAATTTGGATATACTCTTCATTACAACCCTTTTTATATTCCAAAACCTTGCAACCAAACGGATCCAATTTTCTTCCCAAACCGAAACCGCCAAAACCCCACGAGATCCCAAAGCACAACTTCAGTTAAACTGCTTAAAGAGAGTTGTGGCACTGACACAAAGCTTTTATCATGGAGAGACCAACAGGATGATTTGATGTTCTATCGCTTACCTGCTTATCCACCGGCACATCGGAGTTCTATTTCGTTTTCGTTGTAAGTGAAGCGAATTGTTTCTCCAATTTTGGTCTTCAAGGGTTTACATGTTTTTCCACAAACGATGCTTCTTCTGTAGGATTCATTTTCATGAATATTGCCTCTGGATTTTCGTCTCTGTTCTTCATTTTCACTGTTTTTGTTTATAATTCAATCTTGTTTTGAAGTTTAGGGTATTGATGGATTTCAAATGAAGCAGCATTCTCTTTTGTTTTAATCCCGTAATCAAAGCATGTTTTGTAAAATCATTACCCTAAACTAATTATTTTTTTTCGTTATGGTCATTCGTCTAGTGTGATTTTCTATTTGGGCATCGGTTTTTTGTCCCTTGTTTTGCTTTTCAATTTAACAGTAATTTTATCTGGGCATTTAATTTATGAGGATTTTATGAGAAAGTTTTGTTGATACCTGTGATTCATCATTTTTATTTTTTATTTTTCTGATGTACATTTTACAGGTAGAATAAAAAAATATCTATAAGCTCCATGGCTTTCTTGGAAGGTGAAGAGAGTATTTTAGATTCCCTTAACGATGATATAAGCATGGAAGATGTTGATATGGTTGATGTAGAAGAAGGTGAGTGTGTGGAGCATGATAAGAACATTGAACCAATAGAAGCTAGTAGAGAAGATGATAAAATGGCTCTTCAAGACTCACTTGATGGAAACCGCAGGTGGAAGGGGAAGGAGAAGAGAAAGAAGAAGAAGAATAAGAATAAGAAAAGGGGCATCTCAACGTCTAGCATCACAGACATAAACAGGCAAGTGTTACTAAATTTCTGATTTATATGATTTCCAATCCCTAATGGCATTCATGCAATTATGTGATCATCATTATATCTATGGCTATATTTTCTAACATTGCTCACTGAACATAAGACATAAATCTATACATCATAGATGTACCAACGCAGGCCAAATTAGAAAGCTATTCATGATTTTGAGGTTCTGATTATTTCTGTTCAATATTATACCTTTTTGCAGGTTTGTGATTGACACATGTAGACGTTTGAAGGAAAAGAAATCATACTTAGTTTGGAATGCTGTTGGTTGCCTTGGAATTGGTGCATTAAGTGATCTTGTCAAAGAGGTATGCAATCTAGATCCATTTTTATAATATGTTAATGTATAAGAGGTGGTCAACTGATCAATAGATACTCATTACTGATTTGAGGGTATTATTGTTCTAGACACTTTTTCTTTCATAAGAAAGTAATTTTTTTCTACATCTTAATATGTTGTGAATTTCAAAATCAGTTTCTGCTGGAACTAATGGTTTAGGGCGATGCTAGTTGAGAGTTGAGACTAGTTGAATGTCCCTTAATTTTCTTACGAGATGCTTATCAGCATTTATGCAATGAGTGATTTTGTGATTATTGCAATGGAACCCTTTTTTTCTTTTTTTCCCTTCTCTCTCTTCTTCTTCTTCTTCTTCTTTTGAGGGAGGATCTGCAACTGCCTTGGTTTTCTAACTGACGGTATGAGTCTAACAGTGTATCCATTTAGTTTGCTAGCTGCTGTAGACTTCTCTTTTGTGTATCCTGAAAACTGGCCACACCCACTCATAATGACTAAATGTTTCTGGAGTCTGGATCACCAGTTTGACCAGTCAAGTTGGGATGTCAAAATCTGGATTTGTCTAAATACATGGATGTATGGCAAAGGAAAAAACTAATTTGTATTGCACCAGTTATTGCATGACTTAAGGTGAAGTGGTGAATTTGATTTGATGGTATCTGTAAAGGATTGCCCAAAGCTATTCTGTTAGCATCTATGAATTTTCTTCTCATATGTTAGTTTAATCCAGTTGTTCATTTCACAAGGTTGAAGCGGTGGAGTAGATTTGGTGGTGAAGCATGTATTTGGTGATATCTATAAAGGGCCGGGCCCGAGCTACACCACTGACATAGGAATTTTTCTTCATATATTTGTTTAAATCCATAAATATATACTCACTGATGTAGCCTCAATTGAATGAAATCTGAACAGCCAAGAGGTCAGTCAGAAATAGCTCCAGCAACAGTTTTACTAGTCCAACATATGTTCAATTAGGGTGATATAGATCATGGTGGAATGTTTATTATGATCATCAAGTTGATAATGTATTGAGAACAGGTGATCTCAGAAGTAGGTTCTGGTTCTTTATTAATGAGATTAGGTGAGGTTTCAAGAGGAATAGGTAAGTTCTCGATGGGATGAAATACGGAGAAACCTTAATTGCCTGTGCATCTGGTGAAATGAATTCAGAGCTGGGTGAAACTTGGGTCAAATTTAGAGTTTATTGGCTGGACAATATCCTCCAAGTTCGAAGGATCTAGCTGGGTGGCTTGAAAATCATGAAAAATCTTGATTTTCAGTCCCATGATTTGGGGTTTCTGACCAAGAATCTCAAGAATCAAGGGTAGGATTTTCAGGTTTGGCTGATACAGGGATTGAAAGTCAGGTTTATGTAGGGGAATATATGTACACCAACTATGAGAGAATTATGATAGTGGAACTCTGAGGTCTGTGGAGATGAAGGTGGTGCTCTGATGGGGTTTCTTGTACTATGAAACAAGGAAAATTAAATGGAAAGAAGGGGGCAGGGGGTTTTGTACTGTACCTGGGTCAATGGTTAAAGATTGGTGCTGTTGAGGGCTGATTCAACAGTCAGTTGAAAGAGAAGGTCTTCACCTATTTGCCTTATGGCTTCTCCTAGGGCTTCCCCACCTAGGCAGCAGCTATGTGGAATTACCTGGGCTGATCCTGTGCAAGAGCACTAGAGCAGTTGGCAAACAATTAGATAATCAACTGGAACCTTGTATTAGCCCTCTATGGGGTTTGTATGAAAGTTAGAAGAGGACTCTCAGTCCTAAAGGCTGAGGTTATAGGAGGATTCTTGGACCTAAAGGCTTTCAAATAGAAATTATAAACTAATCTTGTGAAGGAGATCCAGCCGTTAATTAAAGCCCTTGGACTTGTTGTCCTGCCCTTAGAAGCCCAGGTAAAGCTCCTTGGCTAAAGTCATTATTTTTTGGAGGTCATTTAGGTTTTCTTTCAGTCTATTATTCAAAGTCAATTTATTTCTTGTAAACGCTATTCACTGGTAGGCTTGCTTGGTCAATAAGGCTCTCTCTGGCGTGGTTTTCATTTTTTATTTTTACCTATTTTTCAAAAATCAGTGTTAAAAATGATTTCTGATCAAAATGCAAAAAGTGTTTGGTAATCAATAAGTAAAAAAAAGAAACTACTAAAAAATGTGTTTGTCATATCTTTCTGCAGAGTGCAGAAATGATTTTCTTTTTAATTTTAAAACTTGTATGCTTCATAATAGTCTTTCAAAATTCTATTTCATAAACTAGCATGCATTGATAACGTTTCTATGCTAGGAGCACTGTTTCAACATTGGAATCATGTTTCTAGGGAATCATGAATTTGTATCTCCACCTCATATGCTTTCCTCTATTCCTCTCTATGTTGCTAAAGTTTTTAAAACTTGACCAGCAACAATAGAACAACCAGATCCCATAATATACAATAGTTCAAACACTTTTTAAAGTATTCAACTTAAACCACATGCTAGAACAATGTATGAATCATGTTGGATTTAAACCAACATTCCCTGAATAATTCCAAGTGCTCTGCCATATTGAGCTAAGGATTCATTTTGCATAGAAACATAAGTTGGTGATTTTGCTTTCCCAACATCTTAGAGGAGACAACACATGAAAATCAGATGAATCACACTGGAAAAATAATCTAAGAAAAATGCGCCAAGACTGACTAATGGAACACAGCTGCCTTACAAAAAAATAAAGTAAAATTTTAATTGATAAAAATTTGATGTAACCTAGGGTCTAGGTTAGATCTTCCAAGATCCTCTTTAATAAGAACCAGGAAATAATTGAGCTCTCAATGAAGTTAGGGCTATTTAAGGAATGGTTTGGAGAATAATATTGTTTAATACTTGGTTAACAAAGCTAAATGGGTTGGTTTTGGGTATGTTTGAGATATTTAAAAATATGGGATATCCTATGGGATGGCTTGAGTGGGAGAAAAGGACAATTATTTATGTATATTGGGTCTTGGGAATATCCCAAGACCCCCTATGGAATGGATTATTAGGGTTGATAGGAGGGGAATGGGATAATTTGGATCAATAAAGGTAGGGTGGTATATGCTCAAAGGGGAATGGGGAAGGAGAAGAGTTTAGTCAGACAATTTGGTGAAACCCAAGGAAGATTCAGACTTACACTGGGCGAGCCAGAAAGCCTGCAGTAGGTGAAAAAGGGGTTGGGAAACCTTGTGGTAAAGGAGGGAAATGGGTCTTGCAGCTAGGGTAAGAAGGGTGTTGGGGCAATTCTTGCATTTTCTTGATCTTCTTTCTTTTCTTTTCTTTTCTTTTCTTCTTTTCTCTTTCTTTCTTATCTTTCTTTTTCTTTTCTGTTTCGTTTTGCTGCAAGAACCAAGAACCAGAAAATTTGAAAATTAGAAGAAAAAAAAGGGAAGAGGGGGTATCGCAGAAAAAGAAAGGGTAAGGGGGAATTCTGTTGCCGCAAGTGAGAAGGGGAAGAGGGGAGGGAGGAGCTGTGGGGGTAGGGATGGGCTGCAATGGAGGAGAGGGGGTGGACTAGGCCCACGATGGAAGGGGAGGGGCTGGCGAAGTGTGGCAATGGTAGAAGGGGACTGTATTGTACTGCTGTGAGTTGAAGGAGGAGAGCTTACCAAAATTACCCTATTCCAACCCAAAACCCTGGATTTATCCAAAATAGGGAAATTCTGAAATTTCATAGATCCCTTCTTCCTTGGTTTAACATCAGAAAGTTTAGCAATAGCTTCCGGTTTGGGAAGGGAATGCATAATGAAATAGAGAAGGATTTACTCTATCAGTTCCTCTTGTTTCCCCTATCAATTTCTGCTTTCATCTCATTCTCACCCCGTTCATTCCTTCTCAGCTGCTCCTTCATAAACTCTGCCAAAGAGGTTGAAAAGTTTACCTGAAGTGCTGAATTAAATTTCCAAGCTTATTCAAAAAGACACAATCAAGAGTTGATTTTTGAAACCCTACCTTTGCCAGTGCTATCTCTGATTAGTTGTGTAACTCAAAGGCTTCCCTGTTCTCACATAAAGTTAAGGGAAAATTGAAGAAGAAAGAAGAGAGAATAGAATTAATTTGGTCATGGAATTGGTCAGTTGATCTGTGTCAAGCATTCAAGGGTTCTCCTCTCTGCGATTTCTCTATGATGCGCGGCTCCTCACGTTGGCGTTGGTGCTCGTAAAACCAAGAGAAAATTATAAAACATTACAAATTTATTGATTTAACCTTTCTTATACATGTTAAGAAGCACGTATGTTTTAAAAACCACCGCAAAAATAATTGAAATTGATTTTGATAGAAAAATCAAGTTAGGCCTTTCCTTTTTATTTTAGGACTAGTTTGGTTTTAGTTTCTAATTTTGAGGCCTAGTTAGAGTTTGAAACTATGTTAGGCTATTTGGCCATAAATATTGATGTAAACACTCAACTGAGCGATGATTTGAATTTTGAGCACTGCTGTCAGCAATGTACAACGGCTTAGGGTGGTTTTGTGACCATCGATGAATTGAACTTTGAGTTCTATTTATTTCTGCCAGCAATGTACAGTGGCTTAGGGTGGTTGTGTTACCATCTTCCCCCCCCCCCCCCTCTCTTTCCCACTCTCTCTATTTTCCTATGTGATTTCTTCTTCATCTTATTGCTGGAAATTCCTACAAGATGAAGTTCTTCGAGCATTCCACTTGTTCTTCAAGTCAGTAGTAAGTTCAATCAACCCATCCCCAAGGTTCTTGTAAACTTCCTTTTCTTCCTCCCTTTCTATATATTCATACTCCATAGGAAACCCAAATTTCAAACTTGGGTCTAAATCAGTCTGACCGTTAGAACCGTCCCAAACTTTAGGGACCATATTTCAATATTTCCTCCTGCAAGGGATTAGGATGTTAAATGCAAAAGATTACTCCATTGAATGTCCATTTAAAATCAAACATGTTTATAGCCTGATTAAGTCAAATTATAGCCCATATACAGCCCAATAATGGCCTGGGACTGGCCTTAGCCTAGGGATCTACCCGCCCAAAATTTTTGGCCCTATGTGACATGCAATGTGGCAGATTTCAGGCTGAGTAGATAACTTTGCTCAATTGATTTTTTCTGAAGATCTTAGTATTGCTATTGATTTTTATGGGAGTTGAACAGTGAAACAGGATGGAGTTAGCTGACCTTTTTCATTTGGGATGAGGGTCAGATGGGCTCAACTAAGTTTATTTAATTGCTTCCTTCTTCATGGTCTATACACAATTCAAACTGCCATATGGTTTGGTATGCTTGGGTTACAAGAATGTGGATTTTCATTGGTGGTTGTTTAAATAACATGTAATTTGTTCGTGGTTTTAATTTCTTTTGGCTTTTTGAAATTACAGGTGGATGCAATACAGGCATGTGGAGGTCAGATGACAACTGATGGTAGACGCTTTCGTACAGGGGGTGGCATATTATGGAGCATTTTGAAAGCACGAGAACCAAAGGCTTACAAAGAGATAATGATGAAAGGCAAGGAATTTGAGGTGATCTCTCTCTCTCTCCATGTGAGAACCTTAGTGCAATGTTTAGGTTATACCATTGCAACCATCTGACTGGGTTCAAAACTTGGAAAAGGTTTGTCTGTGAAGCAGGCTTAAGGTTGTGTACATTTGCCCCTTCTAAATCCTGCAGTGGTTGGAGCCATGCTATTGGACTTGCGCCGTCTCTCTCTCTCACAGCATGCATGCACACACACACGCACATCATAGTAAGAATGTTATTGGAACTAAGTTCCCTTCCTTTGTCTGGCACTTCTACTAACCGTCCACTAGGACTTGGTGATAGTTCAGAAGATTCAGACATTTAACACCCCCCCCCCCAAAAAAAAAAAAAAAAAAAAAATAGAGGAAGAGAAAGAAGAAGAAGAAGATTCAGACAGACTGGACCATCTGGACATGCCAAAATTCTGATGCATGAGCTTGTCCCTGTTGTAAACCATTGCCCTAACATTCCAAATTTGCTACTTCATGGTAACACTAACTGATCCTTTTGTCTCTTTTGTTGTTCCTGCTGATTTGTAGTGCTTTGGGTTTAATTGACAACACCATAACAACAACAAAAATTCCCCTCCCCCGCCGTTCAGTGTGTTTGGGTGTGGTTGAGTGGTGGATGTAGTTAGTTTGGGCTGCCTACCCATAAAAGCAAGACTACTGATAATCTCTGAATTTGTGTGGCATGGCATTGCAGAAGCAGTTCAGGCAGCAAAGAGTAAAACAATTGCCGCAGCAGAACAAAGAGGGGCCTCCTCAGAAAATTGCAGATGATTCTTGTGATGGTACCAGTAACCGGGTCTCAAAAGAGAGCTTGCAGCATTCACCACAAATTCGAAGTGAGGAAACAGAAGAGAGTGATTCTCAAGGTAAAAGGGTATCTGTCCTGAACAGGATACGTGTACCAGTGACATATGATGACTTGGTCGGAGAGGAAGCAAAAGATCAATCAAATTGATTGCTACATACAGAGGATTTTTTAGTCCATAGAGCCTCACTGTTCAGTTTTGTCAACTTTAAGTATACTTCATCTCATTTGAAATGCATATATTCATTATTGAGCACCATTTTTGTCTTCCCCATCGACTACAAGTCTACAACTATCAGCTAGTTGGCTATATTTGAAGCATAGTGTTGCAGTGGATCTGAGATTTGAAGCTTAATTTGCTTCCAATTTTGTTAAGGTAATGAACACCTATCAATTACTGCGGCTGTGTGGAGTCAGGTTACTAAGAATTGGTACCAATGGCTTAACGATAGGGTGGCTAGTGGCTACATTTTGGGTTTAAGCTTTGAGTAGATAATGAACCCGTGTAGTAGGGATGTCAACGGTGCGGTTTGGAGTGGTTTCAGGCTCAAATACATCTAGCCCAAACACAGTCGTTAGCCAAATAATGGTTTCGGGCCGGTTTCGGTTTGGTGCGGGTTGGGTTCAGGCTAACTAACGGTTTAGGTTAACGGTCTATACTCGGGTTGACTAGCAGTTTGGGCTAACAATTTATGATATGCAAGAAAAAGAACAAAAAGAAATAGCTAAGCATCTTCTAACAAGAGCCAAAATTCTATGGAAAGCAAACTTGTTATTGATCAATTCCCATTAAAAAAAGAAAAGTCATTTCACGTTACTTAATTTAACTTGATATGCAAAGACATACCTCTAGATTGGATAAATATTTACTTAATTTAAACAAATTTGGTACATTCAATTGGCATTCATATTTAATCCTTCTAAGTGTCCTTTACAAGTAGTTGAATACTATTTGATATTTGAATTCATGTTCAATTTTTTTGATAGTCTATACCAACTACCTAGTGGTAATACGATGATTCAAATAATATTTAATGTAAAACTTTAAAACAGGTTGTAAAACGGTTTATAACGGGTTGCAGTTTGGGTTCGGGTTGGTGCGGGCTCTGCCACCCTCAGCCCAAACACAGTCCATTAAGGTTCGGTCAGGGCAGGTTTGGGCTATAACGGGCCGGTGCAGTTATGTTTTAATGGTTTTGGCTGCAATTTCACACCCTTGCAGTGTAGTGTCCACCCTCTGTCAACCAGCGGTTGCTGGTGAGCGGTGATGAAAATAAGATGTGCGGGACATGATTTCATCTTCTTCTTCTTCTTTTTTGTTATAGTGAAACAAGGTCAAACAAGACCAAAGAGAGACTACACTGGCTTAGGCAGTGGATATGCCTTAAGAAGTTCCTTCAGGTCCAAAGAAGGGTCCTGATTATCAACGAGTTACTGTCCAAAGGAAGGACCATTCTCAAACACCAATCAACAATTTATTAGGGATTAGGGATGGTATTACATAATATACCATCAGACAAATTGGAAACATACACCCTCTTCACTAAGAGGTGTTGGTCTTACAAATCGACCAACCCTCCAATGCTAACACCTAGTGAATATGACATAATAATAAGTTCTTTTATTTTGTCCTGAAAACATTTTTGACCCTTAAATTAAATAATTTTTGAAAATAAGAGAAATGACAATTAAAACTAAGTTACAATTTCTAATTTTATTGTGTAATTAATGACAACAAGATGCACTCTATCATATCTTATTTTGCTCGTATGTCTCATCTTTCTCTTTTATTCTTTTAGCAAGTTATTTTCAACTAGCTTAAATCAAAGAACAACTGTGTCCAGAGCGAAAGCACAATATATAAAGCATGAAATTAATGTTACATATGCATTACACCTCTTTATAACATGAAGCATGCAGATTCCTTTTATTTTCTTTGGTTGATGTGTCAACAGTTCCACGCGTTAAACAATCTGAGAACAGCTTCTCAAAACAAAACTTAAGACTCTTGACATTGTGTGTTTCTTGCAACTGTTAGATATATTTCTAGAATTTTTGTTTCATCTATAGTGAAGAAAGAATCATTCATTCATGGGAACTTATATGATATCTGATCAAACTAGGTCAATCACCGGTGACCTCATTAAACACATTTTGAGCTAGAGGAATAAATATATTGTGACAGTAATGCATATATTAAAGAAATGCTAGAATGAATGAGTATCCATTGACCATGTCACTGGTTTTTTTTGTTTGCTATATCTGCATGGTTCTTAAATCATGACATGTAGTATTTTTCAAATCCAACAAGTGTGATTTTTCCATTTTTTTAATTAGAGTCGTTGGTTTTGAAAAATATCATATGTTGCGATCTAAGAGTCTCATGGTAGATACTCATGCGATAAAAAACAAAGGTTTATCGTAAGGTTTAGATGCACAGAACTGAGTATTCTGGAGAACACAAGAACATTCATACGAGAATTTGGTGTGGAGAAGAAACATTTTGCTCAAGCAAATCCTATAAATAGCTTCTCCACTTACCCAACTTTACACAATCAAATTTCAAGCAAAAGTTCATTCTTCTGCTCTCTCTCTTTCTCTCTAACTCTATTTGATATTTTTGACCTTTTCATAGAGATTTTCTCCCTCACCTGTAAGTGTCTTTTTCCAAGATTATCAGCAATGGAGAGAATCAGTGCTTCATTCATGGCAACCCTTCTCCTCTGTGTCGTCTCCATGTTCGTCTGCGCCGCCTCGCAAATAGCACCATCAGGAGCTCCCCCGGCTACACCAGGGGCTCCTGCCATGATACCAGGAGGAGACGCTGCTGCTTTGCCTGTCTCTGGAGCCATTATCTGCTCTTCCCTCATTTTGTCTCTCTTCTTTCTCTTGAAGCACTAATTAAGCTGCTGTGTTGATGAGCTGAAGGGTCTTGCATGCATGCTTTTCACCCCTCGATTCTATTTGGATACAGTGAAATTTTCCAAATTTTCTTTTCTACCCATATTAGATATTTGATTGTTATATGATTTATGATTGAATCATAAGCTTAAATAAAACATATCAAGATGATGTAATTGATTATATATCTTCAATTTCATCACCTTGAATAATTGTGTACCCAGTTGATATATTTTTGAATATATGTAACAGTTACTGATCCTATATGTATGTATGAGCAGCTTTTTGTGTCCATTCTGCTTATTTCTTATGGTCTGATAAAATGGCCAAAATTTGATTGGTATTAGCTAAGTTGTTATAAGGTAGAAAATTGTTGGAGGGAGAAAAATATAGAGCAAATTATATATAGACCTTTGCCATTGCAATCAATTACATTTACTATCCTGGAAAAAAAAATCAATCAAAAAATCATTCATGCAGTTAAGGATTGAGGTTAAATGATGATATGCCAACCCAACTTCAAAAACCGAAATAGAAATACCTTATAATGAAAAACGTTGAAGCACCATCATTATACTTCAATACAACAACTGCCCAAGGCATGGCTAGATGTTTCTTTATAATAGACGTTGTTTGATAAAATTGAACAGTGTAACTACAAGGGACTATTACATGCTCCCAAGGAGAGTCGAACTTTAT
Source organism: Hakea prostrata (assembly GCF_041222555.1). Taxonomy (NCBI): domain Eukaryota; kingdom Viridiplantae; phylum Streptophyta; class Magnoliopsida; order Proteales; family Proteaceae; genus Hakea; species Hakea prostrata. The sequence goes on along the minus strand of NC_142609.1, from coordinate 48,169,371 downwards.
TCTCTTCTTGAAGATTGCAAGGCAGAGCCAAGATTTAACATTGGGAGGGATTAATTACCAATAGTTCCCAAAGAAAACAATGAATTTTCTACTCATTCACGATGAGAGTAAAATCGAAAGAAATCTTGGGCATCTATATTTACAACCAAGTCACAAAAAGGTTTTTTTTTTTTTTTTAACGGTTCATAAGATGGGTCACTTTCACTTAAAACCCTGCCTTCTTATCTGAACCGTTTATTAAGAAATACGCCACGTGTCAAATTGTGGTGCCACACACAGCAGATGATTTTTTTCCCTACTTTTAGCTAAGTTAGAGTTAGAATTAGAATAGAGTATTGTTGCAAGGAGGAGGAGATAGGAAAATACAAGGGAAAAAGACAGAGTCAGGCCGGGCCAAAGCAGGCTCAGTTTGAGACCTCAATCTTGACTAGGCTCAAACTAATTCTCCTAGAAAATTCCTCACCTTATCCTCCTTCAAGGCTAGGATTTCTCAACTCAACCATTGTTATTTTTTTGGTAATAACTCAACCATTGTTTGGATTAATATAAGGTTTTTATTTATTTATTTATTTTTAACTAGTAGAATTGCTTTTGAAAAAAAAAATGATTACTAATTTATATTATTTTGAGAATAGATAATTTTTTATATATTGAAAATGAAGATATTACATAATATATCATCAGACAGAATTAAACCCACAACCTCTGCACTAAGAGTTGTTGGTCTTACCAACCGAACAACCCTGTAATGGTAGTTAACTACTTTTGGTTGTAGGTGCGCTTCTAGCGCATTGGGAGGTTTAGAAGTCCTTAGAGGTCTGTGGTTAGAGGTTTAGAAGTCCTTAGAGGTCTGTGGTTCAACCTCCGTTCTCTCCACACTTCCTCCCTTCCAACCCATCTCCAAAGGGCCTGTGGGCCCCAAGTCACGATGATTGGCATCAACTTGGTAAAAAAAAAACTACTTTGTTTTGGTCTCCAGAAATTAAAGAGAAAGAAAGGAATCTCTTCTATTCTATAATTTTAAAAAAAATAAATTCTTTGCAATCATCAGGCCCATGTGATCCTTGAGATGTGGGCCCAATCTCTTATCAGCCCACATCTCATTCCGGCTTGGCCCATGTGACACATTTGTGGGAACCTGAGATAACGGCGATTCATTGTTTGTTTCTGTTCAGTTCAATAATTGATATAATCCAAAATTTATTTTATCAGTTTATACGGAAACGATGCCAAAACTAGCCGTTGGCGGAAACGTAAAATTACAATAGAGGACACTGGGAGCCATGACGTCATACTTTCTTCGCTTTTTCGTCCAAGTATTCCGCAATTAGCGCTGGAGTGGGCCCACGATCATGTTTACGTTGGGAGTTCTTCTTTTGACCGTACCTACCTACCTACCTCAACAAACCACGCGCTTTTGCCCAACCGATTAACGTTTAAAAGATCAAACGGTAGATAAACGATCTTTTCTCCCACGTGTCTCAATCGGATACCATTCCTACGGTTGACATCGACTGAAAACGCTGAATTCTCCCACGGACTAAGTCGCACTTTGTCATTCACGCGCTCCAACTCAAACGCCTTTCTCTAACTCGCGTAAAACACGGCAACAGAGGAGACGGTTCACTAAATAGTGGGGCCCACGCGGATGACCGACCCATGAAATAGTGGAGCCCGCTCCTCTATGAACGCCTTATAAATTGAAAACCCAAATCATCTGTCTTTCATATCCCTCGCAGTCGTTCTTCTCGCACACATTCACAGAGAACAAAGCTTTAGCAGTTCTCTCTCTCTCTTTTCGATCGATCGAGAAAAACATTCTTTCTCTAAAGCTTAGAAATGGCGCAGATCAGCAACACTTCTTCCATGGCTACCATGATTTTCTGCATTTTCTGCATCGTCTCCTCCGCTATGGTTGTCTTAGCTCAGGAGTCTCCGTCACCGGCACCTGCGATCGAGAAAGGAGCTGGGTTTGCACTACCAATCTCCGCTGCCGTTCTGAGCTCGTCTCTCGTATTATCTCTCTTCGCTCTTTTGAAGCACTAGATCAGATCATTATATGCTGCTGCGTTTCGTTGTGCCTTCTTCTTCTGTGATCGTCTTGTTGCGTTTCTTGGTTCTTGGATATGGAGAATATTTTTAGAAGCACCAGAATTATCATATTTTTCCCTCCATTCTGTTACTGAGAGATTTATTTATTTATTTATTTTTCATGTATATCAGTATATTGTGGCCGATACATACATAATAAAACTCCATTAATTCTTTCTTCTCTACAAATCCGTATGCCTTGAAAGGTGCTATCTTTTCCAAGATATTAGTTTTCTTTTCAATTATAAATAAGCACTTGCATTTAGATCATTTTTTCTGTACAGGTTTTCATTTTTTCCTCTGGGGTGGGGGGAGGGGGAATATTTGTTTACATGCATTATTCTATAAATATGATTGAGGGTTAGAGAATTGACAATACAATATTTTTTTATTCTCAAAAAAAAAAAAAGCAATTTAATTGATAAAAACAAATTCATTACGCTTCAATATTCAAGAAACACAGGATATACAGATTAGAAATGTGAATATATGCATATGTGATCATATCAAAGACATAAACAAAAAAAAAAAGAGATAATATCACAGGCAAGGTTTAAAATATCCCATACTTGTGTATCCATATTTGACCCAACCGATACGTATCCATATTCGTATCCATATTTGACCCAACCGATACGATACATCTCTCCATTGAATTATACTAAAATACATTAGCTCCATTGAATTACACGGTTTAAAATACCCATGTGTATCCAGAAGGATACAATACGTATCCATATTGGGATCCATCTCTTACCAAATCACACGGACACGATACTCGATACCAATACTTTAAACCTTGATCACAGGCATAGATCTTGGTGACTTAAAATATTTTTTAGGGGTCGAGGTCACTTGCTCATCTAAGGGTTTACATCTTTGCCAGTCAAAATATTCTTCAGATCTTTTGCAAAGGACCAATATGCATGAAGCAAAATCAGTAGCAACCCCGACCTCCATCACCAAAGCATCAACTGAGGAGCCTCCCCTCTATGATGATCCATCCCAATATAGAAGTACAGTGGGTGCCCTTCAGTATTTGACTCTCACATGCCCTGATATAGCATTTGCTGTCAATAGGGTTTGTCAATATATGCATCGCCCTACAATTGATGATTGGGTTGCAATTAAACGAATTCTTCGTTATCTAAAAGAGACCCCATCCCATGGAATTCTATTTCGGTCAACAACTAATCTTTCTCTCTGCCTTTAGTGATGCAGACTAGGCCGGTTCAACTATTGATCGATCTACAAGTGGTTATTGTATCTACTTGGGCCCTAACTTGATCTCTTGGAGTTCCAAGAAACAACCCACTGTGGCCCGCTCCTCTACAGAATCAGAGTACAAAGGGGTTGTTAATACTTCCGCTGAGCTGATATGGTGTAACGTCAACTACTGCTTGAACTTCGGGTTGTCACTTATGCACCAACTCTATACTACGATAATATTGGAGCTACTTACCTTGCTGCAAATCCGGTCTTTCATGCACGAACCAAACACATCGAGATTGACTATCATTTTGTTCGTGAACAAGTCGCCACAAAAAATCTTTCAATCCGATTCGTTCCCACAGAGACCAGGATCGCAGACATTCTCACCAAAGGCTTATCTGTTCCAAGATTCAAATTTTTAAAGTCCAAGCTCACTGTCTGTTCTCAACCAATGACCTTAAGGGGAGTGTAAAGGATAAGTCTCTCTAGATTCAAATTCAAATCCACCATAACTAGTTCTATCTCGATTGATCTTATCTCCAACCGATCAACAAGTTGTAGAGTTTGATTGTAAACAAGTTGTAGTTCAAATTCAAATATTTGAATTGTAATTCATATAATATTAATATACATCTTCTACTCACAAATCTGCGTGTGGAAGAATTTTCTCTCAAACGAAATTCTAACTAGGACAAAGGCACAAGCTATATATAGTCTATGAAATACTTGCAACTCAACAACAAGTTAAACTTTTCCCACGAAAGGTTGAACCCACAACATTTCCAGTGAGAGGTGAGGTGCAATGATGAAATCATGTGGTTTTTCAATTTTATACCGTTCCATACTTCTAAAGATTTTAACAAAATTCTTACCCTCCATCCAAGGTAACACAAGAGATGAAAGACAAGGATTATCACAAACTAAGACTCTATAACAAACACTGATGTCTTTGTTGATGTTGAAGACTTGAAGCACAAAACATAACCTGCATCCATAGCCCTTGACAGCTACATTATTATATTAGAATATTATTTCTTCTTTTGCACACTTTCTACTAAATATCCATGACATTTTATTTTTCCCAACTCATATAATTCATATATTTTCAGGGATAAAGAATACCAAACAACATAGGCCAGACGCAAATGACCGATATGCCCCAATTGAAAAAATAAAAAATAAAAGAGTTATCCGCTCAGGACCCCGATCCGAGTTAACTTAAGCTGACCCGGCATCTTTCAGAATCTTAATTTGCCGACATATCGCATCAGCAGCTACTAGCTAGCCGTTGTGCCACTCATTTGTATAAATCATTTAATAAAGCAAAGCTTTTGGGCCCACACTCTCACATGATTTTAGTAATTACTAATTAGGCTCCAAATGGCAGAGACAAAACGTAGGCCCACATAATTATACCATACACCTGACACATGGGAAAGAATCTCCTTCGCTGGCACCTGTCCCATGGTAGGTTCGGCCTTTCAGAGTTTTCGAATATAGGAATCGTTTTAAAATCGGATTGGTACCGGTTCAGATTTTATTCGATTCGTTCGCTTCGATCGGATTTTGATTATAATTTTACCGGTTTACCCTTTGGTAGTTTGAACGATTCCGCAATTAGCGTAGCATGGACGCGTGATCAATCGAACGTTACGGCTTTTGACCGCAAAACCGGTAAATCAACGTTCCTTTCCGCGAACACGTGTTAACCATCGGACGGTAAAGGTCACGCGTGTCTTAGTTTCGACGAAAGAACATGGAAACTCCAGTCTCCACTCATGACTCAACCTTCCTTCCCGAACCTTCTTGAAGAATCCGCGAGTTACGGCTTTGCTGGCATGTGGGCCCCACCAGCCGTTACAGCGAAACGCGCTAGCGTTCACCTCCTCTGGTCGTTCTCTCCGCTTATAAATACCTAAACCCTTCTTCTTCACTTTCAAGCAAAATCATATCTTGCAGAGACGAAGAAAACACAGCTTAGCATACTGCACGGCTGCGCTTCCTTCGCCAACTTTTTTTCAGATCTCTGCAACTGAAGCTGTCAATCTCTCTTTCTCGATCGACATCAACAACTGCAACTCAGCAATGGCACAGACCAGGTCTTTCTCCGTTCTGTTCTTCATCTTCGCCATCTTGTCTTTGGTTGCCATGATTTCGGCACAGGAGGTTCCGGCGCCGTCGCCGTCGGCTGAGAAAGGAGCTGGGATGGCCTTGCCAGTGTCTACTGCTATTCTCAGCTCGTCTCTCATCTTGTCTCTCTTCGCTCTGTTCAAGCATTAGATCGATCGAGTGTGATATGCTGCCTTGTCTTGTCTTTTTTCTGCTGTCGGTGTGTTTCGTCTCTTTGGGTTTTTTTTTCGATCGAGTAGATCTTCGGCGGCGGCGGATAATAATTTATATCTTTTCTCACATTTTGGTTTGGGATTTAGCTAGTGTTCATTCTTTTATTTATTTTCCATGTATAGTTCTTGTAGCTGATTCATACATACTGTTCTGTTCCTGGGTTATTTATTAAAATAAATTTGTGAGTTACTTCTATTTTGGTCTACAGTATCTTTGCCCTTTTCCTTTCATTCGGTCGGTTGATCTGTTGGGGTTTGGCTCTCTTTGAGTCGCTTCAATGGTTTGAGTAATTTAGGTTCTCTGTGTCCCAAAGATTTCAAGATTGTGAACATCTTTTGATTTTGCAATTCAAAACGCACACTAGTTCATCTGGTCTCTGGAATGGCAAAACTGAGACTCTGAACTCATGATTGAGAGAACTATTGGCATCCAACTGTGAAGAAAAAAATGGCAATTTAGTTAATCCACAACCAAGGCGAATAGGCCAAACCGTCGTACGGATCGCGGGCCCTCCTTCAAGAGCATCCCCGCGTTTTCGCTCTTGGACACGTAGCCGGGGAAGATGGCATAACTCCCTAATATCCTCCACCGGAGGGCTGCATAGGGGGGGGCTGGGCTTGTTTATGTTTGGACCGTTTTACATCGACTCTCGGAGATGATTCAATCTTCGGTGCAATATCAATCCGCTCTCTGGCGATGCTTCCCTTCCAACACCGGTTGCATAGTCCGGTTCGCTCTGTAAATTTCTCCTTTATGATTTCCAGCATAACCACACCACCTTTGTCACTTCCTTTACACCAAGACACTCTGAATTCAACTTTAATTTACCTTACTTCCCATTTTGTTGATTTTCATCGGGTTACATTATTTAGCACTTCCTCACCTCTTTTCTTGTTCCTCAAATTCTGAATGTTCTTTTTGAGCTGCCTCAATAATTTCTTTTTGGGTAGTTTGTTTTCTCCCAAAAATCTTGTTATTTCTTGCAATCCAAAGGTGCCAAACAATGAAGGAACATAGGTTGAGTATCGATTTGCTTACCTCCTTTCCAATCTCTTTTACACGACCAACTTTTGATCCATTCTCGTTAGTAATGGTGTTTCCTCGGGTGGAATGTATGTAAGTGAGCTACCAAACCATACTTGCTTTGCAATCGGACACTCAAAAATAATGTGATCCATAGTTTCCAGATCGCACCCACGTATGAACATGAAGGATCAATTTGAATCTGCCTTCTAACCACTCTTCACCCGTTGCTACCCCCGTGCACATGCTCTCCATAGGAAATTTCGAATCTTTGGAAGTGTCGCAGCTCCAAATATTTTTCCATACAACATCTTCAACTTGTCTTCGATTTCTAGATGTGCTCGGTTGGTTTTCTAGCTTTTCCTCCTCAAGATTTTTTAATAGATGATATGCGGATTTACAAGAAAAAGCCCATTCTTTGCTGCCCCCACACCCTGGTCATCTCGATGGAATATGCTCAGCTGAATTCCTTGAATTGTTGTACTTTCCTCTGGAGAAAAGAGTGAGTTGAGTAGTTCGAGCTTCCAACATCTATGATCTTGATCAATCGGTTCCGAGACACGTTCAATTGAACACCCCGATGGCCGCTTGATCTCCAAAAACTCTCCTCCCTTCCACTGGAATCCATGGATCTTCCCACACCTTTATATTGACCCCATCTCCCACTCTCCATCTAAGTCCTTTTAAAAGCATATTCCTTGCTTGGATAATCCCTCTCCACGCCCATGAAGGGTTTCCCCCAACCGTGCGTAAAAAATCCAGTTTGGATAGTAAATCCCTTTCATCAACTTAGACCAGAATCCAGTCTGAAAAAGTTTCCAAGCCGCTTTCATCAAAAATGCCATGTTCGTAATTTCAGTCTCTAATCCCAAACCCCTTTCTCCTTTGATTTGCTAAGTCTCTCCCACTTACCCAATGAAGTTTATTCTTTCCTTCCTTTTCTCCCCAAAAAAATTTGTAGCCTTTTCCTTTCTTATAAATAAGAGGTAATAGAAAGTGTGATCCACATATTTGGAAGAGCAAATCTCTGATTTTAACAACACCTCCTTACCACCTGACTTAAAAGCTTACCCTTCCAGCCTTGAATCTTGTGGGATAGATTATCCTGAATAAACTGAAAGGCCGTCTTTGTCACTCCCAATGCTTATGGGAAGGCCCAAATATTTTGAAGGGGAGAACTATAATTTATCTTGACACACGGGAAAACCATCTCTTTAAACGGAATGGTATTCACTAAACATCAAAGATGATTTTGATAAATTCACCCCCCCACTCCCCACGAATTTTTCCAAACGTCTTTCAAATTGAATATTGCATCAAGATTCAACTTGGAGAACGACAATCATCAGCAAATAGTAGATGAGTTAGGCCATACCTCTATTGCGGATTTTCATCCCCTCATCCGACCGGTATGCTCGACTCTCGAATATAGCGATGAGCTTGGTGCAAGATGATAAAATAGATCTCCTTGTCGCACCCCCTCGATGGCTTGAGATACCCTTCCACACACCCATTAATCGAACGGTTGTGTGTTGATACACTCCATGGTCAAATTCACCCCCGCTCGAAAATCCCATTCGAGACACCATCTCTATAAATTTCCATTCCAAACGATCATACGCTTTCCATATCAAGCTTCAAGCCGATGAACCGTTGTTTACCTTTCTTTTTGTTCCGTGAAGTGGAAAGCTTCATGAGCGGATAATACATTATCGTATGGATCGAAGGCCCTTGGAGATCTGCTCTAGAAATTTCTTAAGTCTCTCCCATAATTTTTGTGATCACTTTGAAGGCCACTCCCATCCGATCGCGAAAGTGTTCAACTTTTTCTGATGTTTTATCTTAGGAACAAGACAAACATAAGTCTCATTCATTCGCTCACTTTTCTAGGCTGAACACATCTCTAACAATTTGCAAAGATCCTTCAATGATGTTCCAAAACCTCTGGAAACCCCGGGGATCCTCCTGGATTTTAGCTTCATCGCAAATAAAGCTTTTTTATCTCTTTTAGTTTCATTAATTCCTCATTTGTATCTCCAAATCATGGATGGATGCTTTGTTCTTTCTATCTTGTTCATCCACGCCTTCAGAAAGCTTTCATGTAGTGATTAACACTTCATTTGTGATTTCCTCCTCGGGTTGTCCACCCCCGTCCTCTTTCACACCTGAATTTCTTTTAGCTTCTTCTTTGGAGTGTGTTTGGTGGAAGAAACTAGTATTCATGTCACCCGCTTGGAGCCATTGTACACGTGACTTTTCTGCCACGAATCTCTTCTCGAGCCAATTGTTCATCAAGGGCAATAGCAATTTCTTCTCTTCTTCATCAACCCAATCGAGGGTAATGCTTTTAGGACATCCGATTCATAAGGCCTGCATATTCTTTTCAACTCTTCCAAAGGTATCATTGTTCCACCGCCTCGAATATCCCGTTTTCTGTTTTATTTCCCAACCTTTGCTGCATCTGATTTGTTTCTCCCAAGCTTCATGTACTTTTTCCTTACATGTTGGATGTCAGCCACATGTTTTCAAATCGAATCCTTTTTCCCCTTTCCCCGAGTCAATAAGCAAAGGCAATGATCACCCAATGCTGATCTAATAACCACTAGCATTCTCATGATTGGCACGCCATTCGGATTAGCAAAAGCACGATCAGCCTACTTCTTATCAAGTTACCACCCCTTCTATTATTTCTCCAAGTAAAGACAGTCCCTTCCCCCAAATCCATCAAAGAACAATCATCTATAAGTTCCCTACGTCCGACATCTCTTGCTCCTATTGTATTCCCCCTTCCTTTTCCCCATGAAAGATACTTAAAATCACCCCATACCCATTGTTCTTGTCTCCAGACCCCAACGCCCGATTTTATCCCAAACAAAATCCTTTGATGTCTTATGGGTGACCATATATCCCTGACGATTTCTCTCCATTTGACCCTCTAAATGACAATCAATTAAATCTTTATCTGCTGTGAGAATGTTGATTTCAATCCTCTGATTCCAAAGCAAACAAAGACCACCTGAGTGACCCCTTGAATCCACTGCAAAAGATTTATGCATTCCCAATTTCCTTCGAATTGATTCCACCTTTATTCTGAACATTTTGTTTCAATCAAAAATATAATATCCAATTTTTGAGATTTCGAGTTCCTTCAAAACACTCCTTCCTCCCTAATCCTTGACAATTCCCTCAAGATCTTCATTTGGCCGGTGATGAATTCCTCCACAAGACCCCTGCAGTTCCAAACAAACACAACCTCTCCGCGAAAACACGGCCAATAAGCCGGACAAGAAAACACAGCCAATAAGCCGGACAGGAACCACGGCCAATAAGCCGGACGAAAACACGGTCAATAAACCGGACAAAACCACAGCCAAAAGCCGGATTAAAACACGGTAATAAGCCGGACAAGAGAAACAGCAGAATGCTGGAGCTATCACAAAGACAGAGGAAGCCTAGAAAAATCGATTGAAGTACATATGTATTGGGGACTTTTAACAAACAGATAGCATGCAGAAATATTGACTTACTTGAGAACTGATTCTGATGTGGATCTAAGGAAGCAGTAATGCAAGACAGGATTCATCCCCAATCCCGTTGAAGCATCAGCAACCCAGCCATCTCATTCAGCAACCCAGCATCCAGTTTCTCAGACTATCTCCCGATCGGTCATTTAGAGGAGCAGGACACAGAAATTTCACATAAACGTGGATTCTTTGATTTTGGAGATGGTAAAGTACTGATTCACCGTTGAGTATTTGCAGATCTGAAACTAATTAAGTGTAAAGATTCGGCCACACGCTTCCGCCGGCCATAGCAGATCCGGTCCTGAGCAGGAGTTCAAAGCATTTCTTAAATAAACCCCTGCGCGCGTTCTTCATTGAAGGCTGAAGCAGACCCAACTAAGCTAGCCGAAGCTTTTTTTTTTTTTTTTTTTTTTTTTTTTTTTTTTTTTTTTTTCTTTCCCCCCCCCCCCCCCCCCCCCCCCCCCCCCCCCCCCCCCGCCCGCCCCCCCCCCCCCCCCCCCCCCCCTCCTTTCGTGGCGGGGGGGGGGCCCCCCCCCCCCCCCCCCCCCCCCCCTCTCTCTCTGGGGGGGGAAAAAAATTTTGTTCGCCGCCCAAAGAAACCCGGGGGGGGGGGGGTTTGGTTTTGGGGGGGGGGGTTAAATTTTCCATTTGGGGGGGGGAAAACTGTAAGAATTTTAACCTGAGACAAGGCAAAAGCATTTCTGAACCACCAGAGTTGTTTCTTTTATTTTTTACTTTTTTGGTGAGACCAGAATTGTTTCTTTATCTCTTCAAATGAATCATCTTGAGTGATCATAGGTTAAGCTGGTGGTTCAAACAGATCTTTTCCATGAAATAAATAATGTAGGTGTCTTGACTTTTCAACCAAGAGAACTATAAAATTTCACAACCATGTCATTAGAAGGATAATATATATTGTAATACAAACAATTATTTTTTTCATGAGGCTAGAAATTGGTAAAATCTTCTGTTATAAGTTTAAGGGGAATCTCACTTTCTCAGGATAACTGATTTTGATAATACCATTTTGACATATTATCATGGAAAGTTGAATCGACAGTGGATATGGGTCATTGTTTGTTGATCAATATTTTAGCTAATTCAAATCCATCTGTACTGTTGATCAACATTTCAGCTCATTCAAATCCATCTGTACTGCTAATCATGGAAGGAGGAAGATTGGGTCTTCATTTAATTGATAAGAAAGATGTCTTAGTTGATATTTATTAATCCATATATGAAACAAGTGGTGAAGAAACCCCTCAGGTATATGCATTAAAAATTTAAAACCATTTAAGGGTTCTGTCCAATTAAACTATTAAGGTCAGAACTGGCAGAATGTGAGGTGGAATGCATCTGTCAATGACTGTTCATGTGTTAATGTCCATTAAGAGGCTTCCATTTTCGTTACATAACCATTCACCAATAAATCTTCAAAAGAACTAGAGAAGCAGTCATCGTTTTGGATATTTCCTGGGTTTGGGTTTCTCTCCATTTAATGGTTCATAGAAAAATTGCAGTCATTGTTTTGGATATTTCCTGGGTTTGGGTTTCTCTCCGTTTAATGGTTCATAGAAAAATCAAGCAAATTTAATGTAATGTCGTTATCAGGAAAACAAGGAATCTTCAACATCAAAAACGTGTGTCAACTTTTTCCTCCAATTAAATCTCTCCATTCTTCACACGCTTCCATACCTTGAATATAGCATGACACTTGGCAAAAACTTTTAGTTTACATGGAAAGTAGGTTAACAAACAATGTGAAAAGGTAGCTCGGTCAATAAGAGATTTTGAATGGTTTCTTGCAAGGTTTAAAGTATCCCACCATACCATATGATATTAATTGATACATATCCATATTTAACCCAATCGATACGATACACCTCGATACCTGTCTCCATTGAATTACACTAAAATACATTAGCCATAACGATACAATACTCGATATAAGATGATACGTCTCCTAAAATCACTTGACCGATACGATACTCGATACCGATACTTGGTTTAAAGTATCCACGATAAGATGTGGTATTAGCCGCTAATACCGTACAAATCGATACATTTCTCTAGTTAAAATTTTGTTACAATCTAATTCGTGAGTGGGAGATGTATACTAAGATTATTGTGGATTCTTAGATCTTCACTTGTCAAAATAGAGGTTTGTGCTCTTCTTATATTTATTTACTAAGATGTTAAAAGAAAGTCCAACCTCTAATTATTTTGTTAGTGCTTAGAAAAGGGCTCTCTAATATGTGTGAAAAAATGTGAAAAGAACATAGAAAACAAATACAGAGTAACCATTGGGACATCTTTGCATTATTTCATAATGATGTCATGTAGGTTGGGACCTGTTACCTGTCATCTATGACCTGCGAGCTGCTGCTCTGAAGAATGGGTCGGTGATCCAGCTAGAGAGAGAGAGAGAGGACCCCATGGGAGAGAGAAATTTTAAGTTAAGAGAGGTCGACAGAGAGGTTCCTTCCATTATTTTGTCCAAGCAAAGACAGCTCTTACTATTCCATGTGGACCCCATTCACCAATTATGAGTTATCTTCACAAACTCTATAAATTCAGAGCTTGTAGGAGCCAAAATCCTGCATCTTTCGAGTTCTCTCTCAACTTTCATATAATTTGAGATTCCTGTTTCCTGAAGTTAAAGACTCCTTCAAGAATGGCACAAACCAGAACTTTCATGGCCATCTTTCTCCTCTACATTGTTGCAATGGTTGCTTCTGTGTCAGCTGACTTGGCTCCAGCACCAGCGCCTATGGTGGGAGCTGCAGTTGGATTGCCCATCTCAGGATCTTTGCTCTGCCTCTCCATGATGTTGTCCCTATACGCTCTGTTCAAGCACTAAACTTTTATTTTTAGCTTTCTTCTGCTGATGAGTTGCAGCTTCTTTTTCATTGATTATTTCTTCTCTTATGTTGATTGACTGATAGATTGTCTGGGTTTGTTACTGTTGTATAATTTTAATATAATAAAATTGAAGGTTTCAATTTCTTGAATTTATTAAGTGCCGGAAAATTTTCCATTATTTCTATATAAAAAAATTGTGTTTATTTTTTGGTCCCACATTGGAAGCCAAGAAGTCGAAGTCCGAATTAATTAATAGGTGTTGCCTAATAAATTTTGATTTATGATAATACGACACAATGATGTGTGGGCGTGCAATGGAACAATCGCTCAAATCTGAACGTGGCAATTGGCATCCCTATAAAACCTCAATGCCAATAAATACCTTATGGCTCTACAAAAAGAAAAATCCTAAATTCTCTATTCTTGAGTCGTCTTTTTGTCTTTTTTTGTTTTTTGATAAATTCTCTGTTCTTGAGTCTTCTCAGTGCTTTGCAATATCTAAGAAAACAACATCAAGTTAGGCTTCTTTGCATCTTAGAGACAGTTGCCCTATAGCAGCTTTTGTGGGGGCGAATTCCGTCTAAAAGACAACGATAATAGTATTGTTTCAATTTTATCGAGAATATGGACAGACACCAGACTTTTCTTTTTGAAAGAAAAACAAGTTATAAAGGTTGAAAAGATGTTCAAACGTAGCATGCCATATGCTAGATCAAAGGTGTTCTTCCTATACAAATAGAGCTGTATCTCTAACCTCTATTCCCTGCATGATGAACATGTATAATTATAAGCAATTCACCTCCCAACCAGACCTTAAATTTGCTATTATGATCATTTGTACCAAATAATATGAATGCACCCAATGTCCATCCATGGAACTGTATCAGTTGTCTAAACATTACTGTTGTGCACTCTCAACTTTGAACAGGAACAGATGGTTTTAGAAACCAAAAACTATCAAAGCAGACAACTCAAATCTGGACTCACTTGAAATATGACAAGAACTTTTGTGACAACAATTACTATCCTCAAGAAGAACAGAAAATTTTATTAGTAGCTTCTGCTCTTCAAGGGCTAAGCAAATGCCCATATTTCTTCCACCAAAATCAAATTCATGTACATACAACATACAAAATCCGGACGGATTTTCTCTCTAGATTATCTCATCACAAACAATATTATGGAAATTTAACCACAATTAAAGAGAAAATTCGTATATATTCCCATTTATATACAGTTTTGATGTAATAATGATGGGCAGGACATAACCACATAACCATGTAAAGGCACAACCGTTCATCACTCATTATTGACAAGCCTCTGAAGGATGCTATCACTGGGGGTCCATGGAATAATGAGCCAAATGGAAAGTCTCATGAATCTGAACCTCAATATTACCATCCATGTTTGTTTATATGTTTCTCTGCTAACCACCCGTGTATAGTGAAAGCTGATTATTACTATAGTTCACCATGCCCTGTTGTGAGTCCACCTATTGGGTTCCCAGCAGGCAAATACTGCAATAGATGCTGCAACAAAACAGTAGATCAGTACCACGATCTACGTCGCAAGAATGCCCCAAAGAAGGGAGAAAGATAGCAGATAAGTGAAACAATGAAGCCTGATCAACCAACCACACAAGTCATACATTCAGCAGCACATAAATAAATAATAACTTATGAATCATTTTTCCTTTTTCTTTCCAATCAGTAAGTCCCATCGGCTGGGAGGCTGTTTAGCGGGTCTATTGTCTGACTCCTGAATTTATTAATTTTCAATTTCCATTTGGTGATTAATGAAGGACCATACCCATTATATAAAGCAGTACTTGTCTCTATGTTCATTTTCTAAGGAGCCTGAAACAAAAATCTAAGAGCCATCCCACCTGAAAATTTCTGAGTTCAGGCATTTTTTTCCTAGCCTGTGGGTCAGACTCAGACAAAAAAGACAGCCAAAGGTCTCTCCAGTCTGGGGGTTCAGTTTTAAGTTTGGCCCTGCTCAACCTGAAGCAATATGTAAACATAAAAGGCAGATTCACAGTATCAAATAATAATATAAACTTTATCATTGACACAGCATATCTATTGTAGTAGTATAATACATCACTAAATATAGAGAAAAAAGATGGAGATCGGATGTGGGTCATGACGTCATGTTCGCTTCAACCAATAAAGCTGCTGATTGGAAGTCAAAGATGCAACTCCTTTCGGGTTCTTCTCTGGTGTTCTATCAGGATCCCTCTTGTGATCTTAGGGAGATCATTCAGGAAGATCCGAGTCCCAACCTGGGATAGGATTTTTCTGGGGTCCTTAACCCCATTTTTGTACCCCCCCAAAAAAAAAATATATATATATATATATATAGATATAGATGAAATTATATATATATAAAGAAGGGGGGGGGGGGGGAGGTTGTAACAATGTAAATTGAAAAGATACCATTAGATACAAGCCATCTCACATACAGATAACGTTTGATTAAGAGGAAAAACATATAAAGTTATTAGTTGACAATATCTTAACCAGTCCCACAGGGGATTATATAATGATACCAAACCCATCTATGACATAATTATCCCCACGTCTGATGGCTTGTGTTGCGAAATCTCCACGGTTATTTTAATAGAATCTAATATGTTATAATGGATAGCACTACAACAATGTTCTTGACAGATTTAACACATTAAATCTGGCTACTCACTACTCAAATATTTTCGATATTTATCACATTAGATAGATATAGCAGTTTACTGCAAAGAGGTTGGACACAATCCTAATCATATGAATGACCTCACCTTCTGTGTTAGTGGAGTGCAACAAGGCAAGAAAATAGATATTTTAGGCACTCCAAGTTGTACACGTCTGCAACAAAAACTTAAAAAAAGAAAAACCTGCCCACATGGAGACAAGTAAGAAAAATGCAGATTTTTAAGAGAACCGCAATATATTTATAAATAATAAGGATACTGCAGCCAAACTAAAGCAAATAATCAAGAGAAGCCCAGACCAATTTGCAGTTCACCAACTACCTTAGAAAAAGAAAAAGAGAAAACCAAGAACCTCAAGGCAGGGCATCATTAGAGCATTCAATATAGACTTGACAATCATCATCAAACATAACAAGGACAAAGATTACCATTGTTAATTTATGGCCTTATCAGTTTTAAGAATACAAGAGTAGATTAGCCCTTCACATTCTGGCTAACACATGCAATGGAAAAATGGTGAGAAAGGAACAGGCAAAGCAGAAGATGCACTAGATACAATACCTTGGAAGCTTTATTAGGTAGCTCTCTTCACCTTAGACGAAGATTCCTAAGGAACTCTGAAAGCCTGAAATAACCACAAAACTTAGCAAAAACGAAAGAAAAAAGGACATCGAAAGAACAAAATCACCACAAACGTAAGTGCAATGGGAGCATGAAGTAACACAAACCTTATATCCTTAGCAATTACAGTGTTTCCATCTTCAGCTCCAAGATGCCGTAGAACAACTTCTTCCAAGCGGCCATCACGATAAGCATGCTGTAAAGAAAGTATGAATGTATTAGATTTTTTTGTGGGATAGTACCAAGTTAGAATCATGCAGAGCAACTTTGGAATCAAAGGGCTTCAAACTAAGTAGAGCAAAGACGTAATATCTAGCGTGTAACTTCAGTCTTCAGCAGATGGATGATGAGGTAGTGAGACTTGATGAGGAGATTCCACAAAGCAATTATTTTAAATATCTTGGCTCAATCAAAGATAATAAAAAAAGGTGATACAGAGGATGATGCTTCCCAAAGAATTAAAGTAGCATGGAGAAGGGCATCCAGGGAGGTTGACATATTACTTTAAAGCTCAAAAGAAAACTCTACAGGACCGTCATACAACCAACTATGATGTATGGAGCAGAGTATTGGGCTATTAAAAAAACATAATATAGATAAACTCAATGTAGCATAAATGAAAATCCTAAGATGGATGAGTGGCAAAACTATGAAGGATAAAGCAAGGAATTATCATATAGAGCTGGACAAGGAGTAGCTCCAGTAAATGATAAGCTACGAAAAAGTCAATTTAGGTGCCCGACCATGTTCAAAGGAGGCCTTTAAATGCGCTTGTCTGGAGAAGCGATTTAATGTAGATCGAAGGAATTAGAACTAGGGCAGAGCTAAGATAATCTTAAGAGAAGATGCGATAAAGGATATGCATAGCTTAGGCCCATATCTAGTATGACCTCAGATAGAGTTGATTGGAAGGCAAGGATCCATAATCGACCCCATTTAGTTAGGAAATGGCTTCTTCTTGTTGTTGTTGTAAAACATCAATGTATTAGCGAGGAGAAAAAAAGACGGTTTTTTTTTTTTTTTTTTTGAGGGGGAGGGGAGGGTTTGGGGAGAATAAATGATCAATGGGCAGGGAATCAGTATTGGAACAAGAAGGAACTCAAACAAGAAAGAGAAAATGAAGTGACATATACTAAACAACAAATCTTTGCCACAGTCAATGTATCCTTCTCAGCCATTCTCCCTGAAATCTGCTTAGTGTTTGGAAAGAAGAAAAAAAAGGGACAGCTGAAGAGTCATTAAACAGAAAATTTTCCTCCTAGAACTTTCCTTCTGCTTTGAACCATGTTTCCATCCAAGGAACTTCCAATATTCTACACACGCTTTGAAAAGAGCATATCCATGATCGACTCACATGACCTATACTGAAGAATTTAATCCCAGGTATCTCCTGCATATTATGAAACCATGCTTAATATCCAATATTCCAGTGAGCATAACAAATCTTCCATACAGCATTGACCTTGATCTCAGATTTCCACTGTTTTAAGTTCATCAGTGGCAAATTCCATGAGCACAAGAGACATCAGACATCCATCATATAGGTCGAACATGAAGTAATGTCATGATTAGAATATAGTCATGGGAACTTCAACCACAACTAAAAAGTGGGGATTAGATATCTTCACCCACCACCTTCAACACTTCAATTTTTCCAAATCAATGGATATATTTACTTAATCCTCCTCACTGCTTGACAAGCCACTCATATTTAAATCCAACTGCATAAGTAGAGAAAACATCTCCATTGTTTTTAATTTTTCCCCCCTAACGGAAGAAGTAAAATGCTGGACTAGCCTGAATGCTTTTCACACCAGAGTTACTATTTTGATATCCCAGGAAAGGTACAAGTATATATGGGATTAGCCACCAAACGAAGAACACACTAAATGTGGCTCTACTAAATGAGATGTTCGTAGGTATTAAGAGCCCTCCAAGCATAATCAAATGAAGTGATTGAAGCTCCCACCCCAATGGATGTAAGTTATATGCATTCAAAACCATGATGAAGTAAAATTTTAAGCACGGCCATAATTAATTATGAGCACTAACCATGTTAAAAATGAAGTCACATGGAGAAGTGAGATTCATTAATACATCAAGGATCAAAATTGTAGGTTGAAAATTCAAAAGAAAAATATTAGTTATGTTTTGTTACAACAAACCTTGTAGAAACAACTAGTCCCAAAGGGGCATGTCCCATTTCCAAAGTCAAAGTACCTGCAGTCAATAGACCTGCCAAAAAAAGGCATATTAGTTCCAAACTTGATAGCCAATGATGAAGATGTTCCACACAGACCTATCCAAACCCATTTTGGTATCCCAGCGGAGATGAACCACATCTAATTGGGTTTCAGTCCAGTAGGATATTAGTAACTTACTTTGGGATTGTCTTGTAGACACTAAGTGTGATTATTTGTGGTTACTTTTTTCCTGTTAAGCGGTAGATGATGATAGGAGTTATTAGGAAGTCAAATACTGACACTTTTAAAGTTTGTTCACTTTCTGTTCTGATTTCAATTAGGGTTTGGGGTCTTTAAAGTTCAAAAAGAAGGTTTTAACTTGTAAACAGTGAAGTTAGAATAGAACGGAATGCTGAGTTTTCATTTGAGTAGGCCAGTGTGGTGTCTGCAAGCTCCCCCACCCCCTTCTTATGTTATTTCCTCTCTCCCTACAACTTTTGGTTCAAATACTTTGTCATTTGAATTCCTTTTTTAACTTAGACTCGGATATTATTGCTAACTTACATTGTCAAGACTACTTTGTAATGATCTGTGTCCCTTCTACATTATTGACCATCTATCACTCTATGAACGATTTCATATTAGGGATCCCTTCCTACACAGCATCTCCCAGGCATGAACTAATCAATGCTTCAGGAAAACCTAAGCATCTAAACAACCACTTAACAATCTTGCGACTGAGACATTCCAAAGACTGTTATGAGATACACCTAATAGAATAAGCGGTCAAGCTAACATTCAAAATAATTGATTAACCATCAATATTCCTAAAGATTGTATAACTTGACTCATATAATGGACCCTTCAATGAGGACTGATTAGTTATGATGTACCTATATATTGGAAAGTATCAACCAGAGGCAAGCAAACAAGGACCTTCCATGAACCAGCTAAGTTCAAGTAGGTCAGAATAGGGTGTTGAGTCCACTTGAGAGGAAGGGTTACCTCGCAATTAGGATTTGACTATTGGGTATAGACAAGAGTGATGGGGAAGCTAACAGTGAAGGTGAGGCTTCGTGAAAGAGGTCGGCTTGAGTGCTGAATTTGAAATTCCAGCAAATCAGGGTATGGCTTTTGGGTTTTGGAAAATGAAGCTCTGCTTTAGCATTTAGGATGGGAATGTTGCTTTGGTGTTGAGATCAAGGTCCGATAGGGGTGTCCCGGCTATTCAATTCAAATATTGGACAAAGTTGGTGGCTGGATTGTGAGCTCTGAAAATTAGGTCTTCCCTTCTTTTTCTTTTCTTTTTTCCTTTTTTTCCCTCGAATAACTAGTAGGTTGAATTCTAGGGTTTCAATGGATGGATTGGGTGGCACACTGGAACAAGTAAGGGGATTTGTGAGAGGATGTTGTGGTCCACATATGGAAGGACTTAATGGATGGAACGGAAGTAATTGGACAATTGCAAAATTACATAAATACTACCTGAAGGATGTACAAGGAACCTTAAGCTTTACGGGTAATAGGAGAAGAAATGGGGCTAGGGGTTGTCTATAACTCACTGTAGTTGCAAGATATCCTTGGCTCTGGCTTGTCACTTGACCTATTTGATGAAAAACTAAAGGAAACTCAAGTAATTGAAGGACTTCCTTCAATCAATTTGAGAGACAGCTTGAATTAAAACCTCCTGGCACTTTCCATCAGGAGGAATCAAATGCTTCTACACCAACCCCACCAGAGTTCAGATCCAACACCAAACTGAGCTCTCACAATAAGAAAGAAGGCAGCAGCAATTTGAGTTTGGATCCCCTCCCTATAACCCTCTTCACCTCCAATATGGCCATAGGCCTATGCCCCACATAGCTTGGGAGTTGTACCCCCAGCAGGTTGAATCTTTTGCATCTTGAAAGGGTTTTAACCATAGTTTGAAATTTTGTCAGGTCGAGACACCAAGATACCAAAATTTCAGGCAAAACATGGTACGTACCATGTTTAGGTTGCATGTTTTGGTGGGTTATGGGTCTGATTTTTGGTGTATACACTAATTTGAGGCAAATAAACACAATGGCAATGTGTTTTTTTTAACTAAACCTAACAAAAAGTGGTCTTCTTGATATGCAAATGCTCAGTGTATGCGGATGAAACTAGATCATGTATTTTCACAAATCTAAACATGGATATACAAGAAAACGTTGAAAATTCATTAAGATGCAAGAACATATATTGAGCAGTAATCAAATCTCAATTACAAATTAATTTTACAATTACGCCCCCTTAAAATTCTTGAAATTTCACCAAAACACCGAAAATTCAGTCAATTGACTCAATTTTGTTTCAGACAATGTTTCCACTCAGTAGGCTCAAAACGACCTAGAAGCCCCAAAACGTGGGTTGGACAGTACAAATCTCTTGATTGACGAGCCTTGAAAATTTTGACTAAAACCATACAACTGAAACGAGTCAGAGAATTAAGTGCAACAAGAACTAGCAAAATTTAACCAGATCCAGAGGTCAGTGAGAATGCTTGACCCAATCACTCCCAAAAACCAATTCTTTCAAGAGAATAAACAAAACTGTAATCTACAAGCCACTGTGTTTTAACCCTAAGTTCTCTTGCTGCAATTCAATTCCCCCCCCCCTTCTCTCGGGGTGTGTGTGTGTGTGTGTCTCAGTATGCGTCTGCTGGTGCAGTCACTAAAATTTAGTAGAAGTGAAAAAAGAGAGTGATCTGACAAGAAATATAGATTCCAGTAGGACCCAGATGATACCTGAGTTTTTCTTTATAGCTGTCAATGATCTCCTGCTTTTCTTCCTTTGTTGAATACCAAATGACACTGGGAATGACAAAGTATGAAAGCTTGCGGCATATAGGGCATGCCCTCAGTGCAGTATTAACATCCATACCAGAGGATGGGGAACTACTACGCCAATTTCTGATACAAGATATGCAAAAGGGATGATCACACTCCGATAGCAACCCAAACTTCCGTTCAGCAGCAGTAGGCTTTGAAAGCACACGATCTAAACAAACACTGCACTCTATTTCTTGACTATGTTTCAATGCCTCAAGGTGTCTTTTCTTTCTTTCACATTCAATTATGTGCTCGACTCTTTCATCAGGTCTATATGGATTCAAGCAATGTTTTCCACATGTGGCACATAGGTCCCCATGAATATGTGGGCATTTTTCACCACGAGGACAGATACCAGCAGCAGCAAATGAGCATATAGGCCGATCAGCAGGTTCACTGATTGTGGAATCCCCACCATTCCCATCATAGACGAAGTTATGATCTCTAGTGTCTTGAATCCATGCAGGTCTATGGGGAGGGAAAAATGGTCTGCTCAAAGCCGACAGCTCTGTTGGAACACAAGGGACTTTAGTTGTTTCCCCACTGAAGAATGTTCTAGAAGGATGAGTCACTTGAACAGCGTTGGAACCTGGGTGCTGGCAAGAGTTTGTTGATGATGATGAAACTGAAGTCTGTGGACGAGAAACTTTAATATGATCATAACGGCATCGACTGCCGTAAGAGCACACTCCCCTCTGATAGAAGGTGCACACCTGTTATGATAAAATGGTACAAAACAATGGTTACAACATATGAATGCCATCCACTGAAGAAGATTCATCGAATGAAGCAAACAGAGTAAGACAATTACATTGTTTTGTTGGTCCTTCCAGTCATGAGAAAACTCACAATGTTCCCCTTTCAAACATGCTCCATGTACATAGAACTTGCAAAGAATCCTGAGGGCATAAGACATGAGCATTCATTGAGAGGAAACTAATTTTCGACTAAAAAAATATAGATATCAAATAAAATGTATTAGAGAAAACAATTAGGCCTTGTGGGGACTAATGGAGGCAGAGATTGCAACATAAGAAACACAAATCCCTCCTCCAAAAAAAAATAAAAATTTCACAAGCTTAGATTTGGAAGACTCAATCATAACAATAACAACAACAATTTTAGTCTTTTCTGAAATAAATGGGGTTGGCTACATGGATACTTGCCTTTCAATCAGCTTTTTAAAGGCCTCCGTTGAACATGGTCGTACCACCTCAATCAACTTTCTTGTAGCTTATCATTCATCGGAGCTACTGCAAGTCCAGCTCTAATGTGATCATTCTTTACCTTATCCTTCTTAGTTTTTCCACTCATCCATCTTACCTTATCCTTAAGTAGCTTTGTAAAATAAAACTAGAAGATATTATTTCCACAAAGGGATAGGTCAACAAATTCCAAAAACTCAATCTAGTCCCAACTCCCAAATCTTCTCCATCTAAACCAACTGGTTTTGGGTTAATCCTAGGAATCATACCTATACCGATTCCCCTGATCTTGAGAAAAACTCATCCATGAGTTTCGTGAAAATGGGAGAATTAGCAACAATTGACTAGAAACCACAAATACCAACTTTGGGCAATGATCCACCACATCTCATTTTCATCCATTACAATCCTCTGATAGTCTTTAACAAATGAAATCTTTTCCAGGGAATCTAATCTTGGACTTTTCACAGATGAAAACAGACCATCAATCAATTGCAATTGGAAGCTTGACCAGACAGTTCACTTCATTGGATTGTCATTGGCTACCAGTAATCAATCTTCAAATATTTTATCACACATGATATTGTAGCATAGAAATAGAGTCGAATATTAGTAAGCTCCCAACATGTCTTCGAATTAAAAGGTTTTGTTTGCAATGTATGGAACCCATCATCAATTGAAAAGAGTAAATTATATCAATAAACCTCCATAATGTAGCGGGTTAATGACAACAATGGCAGAACAATTTACTGGACAGAAAACCAAAGTGAAGAAAAACCGTGGCATAAAGAGAAAGTAGAATAAGAAAAGAAGAAAAGGGGAGATTCTAAAGGGAAAGAAAAATAAGAAACTAAAAAATAAATGAGAGAGGCGGTTAATTCTGGAAATACCTAAATGATCTATAAAATAAAGTTGGGAAGCAGTTTAGAAATAAAGAGAATAAATAAAAGAGGATTGTTGGAGGGAGCCACCTTTTTAAAAAAAAAATCTTCTACACACTATTTCATGATTAAGTTTATTTATTCTCTGGTGCCATAGAATGGTGATGAGGGCAAGAGCAATGAAGACCTCATGCTGGAGATCAAAGTAAGAGTGGGGTTGGGAGGTAGGAATGAAACATATGGGAGTTGGAGAACCACAAAGGGTTTTCAGTTCCTGGTAGGAAAGCAATCTGGGTTGGGATTTCATCGAGGAATCAAAGGGTAGGGGTGGTCATTGGGAGTGGATGAGTGAAGAAGATTGGGGAATGAATGATTGGTGGACGTAGTGGGAATCAATTGAGCTTTTTCTTCATTGTAATAATAGCACGATAGAAAGATACAGACGTGGAAAAAAGAAATTGATGGAAAGAAAACAGATCCTTCAACTCTGCTATGAAAATTGGTGGAGAGTAGTGCACAAGCAGAGCACATAAGCTATTCAAACCATGACTACTCTATTCTAACCAATCTATCACCAATGATGGGGAATTACATAATATAGAAAGAACAATAAGACTCCCAAAATAAAAGACCAACTCTCTAGCTAGGAAACTATTCAAATAGGAAACTCATTAAGAACGAGAAAACTTCGAAAACCAAATATCCTACTAACAAACTTCTAAGATAAACAAACTAATTTTCATAAATTAAACATAAAACAAAATAAACAAACATAATATAAACCAAAAGACGTTAATTCCCGAAACAACATAAATTCCTAAAATACTATTAAATTCCAAAAAGTCAATCTGGGCCTGGTTCATCTTCATCCCAATACCCAATAGGGTTTAAGTCAATCCAAGGTAGTCCAACTACATCAATTATATCATGAAGCATTGGAAATATGAAATATTATAGCTTATGCATATCTCTGAAAAAGAAGGAAACTTAGACTAAGAGTTTCTTCTTCTCTCCAATTCAACTCAACCAAGCTTTTACCAATCATACTGTATCACACACCCATATCCTGTTTTGCCGTTCATAGTGTTTAACCCATCCTTTTTCTCTTCAAGAACAAGGGAAATACTTTTAGGCTAACTGTTGCCATTGTTTCTTCCAAAATACATGTTACTAATAAAATTATAATCTGCACCTGTTAAAAATGTATAATTTAGTATAGCATCATGTGGAGATAAAGAGAAAGAAGCTCAGCATGTAAGTGAAAATCCAAAGTAACAATAAAACAAGGTCATCAAGTATAAGGACAATCAGTTCCTATTCAATTTACCATCAAAACCACTTGGCTTAAACATCCATTTTGAATTCAAGAAATATGTAGAAATGAAGAGGAATTAATTCAATTGCAGAAATACGACATTTAAAATAAAAAAAAAAAAAAAAAAAAAGGAAAAGGACAATTTCATCAAGCAGATGCGTTTAATTACTAACAGAACCGTCGGCGAACAAAACAACACAAAATTAAAGATGAATTAAGGAGCAATAACCGGATTGTATCTGAGAAAAAGTTTCTCCGTAATATATTTAAGCTAAGTTTCAGCTCCAATGAACAATGAGAAATCAAAAAGAAACGTTTACCTCTTCGACATGGAGAGTTTGTAGAAATGAAAACTTCCGTTATTCGCGCAGCTAAACGTGTATTGAAATCAAACTGAAATGAAATTGAAAGTGTTGGTAAACAGAGGGAAAGAATTCATGGAATATTTTCGCTTTTATCAAAAAGAGGAACCACCGAAGCTCCCTCGGTCTTGCTCCTCCTGAATTTCTAGGGTTTTTGGTGGCTAATTGAAATTTTTTGTTTTAAGGATTAAAAAAGAATTAAAGGAGATGACCACTCATTTTGAAATCGTTATTACTAAATTATCCTTGGCAAATATACCTTCTTACACTATAATTTTATAAAAGGGGTGTTTACGGATGAGGGCAAATTAGTAAATGGAAGTCGAAATGTTTAAACAGCGGTCATGAAGTTTCCGATATTCATGCCTTCCGGTAGAGGCCTGGAATGAGCTTGTACGGACCGACAGGGCGAGCGCCGTTGTCGTGAGTCGTAACCGGTGACCAACAGTCACCCGTCACACACCTTTTTTTTTCTTTTTTTTATTTGGTGGAGCTTTTGAGGAAATTAGTTTGACTTTTGACTTAAAACTATGACCCGTCCACGGAAATTCCACCGCTCAATCTTTCTTTCATGTCCAAATGTCGGAAGGTTTGGTTCGGTTTTGTTCCTCCATTTTTTATTAATATATTCTAGAGTTTTTTTACGTGTGGGTCCTTAATAGACACAAACTAACGTTGGGTCCCCAAAATGCAACATATTACGTATGAATCCCAAGCAAATTAACACTGTTAACTATAAACAAATCAAACTTGAAAGGACTAAAGTGTCCCTCAGGTTATTTAATACATTATATTAATATATGATTTTAAAAATAGATAATTGATTATTAAGCATTAATTATATGGTTTAAAAATTATAATAGCACAATGTATTAAATAACCTAAGAAACATTTTAGTCCCTCAAATGTTTGAAATTTAAACATACTTAATGGCGATTAACGGTGTTAGTCTGATTAGGATCCACATATAATATATTGTATTAAGGGGACTTAACATTAGTTTGTGGTCGACTAAGATGACTCAATTGTAAAAAAAATCTATATTGTACACATGGTACAATTTATATCGTGAATTATGTGATTCCTGTATACTTTCTACCACACAATAGAAGCGGGCATAATTTACTTGAGTGTTGGTAAGAGTAGGGTTCCTAATGGACCTCACTTGAGGGCCTCTCTTTTTTTATAGTGGCTCTCCTCCGGTGGTGGAAAAGTGTGAGAAGAGCATATCCCCAGACTCATTTATCTTTCGAATTTAATGAAATATACAATAAATAACGTCTTATAGTATGTGATTAAAAATTCAAATCATTTAGAATTAGGGCAAAGTTGATAGCCACCAGTGTGTGTTTAAATAATAAAAGAGTTAACCTAAAGGTGTAGTGCAGCTAATGCGTCCCTATAATTTTAACTAATCCTCTGTACATGGATTAATAACCTATGTATTCAAAGGGCAGAGCTCCCCCAATTTTAAAAATTTTCTCAACAAAAATCCCTTTTATTTTTTTGGTCACCTGACCTCTTTCCGTTGCAAAATATCTACACTTGCCTCTTGCCCCTTTCTTTATTGGAAAAAAAATTTAAGGGTAAAAATAATGGGTAAAAAGGTCATATGCTCCCTTTCAATATTGAACATTGGCTCCACGCCTCTTTTTTTTTTTTTTTTTTATATATATTATATATATATATATATATATATATTTTTTTTTTTTTTTTTTTTTTTTTTTTTTTTTTTGCACCCTTCATATTTTGTCATGTAGTGAACAGTAAAATGCTACACTTCATTAGGTTTGTGCTAAGGAAGAGAACATTTTTATCAAGAGGAGCTCATGAAATAATTATTTTTCCTCTAATCAGTGTCCATGAATTTCTAGCAAAAGAGAAAGTGTATATGAATACGTTCATAGCTTGACACCAACTTAGGTTACACTTTACCTTCTTTTTTTCTGGTCATCAGTGGGAAGTTTATCATTCTTGGGTACTTCCTCCAAGCTTGTCTTTGCCCAGAATGGTGGAAGTCAGAAGCAGAGATGCTCAACACTGATAAGGAGACTTGATGCCCATGATCCACCTGCTACATATCTGTCGCACACAATGATAAGCTACAACTAGTTATGTGATGTTATAAGGTGCTACAAACATTGAAACCTCCAGTTGGGTTTCTGCCTCAATCGGTCTTAAGTCTGCCATAGTCTAATGATAAGGAGAGTAAGCAAAGGTCATGAGATTGGCCTTCATAGAACCCATGAAGCTGGAAACCAATACACATAATTGCTGCAACTGGCACTGTCAACCACTGTGGAAATCATTTAAGAGGAAGTGAAATGTTTTCAGAGCAGGACACTAGCTATCTATATACATTCTTATATCATTCCTACCTGTTTCCTATACAAATATTTGACAAAATATTACAAGCATTAATGGCTATCTTACAACACATTCTTCCCATTACACATCCAGTGTCATGTCTGCTACGGGTTGATCCATTTCCGGCAAAATGAAACGGATGTGCTACTTTCATGAAGCAGATCCCTTGGTTTCCTGAACGTCCAACTCATGCTCTGCAATCATAATACATGAATCTGCTTCGAGAGATGAGATTGTACCCTTTTCCTTTGATAAGATTTCTTTGGGTGATGTCAGCATGTCAGTTGTGCATTGCACATCAGGCACGATGCCAACCTGATCTATGTCATGAAGTGCTGGTGATAAGTATTTTGCAACTGTGACGAAAAGAGCTGACCCATCATGCAGCTCTGTCACACTCTGTATCAACAAAGAGGACAATAAGCAGATTTTGAACAGCGATTAAGACAAGTTCACAGTAGGGGCAATCCAAAGAAATTAAATAAAACACTAACAGGTGATTGTTCTTTGACTTTGTCTTAAAAGAATTGCAACCAAAACTTATAAACCTTCCATTAAAGATCATGAGCAATAGCTGCTCTAGTGTTGTAGACACACAAGTAGAGCAAAGATATAATTGATTTTGATTTGCTGGAATTTATCATATTGCTGGCTTGCTGCCCTCATGACTAACCTGAACTATCTACATACTTCAGATGGAGATTTTGAACCATAATTGGACAAAGAATATCATAAAAATCAAGTATTTCACATCCCTTGGAAGGATGGTCTTAACAATAACTCACTCAGCATGTAGAGATGCAGCATCCTTACACATCTAAATCACGTCTCCCCATTAGGAATAGCGATTAGTAAATATCTTGGGATAGTTAATGAGGATACCTGAATTTTCCCTTTCCCAAATGTTTTGTGCCCAATGAGGATAGCTCGGCCATTGTCATGCAATGCCCCTGCCAGTATCTCACTGGCACTTGCACTCCCTTCATTTACCTGAATATGAAAAATAGATTTAGCACTTCAAGAGTTGCAAAATTCATAACTTTAACATGCCTTAACACATCAATCGGTTACCAAAAGACTAAAGATTTAATTAAATTATTACAATGTGATCAAACGAAGTTGAAGATCATTTTGGTGAAGAATCTGATGAGTTAGGGAATAGAAAAACTAGACCAAGAAACCAAAATACTAAGAAACACTGAAGAATTTTCATTGAAATTCAGAGAAACATTATAATTTCTTAACAAGTAAACATGAGACTAAGTAAGAATATGTCATTAGATGATATCTCATACAATTAGGGTTTTAAATTTGGAAGGGGAAGAAAAACACATTAATGAATATACTGGAGCTAAAAGAAATAAAGCTTGAGCGAAGTTATTGAGCATATTGGCTACTGAGACAGAGAAATTAAAGTCACTAATAGTTTAAAAAGAAAAAAACCCAAAAAATTTGGTAGCCAGTTGATTAACTGAAAATGTTTCAAGTTTGTTTCACAAGATCCAAGTTACATGATGCTAACAGTTTAAATTAATGCAAGTGAAACTTACAAGAACAACAAGAGGGTCATGCGTTAAAGCATGACCATTCACCATATTAATGGGCAGCATATTCCCATCCCTATCAATCGTATTCACCAGGATCTCATCTCCATCTAGCCACATTTGTGCGACATCTAGTCCAGCTTTTACCAAACCCCCCTGTGAACGGGACAAATATTAGATTTATCCCAACTCATTCTGGTGGGAGATTGTGTTAATTTGGCATCCCACATAAGGTAGACTAAAAATTAACAATTCAAATATGAAAAAAAAATAGAATACAGAAGACATCAAGGATATTTTAAGACATCAATTTGCAAAAATGAGGGATGCTGACTTACTGGATTATTACGTAGATCTAGTATGTATGACTGTACACCCTGGCCCTCCATTTCTTGAACGACATTTTCCATTTCAGCAGCAGCAGTCTGATTAGGAAGAAAACCAAGAAGCATTGGCTAATAATGAAATTAAAAACATATCAATCAAGTGGCAAAACATTTTCCTTCTTTTTAATTAATTATTTACTTTTCTTTTCTTTCTGGTTTTTTTTTTTTTTGGGGGGGGGGGTGTTGGCATTTGGGGTAGAGGGTGTAAGAATCAAACCATATTCCAGTATCAAAACAATTAACTCTTCAAATTTTCCTGACTTACATGAAATCTCTGATAATTTTAAATATAAAATGAGTTAAAATTTTCAGAAATAATTACCTGAGAGAACGCTAACAGCTTCACATATCCAGTTTTGGTTAGATGACCATCCGGAGTTCTGTGAGGGATGACTGCGAAGGATATAGGGGAAAGCTTAATGCGCTCACGAGGTAATTTGACCTAATAAGTACAAATGGCACATTCACTGTTAGATTCACCAACCAACCTTATAAGAAAGAAACCAGCACAATGTAATCTCAACTGCATACTGGGTCAATTCAGAACTAAGTCAACCCTAAAGCTGGATAGAGATCCAACATAAAGAGAACAAACAGATACCTCTCTGAAACCTGAATCACTTCCAAAAGCTTTGCCCTATTAAAATAATAATAAAAGAAAAAGAGAAGAAAAAGTTAGCCATTATGTACACATAGCATTAAAGTTCTTGTTCATGAGTTGCTAATTAAGTAGTTCTCTCCTGCAGACAATAAGCATTTAACTACTGGAGTAAAATCAACCAATGGACTGAAAGCTAATTAATACAAAAGGTGAACCCTAGACCCTTTTTCAATTCTTTGAGTGATTTTTGTGGTTTAATCAATTAGAAAGTTTCCTAATTTCATTATTAAGTTGTTAAGTTGATCTTTAAGAAAGGGGACGAAATCCTGTAAAGTTATTTTGGAAAAAAATAGTCATATTACATAGGACCAATTCAACCTAGGAATGGACTTGTGGTGCCTAGATGCCCAAGAAGGGTTATAAAAGTCGAGTGTTAAGTATGGATGGTGGGGAACCTCACCCACTATCCAAGAGTATAAAAAGAAGTCTAATGTGAATGAAATGATATGCAGGGATCTAGTATGATCTGAAAGTGACAACGGAGTACCAAAATATCACAATTGAGGACAATAGAGATACTTTACAGTTCAGATACGTACAGGTGAGGGGACTTCGAGTATAGCAGCTAATAGCTCTGCATGTTCTCCTAATATTGTTTACAACATCATTTGCCTTTGATATTCCTATGTTTATGTAGAAATAAATGATGCATTTGTAAATTCTTAAGCATAGTGAGGCATTCTAAGTAAGATTAATAAAGTAAAATAAAGAACTGAAACTGAAGATTTATCGAATGTCTAGTTCAAGAAAAGGAAAAGAGAAAGATAATTAATTTTCACTTCACCAACAGAGAAAAGGCATAGGGATTCTATCAATTTCCAACTCACCAGAGTTGGGGATATGGTGAGGACTGGAAGTGAAGCTCAGCAGAAAAAGTGAAGGAGAACTAGGGGCTTAACAAAAATGTAAAGTATAGAAAAGCATAGAGAAAGAACCTATTACTACCTCCAGTGGGGCAAAAGTACCGGGTGAGGTACACAAAGTTTAGGGCATGAACTTCCTGCTGTTGAAATGATCGACTTTGGAGGATAACAATTTCCCTGATGACTTGGTACCCAGCAAGTGTGTCATTTCACCCTCCTCGAGATACTGATAGATCCTTATAGATCCCCAAGACTGGTGTATTTTCTAATGTCCATCCTTTCCAGGGTTACAATGCTGGGCACAAAGAGCAGATTGACTATTGTATGTACTTAGATTTTGATCCTCATTGATCCATAGAGTTACAAAGTAGTGTATCCTCACCTCTACAGAGTTGGTGGTAAGCCACTTGGGAAACAGACAAAGAAAAGCCAAAGAAAAAGAATAACAAATAAACAATGTCTCCATTGTTTAAGTATTATCCATGCCAGCAAATGTTGATTAGTTATAGATACCAGATTAACAAATTATGATTACAACATGCTCATAGATGATTATCCAGCAAAGCATGGTTCTTTACATTCATGAACATGATATGAACTATGTTCTTTCTCACTTACTTCACCTTACAGTTTATGATTATTTTTCAGAGCATACAACTGTCAAGTGCTAGTGCAATGATTGTGTCAAGATAGCCAGATGGAAGGATGTCGGCTCCTCTGAGTAGACAATCAGAGAGAGATCAGATATTTTGATGCTTATACACATTTTGAGATTGTCTAATAGAGATAATAGTTTTGATGTAAGTGCACAAACATGAACTCAAAGGTGTACTAGAGGATGTACGTTACAGTACGACATGGCTAATACCAGAGTTTGCAGATGTCAGTGAACAGAACCAACTGACTCACCCTGGTAGCAACTCTTAATTCAAGAGCATCATTACTTTTAAAAACAAAGGAGAAAAGGATTGTCATTTACCCTGTGAACTTTTACTGTAACAGTTGTTCCAGCATTCCCTCGAAGCTTTTGTGCTGCTGCTTCTCCATCAAAACCTTCAAGCGTCTCTCCTGAAACTCCAGAGGTTATAATTAAGATCTATTTGACACTAATGTTTCTACTCAGAATTTTCTATGCATTGCTCAAGATGTCCTTATGAACATTTTGAATAACAAAAATCTAAGTCAGGAATGTCACCCTTCCCACAATAATAGATCACAAACTAAAACTGCAAAGGAACCCCCACAGAAAAGTTAATATATAATAATAATAACAAAAAGTTCTGATACAACTTCTACAAAATATTACGGTGCTCTAAAACCAGAAAGAGATCAAAAGAAAGCAGCGGATAGGCTACCAAAATTCTTATATAGTATTTTCTTTGAGAACAAGTAATGCTTGGTCCAACTTGATTGAAGGTAGATTGAGAAAAATGATAAGCTGCTGATGCATCCACTTCTTAATCAGGGAGTCAACATACCATGCAATGAAGAATGTGTCAATTGGCTTACAGTAGTTAATGAAATTTTTGAGTACTATGATGTGCTAAACAAGAAGAAGTTGGGATCCTGTCTGTACACTTGAGAGAAAGAGCACGGAAGGAAGAGCCTCAAAAAGAAACTCCAAAATTTTCTGATTGCCAATAGTTAAATGGAAGAAGATTGAAGAAGACAATCTTCACAAGAACTTCTTGCCCAGCAGCTATCAACGAGACCTTTATCAAAGGTTTCAACAATTGAAGTAATGATCTTGTACCGTTGATCACTACATTGATGAGTTAAATGATTTACAGCTCAACATAACATGCTTATTCCAAAATACTTGGGGGGATTTAAAGTAGAAGAGATTCAGCAAAGAAGCACTCTGCAATTGGATCATTAATAGTTGCAGCAAGTCATCAATAAGAGCAGCAAATCAGAATTAGAAGGTGCAAATACTAGGCAATCCAGTCAAAGGTTTGGTGCCAAACTTGGATCAAATGACACAGGAACTGAGTAGGTCTTGATGTCTTATTATCCAATCTTACCCAATTATGACAGTTAATGACTGGGTTATGAAGGGAATCCCAAAATCAAAGTTCAAGTGAGAATGAGCAAACTAGCGAGAATCTGGGTGTCAAGTCAGGATCATCCTTTTAACTGAGTTTGTTCCAATCTCAGAATTCCAATCCTTAGTTTTGTGGTTGCATCATTTTGGTATTGGAGCACAACAGAGTCTTAAGATGGCACCTAGCCACAGAGGTAGTAAGCTAGCTATATAACAGAATCTCTCCTACATAAGCAAGAGTTAATTTGCAGAAAGAATAAAGGAATCATAAGAATTGCCACATAACCCGAAGAAGTTGATAAAAAGAATCTAAATGTAACTAAGACTCAACATTGGACTTGAAACTGAAAGAAAATTTTGAAGAAATCTGCAAACCTACCATCGATCTCAATTAACTCATCTCCTTCATGTATACCAGCTCGTGCAGCTGGGCTTCCCTCTACACAAGACAGAACAACCTACAGTTGCAAATTTATATGAAATACATATGTATGCCAATCATATCTCATGTTTCAAATGCACAAACTAAGAATATCAAGTTGCTGTTGCAGTGTTAGGATCTGACTTACTCACTTGAGGACTTAAAGGCAAACAGTTGAAAGAAACGAGTATGCACAACGATTCCAGCCAAGTTATCAACTGGATTTTGTACTTATCATGCCATGAGAGGTGGCCCATTGGAAATGCAAGTTATTAAAATATTACATACACTATATGTAGACATGTGGGCAGGAGAACTATAATTTTGGCCATCTAAATACATATGTCCTTAGTTTCTCACATACCAAGCGCCCAGAACGTGGATCAGCATTTATGAAGAGACCAACTCCTTGCAAGTTTCCATCATTTCCTATTCTGAAACTTTGATATTCCTGAAAAACCCCAAAAAAAGATGTAGCAAGAAGGGAAAAAAATACAAATTATTAGATTGCTCAAGGAAAAAGGCTCTCGCTAAAAGCCATCTATTTAAAGCTACTTAATATAGCAGGGATGAGGTTAAAAAGAAGTGCCTTACAGAGGAAAAATCTAATACAAGTATACAACTTTATTGGTTAATCAAGTCACCTTCCTGCTTCACTCTTGAAAAAATATCTCCATATTTGTTTTGAGTCAATTACGTACATACAGTAGGCAATTACACAAACCTTTGGGCTTATGATCCGGGTAAAAGGATCACCAAGAGTGGAAAGCATTCCGCTGATCTTGCTATAAGCTGCATCCGCTGATTTCAGTGGAAATATCTCCACCATTGTTTGTTGCAGTTTCAGGTCCCAGTCTACATATGTCAATCGACCATATTTTCATGAACACTTCAATTTGTATCTTTCTATACAAAACAAATTAAGAAGGCGAGCGAAGGAAAGAGGAACAATAGAGGGTGTATGACAAGAAGATTGGTTACCTTGATGATTAAAAGTTGGATCTATGAAGCTTTCCCGTATCAAGCCCCATGCCTCAACAAGAGTCCTTTGAACGGTATTTACCTGATCATAACCCCATAACCAACCAGAAATTCATATTCTACAACAGTTCGTATTAAGTTTAAGCCATTTGATACAGCCAATTTAACGCAACGACTACTCACACTAACAGAAATCGGAGAATAATTAAAATCACTACCTCAGGAGCTCGAGAAACGGGAAAAGCAACAGTGAGAGACTCAGCTAGAGCGGGAGAATCACAACAAACAGAAATAACAGCAG
Source organism: Hakea prostrata (assembly GCF_041222555.1). Lineage (NCBI taxonomy): Eukaryota > Viridiplantae > Streptophyta > Magnoliopsida > Proteales > Proteaceae > Hakea > Hakea prostrata. The sequence continues at coordinate 48,134,622 of NC_142609.1, read as the reverse complement.
TTACCGCAGCAGCAAAACTAAATAAGCTTCTTCCAACCGATTCAACCAAACTTCGATCCAGTACATTCCTCTTAACTTCAACAACTTGATAATTTCTTTCGAGACATCTTTTCTCAGAACAAATTCTAAATCCACCACGTATCAACGAACTGGAACCAGACAATCTCCTCCTACTTTTGGGGATAAAGCAAGAAAATCGGCATGAATCAAAAGATCGAAGCTTAGTCGTTGAGAATTTGCAAGGAACAGAGGAGATACATGGGGTATTGAGATCCAAATTAGGGCACACAGCTTCCATTTTAGCTGGCCAAAGTTTAGATTCATGTGCTCATATGCATTATCTAAAAACCCAGAACAAGTGAAAACATGAAGACGACGCTTGAGTGTTACAGAGTACCGTAGCTTGGAAGGAAGAACGAGAAGAAGAATCACGACTGTATCACAAAGATTCTCGTGGTGCCCACTTGAATGAGTTGAATCTATTGATTTGTGGCTCCAATAGCCTTGCTATCTACAGAAATGACTACACGTGGGTGGTAACTGGAACCGTATGAATCGTAGAGACTAGAGAGTTGTCGATAAGTCGAGCTACCAGCGCAACGGGCCTAACCACCACTCGCTTATTTTTGAAAGATCGCTGGCGGCGGCGGGAGCCACACCGCTGGGGTTAAGTGCTTAATGCGCAGCAGTGTGCTATTTAAGGTCAAGATCGAAATCTAAGGTCAACATTTTACTTTCGACCGCGGTCGCAGGTGCTACGCAATAAAAGCACAGCACTGAAATTCACTCCACAATTCTTCATGTCTCAACCATGGCCACAGGTGCTACGCAATAAATGTGCAGCACTGAAGTTCACTCCACAATGCTTCATCATTGTTCGGTATCAGCCGTGCTAATGGGTGGGAACAAAAAGTGTTGTAAGTTCCACCACGATCCTATCTGGGCTCAACTTGGAATATAAGCGCCAGATTAGACCAATTTACTATAACTTATTCCATTATCTTTGGAATATTGATATCAAAGCTGATATCACATCAAGAGTTTGAATCTCAAAAAGGGCTGTATCTACCCAAAAAATAAATTAATTAAAAAAAACAAAATGCAAGTCACTTGGAGAGGACTAATTGCTGTAGTTCCAATCATCTCCCCCAACGGCTGTTGATCACAAATTATAGGGAGACCAAAAGGATTAGGTGATAGGATTTTTTTTTACATATTTATTATTTTTTACTTGTGAACCTTACAAAATTTGTGATTGTAAAGTGATCGAGGGAGATGATTTACAGTCGATACTAGAGTGGAAGTGTTAAGACAATGACTATAGAACCATGATTGTACAATCTTAACGTTATGTATAAAGACACGATTTACATTATTATTATTGTTATTTTTTTTTTTTTTTTTTTTTGAAAAGGTAATTTTTTATATATTGGGATACGGTTGATTATTTCTCAATTCCATCTATTTTTTCTTTCTAATTTTATCTGGTAGAAAGGCCAACCGCCCTTTAGATCCACATGATACAATTCCAGAGTAGTAGTACAGAATCAGCTAAATGATTGATTTTATCAAGTCTATTGACAAGAAACTTCAATTCCTTACTTGCAAAATGCCTACCACCATTGCATGTACATATATACCATAAGTCTCTTTCCTTGTTCAATGGATATATAGATGGGTGACATGAATGTTTTTGGATAATTTCTCTGCAATACCTTGTACTGCCATGGAAGCTTATAGCATTGAACAGGTTAACTTTTCAATGAAGTACCTTGTATAGCTAGTCTTTTGGACTTCAGACTTGATCAAAGTTGTTAGAACTCCAATGCCATTCACCCCCTTTTGGATGACTTCCCAGGCTAGTAAATTCAAGTGATCACAAGCACATCCATGTTTTACAAGCAGGGAATGAAGTAGGAATACAGAAAGAGTCCCTTATGGAAAATCTCCAGTTCTTTTGTGTGATGGGGTCTCCACTTTTTGAATGTGAACACTGAATTCAAAGCCTCAGAGCTTTGTAATGCAGTGCAGACATGAAAATAGGCAGGCCCCGCTGCTGCTGCTTCTGCAGCTAGTAAAGGGTGAAGCCATCATCATAGGAGACATGCCATCCTCGTTGACAAGGGGGAGCATTCTCATCATACTCAGAGCAACAGCTCCACCTCTTCTTCCAATTGGCACTACCAGTGTTTGGTCTGTTCTCCTTGTCGTTCCATTTGTAAACAATCACTCCACTTCGGTCACTCCATTCGCCCGTCAATTCCTTGGTGTGGCGGGGCCAAAGAGTACAACCCTTTCTCTCCTAAAATTGCATAATGAAACAAAAATTTCACTAGGATGTTAGATTGGGATGCAGACAAAATTCTGGTAGCAGTACTGGCTGGCTCATAATCTAAGTCTCCCCCACAAATCAAAGCAAGGTTCAGTCTAAGCCCATATCTCTACACATAAGCTTTCACTTTCCCTTGCTTTCTAATCCATATATTCTTTCATGCTATCATGATTTTCAGTGTTGGGTAATGGGCAAATCTTGTAGACCCAGTGAGGAGCCATCACAGCAGTTGAAAAATGCATTACATTCACTTGCTTATGAGTTAATGACCATTTCCTAGTCTACCACCAGGCACCAGGGTTCTAAATTCTAATGCCGTATACAACAACTATGTCCAATAATTAAAGTATGAAAAATATGAGTTTTGTCTTGGTAGTCTGCTGAGCAATCTGACCCATTGGGTTCTTTAGAGGAAAAACATCAAGCACATGGTATGCAATTTGTTAGGAGTAATCCATACCATTGATATGGCCGTGGAAAGAGCAGGCAAGGGGAGAATTATCCTTATCTTGGTAAAGGGTGTTGCACCTGAGGCATTTCTTTTGTACAGGCGTTAGCTTCATTTGGTTAGATACCAACGACTTCGACTGGAAAGCAATCAAAGCATTTGATTTCTTCAGTAGAAGGTTTTGAGGAAGACCATAAGCCAAAGCCATGTGGAGTTTGCTTCTCTTGAAGGGGATGGGACGCAAATTGAAGCTTGAATTGGACCTTCTCTTTGTCGATACTTTCGCAATATGTCTTCAGAGCTGCACAAAGTTATCAAAACTCACAGTCCAAATCACAATAGCAAAGCATCCATTGTCGTCACCTTTGGTTGAAAGTTTTGGTAAATATTTTTGTCCAGACCCGGTCCAACCTCCGGTTCATTGCCTGAAACATGTACCAAACCAATTTATAATACACATTTAGGAAGGAAATCTACTTCTATGAACCTTCATACATATATATTAGCAGCTGGCAAGGCATGAGTGTAACACCATACAGTCATACACTATCCATTAGATGGAGGAACCCACCTCTTTATTTACCATGTCAGGGTTCAAATCATCTGGCATTGCCCAAGAAATCGACTGTTTATCAGCTAGCTATCAACAAATGCCACGTATCCTTTATATATCTCTAATTATTGGATTATGATATTCTTAAATCAACTTAACCAATTTAGTTCATTGATGAAACCAACTAGTGAATAATTTGGAAATTTATTAGGGACACGTTGCATTCATTGGTAGCTATGGCCATGCCACTCTTGTGTGCTGTAGACGATTTGAACCCAAATGATGATGCAATAGTTGGCTTAATAAAGCTCTTACCTTGTTATTACACGAGTCAACGACTTGTTGGTTTGAGTTTAGCTATCATTTGCTAGTTCTAGGGAAATATTGTTTATCTTATGAAAACTTTGGTCAAGAATTACAACAATTGTACGTGTTCTCACATAGTTCTAATGACCTAATGTCCTTCCATGCATTGCTTATGATGTTAGAGTTAGAGTTTAAACACGAAGTTGCTTAAATACTTCACTTTGAGTTTCTAATTTGAAAGACCTAACTTAATGCTTCTACCTAGTATTTATAGATAACACTAAGTTTGGTTAATCAGATTAACCTATAATATTTAGATGGTAATCTTGACCTAAGCTATATAGTTATTTAAAAGTCATTATGCTTTTCACGAGGGTCAGATTGGTCATTTTGATTTTTTTATGGATTAGGATTACACATTCTAATATAAAAAATAAAAAACTTTATCTCCTTGCCATTTTCCAGGGAAAGCATATAACCAGCACTAGTGATTTTTCTAACACCATTGAAATGTTATAGAATAATGGAATCTCTTTCAGGGTGAAGTCTTCTCCGGAACGAACAAATGGGAGACAGGCATGGGAGGAGCAAAACTTGAGGGAGACCATCAAACCATCTCTTTCCTCTCGAGTACTGATTCTCTTCTTCAAACAAGCTAGAGATTCCCTGGCTAGTCCACACAGTAAAGGCTTTGGTTGATATAAAAATCAATCATCTTAAACAGAGACATTTCGCTCGATTCAAAGGCTTGTAGAGTGGCAGCTTACGCTCTCAGTCTTGTTTTTTATTGACAATCTTCGTCTTCATCACTGTATCGCGGGTCTCGTAGAACCCTTCTTGAAGTGTCATTTAGAGGGAAAATCCTCATGGATTCTCAGGTTCTGGTCGCTCTCGCTCTGTCTCTTGTCGGAGGATTGAGCACGTCGATAGGTATGAAAAGCCCATGTTTTCTGCGTTTATTCAAATAAATGGTTTGTTTTAGGTTGTATTTAGATAATTGGGAATTTCATTTGTTTCTTGTGTTGTGGTTGTGTTTACGACATTGGATGATTAGATTCCTAGGTGATTAATTACCCCCAACCACCTCTCTTTCTTCTTCGTCGTCGTATTCTCTCTCTGTGGATAGTCAGCAACGTTGCTTGATTGCGTCTTTAATGTTTCCACGGATTATTTGATGGGTTTGCTGTTGGTTTGCTTATTGTTCTCTTGAACTTGTATGAATGGCTTCCAGGTGCCCCCCCCCCCCCCTCTCTGTATCACCAACCTCCTTTTTGTGTTCGGTAATTTATCTTAAAGAGAAACGGGAAAATGGTGGCACTAGCCTTTTTTTTTCCCAACAAACCCAACAACTAACTGATTGTTCGTTTGACACCTAGGATGTTCAGTGCAAAGAACTTAAGTATTTATGCTGTCCTAAGTTGAAGCTTCTACTAACCATATCTACACCATATACAAAGCATATTAAAATGTATCTTACCGGTACCTGTTTGGTCCTAATCCACTCGAAGAAATTTAGTTCATCATCTTTCTGTCACCCTTCCATATTCTTGAACTGTCATGGCCCCACGAATTAGTAAGCAAGTGGCTCCTAAGAGGGCAGTCTACCCCAGGATTTTGTTGGAGCCTAGAGTCAGAACCCCTGTGTTGTCTGGGGGGTATCGCAGAGGGCCCCAGCAAAGAGCCAAAGAATCAACTCCATGAGCTTCTTAGCGGCTTTACAATTAGCCTGATTTAGTACCAGCTTGTGGTCGAGCTTATTACAAAGCTTTTGGGGCACAAGTGTGCATCAATGCACTTCATTTTCCCTTTATGTTAATGGTACAATATATTGAGGTCCGGGCCATCCTGCTGCAAGGATTTTATTCTTAATGTGTCAAGGTAAAACATAATAAACCAACACTTCTTACAGGGTTCATACTTGCTTATATATACATAGTGTGCTTGTTTGTCTCCTTATTATGGTGTTTTACTGAATGTTGTGCTAAGGATTGTGTCTTGTGGGATAATCTTTCATGTATAAATAACGAATGCATTTTGGCTGCTACAGTTGCCTGAAATTATTCATGGACTCTCTTTGGTAGTTATGACATCTGATTGTGAGTTTCAACTTCTGGAACAGGTGCACTTGTTGTAATTCTTAATCCAACTCCCAATCTGAAGATGCTTGGCCTCTTACAGGTGATGCTTTGGTTTTATCACTCCACTCTTTAGTAAAACATATGCTCTGTTTATCTAGAATTGACAGTTACTTAAAGTGGATATATTTTAGACAGGCACTGTTTTCTGGTAAAATTGGCTTATCTACTCCATAAAGGATATTCATCCATAGTTTCCCTATTTGATACTTGATAGTTTTAAGTCTGAACATATGTTCGTAGAGTTTTTCTTTCTTTATCCTTTGTATTTTTATTTTTTGATGAATTACAGCTTGACCGATAAAGAAGATAGCATAAAATCACATGAGACATAGAAAAACTATTTAGAACAAAAGATTGCCTATCACTCTGATGCATCACAACATGCATACACTTGCTTTGGTTCCACCCTTCCACAATTGTTTCTGCTTAAGAATTGCTACTACAGTACCACAATATCGTGAGAGATAAAGTTAATGGTAAATTAGTTTTCCCCATAAGGTGAGATCGTTCATGGGCCATCTGATTCTGATGAATGAAGCTGCTACATCAGTGTAACTTTCTTCAGCTTCAATAGATTTTTTTTCCTGGAGTTCTTATAAAATGCGTTTGATTGCAGTCAAATAACTATTTAGAAAAGCATTACCACTGATCCAAAAGTTAATGGTAAATTAGTTTTCCCCATAAGGTGAAATCGTTCATGGACCATCTGATTCTGATGAATGAAGCTGCTACATCAGTGTAACTTTCTTCAGCTTCGATAGTTTTTTTTTTTCTTCTAGAGTTCTCATAAAATGCATTTGATTGCAGTCAAATAACTAGTTAGAAAAGCATTACCACTGATCCTGTATTATTTTTGTCATCATTTTCTCGGCAACATCTTAATTACCATCATTGTCAGCCTTATCTTCATCATTGTTTTACCATTGTTATCGTTTTCATGCGGCATTATTGTCATACTCATAGCGTCAGCATTGTCACCAGTGCATGAAGTCTGACATTGTACAGATGTACACCTTTAAGTAACTTTCCTAAACATCTTGATACCAATGGCTTCATGTGGAGACTGACACCATACATAAAACAATATCTAAATAGCTTAGCTAAACATCTGAATACAATGATATCTGCATGCAGGGCTTTGCTGCCGGTCTTATGCTGAGTATTTCCTTCTTTGACTTGGCACATAATGCTTTGAACTCCATTGGCTTCCTGAAAGGAAATCTTTGGGTAAGATAAACTTCCAGGTTATTGCTAATTAAACAGCTTACAGTTGGGGCATGACTTATTCATATTTATTTTATTACTTAGGTGTAAGTAAATGTGGTCATGCAGTTCTTTGCAGGTGTTATATTCTTTGCTATTGTTGCAAATTTTATCCCCGAACCAGCCGTTGCTCCAAGTACACATGTAAGAAGTAAAAAGGTTTGTTCCACCCTTTGTCCCTTATAACCTTATTGTTATATCTACCTATGCATGTAGGCACATTTGGAAGTCGTGTTTGTCAGTTATGTTTCTGATGTTTTAATTTAGTATTTCTGAGAATATCAGAAAAATGATGATGATGATGGAGGTAAGGATCTGATGAAAAAGCGTCGACGCCAAGTTCTATTCAGTGGAATTATTACAGCAATAGGTATGTAGAACATTATATTCCAGTGCCATTAACTCTCTCCCCTGTTATTTTGCAAAACTGATAGTGATTCTGTTGCATCTATCAGTGGGATTCTTAGGTAACCATAACATCGATAAGGCTAGGTGCCTGGCACAGTATCTGCTGTGGAAATTGTAGTTGCTTAGGTAGAAAACAGAAATGTCACTGAGTTGTCTCATCAACAATTTTTGTGGAAAATGAAATCTCCTGTTCATGTTGATGCATATCACTTGGTACTTGTTTGTTGTTTGAGGCTTTGAGCACTCTATATGTACTACTTGAATAACTGCTACCATGCTTTTGGATCATTCAAAATTAATGGTGTTGAATCTAGTAGAAGTACAGAAAGTTACTGTGGATAATGGATTTACACCTCTCTGGATACTTTTAATTATTTTTTTCCTTGAAGATAAGTTCTCACACACCTGATATTATATTTTATCACTCTATATTTAGATAACCTGTTATTTAAAATTTTGGAGTATTATTATTATTTCTGTTTAATTCTTTGCATTCAGTAACTTTCTCTTGGGTACTTAATGCTTCTTTGTGCTGAAGGTTGTTCTTGAAGAATTACTCTTGCCATTTTATTCTGGGAAGTTTTTTAGTAAGTAATTACATTTTGATGACACGATAAATGTACAGGATATAAATTTAACTCAATAGTTTGCCAAAATTGTGGATGCTGGAAAACTTGGAAGAACTAGAGAACATTTGGTATCTCCAGTAGTAAAACAAAGTTAACAAACCTCAATGCATACTTTTACGTTCCTTATCCCTTTAGACTCATTATAAACTTAAAAAGAAATCAAGTAAAAGTTCTGAATTTTGCTGTTTCTCTATTGTGGAGCTTTTGGGACTTACACTTGGGTTCTAGTTCTTCTGTTACCATCTAATAAAAGCCATTGTTTAATGTTTATAAAAATGAGAAAGAAAGAGGATTAGAAGATACAAAAAGCAAAAATCTTTCATAAGGGTGTCAATTTAAGACAAAAATCACAGCCAAAGTGAACCAAACTGAATTAACTTGGTTTGGTTTTGCTTTTGAAATCTGAAATCTTTCATTGATTTGGTTTCTGTTTCATGATTGAAATTGTTAAACTGAACCAAGCTACCCATTTTCAAACCAAAAAACTCATATATATTTTTAATGTTTTAATTAACCTGGATGATAAATTTTGTTCCAAATAAGTTTTGTGGATTATAGCTGTAGCGAACAAGGGGTTCCTTCTGTTATAAATATGTAACAAGCTTGCCCAATCATCTAAAGTAGGGTCCTTACCAACTACAAACCAGTGTCAAAACCGAATAAGGAACCAAATAAAAACTGAACCAGAACTGTGTCAGTTCAGTTCTGGTTTGGGAACCAAATCTCCTACTTTGTTTCAGTTTCCACATATCTTGTACCCAACTGAAACTAGACCGGGAAACTGAAAGAAAGGGGGGGGGGGGGGAACCAAACTGATTGACACCCATAGTCCTTCCTATATCACGGTAAAAACTTCTACTTGAAATTTTATGCTGCAAACTAAGTGAACACATAATAATATCTGTACAAACCGACAACATAGGTTCAGGAATGTAGTTTATGCCAATTGGCCATTCTATATGTGTAAATAAAGATGTTACAGCCTTACAGGTCAGCCTTTGTGCTATTGAACATATGTGAAGAATTAGACAAAAGTGTCTGTTTGATGGAGGAAAATGGATAAAGGTCATACCTAGTGCACAATGTTCCCCCATTGAGCAAGGTTTGGGGAGGGTGGGTTAGTTAAATGTGTGTGGAGGACCCATGTAAAGTGGGGTGTGGAACATGAAGGGAATGAAATTATGGGAAAAATGAAATTGTGGGCTCACTTCTTTTTACTTTCTTCTAGTAAATTGTCCTGAATTTAGTAATTTCATGGTTATTTTCTAAAATTTATCTGTCAAGTAGGCAGCAGATATGTTTTAATAATTGAAATAAATAATGCACTTATGCTGGGAGAGGAGGATCTCCTTGCGGCTTGGTGCAATTATGGAAGCTTATGTCATAATATTGATCTATTCCTCCTTTTCTTAGCCATACACATATGATTACTCCATTTGTGGTGAAATGTGTTTTTCCTCTACTGTGTTTACAAAGATGTCTAGCTTGAATAGCATGTCAAATTTTAATTGTATGTATGTGTATGTTCCCGATTGTCATATAATTTTGTGTAATGGATTGATGGGTGCATTAGGCTGGTGGTTGAGAACTCAACCCACTCTTCTCCTGAAAGCTGTTCTTTATTCTTTTCCTTTCCATTTTGGATCTTTCTTATGTGGTACTTCTTATAAGCTGCAGGAATAAGCTTGCACAATTTTCCGGAGGGAATGGCAGTATTCCTTGGATCAATGAAGGTGCTTCCTAAGTTCTGTCTTGAAACTGCACCCCCAAGTGATATGCAATGGTTTAACATGGTCCTTCTTTGTTTATTTGATACAATACTTTTCTCTTTATGTGGTCTTACTGATGACTTAATGCAATTTTTAAATCCTTCACATTTGATAGATTGACAACCTGTTTAGCATTACAATATATGATTATTCATTCATTTTTTTTAAAGGGTATTTCATCTCTACCTTATCCTGTTTGTGCGTATACAAGGGGTGTTTGTTATACTTAATTTCCTTTTCGTGTTAATTGGTGAACTAATCAGAGTTGATCTAGGGAGGAATAGCAAAGAGCCTCGAGTTGTGATTTGTAGTTTCTATCAATGAAAGATCCAGTATCCCAGCTTGCTTTTTTTTTCAGGCTGAAGATCTAGTATAACAATTTGGTGGCATCACATAATTATATCCAAGATTCTTTTATTTTTGGATGAATAAGTATATCCAATATTCTTTGTAAAAATATATTAATTATTTTCCCAATATTACACCTGCCAGTTGTAATATGTTTGCTCCTTATTGTGACCAATGACCCACACTATCGACCGCAATCATTGTTTGCCCTAACAATAAACTTGATCTTAAAAGACTTCTACTAAAGAATCAAAGTTAATGTGCTTTAGAGAAGAGTCTTTTCAGATCTTTATTATTCCACTAAACGTTGCTTTGACGTCTAGTTGTACTCCATAATGAGTGTGTTTCTGCATTTTTACCTTTGAATAACCATGTTTCACATATGCTAATGGTAATTCAATTTTGATGTTTGTTGAATGTTTTTTTAGGGACTTCATGTTGGTCTTAACTTAGCCTTGGCTATTGCTTTGCACAACATCCCAGAGGTACCTACTGATGTTGACCTTTCTCTGAACCATGTGATGGTAGCAAGTTGTTCCTGAATAGCTTCTGCTTCTCTTTCTCAAAAAATTTTTTTTGGTGGTTCACATTAATCTTCTGGTATCATTTTCTTTTCACTAACTGCAGGCAGCAATATAGTGTGGTGATTTTTTTTTGTTATTACAGTTGAAAACATTCTTCACAGAAAATACAGCAAAAAAGGGAATACACATTATTGTAATTTCCATTATGTTAAGCCCTTTCAGATTGTTATCACAGACTGCTATAATAAGTGAAAAATGCTTCAATAGATTTAACTAAAGAATATATAATTCCTTCAGAATGCTAGAGGCCTGAGGTGCCATGGTGTTTTTGCTCGATATCCATAATTATGCATGGAACAATTCTTTCTTGGAAAATCCAGCCATAGTTTCAAGCAAGCCATATTACTTGATTAAAGTATCATATTGTTTGTATTTGTGACATTTTCAGGCTCTTTAAAGTTTATTTTTGCTTCTTTGGGGTTTCTAAGACCCATTGACCCTGCATTTGATAAAATGGGTGCTCTTTTGAATCATTTACATATTTGAACTATTTAGATCTTACACTCATTAGGATTAGAAGTCCTTAAGAGATACTGCACCCTCTTCCAGAATTTCTCTAATTGAATGTACATTCTGATGGTCCATGCCTGAGAAATTTCACACATTTTTGTACTAAAAATGTAGGATCTGCTGAATATTATGACATATCAGTTAATCTTGATGATACAATGGAAGTATGTTTTTATATTTTTGGGAAATATAGAAAAAGACTTTTAGAATAATACTACCATGGGATAGTTGTGGATCCTATTGTAAACAATATCTGCAAACAAATCCAATGGAATAAGTTAACTTTGGTTCTAAAGATACTTTAACAATATATATAAAATGAAATTTGTATTGGGCTATTGGGTTTCATACCAATACTGTTTTGATTGCTACAATCTACTAATAATACTTAAGAAACCAACTCACCCCTGATTTTGGTTATATAACTTCTTCAGGTTTTTTATTTTTATTTTTTATCTTTTCAGGGTGTTGCTGTAGCATTACCTATCTATTTTGCAACCCAGAGGTAATGCTTTCTTAAATATAATATTGCCTCAAAATTTTTGAATGGCATTGGTGGCGTAGTGAATGAGAGTAAGACTAAGAAATCAATTATTTTCTCTTGTGAACAATCAATTGGGTCTTGGTGCATTTTTGTAAATGTTCCAGAAAATTTTCAGTTGTTTGAGATTAAGATACTTCAAATTTTCTATTGGGGAAAATTAATGAGTGATATTGAGATTTGATCGTACCTCACTTCCTTTGTTTTTTTCCATTGTTCTCTTACTCTTTTTTTTTCTTCTTTCCGATTGTTTTCTTTCTTTCCTTGGTTCTCTTACTCTTTTTTTCCCCATTGTCTTCTTTTTTTCCATTGTTTTCTTACTTTCTTTTTCTTTTTTAAATCTCAGATAAGACTTGAATTTTTTTTGGGGGTGAGGTTGAGTTGAATTTATCCCATTATTGAATGAAAGGTGTCAGAATGAAACCATCATGAAAGTCTTTCTGGTTTTTCCATGAGAATGTAAATGCAGTTCGTCTTGGGGTTTTTATCTATCATGAGATGGCTTGAAGATTTGGCAATGAACCAAGTCCTATATCTTATGTTGTATCATATTTAAATGGCTGCTTTGTCTACACGTCACAGTAAATGGCAGGCCTTCAAGTTGGCGACTCTTTCAGGTTTGGCTGAGCCCCTTGGGGTGGTTATTGTAGGTAAGCCTCTCTCTATCTTATAGTTACTTCTGCTAGAGTTCCTGACTCAAACATCCTGCTACTTTATGGAGATTTTACTTTGTAAACCCTTACCTAACAAAGAAATTTCAAGAATATCTAGTTGCTTGAGATGTTTGATTTGTGTGATCTAACATCCTTGTGTTTCTAGCCCCACTAGGTGTCTCCCAAGGAAAGTTAGGCATCTTATCTTGGCCTTTGTTCAGACTTCAGAGCTACTCACACAAATGTGTGTAAAACGCTGTCTAATGGATGTGCTAGATTCAATAGTTAGTTCAAATGGTTATCAAGGCATTGTCTAGGCGTCCAGGTTCCTTGGGCGCCTTGCTCGTGTTGCCACCTTGGTAACTGTGGTTAGTCACATATCTGGCTGTCTATTGATTTCTGCCCTAGGGGACCACATAGCTCCAATTTGTCAGATGATAAATTCCTGTTCAGATTGCACATATTTACCTGATTTCCATGCCTATGCCAAAAATAGATTTACAATTTTTTTAAATTTTCACGAATGTCTCATGGATATCTCAGTATTCTAAGGAACCCCTCTCTTTCCTCAAGTGGGATTTGTCTGTAGAAGCCAAGACAAATGATTATTTAACTTGTGATAATCATGGTAATGACTTATTTCCACCAAAGTTTTAACTGATTTGCATGCATATGACACAAATTTCTGATTACTACAATTTACATGAATGTCTCAGTATATATGGGAATTAGAAATCATCTACTGACACAGGTTTTGTCAAATCCCTTTATAGATACTAGAGAAATTGTTAAGCTAATTTTTTTCTTTCTCTGGTTACTTGCAGCTTACTTATTTCCAAGCAGTCTAAGCCCTGAAATTCTCGAGGGCCTGCTAGGCTCAGGTTTGATTTACAATCCATGATACATTCTTTCTTGTCATTATACAAGAACTAATTATGTTACCAAGTCTTCTTTTCCTTTACAAATCTATTTTATACCCATGCAGTTGGCGGGGTAATGGCTTTTCTCACTTTGCATGAAATGCTGCCTTTGGCATTTGATTATGCGGGACAGAAGCAAGCAGTCAAGGCTGTGTTCCTTGGAATGGCTTTCATGTCTGCAAGGTAATCCTGTTCATTTTGCAATGGTTCATAATCCATATCTTACTCTCTCATATACCTACGTGTTCCTTATTTTATAAACTTCTTATTTGCATGTCTGTCATGAGTCATCACAACATCTTCTGCTAAAGCATAGTGTACTTTCCAAATGTTAATTTTGCGTTAATACAATCAGAACCAAGGGAGGGGTTCAGCAGTTTTTGCTATAGTTTTAGAAGGCTGATCAAGAGTATGACCTTATTGTCATCATAGACATTAGGAATATTGGATGGGGGACTTGCTTGTCAACAGAAACAGTTACCATTCTAGATAGATTTCTTTTTTCTGAAGCAGCCTCTAAGAAAGCAGGGGTGAGACTGCATAAATTATGACCCTCCCTAGACTCCAAATTAACGTGAGTCTTGTGCAGTGGCTAAACCCTTCACTATAGATTTTTATGTCATACCAATGTAGTTTGCTTTGTGCTGGTTTATGTTTCTTGGTTCTTTGGCTTTGTGCTGGTTTGTGTCTTGGTTCTTCCTAATTTGCACCACGTTTATGCTTACTCATTTCCTGCTTTTTATGCAGCCTGTATTTTCTTGAACTCAGCTTGCCCCACGACATGAGCTTATAAAAGAATGGTTGTTCCTCCCTACATAACCTTTTCACATTTCAAAACAATCTACTTCGGAGGCTGTTGATGCGTTCAGAACTATTCCTCGTCTCCCCTCCTGTGATCACTTAGAGCTTCCATGATGCACAATGTTGTCTTCTTATGACAAAACTGATTAAGTGGCATCTGTAAGGAAATTTAGTTCACCACCTGCTGCCTGCACTATACACCAAAGCACCCACCCTTGAAAAACAGAGAGGAAAAAATAGTATGCTTGTACATCCTGTATGTAAATGATCAGGTGCCAATTTCCTTTAATTCTGCTCAATAAGCACAATGGTTTAAATGCCCTCGTTTTCAATTGATTGACAAGCATTATTAAAATGGCTTTCCTCCTCTATATAGAGTTCTTATATTTGGCAGTGTTTGTCTTCCAATGAAACCAACTGTTTATCTTCTGTATGGAATTTTAATTTCTTGACTCCTGCCTTAACTATACCTAAGAGAGAGAAAGATTGTTAATCTATTGTATCATTATTATGCTACAATGGTTCAAATTACCCTCATTGTCAAATGATGAAGAATCATTTATGTTTTAATCGCCAGTCTTCAAGTTTAAAGTCATGATTCCATGAATCAAGGACTTCTGAAAATTCAGCCATGATAAACTGACCTTTCTATTACTTTCGATTTTTCGATGTGTCATAGAGATGTTCTTGTTGGATATTAATACTTGTATTGTCCAAGTTATGTTCTTAAATTTGACAGCATATGCCATGCTGGACAGTAGAACCCATCTTTCTTTCCTTTTTACCTAGGTTCAAACTGAAGATCTGGTAGTAGTTCTTTTGCTGGTGGTAGTAGTTCTTTTGCTGGATGGACCTCTTCCTACTTCAGCTAGATATAGTTGAGTGTATCCTAAACATTCATTTCAAAGGTAATTAGAGAGGCATAATCCAAAACCTGAAAATTTCCCATGAAGTTCTGAAAATTGAAAATTTCAAGTTAGCCACAATGAAAAGATACATGTTATCTTCTCAAAACTGTGCTTCTTTGTAGGGTTTTGAGTTAATGTATTGGATTTGGAGTGGGGGTTCTCAATGTATTTTTGGTAAACTATTCCATTCAATTACAGATAAGGATTACATGTTTGGTAAGTTTCCATTCCCTCTGATTGTCGGTTGATGATTGGTTCTGGTTCATCAGGAAAAAAAGAAAGATAAGTAAAGCAGATAGAGAGATTGCAAATGATAGGAAGTTTCAAATTTATCTGCAGTTACCAAGTTGCTGCAAATACTTAAGGGATTTTAGCTGTATGATGTGAAAATTGTCCCCAAACACTCCCAGAAAGTAAATGGAAAGAGTTCTTGTGAATGTATTTTGTACCAGTTAGCCCATGGCCAAAAGGCTGACATACTCTCTCTTAGTTTTTTGCTGACATATTATCTTTCATTCCTCTGCTGTTCTTTTTCCCTCATATGGTCATATGTAAGAGCTGTGATGTGATGATAACAAGGTTGGAATGCTTTCACATTCCTGTCTTTTGGGCTCCATCTCTTTGTAAGTACTTTGTTGACATGCCATGTGCAATACAAGAAGGTATCAACATAACAGAAATCTGTAAACAGAAAATAGAATACAAACAATATATTGCAGAAACTCATGCACCAACAGCATGGGCATAGTCCACATCAGAGCCTGCCAGGCAGACTTACTTTACTTCTAGACAGGGTAGTCCAAGATATAATTCTGTTTCTTTGTGATTGAAAGAGGAGTAGCCTATCTCAATTACTTCTACATTGTCTTCTTTGAGAATGTAAGAATAATGGGCTGTGATTGCTTCTATCTCCTAATGAATTCATGGTATTAAAGTTGTCTTGTCCTACCTTTTCTCCATTGGAGAAAAAAAGTAAGCTTTTGATTAGATTCTCACAAAGTTGGATGAGAGGATGGATATTGGCAGCAGAGGAAGGTAACAGGTCCAACACTAAAGCAAAAGAGAAGGAAAGTGTTTCATCAGCCAAAAGAGAGAAAAAAGGAGAAGGAAAAAATTTTCCCTGTTAAACTTTATTGGGAAGAGGAACCGTTGAACAACTTGCTAGAGAGACCCAGCCCACCATGGATTGATTAAATGTACACGTAAAAAGCCAGCTAAAGTTACCTCTAAGGCCCCAACAGAATCTATGAAAGAGAGTTATGAGCCAAAACTGAGTGCAATCCTTAATGGCTAAGTATGACACTCAAATCACAACAGCTTTCTCTGTGTCTCATCATATTTTGAAGCCTCAAAATCTATAGAGACAAAATGATGGCAACCCACTTGGTTCAACCATCTGAGGATTACGACTGATTAGTCGATGATTTTCGTCCGTTCATCGGATAAAAATTCACCCGTAATTCGTTGATTGGATCATCAGAAAGTAGATATTGTTCCATAGGTTGGGTCCTTATCTGTATGATTATAAATGACTGTTTGTGTTGATTTCAATTCAATGGTTCAACTAGTAATCAACATTGAATGCTTTAAACCATTGGCTTCTAAGGACTAGTCAAATCCTCTGTCAACTGTTACACCTAATTTGCACATCACTCATTTAGACCCACTAAGGTTTTGAAGATGAAGCAAATACCTAAAAGAGAAATTGGTGGAGACATTTTGTGTCATAATAATGTTAGATGGAAAACAGAGTATTGTTTGATCTACATCATAGTCGAGTCGACAATTAACCTCCCTCTCTTCTGTTTTAGGGTTCATAACTGTAGTCTTTAGAAGACAAGGAGATTGATTTGGGACCCAGAATTCTGTTTACTGTTTCCAAGTACAGAGAGAGATGTTTCTTCATCAGGTCTTAACTATAGTTAGTTTACCAATCTACAATATTTTCAGTGGAAGAAAGACAAAAGAAAACCATTTAGAGGTTTTTCTTTTGTAATGAATAGGATAATTTTCCTACATTGAAACATACATATTCCATATGGGCTTTTGATCTGAATGGGCTATGTAGTCTTGGCCCAGAATCAATCCAGAGTTTGCACTTTGGTGGTAAATCATGGTCTTTCATGACCAACACCAGGCCCAAATTGGAGAATGTCAAATCCAACCGGACCGAATCATCGGGGGAATCACGGCCGGGCCGAAACGAACCTTAAGTGTAGAAGGAAACTGGTTGGACCGCTTAAACTGAGGACCAGGTGAAACCTAACCAAACGAACCAGACCATACATCCTGCTTTGAGAAGGAAAAAAAGTAAGGTAGCGTTTGTTTAAAGAATTCAAAGTGGGAAAAAGTAAAAAATTTTCATGAAATTCACTTTGGAAATATGGAATCTAGGGAGAAAGAGATGTGGACCACTTAGAACCCAGTGCCATAGATCTTCTTCTTCTTTAAAGCTCGAGAATGGACGAAAGCATGAGGTGACAGTGATTAGATGTTTCCATCTCCTCTATCACTTACCTGCTTCACAACGATTGTACAGTTGATGAACAGTTGATTGATGGCAACGTTGACCAAGCCAATCAATCAGACGGTAGATGATAGAGAATAGAATACTAGGGGGAGTACACGCTTACATGGTGTCTCAGGCTCTCAGCTATCAATGTCTTTTTCCAATGTGATGTTTTCCACGTTTACGGCTTTCTTGGCTTTTCCATCTAATCAATCAATTCTGGGAAGTATTTTCTGTTTGGCAAAAACAAGAGAAAAACCAACCTCTGGAAAGTAGCTTGGTCAATGGTCATGGTAGGGGAATCTAGTTCTGAGCAAGGGTATTAATAGCTGAGCAACAAACCCTAAACCGTTAAATTGGAACTCTCTACTTCTTTTCCAATGCTTGACCACAACGCCACCAGCTCTATCCGATTTTATCATCAAACATTGCTCAATTGACTAGTATTTTTTAATGAAGAGGTTATGGTCTTATGGATATGATGCTTCATGTAGTATATGCATCCTAGAACATTTCGAAATTTTCCCAGTTCAACAACGGTCAAATTTTTTGTAAGACCAAAACCAAAATTGATACAGTATGACCAAAAGGTGACATGCAAAATATGCAAAATGTTACTAAGGATAAGAATTTGCATAGAAGAAATTATTTATTTATTGTAAATTTGTCAAGTCCCAATGTATTTATTGTCATCAAATTAGGTTGAACACCAAATGATCTATAGCACTTTTTTTTTGTGTACAAAAAAGCTTTATTAATCCGGAGATGAGATATTAATATGTCACTAAAAAGTGTTGGTTTTAACCACTAGGGGTATCACATTAGGGGGGATATGGGGTGTTTGGGGGGGGTTACCTTCCTTGCATATTGTGGGGGGGGGGGGGGGGGGGGGGGGGGGGGGGGGGGGGGGGGGGGGGGGGGGGGGGGGGGGGGGGGGGGGGGGGGGGGGGGGGGGGGGGGTTTTTGGGGGGGTTTTTTTAAAAGGGGGGGGGGGGGGGGGCCGGGTCAAACTCTACTTTATCGACATTTAGAGATGAACTATATCCCTAATCGATGGTGAAAAATTATAAATAAGGGAAGCATAGATCTATACCTTGACGGATAGAACACCAAATTCTAAAACCCTAAAGGAAGGTGAGAATCACGAGGAGATGAGGATATTTTTCTTGCAAAAGCTCTTCTACTTGTGAATTTGAGTGGTTGGTGGGTCCAGATGATGGGTGTCCCATCCAACCGTGTAGATAGATGCTGTAGGGACACTAGCTAGTGGCCTAGAGAGCCTAGTGATTGTAATAATAGGGCACGGGGAATTGTTCTGATCTGAAAGGAGAGGGTTCAGTAGTGGAGGGAGTACGGTTTTTCCAGACTTCCCACTGAATGACAGGTTGACATCAAAGTGATGTTAATGTTATATGAGAACAGAACAGAACAGGCCGTAGATAGATGGGTTTCGCATATAAGGGATATGGCCTTTATTCCATCTGTCCCCATGACTCCAAACAAGCCCCAACACAAGCAAACTGAATGGTTCACTCTGGTTCATTCATTTTTTCTCACTAGATTCTGGATTTTCAAAAAGTTGTTTTTTAAAACTTAAAAAAACTGATGATCCCTCTTTTAAATTGGGAGGAGAGCCCTACTGCCACTTTGCTCCTTTTGTTAACCTTTCTAACTAACCCTACTGATTCACCCAACTCTCCCAACAACCCTAGAAATTCCAAAAGGCTCATCTTACAGCAAGACCAACCGGCCCGATCGACCGGTTCTTGGTTCAGTTTGGGTATTTCAAGGGCACAATGATTTTCACTACCTTGTATGAATCTTCTGCCTTGATTTTTTATAGATAAGATTGTGAACCACTATATATTTTTGGCACAATTATGGGAATAGAGGTCCTTCCATCATTTTGTTTTTATTGGAATAAGGGAATGTTTAGGATTTGGGACCACAAGAATGGTACTTAGGTTAGGGACCCAATGACTCATTGTGTTTAAAGGACCATAATTACTTGGTTTGCCTGATTCAAACTCAAACTTGTTCATAATTTGTCGTATTCAAATGGACCGTGCGGCAAGTGTTCACATTACTTTGTTTCGGACCAAGAGACTGTGTAACCATTGTTCACACTACTTTTGTTTCAGACCCAACCTGAGTCTCTTATCAAACCAATCCTGTGTGTAAGAATAAACACCAAGAAATCATGAGCATAAAATAGAAAAAAACTGAAAGAACACAAAGATTTAATGTCATTCACACACCAACGCGTTGTACTACATCCATGGTAAAAACTTTCACTATGTATTGCAATGTAGGTCTCTCTACCAATCGTCAAAATTGCATTACAAAATCTCACACAAAAACCCTTGAAGGGAAAATCTTAAATCATACAGTGACTCCATAAAAGAACATTGGATACATATTTGTAAAGTTTTAATTAGGTATACAGGTCGAGCCATCAAACCCTTTGCTTCCAACACAAATATCAAGAATCAGGGTCATTCAAATTGCATACCAAAATATGTCAGTGTAGGTTCGCTTTTGAAGTCCAGTATAAGAATTCAGGTCACACAAAACACTCTCTTATCATAAAACATCAATATACAAGACGTGTGTCTCTTTATCCTCAACTATTAGTTTTATATATATTAGCCTTCTTGGATTCTATTGTACGAAAGCCTTCGACATAGGATCAAGGTCCGAAATGTTAGACTATGGCGTCGTGTCGGTGGTTGGCAACATCCCGACACGGCAACATTTCGCCGACATGTCGATGACTTTTGGCAAGATGTTGATGAAAATTCGACCCCTGCTTTTAAGGGTCATTTTGGCTTGAATTTTGTTGTGTAGCCTAATTTGAGGCCAATAAATACACTAGGAGCATTATTTTGGCCTAAAACATCACTTAATCTAAAGTTTTTGATTAGCACATGCTTGACTATATGCGGGCAAAACTGAAAGTTTGAAAAACTCATATAAACTAATGTGAACATGCAAAGAGAACACAAATACACAACTAGAGAAGAGAGTACTAAAGTCTACAATTCATTATAGAATTATGTTGAGTGGCTCATGCTTCAAGTTTTGTTGCCAACGGACACAGGGGTCCTGCTCTCAGTGAGCGGGTGGGGGTGTGGGGGTAGTGCCCCTGGAGCCTGTATAGGTTCTACATCACTTTGGCAAAAAATGAATGAAAAATCTATGAAAAATGAATGAAATTCTATTAAATATGGTGAATGTGGCGATATATTTCCGAAAAATCGACTTTTCACGATACATCGCCGATTTTTCAGCAATATATGGACGACATTTGGTGTATGTTGTGTTACTGGGGGAGTCATGTCGCTCCCTAGTGACAGTTGTGTCGGCAATATATCGCGGACACTTTATACTATGCATAGAATTCACCATTTTTTCAAGCCTCCCATACATGGCAATTCAGATTCTCCACAACAAAAAACACTTTAGGGGAAAAAAAAAAAAGAAAACCCTAACCTCAAAGGAAATTATACTGTTTGATAAATTGATGTTTGACCCAATGATCCACGACTTGACCTATGATGGAAGATGGTTTCGGTTTCAGCACATTGGCTGGAAAATAGATGGAGGTGATCAGCTTCGTGCTGGGCATATCTTTCATTTTCAAGTAAAGTACTTTTTCATCTTTTATTTAAGTGGACTGGGAACAAGGGCTTTCGAGGAAGCTGGTGAAGGAGCTCTTTTCCATCTTCTTTTCCTTTCTACTTCATTCTTTGATAAAATAAAGCTCTTTTCATCTTCATCTTATTTTTTGTTTCTGTAAAAGATATGATGGATTAGAGGCCCATCTCTGCAATGGACCCTATGATCCATAATTCACATGCACTTGACCAGTTGACCCACTTAATCTTCCCTTGCCTCTTCTACTAGTAACTTGGATTTGATTATTGTTCTAACACTGAAACCTCTTTATCCTCTAGGTCAAGCTACCAGTTTAGGAGTTCAAACATTATAAAGGAAAAGATCATTTATGTGGTGATCAAACTTGAGAAGCTGACTAATTAAGTACTTTTGTTTGAGAGCCATATATAAAAATTCTAGGGTAACTATCCAAAGTATCCCTTTGGTTCAAATTATTGAATTGAGGGCCAGGGCACAACTAAGAAACCATTGGGACCATGGTTCATATACTCCTATCAAGAAGGTGGGGGCTCACCTTTCCTTGAGGAGTTTTCCCAGTAGTGCTTGAGTCAAGGAAAGGAACCCATGTTCAAAAGCAATCTTTATTGCTCTTTGTTTGGTTAAAGTAAAAAATGGAAGTTCCCATGAAACTATGAACACTTTCTTTTTAGTGTAAGCAAAGAAATGAATGTAACTGGATAGATTCCAAAAACAAACTCCCAAAATATAATCATTCTAAATCAATTTATAAGTGTTTTTCTGCAATTAAATCATTCTCCAAACAGCTAGTTGTCTATAGATAGTTGAATCAAGTCCTGGAAGAATCTATACTTAGTATTACTTTCACATTGTAATTGAACTTTTCATTCAGTTCGTGCAGACATCATCTCTATAGAAAGAAAGAAAATGGTAGGAATTATTGCTTCATTTGCTTGAATCTATCTACTTTCATTTCTGTGGTAATTAGGTATATTTCAACCATAATTTTTGAACTGATTGTTGTTTTATAGGAGTTTTCAGTCACCTTTAATTATTTCTGTGTATGATATCTCAATTCATCTACAGTGGAAGTAGATTAAATAAATCTAGGAGATTCAATCAATGATGTGTTTCTTTTAGCCATGCTAGCTAGGGCATTGCATATTATCATGTATCTTTTCCCATGGTTCCACCAATCATATAATAATTGTCAGTTTATCATATAAGAGGAAGGTAGATCATTCTCACGCATGTATTGGATCCTTTACAATGTTTTTTGGTGGGATATCATAAATTTGTCTGTTCTTGCATTCAATATGAAATGCCACAGTAGGAGGCCTGCAGCTTCAGCTACAGCTACAAAGGGCTTTTGCCCTGGCTTCTGTAAACTTTTCATTTTTTTATCTGGCCCCACTTCAGTTTATGCCTTTCACTCCTCTCTTATTGGTGATAACCCTAGTTTTTATTTTTTGTGTTTTGGAATTTTCATCATATGATTAGTATTGTTGTCACCTAGTGTAGAGATGTAGCTTGGATAGGGATTTGAAACTTTCCATATGAGTTATGGGAAGAAAGACTCTATAGTCTTCTGGGTTGGCTGTCATCTTTGATGACTAATGTCAGGATTGTGCTGGGCAAGAATCCAATTTCTCTCTAGCGTCCAAAGGCTCCAAACAAAGACTGGCACGTAAAAGGTAGGGTTTGTTCTTCATGAAAATTATACGACCACAAAGTGATATATATCAAGTTGGCCCGCAAAAGGCACACAAGAAGACGAAGTTTTCTTCTGTTGATTTCCTCTTTCTATAATCTTGTTTTATTTTGTTACTGTAATTGCTTTTAGGGTTTTGGAGCGTGGGTTTCTTTAACTTTGATTTGGGTGTTGTTCTTTCATATAATCTTTTGCAAGTAGACCTTGATTTTATATCAGTTGGTCTCTCTCTCTCTTTCTCTCTTGAGTATGAAGTCTCTGCAATATTCTTTAACAAAGCAACCCAATTCCTACAACTTGGAGAATCTCCAGAACATCCAAAGCAAGACAACTTTAGCATAAGAAATGAATCAAAATCAAAGCATATGGTCAAGGATGATGTGATTACCAAAAAAAAAGGGTAAGGATGATGTTAATGATGAAAAGAGGTCATCCCTTGGCATAGTCCAAAAGAAGATTTTTTGGCTTTGCTCCTTTTCATTTATTTATTTATTCTTTTACTTTCCTCGGTTCAAAAGGTGATTATGGTCAAGATATCTTGCCTTTTTCCCTTCCTTTGCTTTTCCTTATTGGGTTCTTCTCAGACAACGCTATTGGTTTCACTGACCAATTACAACGCTTCACTTGGCAGAAAATAAATCCTTTTAGTGTTTCGGAGGGGTTAATATAAATATATATGTGCACGGTTGATGAGTTTCAGGTTTCAATTTCGATTACAGTTTTTAGTTGGAGATTTAGTTTCTCTTGGATCAAGAAAGAAACTTGCGATTCGAGCCAAAGAGAGACAAAGTTGTCTCCCGAGTGTTGGAATGTGAATAGAAAGGAGAGAATAAAATATTTACTTTTATAAGGGATGCTTTGTTATCCTTGACAATGTCATGACAATAGATTATAAAACACAACATGCAATTATAAAGTTAACCAAAAACCAAAAGAAAAAGAAAAATTGGTCTTGGAATGTTAAGTAGGGTGGGCTTACCTCAATTTGCATTCTCTTGTAAGTCTCACCTTCTAAACTCAACCCCACATACCCTCTACACCTCTTCTCTTTATTAGGAAAATGTCAACAGAATAGTGTGGATTGGTTTAAATTTATAGCTAAAATACAAAATCCTCTTTGAAAATTTTATATCTGTGATGTATTTAAGTATTACATCATATAGATTGCAGTGTACAGTGATGGTTGATTCGTGGGTTGTTCCAACACTTTGTCTGGAAATTAGAACAAAGAAACAAAATCTTCTTTAAGACAGGTATCTACATTCATTTTAAGTATTGATGCATAGACTGTTGTGTAGCCCAACCTTCGAACGGCACCAACAATTTGAATAACCAATGCCACCGGTGTGAATGCATGCAATTGGTTGATCTGGGTTTTTCGGCTTTATACTTAATTTTTGAGTTTTGTTTCCAAAATGAATGTGATTAAGGAACAGTAAGAGGGTGCACAGATACCTATAATTTTTTTTTATTTTTGGTAAGAGCTTCTACGTATTTCATTTCAGTGATCAAAAACATGATTTCTTATGCCTTGTGATCAAGTTGACTCAAGCTCAACGTCACAAGAAACGTACGAAGTTACATGAATTCAAACTACTCATACTGCTTGTAAAGTTGGAGAGCATTAAAACATTTCCCAGTTATTCTCTGTGAAGGTGAAGTGAGAGAAAACACTGTAGAAATTGATAGCACTGCAGTTACATTATTATCATCGTATTCATCAACGATATTGACTGTTCTGTAGAAATACTTAAAAAACTAATAGCAATTAAAGACTTGCCAAATGTTTACCTAGTTAGAAAGTGAAAATCCAAAAGCAGATACAGTTGAGAGAGAGAGACAGAGAGGGGGAGAGAGCAGTCAAAGGGAGCTATGGAAAAGTCTTGTCAATCCATCCATGAAACAGTCGTAGGGGTCCATCTGCAAGAGTTTGTACTGTAGAGGAGATCAGTGAATATCACAAATAAAACCAAACAAATGAATCTTGGGCTCCACTCTCTCTTTCTCTTCTCTTCTGTTCAGGGTTGAGCAAAGCTGCCTGGAAGATCCCATTCATATCCTTCAACCCTGTAAATCTCTTGTATATTTGGGACTGTTCTTGTTGCACCCTACCCTTCTGTTCTACTGTATTTTAAAAAACTCTTTTTCTCTCTGGGTGGCTTGGAAGCTAATCATTTGATTTGAATCCCCAAGCCTTAGTGAATCTCACATTGTATATGTTCAAAAGGCTGATTCACTTGCCGGTTGAAAAGCCTATCCCAACCACACTTGAACAGAATATCCATCTCAGCGGTCTTTATTCGTTATTCATGTTGCCAGTATCCGACCTACCCAGTTCAGGTTTTTGATTAAGAGAGAGAGAGAGAGAAAGACCCTTTTTGCTCGTATTAAGATTTTCCAACTGAAGAGCCTGGAGTGAATTAATGTTGATATATGTGCGTCTGAGCATATATGGATTCATGCATCTTACATATCCTACATGCATTTAAGAGAAATGAGAAGAACAACCATTAAAGCTACACATACGATTAATGAACTTGATGAGGCATTTCATCATTGATCTTTAATCGGTTGTTCGTACGTGCAACTGAGCATCATCAGTTTCTACAATAAATTGGTGAAGGAAATTACTGAACTGCTTAACAGCTTAAGCTTTTGTCTGTAAGGAATATTTAGATTATTCATTCATCACAGTGCATATTACCAAAGATAGGAGAACCTAAAAGCAGAAAAGGGAAAGAAAGAAGCCATACACATGTAGTCAGGAACTGAAAAAGCAAAATGGATTTACAGGAACTTGGTCTTAAAATTGATGATGCATTTGCCTGCTCTGATAAGAAGAGATGGACAAAGAGAAAGCAATGGAAAGAACATACTCTGATTCCATTTTTTTTTTTTGGGGGGGGGGCTTAAGAGTAGAATTCATCCCTAAAAGCTTCTTTCTAACGCAGCAAAGCCATCAGAGATTTCACCATATTTAAGGACCCAATCATCTGCATCACTGTGAGGACTCTTCATCTTGCTCAATCTCAGAAGCAGGTTCATCTTCTTCTTCAAAACAATCAATGCCATAAGCAGCATGGCCATGTCCAAAGGCTTTGATATGGTCTTTGAGAGATCTCTTATGCTTAAAATCAGATCCACATATGCAGTACCACAGCTTACCACAGTTCTTCTCATGGGTTCTCCAGTCACCTCTCACAGCAAAGGCCTTGCCACATTTCCTGCACATGAAAGGCTTTATTCCATGCTTTCTTTTGTAATGGGTTTGAAGGGTTCTAAAGTCCTTGAGAGGCTTTGCTCTTGGGTGATCTATGTTGTTCCTGCACCCGGGAGCACAGCAATAGCAAGGTAGTCTGAGCATTGCTGTTGGTTGGGTTCCCCTCAGAGACTCCGGTCCTTTCCTATACTGTGATCCATGCCCCCACATATGCATCTGCATAAAACAAGCATTTTACACCCACCCACAAAACACAAACACAAGGAGAGATAACCAGCAAAGGAAGCGGGGGAAAGAAAAAAAGGTAAAACAAAAGCAATAGCTGTACATTATAAGAAAAGTAGAAGAATCCAGCTAGAACTTCTATTTAATCATTATTCTTTTTAGTTGGAATCCTACGAACAAATTATTTAGTTTGTTCTTTGTTAAGGCACTAATGGGTTTTGGAGATCGTGATCTCGCTGTGAGATGCAACAATATTTACCATCTACATTTTGTTTATCTTCCTTTGAACTACACAGACACAAAAGAGTGGAGAGACTCTATCTACGTATCTTTCTGAAGTGAATTGAACAAGCTTGTTTCTTTCCATCAGGTCCTCAATGATCAAAAAGAAGGAAGCAAAACTCTTAGGATACTCTTATTTTGAACTGTATTAACACATACTTCAAAATACCAAATCATAAGGAACATTGCCTGATCTATTGTTCAATCACATTAAGAAATGCACTGATCTGAGTCTAAGTTGGACCAGATAAATATATTTAAATTCTAAAATCTACAAGCCATGCAACTGGTAAAAGATGAAAAAAGAAATCGAAAACCGAAAATCAAAACAATATTCTTTTCAGTAGGACGAGATACCCACATGAGTTATGAGTCTTATGACCAAGACGAATCAAAGAAAGTGTAAATATAAAAATAAGAAGAAAAAAAAAATTGGTTTTTCTCTTCTTCCTCCAAATTAGAAGGGAAAAATAGGAAAGGAAAGTAGATCTTCTTGGGTCTTGGATTCATGTCAGCAGTAATCATACCTGCATGTTGTTATATCTGTTGAAAGTCTTGCAGCAAACAGGACATGAGAACTGGGTAGGACCAATTAGAATCTGAGAAGGGGTGGGAATCCAGTACTGCCCTTTGTTGAGCGTATTAGGTTGGTACCCAGAAGCAACACTGACTCCTTCTTTATCTGTATTCATCTCGGTGGAGCTGGAAGAGACTCTAGAAATCAGATCGGCAGCAGTAGGACTGGGAAGCCCTATATGTAGGGCAACAGTCACCGTTTCATCATCATCTGCAATACTAGAATAAAAGCTGTCTTCTTTGGCCTTGTTTTGTTCCTCTTCCATGGCACTGCAGGAGGGTTCTTCTTCTTCATGCCTTGTTGGGCTAAGACTGAGGAGGGGAAGTGCTTCTCTGATAGGAGGAGAGTGAGGTGGAGACTGGGTGTGAACGAAAGAGTTGTTGCAGAAATTATCACAGGAATTGTATGTAAAAGGAGGATGAGATGGGTTTGATGAAGAAGAAGAAGAGGAGGAGGAAAAATGGTGGAAAAAGGGATTGAAGTTGTACCATCCAGTGAAGAAATTGGAGTAAGGGTCTGCCATGGTTAAAGGTGAGAAGGAGACAGTTTGGTTGGAAGGGCTGGTTATTATAGACTCAAGAGAGAGGGAGAGAGGGGAGGAGAAGTATGAAGTACAGTATATTGTAAGAAATCACCCAAACCCAAAAGGCATGAGAGAGAGAGAGAGAGAGAGAGAGAGAAAACCCAAACATAAAAAATACAGATCACTCAAAAAGCTTTAAAAAGGGAAGGTAGTAAAAATAACTGGATTTTGATAAAAGGGTTCAAGGTAGAATAGAACACAAACAAATTTATAGAAACAAGGGTATCGGAAAGGGGGAAGAGAGAGAGAGATGGGAGAATGAGATAATAAATATTGGGAGTTGTAAGAACAAAGCTCTTTGTTGGAGATTGTGGTGGCTGGAAATTAAAAATATATATAATAATAATACTAATTCACCAGATCAACCTAAGAAGAGTATTTGAGTAAAAAGAGGAGAAGAAAGGAAAAGAAAATTACAGTAAAAATTTGAGAAAAAGAGGCTTAAAAAGAACAAAGACAGGATCAGAGATTAGGGTTGGAGGTTGTCTCCTTACTCCTATAGGAAGGAAGGAGATGGGTTGAGATGAGTTGAGATTGATTGTATAACACTGCAAGCAAAACATGCAAAGTTTGTACTACTACACACATTTTTGCTTCTTCCACTTTTTCCTCCTGGATGAGTGTTGCTCGGGATACAGGTAAAAATATGCAAGAGGAGTAGTGTGTTCATGCCTCATGGGTTCATACTTCATACCATCCCGGCATTTGCTTCGGTGGGAGAGCTTTGGTCGGCTCGGCCGAGTACCGAGTACTGAGTTGATTCACTGTCTCAAACCCCACTCATCATTATTGTCTTTTCTACTTGCCCATACATACTTACATGCAAACATCCAGGTTCCTGTTCCTGCCGTCATCCACCAACCCCTCTCTCTCTCTCTCTCTCTCTCTCTCTCACAAGTGGCAATCAAAATCTATATATTACTAATTAACCACCAACATTATCCCTTCTCTTCTCTCTTCACAAAAAAAGAAAAAAAAAAAGAAAAATCATATTCTCTTCTCTCTTTCTTCTTCTCAATATAAAGTATAAACATCATCTCTTAGTACTAATTATATTTTAAAGGGCAACCAGGGCATTATTGGGTTTTGATATGTCTTCTATTTTATCATTTTATAGCTTTATATAATTAGAGGTTGATTGTATTTGTAATTTGAATAGATTTTGAGTTAATTAGTAGTACATTGGTAGAATTATAGCCAAATGAAAATTAAGATTTTCATTTTCTTATAAATATTATTTATGTGGGGTAAAAGAGAAGGATAGCATTTTATTAAGTGTGAGAGTGGTGAGTTTTTTTTTTTTTTTGGTAACAAATAAATAGGGTTTAGCAACCCTGAAAAAGAAAACTACTCAAGCATGCAAATCTTATCCGCCAGTAAGATCTCCTCCAGTTCTTGGGATGGATCTAGAAAGAATCGCGAAGGTTCCTCTAAAGAAGTCGGTCTCTTCTTGATCCAGTCAGCAACATAGTTGGACTCCCGGACGCACGTTGGAATCTAATTCCTTCATAGCTTCCCACTTCTTCCTTTATTGCATGCAAGTGGTGAGGTTTTTAAGATATAGTGAAATCATTTTCTTTCTGGTGGATGTAGATAGATTCGTTCAATCAAGTTATTCATTATGGTCAAGGTCATCACTTCTTGTAGTAGGATTAGGGTGAGTTTGGTGTACATGATGGGTTTTAGTTCATTGATGTCATAAGCATTTTTGTTAATTACTTAATCATTCAATTGATTTCAATTTTTCATGTTTATCAAATTAATATAATAATTACTAAACGAGTATGTTTACTTTAGGACAAAAAAGGGTATAAAACGAAGTCCTCCTTGTTTTGTAATTTATTTTCTTATTCTGCTAGAGCATTTAGGAAAATTTTCTTCTTTTTTTGGTTAAAAATTCAACTGTTGTTACACTTTTATAGGTTTTATCTTCTACATGTTTGATGTAATTAAAAGTAACATATTTTAATAAAACCCTAGTTATCCCAAAAACTATTGACAAAGTTGTTGTCGATTGATAGGTCGCAAGTAATTAACTAAAAAGTATCTTGATATGATCATAATCATCACCTAAGGATTCATGGTTCTCTATCCTTTCTTTAATTGTGTTTTCCCTTTGGGGTACAAGAAAGATGCAATAGATTTAATCGCACACAAATAAGCTTTAATCAACTCTCTACGTTTATACCTAGAGAGATTCCTAACTGGTGTATGGTCTATAGAAACGTGGGGTTCTGAGTATCCATCAACCAAAAGAAGAAACCTTTTCTTTTCCTTTTTCTTTAAAAAAGAGATTAGTTTTTAAATAAATTTCAGGTCATGGGGTTGAAGGTGGGATCAAACATTGAAGTGGGAAAATGAAAGCCAAGCACAAACCAATAGATTCTTCAAAGCAGGCTTCGCCAGGAAGCCAACCAAAGAAAGTGATATGTAGCTAAGACTTTACACAGCTGTTTGATTGTTCATCTTATGGAACCTATAGAGATGGGTTGAGAAGGAGAGAACCCAATGCCTGGGTGAGATTCATATCTTCGCTGCAACACTAGCAAGCATGCATGGCTACCCATCTCTTATCACTAGAGAGAGAATTCATGTGCTTTTGGTGGGGCTTCAATATAAGCTTAAGGTATGAGATGGGCTTATGAAGCTTGTCGGCAAAAATGAAGTACTCAAGAATATTGAAAGCAACAGGAGACATTGAAAAGGATTTATACTTCTAAGGGTGCATCATCAGCTTAGGTTTTATTGGCTTACCTTGGCTTAACTTTATATTCTAGATCACTGTTTACAGTTCATACATTAAATAGGACTGGTGCTGAAGATAACTGTCTCTTTGGTTTCTGATTACAGCAACTTTTACTGCTTCAAAATCAGAACAAATGAGTGGGTTCATGTGTTACTTGATTTCCATCATCCACCATATCAGGATTCCAACAAATTCAAGCACTTCGTAAATTTTGAAGAGATTTTCTTTGAATTAAAACTAGAGAGAATGAAGACTAGTGAACCTGGTGCCATGGTTATGCATCACTTTTCCTTTTGAAGTGGTGTTTTTTAGGCTCCAAAATATCCCATATTTCTGGGGAGATATATAACTGGATCTAGGGAAATGACAGCCAATATTTGGGTCCATGCTCAAGGACAATACCCATTTGAAAGGTTTCTCATGACCAAGGTGCTCATGTACCTTCTCTATAAGTCCCATCACTCTAATAGACAAAAGGAACAGCGGGTAGGTATGATAGGCTCATACTGTTCATGTAAAGTGAATCATCTAGCACTCTTTTAAGTTCCTCTGAAACACTGAAGAAGAACAGAAAGATTCAAAGTCTAGGTAACTGTACTTCTGAAGCATATATCAGGAGAGCTAAAATTTTGTTTGCCATTGTGCTTTCTCAACTAGAGAATTCCCAAACTTAAGTCTTGGGTAAATCAGATTTTGTGTCACCAAATTCATAATTAATTTGAAAACATTCTAGATCATTTTGTTGGGTTTCAGAGCTTCTTTAAGGTACGTTCTTTAAATTATGTAAGAAATGTATACGTTGGAGAACTCAAACAAAAAACATTAAAGTTTTGAAATCTGGGGATTTAGCTTTGGATAAGTGTTGAATTATAAACTATGGATTGACTTGTTTGAGAATCCATCAAGTGTTTTTATTTTGAAAATCATCAAAAACAGCTTTGTTTCTAGAAGCAAGAACATTTTTTTAGGCATTTGATAACACTTGTTTCTGAAAGTGAAAACATTATCAGCAGAGTTTTTATGTTTGAAATCTCTAACTCTCTCACTCAACTTTTACTTTGAGAAACAAATGCAATAACAATTTTTTTGTTGTATGAAAACTATTTATTGAAATAGAATTTTTTATAAATTTATGTTTTAAAAATCACCTAATAAATCAAATTTATCAAATGGTTTTTTATCAGTTTTTCTATTTCTCAAGCAAGAAATACTATAAAAACTATAAGTTACCAAACAAGTCCTATACTACCAACCCAGACAAAACTTTCAATGGCATTTAGAGGACCAACCAAATTCTTAGATTTGTTCAAACATAAATACTTGGGTTTTGTAAACCATGTTGACTCTATTAAATTGTTGGGAGAATTTATTATAGGTTCTCTAGCGGAATGAAATTCTTGGAATAATTCATTTTAGGAAATTCTCATATCATTTACAGTTTCAATAAATGGGAGAACATGGATGAGGAGACAATTAATGCATCTACTCTTTGCAGGTTTTATCTTACCAATATGAAACACATTATGCATGCCATCTCAATACATAAAATAAATATATGATGATGCGTATCAGCTGGTTAGGCATAGAGAGAGGAAAAAAAAGATTAAATTAGAACAGAAATTAAACAATTCCAGGTGAATAGATCAAAACTGGAACACCCAAAGGAGTTCTTTTTTTTCTCTTGAATTTCGTACTTCTATCAATTTATGTTTACAAGACAGCACGAGTGTGTGTTTGTGTGGAGAGAGAGAGAGAGGGATAAACTAGTGTAAGCTCCCTGATCTCAGACTCTGTGTCCATGTCTTGTTTTGAGATTTCCAAACATCTTTGCCTCCCTAATTACGAAATCCCATAAAGACTAGATCAATCACTCATTTTATTTTAATCTCTTAATTAATGAATGGGTTTTGTTAGTCAAATCAAGCCATCAAAGATGTTGGAATGCTCATTCTTACATGTTCATGGTGGAAAATTTAACGTGGGTTTACTCAATCCAGTATCCTTAACCATCTGTTGATATTTGGAATGATTTACACTCTTCTTCTATATATTTCATGATTTAAAATTTTCTAATCCACCTCACCTAGCAGGCTAGCACCACTCGGTTGACTTGCTCCAAGCCTCCAATGGATTATTCTTATTCTGACAAACACATCAGATAGAAGGGAAAAAGAATGTTTACCTCTACAATAGAGTTTCAGATCTACTATCTGCTAAACTAGAGGTCTGTACCTTTTTACATTTTTTTTTCAGGGATGACATTCACTTTTAAGTGTTGATGAAATTAGAAATGAATTCTCAGTAGGTTTTTCTTTTTTCTTTTTTTTTTGGGTACATGAACAGATGCCAAAGAAAACAATATTGGGAGGCATTTAGCTTTGACATGACTTTGTCTCGAGTATCTCCACAAGATCGCTTAGGGGATCCTAAAAAACCTCCACCTCTTGTGAAACAAAGTGGACAATCTATTAGGAGCAAAATTTGCATCTCTGAACACACAATGCAGTAACACTCAATCTACCAACCTCAAACTTCTTCTAATACCCGAGACAAGCCTTCTCGATCACATCATCAAGGTAGCTTTTATATATAATATCATTAAAGAGAGATAAATGCATGACCTCTTCATTAAGAGTATCCAAATCACCTCCCCATTAGGGACAATGTGCTCTCCAAGGTCAGGCCCACGTGGGATCCACTGAATTCTTACTTTTGATTATTTTTTAATGTTTACATGTGAATCATGTTATTATTATGTGGTTAAAAAACATCAGTAGAGCACATTGTTCTCCTCTGACAAGAAGATGACCTAAACTCTCATTGAGAAGAGATTTTTTTGCCAACTGAGCAACCCTTGATGGTGAAATAATTTTTTAATTATAATTTAGTATCCCCTTAATTCTTCTAAATAATGCAACATCTTCCAACTATCTCTTCTTTCTTCATCCCAACAGTCCATGTCAGTTGCATCTTACAAGAAACAAGGAGACTATCTAACTCTCTTCCCCGGTCTCTGCAAGCAATTGATCAGAGGAATATGGATTTGAGTTCAAAATATGGTATGTTGGGTATGATTTCCTTTGTTTTTCAAGTTCAAAAGCATTGGATATGACATTTAATTTCCAAGCATAGAGTTCCATTCCATTCTATGCCCAACCTGCACCACATTGGGACCAGCAGGAAACTGTAGGGGATGACAGTAGCCATGACAGATGTGGTTACTGAGATCTAAGTACGAGAGTGAAGGATGAAATGATTGACACTCACTGTTCATCTGAAGAAGATATCACATCATCCATTTCTTGGATTTTCATTTCAGCTTTTGTCATGTCTTCTCTTCAATACATAGGTCGATGGTCCCACAGGAACCACCATCTGGACGGCGTTGGGATCGTATTTCTTCCGTGCCTCTCCATCACACATTAACAGTGTTCGAAGCACGAAATTTTATTAACCATTCATTCCCTTTCAGATGAAGACTATATGTTCATCAGTCACAATCAAAGATTGAGGTAATTCGAAGAAATGAACCATCTATTTCTCTCTAGATGAAGGATATATATATCCATCAATCACATTTGAATATTCAGATTAAATTAAATTCCTTCAAATTACTTCTCCATCAAGAGAGTAGTATGTGTCCCCTCAAAAGCTTCTTTCTCAACAAATTTGGGTAGAACCCATGTGAGATATACTAAGTTTTACTTTAATTTTTCTTTTCTTATTTAGAGATAGGTCTCACCTAAATTTCTGGTAAAGAAGTGTTAGAAGAATTCAGACCATTCCCCTAATAAAGAGGTCATCTGAACACACGTTAAGAGGGAGGACCACCTCTAAATTTTGATAAGAAAAAACAGATATAAGTCTCCTAATGAACCATTTTTTTAATATGTGATAGAAAAATATGAGAAGAGCATAAACTTTTAACCATTAGGATAGAGGAACCAACCTCGGATGGACGTGCCTCCCTCCTTAAGAGGGTTTACAGCATCACGTTCCAAACTCCGAGTAGTTCATGAGATCACTCAGCGCAGGGGCTCCGCTCAGACGTCTGGCGGATCAGTTGTAACTGTTCATATCCCCCTCTTTACTGTCTCTTAAAAACCCTGAACGTACCTTGTCCAACACAAGTAATTCTCCAGAGTCCCCACACCAAGATAATAAATAGACAAATGCTAATCATAAAGGAAGAGTGGGAAAGGAAGGTCTATCGAAGTAGATTTCAAACAGAAGAAAGGGAAAACAGGTTCAAAGTTGGCTAAAGAATGTAAAGATTACTAACACATCAAGAGCCATCTGGCTTTTATTGGTATGTTCTCCTTATTGATGTCACCATTTCAATGCTAAATAGTGTTAAATTCTCTTTCAATGCTGTCTGTCTGTTATCATTTAAGAGATGGTCTGGACATGGATGAACAATCACCATCCATTGAAGAGTTTGTAAAGAACATGACATGAGCCCACTCAGATATCATGCTTCTCTTAGCTCCCTGTGCATGCATGTATGGCAGCTGCAGCTACCACCCTTGTCTTCCATCAGCTTTTCCTAACTCAGAATCATGCATCTCTCTCTCCAGAAGCAGGGCATTGGCCAGTGAATCAAGTGAATTGTAAACAGGAGTTATCGTATGTTGAACCCATTAAATGATGGCCCTGGGGTCCAATTTAATGAATTCTGGGATAGGAAAAATATAAAGTGGCTAAATATCAGTAATAGCACTTTTTCCTGAGACAAACAACAATTAAAATTTCATTATGAATTGGTGATGTACAGGTATTACCTACCAATTCCAGTCCATGGAAGTCTCAGCTTCAGGTAGATAGCCTCGTATCAATGATCTACTGTTCATGTTAAGGAGGTTTAGTTGAAACTAGGGGCTGTAATAACAATGTTAGTCACTATCTAACAGAAGAAAGGAGAGGTGCTCCATCAAATTACCAATGAGACTAAATGAATTGGTTTTACAGAAAGAATTCTCGTCAAAGATAAAAACAATAAAGCTACCTTCATGAGGACAAAAGGCATTCTAGTGAAAGAGACGGCAAAGCATGCCCATACTTGCTAGAGACACTAGATTTTTGGGACAAAACCCTCAAGCACTAATTAAGATGCACCAGTGATTAATGGTGGAGGCTCCACCAATACAGAAGCATGAAACAGACACCAATTTAAGATCCAAAATAGAAGATAAAGGACATACGGATCTATCCAAATATGTGAAAAGTAAGTGGGGAAGAAACAAAAGCTGTCATCACAAGATGGACATAGAGACAAAGTTAATCCAACAAATCTCGTAGTGTAGTATTTTGAGTGCATGAAACTACAATAACTATCACCCTCTTATCCTGACATGAAAGAGATGACTAGCTCAATGGTGCTCATCGGGTGCCAGAGGGAAAGCAAAATAATTCAGTAAAAAAAAAAAAAAAAAAAAACCCAGAACTGAAAGGGATTAAGTTGAAATTGGTAGAGGATCATGAAGGCATCTACACCATCCTTGCCCCTTTTGGTACAAATTATTGTCAATAGAGAAATTTCATTATTTTAATTGTTTGCACTATATGAATTTATTTATTTAAAAAATAGAAAACCTCCAAACCTAATGAACTTTTGTCCATTAGGATTGTGCTTCCTTTGGGTTTCTAGTCTATAGTGAGGGGTAAAATAGCATACCTCTTTTATCACCTCTTTTCCTTCCCCGTTTCTCTTTAAATTTTTCTTGCCCCTTTTTTCCTTTCATATTTTTTCGATTCCCAAACCTTTTCTTCTTGCCAAATGATTCTTGCTTTTTTTTTAAAGGCATAGGTTTGACAAAGACCTTAAACTAGATTAATCATTGCATAACTCAACTAGGAACCAAGGTGAGAGCACCATGTCTGTTTCAGGTCAAAAAGAGAACTAGATTTGTGCAGAAAATATATCAATTATACATAGAGACATAAAACTAGAAGTCCCAACTCCATTCTGCAGAGGATGTGCATTAGACATCCAAAACCCAAAAGACCTTGAAGGGGTTTTACATATCATCAATAATATCAAGACTGACTCGATCTGATCAATAATTTCAGGCCTATCTGAAGTTTTGGTCAAGTGCCTGCCAAAATCCACCCGTAATTCAACCTTCTGTTAAAAGTTGAGTTTCCAACTCCTCTCCATATATCAGGCATTCAATAATTTAAAACTTCGAATGTAGCATGATATTACAAAAAGTAATGGATCTGATCACACTAAAAAATATGGCTGATGGAAACTGATGGAGATGTTTCAACCTATATGTTGAAAACAATAGGATTATAGCAATAAACTGCCACAACTGTACGAAAATCAAGAGGTTCGGAAAAGAAAAGCCCAAAAGTAAAGGAGATCATCAGAAACGATATGCAGCAAGTAGAAGCAGATTCCAGAGACTAACCTGTCTGTGAAATTCGGGTAGCCTATAGTAGGGCCAGTGCACACCCCATTCATGAAGGGCATAATTCTTCTCACTCAATTATTAGTCTTACATCAACCACATCATCTTGAATTTCAGAGAATTTTAATCCACGTTTTGATGGTTTTGGTCCCAAAACACACCAAGAGTATTATTCTAGGAGAAGCTTATGCCAGACATCCTTTAACTTTTATACTAAAAAACGAGAGAACAGTAATATTCTCCCTACCATTCATTAGGGAATAATAGCTTAAATTGAAAAAGAAGACATGCACGGGTTTGCAAAGAAGCCAAAAAAGGAACTTCCTGCTGTGGAAGAAAATAGCAGGACATTATCCAAAGATCCCCACAAGCTTTATCATGCTCACCCGTGAATTTCTAGCACTGTACAGACAACAGTTTATGGTTAGAGCTTAATTGAATTGTCTATCAACATGGTTAAGCATCAGCTAAGTCCTAATCAAGTCACATTTTACTCTATGATGGCTAGCTCCAAAGTCCTGCTGGCATTTCCCCCTTTTCTTATTAAAATCTGCAAGTTTCCTGGTTTCACATGGTACCTTCATACGATAACTGCCATAACATATTCATTTTTCCTCCCACCATATCTACTCCGGCATTGTATGGACTCCTCAAATGTGTCACCCTTAGATTCAGAACATTTTCTTTCAACCCGACAGCTCCTCCATCAAGCCCTTTGATCATGAGGAAATAGTTACAGGAAGGGGAAAAATAAAGTTAGAAAGGCTGCTAAAAGCTAGTGTGATAAGAAGCTCTACCCACAAGGTAATCAATTAGTTTACCTGTGAGATGTACTGCTCAGCATCTGTTCCCTTAAGCAAGTGAATAGAGTGGCGAACAAAATTGTGTGACTGATCATCGAGCACCACCTCATCACCAATATCATCAAGCACCCTGACGCGGATGTAGGGATCCTTAGGTGGCACCATGTCCTGGCAAAAACAAGTATTAGGTTCTTGTCAAGATAATCCAAGAAACTGTCCATATGAGATTGCCGATTTCCATATACAATGTTGAATGAGCAGAGTCATGGAGAGTCATTTGCCATAATTACAGTCAAACGATAACTCCCATCCTTTATACAGAAACATTTCTGTCTTCAGACTGCATTCTCATTCAATTACTTGCTTTCTCTTCACTTACCAAATCATGTTATTGCTTAAGCAATTATGACCAATATTCTCACTACAATGAGGACTTAGACAATATTTTAATGGCTAGCCACAAAATTATCTTAAAATGTCATTGATCTGCAAATTAGAGAATCACCAGCAGTGTCCAATCTAACTCTTTGGCTAGAAGCAAGGAATTATTAAGTTTTGAAGACACAATGATCCCTGTAATAGAATCTTGACACTTTCATACACAGCTACTAGTTTCTGTCATAGGATAGCCTGGATTTAAAGATAGATTTTCCCGTGTTTCCTTCTTCACATGCTAGAGAGAGAGAGAGAGGGGTACCACAGTCAAATCCAGATCTAGTTCTGACATGTATGCCTCTAGAGCAGCAGAGTGATCCTTGAAATACATTTTCTCAGACGGGTTCAGCTTTGCTTGAATTTCTTGGGGGAGAACTGGCCCTACTTTCCACCTCAAGCTCTGAATAACTTCAGCCCGGTTATAGCTGTGGATTACAAAATGATTGTTGGAACATCCAGAAAGAAATGTAAAAACGAAGACATCAACATCAACAAGCAACCCAGAAACAGTTTCTCTTAAACAAGTATACAGTCTTCAGATGAAAGAAACTCACACATATGCCATGAGGCAACGTTTATTTCGCATTAAAGACAGATGGTGGATAACTGCACCATAGTGGTCAGCATTTCTAGTCGTTTGCATGTCCAACCCCTCTTCCTGGATTTTCCTGTGGGATGCTACTAGTGAATGAAAGAACAATCTGGAATAGCAGTAGCAATGTAAAAACCAAAATACATAAATAAATAGTAATACACGTAATGAGATGAAAATTAGGATCTTCAATATGGTCAGGCCTCTGGTTCATCAGTAGCAACAATTTGGGTCCCCTCCAAGGTGTCAAGAATTGATGTCTTGTATTATGTAGTTTGGACTGTGGGCTGAATGCAAACCTCTGTTAAAAATATGTAGGGCTTAAGGGTTTAGACGGGTAATTTGAAAACTCTATCTTTCTGTTTTCTCTTGAAATTGGTCACTTAAGAGCGACTTCTTTGTATACAGAGACAGAAGGAACTGAGCTTGTAACCATATTCTTCACAGAAAGTCAAACTGCTCTCATCACACCTAAGCACCTTCCTGACAACCTATGTGTATCCTTGCACTGGTTGCTTGATTTCTCTTTCTATTATTACTTTTGTGGTTTCTGCATCATGGATAGGTTTCAGTTCATGAAAGTTTCCCACAAATGTTAAGGCGAGAAAATTAGGATTTTCAAAATTTTTACAACTAACAATAACATAAGTTGAACTTTGAACCATTGGCATATCAGTAGTATCTCTACAGTCCACATAACCAAGTAAATAAACAATGACACCATACCAGGTTGGATATTTCAAGTTGAAGCCATATCATTGGCCCACACAGATCAAAAATCAGGAGAATGAATTCAAGTGTATTATATTTTATCTGTCGGGATCACTGCATAAACAAAAGCAATGTATCATTTATCCCAAGGTAACAAGATACAATTATACTTCGTTTTGTGTTATATAGTTATAATAGAACAAAAGAACTTGCAATCCGCAATAGAAGGGCTCATGGACTTCCACCATAATGGTTTTTGTGCCAGAGCAATCAACTATCTGGTATCAGCCCTTCAAATATTGGTATTACTAATAGAAATTAAAAGCTCAACTTTTAGGACTAAAATGAGTATTTGAACCTGGAAACTGGCTTTTCACAAATATTTTAATCAATGGGAAAATTTAGAAGGCTGAATGAAACAGCAATGACAAACTTATATTTTATGTTAAGATGGTGTGTTTCCTAACGAAAGGGTAAGCACTTGAGTTTTTTTTTTAATCCCAAATTGAAATTAACAAGGATTTCGTTGCCTTTGATGTACAAATATCAAACAAGCAGACAGACATACAAATCCACATTCATACACAAAAACATGAGAGAGAAGGCAAAGATGGCTACCTCATCAACGACTGAAGCTCAAGGTGGTGCGAATTGCATTCTTTAAGTACTTCACCAAACATATCAGTCTATATTATCAGAGAAACAATTGGACAGTCAGAAACAATTTGAAGCTCAAGATAATATAGATTTTCTTTTCTTTTTCTAACTTAATCAAATATATGAGTTGTTCATGAATACGGAAACAAATAGTAAGTTTAGTTCATCCTAATATCGAAAAAACTGGAAAAATACGAAATCTGGTGTCAGATAAGCACAAAAAAATTTCAATAGGTAGCGTTTTAGGGGAATGCAAATAGTAGGGCATCTTAAGAACAAATACTATTGCAGGAAAACAAAACCAATTTACATTAAAAGCCGTGAATTGCCCTGTTCCGTTGTTCGACAGTTCCTTCAGTAGTTGAGACCCCTTTCTCCCGTACATCTTTGCCTCAAAAATCTTATCCCTGCCTTTTGAGCTCAGTCTTCAAACATCAACAATCGATCGCCAGTACAATTTTCCACTACATGAACAAAACAAGTTGAATTAGACGATCAATAAAAGAAATCTAGGAAGATCTTCCAGTAAAATTGAGCAGCGACAGCTTGATTCACAAATGGCATCACAGCGAACAACATCCAGATCAAAAGATCGAGAGAGAAGAAATACCTCTGATAGCATGAGTGAAGTGCGAGTTGAAGGAAAAAAACAGCAATGATTAATAGTTCCTCCGCACCTTCAGGTTTCGGGCATCAGGTTTTAGCGCGTTTCTTGAATTCTAAATCGGTTCATTTTCAAAATTTTCGCCCAAAAAGTATGCAAACCTAAATCATACTTGGCTAGTTGGCTGTACTTGGTAACCATTCTAGAATAAATTCTGGATTTAGATTGAATTATACGACGAGAAACTTTAAAAAAATGTAAGCCCAACGGGTGGCTCAGTTGGCAAAAGACCAATGGTTCTACCTAGGAGTTTAGAGATCGAATCCCCTCATACGGCCAAGGGCAAAGTTCTGCTCATGTTCATTATATAAAAGTTCCTCAAAAGATGTAGTGAGGATGTAGTTGAGGTGTGCCGAATGTAAACTTAGATTTTTTCCTGCCTCAATCCAAAATGCAAATACCATTGACTTTATTCTCCAGGAATATGAATAGGTATCTAGACTCCATATCAATCCTGAAAAATTAGCAAGGACCCCCTCCAACAATACAATTGATGTGGTGGCTTTGGATTTAAAAAATGTTCAATCCCGTCGTACTTATTTAGGTCTCCTCTCCTTCATAAGCAAGTTTAATGTACAAACTTTTTCTTTTGTTATGGATGGACTAAACTTTAAGTTGGCAGGTTAGAAGGTAAGTTCATATCTATGGGGGGAAAAAGAAATTCTCATCAAAGCTTTGGCATTTGCACTCCTTGTTTATGTTATGACTTGTTTCTTTGTCTCTTTATGACCTAAACACTGACAATTCTCGTGGAAAAATTGCTAGCCAAACAAATTTGGAGACTATTAACAAAATCCTGATTCCCTATGGACCCAAATAATGTTAGTGAAATACCTGAAAGGAAAGTCCCTCTTGAAGGTTGATGCTCCCCCCCCCCCCCCAACTGTTTTTGGGCTTGGAGAAGTGTGTTAACTGATAGAGAGATTCTTAGACAAGGCCTTCTAAAACAAGTGGGCACTAAATTGCACACTAAAATTTACAAGGACCAATGGGTACCCTCTTTACGTTTAAAATGCAATATAGTGACCATTCCTATACTTCCCCCCAATACACACCTGATTCTTAGGTGTGTGTGTAAATCAAAATAGAGGACTTTCAAAGTTAAGTCTGCTAAATATCAATGTATGGCAATGGCTGACTCACAAGGTAACATCTCTTCTTCATTGCCTTCTTTTTATTGGAAAAGAATTTGGATAATTCCCACTCTGCCTAAAGTGAAACACTTCTTATGGAAAACATTTTATGAGGCTCTTGCAATTGGAAATTCTTTATTCCGAAGAAGAAGCTCTCACACCCCTTTGTGCCTTATGTCTATTAAGAATGTTGGGCATGCATTATTTTATTGTGTCCATGCAAAAGAATGCTGGAAGATATCCCCCTAAGACTTCATGTTTTTGATTTTCATGGTGACTCTCTTTGTGATTAAATAAGCTTGATATCATTTAGATTTCATGATTATAGAAATGTAGAACATTTGGATCAAATTTGGAGCTCTTTGATGTAGTACATCTAAAAATCAGGAACTGAATTCTTTTTAAAGGGATGAATCCAACCATTATGCATACTTTTACTACTTTCAATGCCTTATGTGTAGAGATTCAAGAATGTTGTGGAAATATTTCTCACAGGGAAGAAAGACAAACCATTCAAGTGAAGACAATGGATGATGCCGTCGATATGTTTCAGCCGTTCACCGATGGGTCTTGGGACTCAGATATGTTTCAGCTGTTCATTGATGGGTCTTGGGACTCAAAGATTGGATATGGTGGTAGAGGTTGCATTCTATAGGACTCACAAGAGACTTTTTTAGCTGCCCAATGTGTAGGGAATGAAGGAGCATCAGCAGCAGTTATGGAGTTACAAATGGATTGATTTTGGCAAAATCCTTAGGGTATCTCATTTGCAAGTTACTTCTGAAGCCTATATCAAATTGGTATAGGCCTCTATGGAGTTTCAAGACTACTTTTTCTTCTTTCTTTCTTTCTTTTTCTTTTTTTTTTTTTGGTACTTGCATACAAGGAAATTGGGAATGAGGACATTACATATACCGCCAGCAAGGGTTGAACCCACAACTTCTCCGCTAAGAAGTCAGGTTCCTAACCATCCTACCAACCCTCCATTAGCTAAATGTGGTGAATCTTTACCCTAAAAAAAATAAAAAAACAAAAAGCCCTTCAAAAACACCTCTGTTGTTTTTTCCAAAAATCTAACACTGAAAGCTATTAATTGGCAACATTTCCACGTTAAAACTAATTCGTGCTCTTTCTTTGACCATAGTTGCAGACCTGGTACGCTGCATTACAGGAACTTGGGAACATTTCACATTTTAATGCAAAACCGGTGGCATCAAATTTTTTAGCCATTTCTTCTACTACTAGCTTCAACATAACATCTGAGCACAACTTGGGCATATGAGTTTCCAGTTAGAAGTGACATTTACTTGCACTCAGCAGAAATGCAAATCGGTTCAATATGACATGATCACAGATCTGGGTTAAAATACACAAGACCCCAATTAAGATGTAATCCTACCATTACTGGTAGTTAAAGGAGCAACTACTAATTATGCTACATCTGATAGAAAGGATGAAAACCCAATGACACTTTCAATGTTGGTGAAACACCATCTGCTATAGTCAAGAAGACAATAAGCTTCCATTGCCAATTGAAAGAACCTCACACACATAACCAAGCTTTCCCTAGATTAAAGGAGATGCAAAAGGATCTAAAATACATGAGGAAGGGGGGAAAATTTTTGAAAAGAATTATGAACAGCCTAAAAAGCTGGTATCTCATGTAAAACTCAGGCACCCTTCAGTTCCGATGGCCAACTCCAAAATGGAACCTCTTTGCTAGCCTATCATTGAAGGCATATTCCAGTCGTAAAGGACCCAACGGCGAGTCCACACGGATACCAAACCCATAACCATAGCCACTTCCAGGTTTTAACCTTGCTCCAGCAGGGTCACCTGATAAAATAACAACAAAAAAAGGGGAAAAAGATCACACAATGACCCTTCATTGGAAATTTTTCATAAGAGGGGTGTGGAACACATGCGACCACTGGTTTAGTTGGAAATCACATGAAACATTTCACGTCACCATTTCTTTTATCTGCATTTGGATATTCAATAGCCATAACTTTGATTGGTCTGAATTCTCAACACAACCCCCCCCCCCCCCC
The DNA here is from genome assembly GCF_041222555.1 of Hakea prostrata. NCBI lineage: Eukaryota > Viridiplantae > Streptophyta > Magnoliopsida > Proteales > Proteaceae > Hakea > Hakea prostrata. Next base: position 48,090,563 of record NC_142609.1, on the reverse strand, counting down.
CCACCCACCCAACCGAAAAAAAAATTCTCATCAGATGGACTACACCAGCTAAACAGTTGGCAGAAAACATACCAGGCACCGTGGGGCCTGATCCCAGATCACTTCCATAGTCACCAAAAATTGCACCTTCAACAGGCCCAAACTGCAAAAGCAGAGGAGAAAACCAATAAGCAAAAACATGAATGCTCCACTCTTTGTCAGAACCTGTAGGAGCTATGGATCACATCATTTATCAGCAGAAAAGTTAAAATGTCATACGGCAAACTTGTAACTCCCCCTCCCCTCCAAACTTCTCCAAAGGTTTAAAAGATCATGAAATAGTCTTATCTGAATTTAGAAACAGGACAAGTGGATGCTCCACCATTACTCTGATGGGCATTCATAGGGTATCAGCATTCGACCAAAGTTCCTCATCAGACAACGCTGTAACTAAAGAATCACAATTACTTACGTTCAAACTTAAGCATCCAAATCAGCTTTGTTCACTTTTAGTCAGATCTTATAAAATCTGCAAGACAGCTTACAATATTACAGTGATCCCATGCTTATTCTAATAAATGCCCTGTTTTCCCCACATTGCCCACAAGACACTATGGACAAAAGACTCAGTTGAGCAGGTGATGAACTGCTTCCAAATAATCTATGTCACATCTCACTTCATTTATTTTCCTTTCAATCACTAGCCAACCCTCAAATAACAAGTATTCAATATGGAAGAGGTATCTAACAATGAATAATTTTGTAACAAACCTACCTTCTTCCATGATGCAGAAGTGAAAATCCCAGAACGCATTGACTACTAACTGTTATGTTCAGGTGTACTCTAACATTAGTTGTTTGAAGATCTCTAAGGAAATACTAAGACTGTTATCTCATTAATTTTTTAGCAACATTACACACTGTAGCATTCACCTAATTAAAAGATAACAATAAGAGACCAAGTTCAAAGAAATAGGCTGATCTAACCTTAAATATTAATATTAAATGAATCAAAAGGTGCTATGAAATCACATCCATGGTGAAAGGTGGGACCTGGATGATTTCATATCCCCCTTGATATACATTAATATACTTTACCTCGTTTATTATTAAAAAGAACTACTTGATTGAGAATTATATATTGGATCAAAAATCCATTTTTCCTTCCTCCAACAAAACCAAACCCCTCCATCAAGGCAAAGAAACCGCTGCCTGTCACGATTCAGGCCATCAACCAACAACAGATCCAAACTCAATTTTTGTCATTGTCCTATCCTCCAATTTTTCACTTCTAGAATAAACCTTTGATTCCTCCTCTTTTCTTCTGTCTCCCAGTTTCTGTCTTCTCAACTCCCTACATCTAGTGAAAACTCCAACGTCAAATGAATGCACTCAAATTGCCAGAAGAAAAGGTTATAATTGACCAACTATATATGCATTAAAATCCTATTTTTAATCCAAATTATTCAACGCCGGTTAGGGTCTGAGCAAGAAATCAGAAATTCTCTTTCTTCCCCATGTTCAAGCAATAGAGACATACAGTGCTTTTCAAACAAGAGTACAGAAGCCCATGCCCCATGCTTTTCTTTTTTGTTTTCATTTTTTCCTTTTTGGTAGAATGTATATACAATTTTTAATCAGGAGACCAGTGAAAATAGTATATATTAGAGCTAGGTGGAGAACATAAAAGGAAATAAAAGATAGGAACTAAGTCAGCATATTATCAACCACTATAAAGACCATTAGTCTTCAAATATTAGAGGACCAAGGGGTCATTCAATGAACTTCTACATATTATATAATGCAACAATGAAATGTAAAGAGTATCAGCAGATATGGATAAATTACCTTGAAGAACGAACAAACGTTGCTATAAAAATAAAAATAAAAGAAAAGGCAGGTGTTTGATATAAAAGGATAAATCTGAAGGAAAATGTCCACGTAACATTCTATAGTGTGTAAGGTAAGCTCAGTTCGCAGACCCACAGGCAATTACAAGACATAAATTTCTTAAGATGCTCATTTATAAAACAAAACTACTTAGACTTACAACTTATCTCATTAGAAACCACTACTCTAGCCATCCAATATCCAGAATAGACAAGGATTTTGAATATATTTACAACTAAAAAAATAGAAACGATAAAGCAAATCAAAATGCATGTACGGAATGAATGCTGCTCAAGACCTACCAGAGGAAAAGAAATCTCTCCACAGCCAACAACATATGACCGACCAGAGCCGACAGCACCTTCTTCATAACCTCTAACACTATTTGTTCCACCAATTGCAAATGCTTCATGGGGAGAGAAGTGACCCACCACATGACCACCAGACAAACTAAATACCAACAACCAACAAAATCGATCACAACACAATAAATAACCCAGGCATAATAGCAAAAGCATCACCTCATTTTGGTTTTGAATTTTAGACACTTATAAATCACCACAAAACCATCACTCAATCATGAGAGTGATGCTCTCGCTATTCAAGCACACAAGAATAAAACACAGGTAGAATGTCATACCTCAAAAGAAGTCGAGCAGGACCAATATCTACACCCCTCCTGGCACGGGCATTCACCCGGTTAAAATATAGCCACTCAGGCAAGACAGGAAGTCCTTGTTCCATGTTAAACACAAACTGCATAGAGAAATGAATAGCAATGACAATCAAGTGACAGACGAACCAAGTATTGCTATATTAGTTTGAAATGCACAAAGCAACTAGGAAAGACAAGCTGAAAAAGTAACCATTGAAGACCCATGGTCACCCGAACCAGTGTAGACACTCTCAAACTTAGCAAGAAGCATTTCATCATGAGCATTGCCGCTGGAAAAATTGTTTTACAGAAAACAAATTACCAGAACTGATATAATTATAGCAGATCACAAGCATAATAACTAAAATAAAGAGTACTCTATAAATTGCTGTGAGGGATAATACCTTGCAGTTAGTGGGCTCCCATAGCAATCCTTAATAATGGGAGTCCCCTTCTCATCGCGAGCACCAGCATGCTGAGAAAATTTAGTATCAATACACTGGAGCCAACAATATAAAGAACTGAAAGGAGGATAGCCTTCTCTTTTAAAAGAACTGCTTCTATTTTCACAATTATAATTGCATCCTGCTCATCTGGAATTTTCCAGCCCCAATCATTTGGCTAGTTTATGGGCTTGAAGGCCCATAATCTACCCTCACCATAATATGTTGACAAGATCGACATGAGTTGAGAATGCTTATTCACCATTGAAATAGAAAGAGAAATGTTTTCTCAAATACCTGAAAAATGATTCCAGCTGTTCCACTCCATTTTGGTCTTAAAGGTCGACTGAATTCAATACCAGCCGTCACTCGGCCGATGGTCACATTATTGCCATCAGTTTGGTTACCGTGAACTAATGTTCCAGGAGTTCTTGAGTTCTAAATTCAATGAAACAAGAACAACGGGAGAGGAAACTCAAGGTTAGACAAACATGTATCTAATGATGATTTTGACATGAACAGGAATTGTAAGTCACCTGAATCATGATTGATCTAGATGTACGCTTATCATCTCCTTCAATCCATGGGTCTGTATAATTTATGCGAAATATTGAGTCAATTTGTCCCCTTTCCAAAGAAATGTTAAGTTTCTGGTTTCTCCCAAAAACATTCCTATGGGAATAAGCAAAGCTGCAGTTGAAATTCAACATGAGTATGGCAGCAGATCAGAAAAGCTTTATCAGGCCAGACATTTAAAAGTGTGACACTATCACAGGAACCACGGAAAAAGAAGGAAAAAAAAAACCCTGTAAAAGGACCATTGTTCTAGCGTTTCATTCATAAAAACACATTGAATAGCAGCCAACTATTTTTTTTTACAGATTATCTTTCACAAGAGAAATAAGAGGTTTGGGATACAATCCCATATGCACTCTACAGTCAATAGCACCAAAACTTTTAAGAGAAAACTAACATTCTTTACTCAATTGATCTCTAAGGATGGAGTTATAACTTATAACATACATAAAATACTCAAATTCCTAAATTGACTCAAAAAGATAACTCCTAATCACACTCACACACTCAAATGATGCAGACCAGAGCCAAAAACTTAAGATTGGCTTGCTCAGGCCAAACCAAGATCAAGTATTAGGTCCAGCTCCAGGCCAAAAGGGTTAGGTTTGATTAGGTACAGCTAGGACTTATGAGAAGTTTGACTTTAAGACTGAAGTCTGGGATGATCTTATGTAAAATTGCCCATTGATATCACTTGGGTAGGTTAGGTAATACTCCAAGGTGATTAGGTTTAGGCTTCAACACGAAATATGTCAATTCATGAAATGGGGAGAAAAAGGGGAAATTCCTTGAGATGGTTTGGGGGACTAAAGTTCCCTGTTGGCCTGAAATTTCAACAGAACCTGGTTTGTAAGCCTAGGAGACGCGGACCAAGTCCGGTTGAATTCTAATGGTAAACTTTCAAAATATAGAAATTTTTATTTTAGGGTTTGGAATCAGGGATTCAAATCAAGAATCCCAATATATAGGGTTTGATTGTCAGAATTGAAGGTTTGGATCAAAGTTAAAGTCTGTGAGGGCGGTTGAAATTTGAAAGGATCTTGCTGGCTGGTTTGGGTTCTTATAGAGTTTCTTGAATTCTAGGTCAAGAATCATTTAATGGATACAGGGATTCAAAAAGAAAACACAGTGGAATGGGGATGCTGGCTGCCAGACATCTGGATGGGGGACCGAGCCTTGTACAATATTGTGGATGGTGGGCGCTAAGATCAGGATAAAACACATAAGCATAAGATGAAGATGGTATACTGCATTCATACGATTCGAGAAATTTTGGAACTAAACTCTCTTTACCTTCCAATTAGCCCTGATAAAGGTCCACTTGTTATCCTGCAAAGTCCAAGTGCCAAAATACCAAAATATCAGAGCAGCACAACTAAATGAGTAAAAGACACCCACAGGATAAACATCCCTTACCCACTTGAAATTCCACCACCAGCTGAGAAACCTCCACTAGGACGCTCAACAACTTTCATTACCAAATCTACTTTACCAGTATCTACAAGGTTGCAACAAGGATATAATTTTTCAAAACACAAAAACGACGGAAGGTAAATATGAAAAGCACTGGAACCAGTATGAATGCTTAAATCAAGTGTACATTGATACAATTGCACAAAGAATCCTTCTAATAAGATAGTTGTACAGTAGTGCTATAACCAACAGAAGGAAGAACAAAGGATCTGAGTTTTAAACATACCAAAAGATGACATAAATGAAAAGAGCTTAAGCCTGCATACTGCATTAACTCATAACTCGGCATGCAGAATCGTAGTAAACAGAAGTATACCTCAATGGCTAACAACATAGGAAGACCATGATAACACTACCAACTGATCTGACATGCTTCCATGCATAAGAATTTAAAGACGAATCATCTCAGAAAATAAAATATTCCATCACAGAATCATAAAGGAATGCCCAATTTAAATGAAGCACCAGCATGAAAGCAGGGGTTCAGCATTAAATCTATGGAGGATACACTAGCTAGCCAGCAGCAATGAACAGGAAATATAAACAAATGATAAGAAGATGTTTATATTGATAAAAAGCATTAATAGATATGATCAACTAAATAAACACTTTTCCTAGGACTGAAAGGGATACAAGTTACAATTTACAACACATTAAAAAGATAACTGGAAAACTTATAAATGGAACCAAAAAAAATATTCAACAAGAAGAATCACTAAAATGGTATAGTATTCTCATTTGATTCAAGCAACACAGTTTGACCAAGTTTACCATCTCTAAGAATGAAAAAGGTGAGTGAAAAATAGAGCTACAACTTTACAAAATTATTTATTCAGTAAAAAAAGAACAGACAATCTAAATCACCTCCAGCAGGCTGGGGAATAATGCTAACGTCTTCCATGATTCCCATTGTCAGCACAGTTTCTACATCTCTTCTCCCTTGAAGCAAGCTGTATACCTGCATACCGAGAACATAACCATAAAATCTTTATTGATTCAATTTTTTTTTGGATGAAGAAACAATCATTAGCAAAAGCCCCACAGGAGAAGAGAGGAAGAGAGAATATACAAAGGGGAGAGAGAAAGGGGGAGACCAGCCTTTGAGAAGAAGACTGAAAAGTAGAAAGTAAACCCCAGGAAACAACAATGAGCCTATCCCTTGGGGTGTCTTCAACAGCAGGATGGAGCAACAACTGGAGCCTCAAGGAGACGTCAAAGCAAATAACTTTCCAAATCAACTCCAACGATCTAGAGTTGGGCATCCATCTCCTGAGGTTTCACTCCCACTGTAAGTGATGAACTGTTGTTCCCAAAACCAACTTGACTACAAGGTCAGTTTCAGATTAGTGTCGCTGATCACTCTGTCATGGCAGCAAGGGAACGACCAGCAGATTTCATCTCTAGGCACCTATGCACTGTAGGTGATTTGTCTTCTTGGACCTCACTGAGTGCCCTGTCGCTTAGGTGATTTCTCAACAATTACATGGCCTGAATGATTTCTGGCTAGCCTTACTATCATATCATATCCGCCAGTTTAAAGGTAGATTTTACATGAGAATAGGAAAGTATTATATCCTAATAAGACATGTACCTAACTGTTCTCAGAAAAGAGTAGCCCACTCAATAAGATAGCTTTTATCGTTTGGGATGTGATCCCAAAATGATGTTACCCATGGTGTGTCAAGGAAAGAAATAATTGGGTTTATGTAGATAGGTTGAAAGAGTTAGCTAGATTGACCACAGTCATTGGATCATATATGAAAACACACAGAGTTCCAGGGCAAGTCTTGGTTTTCAATGGTGGCCTATTATTCAAGAGTAAACAACACTGAGATGAGTTTGTGGAGCTCCTTTCACTTTCCTATACTTCACAGACGCAGATTATAAGACAATTCATGTGACATGAAATTTGGATGATGACTAAAAAGGAATTTATTTGGTTGAGGAAGTAAAGGGATTCACCTCACAAATCCCCACATAAACCCATACAATAAAATAAAGCAATTTAGGATTTCAATTGGAGAATCATGATCTAGCAAGGGATCAAAAATTGGGATAGGTATGTACAGACAGGTAAGGGATTTACAGTTTATCCAGAACTGGATTTTTTTGGAACAGAACAAAAAATTAGCACTTGGAATCATAGCAAAAGAAATAGAATAACCTATATGGTAGAGGAAGAAATGTACCACATACTTTCACAGAAGAGAAGGCAGAGAGAATATGTGAAATAGAGGGGAAGAAGAATGTAATAGTAAGAGGTAGGAAAAGCCCAAGGATGTGAGAATATTCTGGGAGATGCCAAGGGTTTCTCAAATATGAGAAAATAAAGAGGTCAAAATAACTTTCTTTTTCGAAAAGTAATAGAGACTAATAGCTTCTAGGAAGTAACCCTAACATCTCATATAATATAAAGAAGTTCAAAATAGGGCAGCTTGCCAGTCTCAACTCTCAATGATGGTCCATGTGGAACACAGCAAACTGAACCCAGTTTGCACCATGGATGCACCAAAAGTTGCATAACTTTATCCCAAATAAATATTTCACTTCTTTGCATCATTTCCCTAATCCTTCCCTAAAACAAGATGGTTACATCCTTTTTTCTTTCTCCCCCCTTTCATCAACTGCATATTTTAATCTTTTATAACTTCTCTGAAATTCTGTTTTCTCTTTGATCAATTCTTTAGTGAGAAGACAAAAATTGTGTACCTAACAGCATGAGCTCATGCATACACCTCAAGCATTAAGATGATATCACACAAACATAGACAACATAACAGAAACAAATTTTTCTCAATGACTAGAAGCAATTATACAGAAACAGCCTCTCCACAAAGCCAAGGAAAGGCTATGTACATTTGCCCCTCGAGACCCTGCAGTAGCAGTAGCCTTGTGCACTGGAATGCTCTTCTTATCAACTAATAACCATCATCTACCATCATCATTGCTGTCAGGATTCATTTTCATACTTATGCTACAAACAACATTTACAAAGGAAAGAAAAACTGTCTTAACTTATCAAGAAACTTACAATCTATTTTGCAAGTACTAAACACAACCAGTTCATACTACACACCTGTCCCTTCTTGGTTGTTAGCTGCCTGAGAATAGTTTCAGCCTTTGTCTTCCCATTCGTTGGCTCACCACTGAAGATCACAGAAAAGCAATAACAACAATAATCCAAACAGAAAATTAAATAGCATCACAGATAAAGCAACCTTAAGGGGCATTGTACTCACGTCCTCCTGTCAAGGAAATGTATGGCAATGTTGTTGACCTCAGCTTCTGAAACCTGTAACCGTATAATTCCACCTGAAAGAATCTCAACATCTGAGACCTGCGATAAGAATTACCAAAAAAAATTTAACTCAAGGACAAGGTGCAGCTAAAAGAGATCAGATCTGCTTTTTCTTTGAAATCAATTCTCAAAATAATATTATGGCAAGCAAAGAACAAACCAAGCCAAATAGGCCACGATCCATGTACCAATCATTGATGGAATTTATCACTTCATCCAACCGCCGGATATTAACAACTTTTCCTGCACAACTTAACCCAAAGGTTAGTTCAAAGAAGGCCAATTATTTTCACATAGATGAGTTTTTTACATGTACGAGTGGATCGTTTCAAGAAGTTTTACTAAATGGATGAGCATATAGTCAATGTCACCCTATTTCACATAACAAGTTTCGGTTCAAATAGAAATCAACCACATGACAGCTATATTACCTGGACATCAATCATATAAGCATAACAAATGAGAACACAAGATTTGGAATTCGTATATCCAAGCTGAAACCTCTGCAGTATGCAGGTGATATAGCATGCCAGAATAGAACCTTTACAAAGGCTAAATAACCCACTTATGCATAAAATGTTTAGCGGCTAAAAATACAAGGGTGAAAATCCAATTCACTGGATCAACAAAACAAATTATAGCAACCCATTTAGCCCTTTCTCCACTCAAGGGTAATAATTAGCCTTCTATATGGCTCAAAATTGGTGACCCACTCAGGAGAAACTTTTTTATGTTAACCCACAAAGGAACATTTTGACACAAATACTTTTATGCATTGATGTACAATGATATAAAGAAAACCTACCGTATCCATCACGGAATGCATTTTCCAAAAATTTTGATGGAAGAACATTAGCACCTTCACATATCAATCCTTGGAACTCCTGATTTGGTTCTACCTTGTACCACAACAAAACAATTAAGAAATACTTATGACATTTAAAATAGAATAAACAATCAGACATGAGAACAAGTTAGGAAATTGTTTGATGACAACTTATCTAATCCACAACTACTCCACCTCAAAACATCATCGTAATGATAATAATGATGATGATGATGATGACAACGACTAATGCAAGAACAGATTTGTCTTTTTTCTGCTGAATGTACATTTAGGCAAATTTTGGGAAGTTCATAACTTGTCAACTTGGTGCAGCTAGTTAAACTTTTTACTGGGTTCAGGAGGAGGTTAAGATCAAGTGTGGCAGCTTTATCCAGACCTCCAAGGAAAAGAAAACTCAGATGTACGATCCCTTTGTCACCACAGAATGAAAAGGGCGATCTCAAAAATGGTTTCAATTTTCAGGCATTCTGCATTAATGTATTGGAGAGGGATACAGGGCCAGGAAATATCAAGTTCCAAATAATTGTGAAACAGTACTATTTCCCTCACAATTTCGTGGCCGTCCTCGCCCATACGCGCAAACCAGTGTATTTTTCTCTTTTAACTAAAGCATAGAATATATATTGCTTAACCGATTAATTCATCAATAGTAGAGATTAGTTCATCATTCCCGAACTGTTGATCAGTTGGATTTTAAATCCTACATTGTGAAACTTCAACGCAAATGTACCTGAAAAATCAACCGTATTCCATCTCTGGTATCCACGGCCACGGGCATGCAAGAACAAAAGTACCCACTGTCAATAATGCGATGAACATCTTCTTGGACCTCTCGCACCGTCAAGGCCGAGTTAGGGCGACAGGCCTTTAGCGCCGTTGCTGCTTCTGCTTCAAGGTCTTTCCTCTCCAGCTCCTCGCCGTCCTTGTTTCGGATTAAAACCTCACTAATCAAAACCCTCTCCTCATCTTCTCTTCCATGTCGACTCGGTAAATGAGCCTTCTGCTGAGGTTCTCTACTTTCCAATGGGTTCGGATTCGCTTCCTCGGATCGAACCAGAGCTAGAGAAGATGAACAAAGTAGAGATGATTTAGTTGGGAAAGGGGCAAATTTTCCCCGGTTTGTGATTGATGATATGAAGCCAGTGATAGTTTCTCCAGTTTTAATTAAATTTGATGAGAGTGTTTGACAGCAGAAGGGGAGCTTAGGTTGCAGAGGGAAAGGAAAGTGGAATTTGTAAGGAGAAATTCTGGTAGAACAAGAAACGAACCTAACTCCATCGTTCTTTGCCATAACCGAATAGATTTGAGGTCTCAATGGACGAATTGGAAGCAGAAGAATTCACTACCTTGAGCTTCTGATGGCCCTTCCTACTCAGAAAAACCCTAGTCAACCGCCATTTTCACAGTGTATCTGACTCGCTGCAGTGCGAAGCTTTTAGGAGAAGGAATGCAACCGAGCGCAGGGAAGCGCAGCGAACGCGCCCGGGTAAGGTTTCAAACAGACATTTTTCCGGAGAATTTTCAGACCAGCCCTTGAGTTACCTAAAATTAATGTCACTTCTCAAGTTATTCAACTTATCAATCAGATCCTCCATATGATAAAATTTATCAATGATACCCCCTGTTATTAATAAATTCAAGTTAAATGTTGATGTAAACTAGTTAAACTTTTCTAAATGATAAGAATAATCTTGAATGAAAAAACTTACACTTGACTTGCTTCTTCATCTTCCTTTACCATCTACAACTTTTTCCTCTCACAATGTTTTGAAAATATTTTTTATAAGTAGTGTTTTTAAACTTAAGATGTAGGGATAATATTGAAAAATATAAAATTAAAAAATAATTAAGATTGACCGTATTAGTAATGGAGGGTCTAATTGGTAAATTGAATAACTCAAATGATAGCATTAACATCACCAAAGGTAACTCACAAGTTGGTGCTAAAAGTTTTACTTTTTCCTTTTTTGTAAATAAATAATTCAAGATACGATGAAGACATGCATGAGTCTAGATCATCTCTCCACCCGGTTGTTTGTACAACCATACACCCACACTCATGTGAATGTAGGAACCATCTATACAAAGTCTGCCCCTAAATCCTAAACTCATGTCAGGGCAGGCCGTCGTGTCAGAGCAGGCCTTGCATGGATGACCCTACACTCATATGAGTATAGATGTATGGCTGTATGAACAAGCTAAATTGAGAGAATCCAAACTTCTTATACATCCTCATTCTCATGATACTTTCCATGTTGATTCAGACGAACCAAATAATAAATATCAACGATTTGTGTTTACACCTTTTTTGTGCTTCCGTATCACACTCAATTTTAATTTATTGATCGTCATAAATCTTCATCTGCAAATGATAGCTTGTGCACATATGTTTAGGGTCTATTTGGTTACATGAGTATGTAGATTTCAAATCTATGGAGTTATAATTCATAAAATTAATTGTTTGGTTAACCTAAATACATGTTATGAAATCTATGAATTCATCATGAAAAACTATTTGATCGACGTGATTTTTGTGAATGCGCAAATGTTTAGCACTTTTATAATAATGGTGCATACCCATAGATCTATAAATTCAAGTTTTTAGTGTAAAAATATGAAACTCTAGATTTCATGAATCCAACTAATTTCACAACTAAACGGGTATAAATATCGCATTCATGAATCCAACTTATTGTATGATGGTTTGTTGTTAGATGTAAGGTCTCAGAGTGTAAGTTTGAGAAAATATAACTCTCTCATTTATTCATGAAAATCACCAATAAGGGCTTGTCTGGATTACATGAATCCAAACTTTTGAAATCTCTAAATTCATAAATGGAAAATTGATATCTATTTGGTTATGTGAATTATTGAATTCACGAAATCGAAGGATTCACCTCTTGATACTAAAAACGTGAATATGTAGATTTATGGGTATGAGATGAAATCTACTAATATGAAAGCACCAAACATTTTCGCACTCACAAAATCACATTAACAAAACTATCTAAACTACAGATTCAGGTTAACCAAACAGTTAATTTTATGAACAATAACTCTATATATTTGAAGTCGTTAGACTCAAGTAATCAAACAAGCCCTAAATCATTTGAAAATATAATTTTAAAGGGCAAAGAAAATTGAAAATAAAACCTTTGAGTATACTTGCACCGAAATTGAATTTAAACGATGATCAATTTGGCATAACTGAAAAAAGAGATAAAGATAATCTACTTCCTTCCTCTCAAACTTGAAATATGAATTTGAAAGAACTAGATATCATCATAAAACATCTTTCACTTCATCCATTCCCTTTTTTATGTAGTGGGCTGCTCAAATATTTCAGATGCATTCAAGAGAGCATTCGGCAAGAAATGCATTGTTTCACTGGAATGCTCTTTATTCATTTTTTTTACTTATTTATTATTTATTTCCTCTGCAACTTTCTAAAAGTATGGCATGCTCCATGTATGTATAGAGAAGAAAACAGTGGAATCTCTACTAACAAATATTTTACAGTAATAAACTTGTCTATGTCAAATAGGGGCTAAACCACTCAGTGGGCCAACCAAAAAAAAAAATATTTGAATCTTATTCAGGTTAGTTACACTACTTATTTTGGGTAAAACTATAGTATTATATTTAGTTTATATTTTATACTATCTTTAATTTGACAAATGCATTGAATAACTATAGTTCAATAAACATTTGCAACTAATGAAACCACCAACAATTTGTGTGTCGCGCATTTTTTTTTTCTTTCTTTTTTTCTAAAATGTATGGTTTTTTAATTTGTATATTTCTATAGATTTTGTCGTTGTCATGAATACTGGGAGAAATCTCAAGTAAGAAATGCATACTCTAAGGTTGAAATACAAACCAATTAATGTCATTTGACATCGATTAAAAGAGAAAAGACAATACCTATTACACCATTTGGAGTTATAAGTTAGGCAATTCCATAAGATAGCAAGCGGATTGGGACCAAAGCTCACTGTGCTATTGTAAAGTATGTCACGACAAGCAAATGGCATGGTTGATGCAAAGATGAAGAACATAATAATTTAATAATTTTTTCTTATTTTAACTACTTCCCTAAACAAATGACAAATTTGTCCCCTCCAGTATTCATGGATAGAATCATATAATTTTGTTGACCTTTAATTAAAAAATTATCGATACTTGCTACCTTATTGGTTATATCTTTCTTAAACCTAATGCTTGTACTCCTCTTGACTACAAGCCTTCTACATGCATTAGAGTATTTTATGTGCAAGAAACCCTGTGAGAGGTAAAGGAGTGTTTTATGTAGTTATAAACTAACCGTGGAAGTAAATTGTGGTGCGCGCAAGCTGGCCCGGATGAACCTCAGTTCCAATAAAAAGAAGAAAAAAAACTAACCTTGCTCTCATGCCTATACTGTTCATTCCTTACTTTCCTTTCCACTCAATAAACAAATGTAACTAGAATATATATATATATATATATATATATATATATATACATACCACATGATATCACATGAAGAACTCATTTCATGCACCTAAAAACAATATAGATGCATTACTTTTAAAAGTCTGAATGTGTGATTCTTAAAATTGACTCCACACAAGCAGAATGCATGTGATGTTCCACTACTTTTGCAACTAAAACAAATCCAAAAAGATTAGAACATATAAGTGAGAAGAACCTTGGTGGTTTGTTCGGTTCAACCGGTTGGACCAAGTCGACTTTAGACTGACCCACTCAAATTGACAATTAGCTGATTAGTCTTAAAACCAACAAAAAAAAAAAAAATAAAAAATATATTGTTTTGCTAATGCAGGGTTGGTCTCAGTGGAAAGGTCATGGGCTCAACCCTTGTGAATAGCAAAGTTTCCCCCTAAGGATGTAATCGAGGTGTGTGCAAACTGACGTTCTTCTATAATTTCCTGTAATTCCTATATAGGATTGCAATACGTGGCAATTAATTATCCAATGGTTAAAATTAAAACCCAACTAAGAACTAAACTCTATAAATTTCTAAAATATCCACCAATTTCGTCTCTCATCTTCGGTTGAGGCTTAATTTTAATAATTTATTAGATTTAGTTCCTACAGGGAATTGTAGAGGATGTGAGCCCGTGGGGCTCATAAACTGAATACACAAATAAATAGTTGAGAGTTTGGATCATCTTTCAGTCAAAGAAAAGGCACGTACTCCCTTTATCAGCCATACAATAAGGGTGTGGCTCACGTAAGACCCATGTAGGTTCCTTATATGATTCAGTAACACGGGTGGGTTTCACCCTTAGTGTGTAAGCAAAGAAACGCGAGGGGAGTACATAACTCTGCCTATTAGGTCGGACGATCCAATAATTGATGATTGGTCTACATTGGGTTCAGAATAATTGAACTATAATGGACCGACCCAACTTTAAACCGGCTAACTTGGTTTAGTCATTTGGTCAAACCTTGTGACTCAACCGTTTTCCCCAATTGATGGAGAATAGTGAAGACCGGTTCCACGATCGTAACAGTAAAACCCAAAATATGTTAAAAACAATAAAAAAAATTAAATCGTTTCTCATTCTAAATCATGGTAAAGCTTCAGATGTGCATTAAAAGGAATCGAGAGGGCATTTTTGTAAACAACCATCCAAAGTAACGGTCAGTAACATGTAACGAAGATTCCATAGCGTGCGGGGCCCAATATTTAAAATTGCCTCCAATGCTATAGAAATTTAAGATTACCTTTCCGTAGGTCATTTTCTAACCACGCGCCGTCCAGGAATTCCCTGTAGCCAATCGAAGAACTAGTCATTGACCAACCCTAGCTGTCCGATATACGAGGGCCCACCATTATAACATCTGGCGCCACCTATAATCTTGGGCCTGCCGATTAAACGAGAATTTCTCCAGCTTTTTCGGTCCCATTTTCCTAACCGTTCGATTGGTGTTCCAACTTTTCTTCTGGTAAATAATCAAAGAAATATCAGTATTGCAATCTCGTCCTCACGATCAAAATTGATCGTATGCAAATCCGACGGTAGCGTGTTAGGAGTAATTTAAAACCACAGTTCTCGAAGTAGCAACGAGTTTCTCGATATAAATACTCGTTGTGGAGTCAGCCCTTAAAGGCACTCTCTTCGATCCTCTCTTCCTCTCGTCTTCTGCCTCCATATTCGTTTGTGCTCCTCTTTCTCCTCTCCTTTCTTCGAAAAGAGAGGCGGAGCGTGAAGGAGATCTGCTGCTGGAAGGTATGCGCCGCAGCGATTTTGGCTCTCTGTTTGCTAAGTTTAACCATTATTCAATTTTTTTTCCCCGGAAGATCTGATCTGAGTTTAGGTGGTGGATCTTGTTTTCAAGTCGAATTGATCGATGCTTCTGTTTTGTTTGTTGAAATCTCGACATTTGTGCTTTCATCTTAAATTCTTCTTCATTGCTTATCTAGAAAGGCGGATTTTTTTCTTTCTTTTTTTTCTTGTTTTGTATTATTTCTAGAGTTGATGCTATCGTTTTCCCCCATTGTTGAGTCTTTTGTTTTTTCAGGGTTTTAGCAGAAGTATTTCGTTGAGTAGATCTATTGGCAGGTCGGTAGGTGTAGATCAAACTCTTTTATTTGAACGAAGAAAAGAAATATGATTTTTGCCTTTTTATGATCTAGATCTGTGTTCTTTGTATTCTTCCATCTCTATTCAATGATGCATTTAAGATGGTTCTGCTGGGATTTTTGTAGATCTGAATTCTGATGTCTTCTCTGTCTATCAGTATTTGTCTGTACTTTGAAGCTAATCTACAAGTCATCAGGATGAATTATGTTTCCTTTTCCTTAATCGATTTTCTCTACTTACTCATCTATGTTTACTTTCTTGTGTTCATCTGTTACAAAGTTCTCAATACCATATATGTATTAACGGGGTCTGTACAAATGGGATGTGCTGGGTGGATTTGTCATACAAGATGAATTCTATTACTTGGATTCCTAAACCAGGCTAGTTTTCAAATATTTTCAGTGGTTTGTTCTTGGATTTGGCTGCCCTTTGGATTGTTGGATCTAATTTAATGATTGCAGGTCTACAACAGAGTTTTCTCAAGAACTCTGAAGTCTATGTTGTTGAACTTTTGGTCCCTTTTTGTTTAAAGTTCTTTATGTTTATAACGTTATATTCTTTCTGTTTTTCTTTTTTTGTTTTTGTTTTTATTTTTGTTGTTGTTGTTGAAATTCATCTGGTTCACTGATTTGGCTCCTCTCATTGGAGGTCTCTCAACGACAACTTTTAGTGTATAGAGGATCCTAATTTCAGTCCCAAACTGGTTATCCTAATTTCAGTCCCAAACTGGTTAGCGTATTCTGAAGTTAACATTTTGTATTGAACATTCCAGATTGATTGGTTGTGGCTTTAAAGTTGTCCAATTTTAGGTTCTCCTTGTTTTTTGGAATTTCCCATACAATCCTTTTCTTTTCGTTACCCCTTCATTGTTTGTTTTCATCTTATGCATTGCATTAATGAAGAATGATACATCTTTCAATGTTTATCTTAATGTACATCTTTTTGGGTTTTTTTAAATGATATTTTTATTTACATGGTTCTTTTTAATTTTATGCAATTAACCTGGAACCTATGTTTTGCTCTGTGTTTATTGTCCTTTACCCCTTTTGCAGAACATTTATAAATTGCTTCCAATACCTACACGTGTCAAGCTTTGGATTTGTTCATTATCCTTTTGACCTTAAACATCTCTTGATGAAAGCATTTACCGAACTTTTTAACTTTTTGAAATTCAACTTTCCCTTACCTGCTGTGTTTCATGTTTGTTGAATTCTCAGTTTGGAAGATATCATGGCTGATCAGCCTCAGCACCCAACGGTCCTCCAGAAAGTCACTGGACAGCTAAATCTTGGTTCGAGTCTTGCCCATAATGCACAAGCATGCCAGGGGGGTTTCTCACGGCCAGCCATGTATCAGAGGCGTTTTGCATCTGGTAACTATAGCAGCGTTGAATTGCAGCAACCAATGATGCAATCAACCGTGGATCTGTCCATGGTCAGCTCTGCTGCTTCACCAATCTTTGTCCAGGCCCCCAAGGAGAGAAACTTTACCAACTTTGCTATCGATTTCCTTATGGGTGGAGTATCTGCAGCTGTATCCAAGACCGCTGCTGCACCAATTGAGCGTGTTAAGCTTTTGATTCAGAACCAGGATGAAATGCTCAAGGCTGGTAGGCTGTCTGAGCCCTACAAGGGTATTGGGGACTGTTTTTCCCGAACAATGAAAGATGAAGGGATAATGTCACTGTGGAGAGGGAACACAGCAAATGTCATCCGTTACTTCCCCACACAGGTTTGATATGTTTCTATTGTATTACTGGTGACTATTTTAACTGAAAATGGTTGCATTTTTAACGACCCAAGTTTTCTGCAGGCCTTGAACTTTGCTTTCAAGGACTACTTCAAGAGGATGTTCAATTTCAAGAAAGAAAAGGATGGGTACTGGACATGGTTCGCTGGGAACTTGGCTTCCGGTGGTATGGCTGGTGCCTCATCCCTGCTATTTGTCTATTCCCTGGATTATGCTAGAACTCGTCTGGCTAATGATAACAAGGCTGCAAAGAAAGGTGGTGGAGAGAGACAATTTAATGGTTTGATTGACGTCTACAGAAAGACACTCAAGTCTGATGGTATTGCTGGGCTTTACCGTGGATTCAACATCTCATGTGTTGGGATCATTGTTTACCGTGGTCTTTACTTTGGATTGTATGATTCTCTGAAGCCAGTCGTTCTCACTGGACAATTGGAGGTTAGTTGGTTCTAGATTGTCTCGTATAGATCAAGGGAAAATTTTATTATATTTAGGTGATGATGATAAAAATATATGGTTGGATATGAACTACTACTTCATGTTTAAGATACATATAGCCTGCTGCCTGTGCTGACTAAAATGGTCTTCTTGATTACAGGATAGTTTCTTTGCTAGTTTTGCATTGGGTTGGGTTATTACAAATGGTGCTGGGCTTGCATCCTACCCTATTGATACTGTTCGCAGAAGAATGATGATGACATCTGGTGAAGCTGTGAAGTACAAGAGCTCTTTTGATGCATTTGGACAGATTTTGAAGAACGAGGGACCCAAATCCTTGTTCAAGGGTGCAGGAGCAAACATTCTCCGTGCAGTTGCAGGTGCTGGTGTGCTTGCTGGTTATGACAAGCTGCAGGTCATCGTTTTCGGAAAGAAATACGGATCTGGCGGCGGCTAATTGTATGGTATTCCTGAATACCATATACCTTTTGGCTATGTTGATGAAAAACTTAATTAATGGAGATCCTGATGACATTTTGCTCAGCCAAGTTTTTGCTTTTTATGGAATATTAATAATGTAGTTTTTAGAGGAAGAGATTGAGCGGGAGTTTCTCCCAAACGATTTCGGTTGGATTCTTTTTGTTGCCATAAACTTGATACTCATCGGAGAAGTTGCAAGGAATGTCTCCGAGCATTTCTTGATTTTCGGAAAGTTATTTGTAACTGCGGTTTATTTTTATTAATACTGGTAGATTTATTTAGTTTTTGTTTCCATTGGAGCAGTATGTGGTTTACTGGTAGCTTTTACTGGAATGTTATCTACATTGTAGAGCTTTAGCATGATCTTTTTTTCTTTTGTTGGGGCCTTGGGGGGGGGGGGGGGGGGGGTTGTTGTTGAACTAGAAGATCAAGAGGGCAGGCGTTGGTGTGACTCTACATACTCTTCACCCGAGCAGCTTGTCCTCTTATTCCCCCACCCTCTCCTTTGGCTTGCCCATGGTATATGGCAGGCCTGTGTTTGTCCAACTGCGAGGGTGGAAGAATGGAGGGACGGTTAGTCGTGGAGAGGATCTAAATTTCATGTTCTCAAGCATATGGATTGAGTTTGGTCTCTTGATTAGAGGTTTGGTTTATTTATCCCTGCGGGTTATCTCTCCAGGTTTTGGGATACATGAGTTGCTATCGTGGTCCGTTCATGTCGAATATTTTTATCTGTTGGAATTTTGCACTAAGAAGTCTTTTAATTATAATATTGGGAGGTAATATATGTTATTGAGAAAAACTGAATTTTGAAACATGCAAAATATAATTCCATTGAAGTAATGACCTATATGAAAGGGCATAAGTTTGACGTTTCTTATGGTATGCTTCCCCTTCTATATAATACTTTCAATTGCAGAAAGAAAAAAAAGGTAATTTGGGTCGTTGGTACTATTGGTTCACTGTTCATGCTTTTGTTGCCCAATTTGTCTCCGAAGAGAGTTGATAGGTCGAGTTCCAGTATGGTCGTTTGATGTTTTTGCTCTGATATGTCTCGATTGAAATCATAACATCAAGGGAAGTCATCGTTTTTGTTTGATGGTGTCACACAAAAACGTGGAGGCTGCTTGATTGACAAAAAAGGTTAACACCTCACACACTACAAAGTGAAGCATTTAAATACTATTAGGGTTAGGGCAAATTATTTTGTCTTATATTTAATTATCTGCAGAAAGCTATCCCCAGGCAATGTGCTAAGTTTCGGCTAGCCGGCGAAATATGGCCAGATTTTGACCCCCCATTTCGGAGATATTTTAGGTCATTTTGGGTCCAATCTATGGTAAATTTGAATTATTTTCTATAAATTATTCCATGTAAATTTTCCTTCCTAATCACATTCAACATGTTACATTCTAAAGTTTAAATCATTTGGACATAATTGAAAATATTACCAGTTGACCTTAAAAATTCTATTATAAAATACCTTCACAATTTAAATTGTTTCCACAAATTCTTTCATGTTATGCTCTTTTCTAACCACATTTGGCAGTACTAAATCACGAAAACATAATTGGCAAGATTATTCATTGATCTTGAAGATTTTGCTACAAAAATATTTTCCTAATTTGAATTATTTCTAAAAATTATTCTATGTAGATCTCCTCCCTAAGCATATTTGGCACATTACATTTTGAGGCTTGAATTATTGAGACAAAATTAGTAAGATTGTCTATTGACTTTGAAGATTCCGCTATAGAATCGTGAGAAATCGTCAAAATATAGCAAAAAATTCAAATTTTGCCAATATATTGGTCGATTCGGCAATATATCGCCGAGCGATATTCGGCCCGTTTCGGTTTCGACCCTTAAAAGCTTCCAGTTACCATCGAACCAGACAAAATTCGGCAATAAGTTGTATTATGTTTATGCCCCTAAGGCCCCAAAAACATAGTCAAGGTTCTACCAAAAAAATAGAATGTAGTCAAGGAATGCGTAGTATGCAAATCCTCTACGTTCGGGTAGGATTGGTTGGTTGGTAACATGGACAGGGCAGCATTGAAGCGAGTCCGGATCTGCGAAAGTGCTCCCGGATTACCACAACAAAAACCAGGGGGCTCAAGGGTGGGTGATGGGAGTTTTTTTTTTTGTAAATATTTTTCAGAGGTGGGGCCACCAACTTGGGGTTCCCAAGCCAAGTATCTAATAGGGACTACAAAGTGCTGATGATGCGGATTCCATTGAAGCAAGCCCTGCACAGAGGTGGAGGATCTGGAACCCTAATGTAAGTGGGTTGGGGGTGAACCTCTTGACAACGGGGACTGCATTCCTTACTAAGTGGGAATCCCAAGTTTTTGACTTCAAACTCTTAAGTATCTAATAGTGAGAAAACAATCTGAGCAGACTGAACTTAAAACGAACTGCATTTACAAGAGCTTGGCAATCAGACTTCTTTGGTTTGGGATCCCCACGAACTTTGTAATAGAGAGAAACAATCTGAACTTACGCTTGGGATCCCCTGTTCTTTTGTTTTACATCCTACAGAGAGGAAACTAGATGATCATTCGCTTTCTCATCGATCATAAGTCTTTGATTTGCATTCCAAAACCTTTCTCAACCCACTTCATTTCTCTTCTTCATACTCGCCTTCCTCACCCACACAAAGAAAAACCCAGTTGGAACACAAGCCACACCTTCGTTTTAACACATCCCCTTCTGTCTCTACTGGAGAAATGCAAATCCATGTACCAGTTGAAGCAAATTCAAGCTCAAATTATCGTAACTGGGTTAGTTGCAGATAGGCTTGCTATGAGTCGATTGGTCGCGTTCTGTGCGATTTCTGAATCCGGTAGTCTTGACTACTGTAGAAGAATTCTGGAAAGCGTCGAATGCCCAAATGTCTTTTCATGGAATATAGCCATTAGAGGCTACTCGGAGAGCGAGATGCCTCAAGAGGCAATTCTAATGTATAAGCAGATGTTACAGAGAGGAGGCTCAAGGCCTGATAACTATACTTATCCGTTTTTACTCAAAGCTTGTGCTCGTTTGTCTTCGATTTGGATGGGCAAAGAGATTCTTGGGAATATCTTGCACTTGGGTCTGGATTCCGACATATTTGTACATAATGCAGTTCTTCATATGCTTGTAAGTTGTGGAGAACTAGGAGCTGCACGCCTGTTGTTTGATGAAAATCCTATTAGAGATTTGGTTTCGTGGAATTCAATGATTAATGGGTATGTCAGAAGTGGGCGACCCAATGAAGCTCTCAAGCTTTACCGTGAAATGGAGGCAGAGAACGTTAAGCCTGATGAGGTCACAATGATTGGGGTGGTTTCCTCTTGTGCTCAATTGGAAGATCTGAATAGTGGAAGTGAGTTTCATCGTTTTATAAAAGAAAGTGGATTAAAATTAACAGCACCACTTGGTAATGCACTCATGGACATGTATGTGAAATGTGGGAGGCTTGAGCCCGCCCGACGATATATTTTACAAGATGACAAATAAGACCATGGTGTCATGGACCACGATGGTTGCTGGGTGTGCAAAGTTTGGCTTAGTGGATGCTGCTTGGAAACTTTTTGATGAAATGCCAGAGAAAGATGTTGTGCCTTGGAATGCCATGATTTCTGGTTATGTGCAATGCAGACGTGGAAAGGATGCTTTAGCTTTATTTCATGAAATGCAAGCTTTGGACGTGAAGCCTGATGAAGTGACTATGGTTAGTTTGTTGTCTGCATGCTCACAACTTGGAGCACTTGATGTGGGGATATGGATTCATCACTATATTGACAAGCACAAAATTTCTATCAATGTTTCCCTAGGTACTGCTCTAGTTGACATGTATGCCAAGTGTGGGAACATTTCAAAAGCCCTGCAGGTGTTTACGGAGATCTCTGGGAGAAATGCTTTAACGTGGACGGCAATTATAGGTGCTTTGGCCCTTCACGGGCATGCCCATGATGCAATATCCCACTTCTTGGAGATGATTGAAACAGGATTGATGCCAGATGAAGTGACCTTTCTAGGGGTCTTATCGGCTTGTTGTCATGCTGGATTAGTTGAAGAGGGTCGCCGGTTTTTCATTGAAATGACCTCAAAATTCGACCTTTCCCCAAAGCTTAAGCACTATTCCTGCATGGTGGACCTTTTGGGAAGAGCTGGCTTGTTGTCTGAAGCGGAAGAACTAATCAAGAGTATGCCCATGGAGCCTGATGCTGTTATATGGGGGGCACTGTTCTTTGCGTGCAAGACCCATGGTAATGTTGCAATGGGAGAACAAGCAGCATTCAAACTTCTTGAATTGGAGCCTGCTGACAGTGGCATATATGTGTTACTAGCAAATATGTATCTTGATGCCAACATGTTTGAGGAAGCTGGAAAAGTAAGACTGATGATGAGGGAGAGAGGGGTTGAGAAGACTCCAGGTTGTAGTTCGATTGAGGTAGATGGTAATATTTATGAATTCATTGTAAGAGACAAATCACATCCAAAAACCCAGGAAATTAATGAATGTTTGATACAATTAACAAGGCAATCGGAATTTGATGATTATATTTCTTATATTTGGTGAATGGAGTCAATAGGCAGTTTGATCTTTTCATCGCCCATGTTAGTAAATGGTTCACATGGTAAGTAACTTGTAGATACTTACTGGTAAAGTAGTTTGTGTTAATCTGGAAACACAGAGTCAAAGCAGTGGAGCAACCGTCTTTAAGACCTTCGAATTGCCTAATTGCTGTTTGTTGGTTTTGGCTTTTTGTGCTGGCTGGTCAATGAGTCACATACTCTACATGCAAGATACAGGTGAATTAGGATTGTGAGTTGAAGTATAACAGAGAAAATCAGTTTAGAAGATCGGCTCCAAGAGTTGGATTCTTCAGATTGTTCTAAGTTCTCTTGTGTGGTTGATTTCCTTTGAGTTTTGACCAGCTTTTTACTAGTTCTATGGAAGAAAGAATGTGACCCTATTGAGATTTGGTAATTACTTCTTTCGGTTGTTTGGTTTTGTCAGGTACCTTCCAATGAATAATGAATGAGGGTGATCTCTGTGTACAAAACTGTGAAAGAAATGAATGTTACATTACACAGTATTCAAAGCTACTTTACAGTGGACTTTCAGGAGATTCAACATCTTCCCCCACCCCCACCCCCAAATGGCTCGATTTTATATCTGTACAAGACACCCTAGGAACCAACCACAGAGAATCCAATGTCTTGAAAATGAAATCAATCCACTGTGGTACCATGGTTGAAAATGAAATTCTTTTCTCACAGGGTTGAGGGGGAAGTGATGGTTTTAGGTATTATGTTTCTGGGAAGAAAGGTTACATCAGTCCCAGAAAAGGAGCAAAAGGGTTTTAATTTCTAACTCATTTCAACAACCATGTTTACAATTCTTCACTTGTTCACCAGAGTGGGTTAGAAATTAGGACTCAAATCTTATAAAGCCTTTACAGAACTGGGTATCCTTGAACATGGTCAACAGGTTGGTTTGGATGTTGATTTTCACCTATTGCTGGATTGATTAACTGAATTGATCAATCAATCCTAACCCAACCACTTTCTTTTCTTTTTTTAGTACAAACCCATCTCGATTAAATCATAATTTAGTCTCACATGACAGCATTGGTGACAATCTTTTGAAGATCCTCAACCAACAGTAACTTCCAAAGCTCCTGAAAAGGATAGCTCACAAACCCATATGGAAACAGAGTGGACAAATTGATTCTGGGTTGATGAAAAAGAACAGGACAGAGACTTTTAAAGGGCAAAGCAATAGCTGGCTATCTTTCTACCAAACCTGACCATCCATAACCTGGAAATCTTCTCCACCAATTAAACCTCATTTTCAGCCCATTTGAGCCTGGTTTTTGCTACGGACCAACCGGGGTTGAACCGGTTCACAGACGAAGTGTACTGGTAAAAGAAGTGGTGTGAGAAGTGAGAATGATGATCATTATTCTTCTTTGCTTGGCTACTGGGTTTCCTTTGGGATCTCATGATTCTTGACTTTCACGAGACTCTCCCTTCCACAGCTCACAAAAGTAAGGTCAGAAGCAGAGCAGCATATGCTTTGCTTTATCTTTGGGGTTCTGTGTCATTAATTTAACTCTGGCTTTGCTTCTAAAAGCTAGAAATCCAAGCAGTTGAAACCAAGCAACTCTTATTCACTGTTCTCTTTAATAAAACTACCAACGGTTCTCCAGTTCTCTCATTGAAAAATGAACAATAATATTAAGTACACTTCTTCCTTGGGATTTGTTTAAAGCTGGTTTGTAAGAATTGACAAAATAAATGGGGATCTGGAGACCTGCTTGATTCAAATTGGAATCAGACAATCCACCATGCATCAGTTCTGATTCTAATGACTCGGTACGGCCGATTCTTGGAATTTTTTATTTGGTCATCAATTTCAGCCACATAATTTCCTCCCATGGATTTGTTTAAGGTTTTCTCGTTTCAAAGTTATATCATTGATAAAACTATACAAAAGTCCATTAGTATTATCCATTTTCCTTCTTAAGAAAATTTTATGGGTTCAAATAGTTATAAATGAATACTTGAACTAAAAATTAAGTCAATAAGTTGCATGATATTGTATTGTAATCTTTCAACCAGCTAATTTGTTCAAAGAATGAAGGTTTGACTCAATTGATCAAAGTGCTAGAGTTTTAGGCTAGCATAATTTATATTTATGTTTATGACTTATTTATAAATAATCAGCGCCCCGGCCCCCCCCCCCCCCCCCCCCCCCGCCCCCCCCCCCCCCCCCCCCCCCCCCCCCCCCCCCCCCCCCCCCCCCCCCCCCCCCCCCCCGCCCCCCCCCCCCAAGTTGCACCGACAAACGGTTTTTGTTTGATTATTACTAGATATAATATAATATAATAGTTGTTATGAAAATATTGATTGACCAGCGGTTCAATCGATGAATCAGGCGTCAACATGAAGACCCAGGGGGTCTGGTTCAATTCAAGACTAACCAAACTATGGGTTGCATGGATGTATAGGCCATCCTGCCAAGCATCAAATTTGGCTGAGGTCGCACATTCGGTGCAGGAACATTAGCTAGGCATTCCTTTTTTTTGTCTAACTTACTTCATCTAACTATGATGATCAAATGATGCTTAGCAATGTTGACTAGATCACGTCCATCGCATATTAAATTGGCAAATATCCAAGAACCTAAACC
Organism: Hakea prostrata; assembly: GCF_041222555.1. Taxonomy (NCBI): domain Eukaryota; kingdom Viridiplantae; phylum Streptophyta; class Magnoliopsida; order Proteales; family Proteaceae; genus Hakea; species Hakea prostrata. The sequence goes on along the minus strand of NC_142609.1, from coordinate 48,064,956 downwards.
CTACCAATGAGTATAAATCCCCTAAACTAAGGCTAAACAATGATACACACTTCAAACTCCCAAATCCTCTCATTAATCACTCGTTGATTCCATTTTCCAATGTTGCTCAGTGCTTGATTTAACCATCAAAAGTGGCCTGCTAATCACCTTGATTGTTTTGCTATGACGTTTGCTTGCCTTCTCAGTAGGTTCCAGATCAGTTCGAAATTCCAATCAATCTCTAATCAAGGTAGTTCGATCCAGCTAAGGGTTTGACGGGTGTTTCAGTCGAATAGACAATTTCAACAGTCACATTAGGATAAGAGTTATATGTGTTAAGAGTTTGACTGAAAATGAAATAGGATTTACACCTTATTTCGAAAGTAAGGAGTCATTCTACTATTGAAACTTCATAATCAAATGTTATTATAAGTTATCATCGAATAATTAATTTGTTAACAATGATCAACACCTTTTAATGAATCGATCGAGATTAAATTTTCCCAAACAAAAAAGCACCCACTAATTAAGGTTCCATATTAAGGTAGGACTTCTTCTTTACGGCGCTGCTTTAAAACTTAAAAGGGCGATGCATTAGAGGGCCCACCATACTTGTTTATCCCTTTCGGTATTTGAGAGTCAAATTTAAAATTTGTCGCGTACACCCAAAGCTTTCCTTTCCTTTTTAAAATAGCTTTTGTAAAAGAGAAGTGATTCTCTTAACCCTTCAATCTCGACCGTTCATAGTGTGGGACATCCCCAAACTCAAAATGACCTACATCGATCGAACATTCACCGTACGATTCAACATGGGCCCCATCAATTCAACCGTAAAAGTTTTATCTTACTTAGTCATGCAGCTTATGTTACCGAAGCTGCCACGTAGCGTGATCTACCTACATAACCGGAGCGGTTTTCGGGCCGATTTAGTCGTGACGGCAGTTGATCTGCTCAACGCTTCTTCTTCTTTGTTTTCTCCAACCAAAAAAAACAAAAAACAAAATGAATTTATCACGTTTTTTTGGTTTCTTGAATTTATCGTTCGAGATGATCTTGGTTTGTGATGGCCCACCTTAGAGACCTTTCATATTCTGTTTAGTTAGTTAATTATATTAACTAATAAAATGTGATGTGTTCTTCGTTCGTTTTCTTTCTGTTGTTAGAATGTGAAGAATATTTTTCCGTGGTGGTGGTGGGTGGTGGTAGACGACAACATTATGTGTATGGTCCCATCAATGATCAAATTAATTGAGAAAATTAATAAAAATCGATGTAATAAGGCATGGATGAGCCAATTGGTCCGGTCTGATTTTGGTTTTATATTGGACCAAACCCAAAATACATAATCTAATTTTGGGTTTTATAGATTTATATAATTATTTATTAGGGCTGTGACATAAATACTTAAAAAAATGATAGAGTAAGAACTAAGAGATAGAGATCCATATCTTGGCATATAGTACTTACACTAGGGTAGGGACCAATAAAATGTATTTTTGATTATTTATTGCAATAGGGGCTAAGAGGAGGTAGAGTGGGGCAATTTTTTTGTACATTCTTATGTATGACTATAGAAACTGCGTGATTAGGTACAGTCGTTTTCTCAAAATAGAATAATTTTTATTATTATTATTTCGGACTAGTTACGTATAGTTGTGATTATGAGCTGGGTTTGTCTAGATTTTTCTGTGGATTTTTTTGTCAATAAATATATTTTTCATATGAAAAAATTAAACACTAAACCCAATGTCGTTTAATAATATAATTTCCTAGTGCACTTGATAGCTTTTGGTGTATAGAAAGCTATATTTCCTAAATGTATTTGGTAGATAACAATTTGATTTGGATTTGGTTCAATATCTTGATCCGACCGGTTTGGTTTGATTTTGGTTTCATTCATGTATATTTTTCCTAAGAATTTAAAAAGAACCGAAACATGGGATTTGTCTTATTTTAAGAGAATGATAGGATCATTTGTTGTAAGGCTTGGTGTGTGTGGGACCAGACTGATTTCATATCCAGCTCAGCATTGATTTATTGGTAAGAATGTGAATGAAATCCATGGGAAGGAGACATGTATAGTATTCATTATTCGGTTCCTTCCATGCTCTACCATGTTTTTTCCTTTAATAATGGTTCATGGTTGCACCTTTATCTTTTTATTAATGTAAGGATTGCTATTCATAGCTACACCAGACATTTGAACCGGTTCAACCCATAAATCAATTTGTTTAGATACTTAGACCAAGCATATTGGACTTTTCATGAGTAAATGTTGGAGGAGAGCCAAATCTTCTAAGTCTGGATGGTCTCCCGGCTCTTGACCACGAATTATAAAAGGTCCCACAGGGTTAGAGTAATGGGACTTTGTTTAATGTTTTATTATTTTTTACTTATGGGTCCAACACAATTTGTGGTTATGCATTGTCGGGAGAACATAGAGTACTTCCTGTCAGGGGAGATGATTCACGATCTTCTATCTATCTAGGTAGAGGTTTTTATGTCTTCACATCTCTTCACCACATATTAAGAGCAGACACGTAAGACTTATTATGGTTTCTATTTCTGACCTATGAGATGAAAAAGTATCAAGAGAACACTAAAAGAATATTACTGGAAAAAGTATTAATATGTGATATCGTTTGACAAAGAAAGCAATAAAAAGATAATCAATGGGATCATCATTCCAAGCTAAAACAGTGGCATTGATGTGAAGTATCTCTTGCAATGACTTTTTTGACAAATTGCTTTAAATTCTTCTCATTTTAAGAATAAGACAAAGAATCTTCTCAGATTTGTTAAAATTTGGACTTTGATTGGTCGATTTGGGACCAATTTTGACCATTCTTTAGTGTTGATAATTTGTTCTAAAAAGAATATAGAATTGATTCTAAGAATTTTTGGGACCAAATAAATCCTAAAACTATGGAGCTCTTGTTTAGAGTTTTTCTTGCCCAAAATTGTTTTAATTAATTAATTATTTTTAATTTTAAAGAAGGATTAGTACACATTTCTTGTGTGGAACCAATAAATGTCCAAGATAAGTGTAAAAAATAAGCATTAAGGATCACTTTAGGGGGGAAAAGAGGATAAACAAAATAATGCATGAGAATATTGCAAACAACATAAGGAGACACACCAATTATAACATAATAAAAGATAAACACAATTAATGTAGGAAGAATGTTGCAAACAACATATGGAGATGCACCAATCAAACATAAAGATCACACACGTGAGAGGGTAGTTATTAGGTCATTTCATTTGCAAAGGAGAGAGATACAAATAGAGAATGCTAAGTAGAGTCTCCAAGAAAACTTCATTATTAAGTAAAAAAATTTGGAAAAATGAAACTTTTTTCCCTAAGATTGGTGATTTGATATATATCGAGGGTGGGGGGCTATTAGATATAATGCCTGCGATAATCGAACCCTGAACCCTGACTTCTTAACTAAGAGGTATTATTATTGTCAATTGAGCTAACAATGCCAATTCCCAGGACTGATAATTTTATATGTATTGAGGGTGGGGGCTATTAGACGTAACACTTGCGAGAGTCGAACCTTGACCTCTTAAACTAAGAGGCATTGTTATTGCCAACCGAACTAATCATTTGATGGCGTATAATTTTTTTTTGAGAATGCAACGTGTGCTAATATCCCCATCTGTCCATGTCTCTCTGCATAAGAATATAGAAGTTTATTTTCATGGGTAGGAGAAAGAGATTGATTTAACAGAGTGCTCAAACCCTTGAGGTCATATAATTTAAGCATCAATTTTCTTGATTGAATGGCTAAAAAGTCTAAGTCCATACTTCAATTGTCCTCGTAGTAGGATTTGGTTCTAAGTAGGTTTGAACTTCCATGAGTTACTGTTGGGTTTGTATGGAGAAGGGCATGAAACAAACATTCTCTTCTTACCCACTTCTCTATCAATAATAAAAAGCAAAAATATAAAAATAGTAAAAATAAAACCAAATCCTAGCTCGAGGACCACGAAATATGTTTTTTTTTTTTTTTTTTTGTAGAAAAAGAGGGGATGCAATAGCGGCGACCTAGCGCCCCCGCTATGCAATGTTCGGACTTTTTATTGAGTGCGACCTATGCAAGCATTAGCCTTGTGCACTAAGCATTGACCCCGTCAGCGGAACGAAATATATTTTTATTGTATAAATAGATGAATAATACTAAAAATATGTATAATAAAAAGATGTTCAAGATAATGAATTTTTTTTGGTAAACCCATAATGATAAAAACACTCTAGTATATTTTCAATTGAACTCTTTTATAAGTTGAATTTTAAGATTTTTATTGAACCATATGAACAAGTAAATGAATGTGAGAATTTCTAAATACATTTTTAAAAAAAAAACATAAAAATTCTAGATACATATAGGGGATCCTAAAAACATAGACAACATGCTTGAAATATCACTAAAAAATTTAAGGTTTCCACCTCTGATTCTTTCTATGACTAAGTGGAAGGGCCATATTGACTCTTATGGTTGTTTTTCTCTACAGTCACAAATTCATTCCCTTTTCCTTGTTGATGGATTATAGGTGATGCCACTTCCCTTGCATGTCGAGCCATTGCATGTCCTGGGGTTTGGATCCTCTCTTTGATTTATTTTTTCTTTTTAGAACAAAAGATTTTTATGTATTGGAGAGTATATCTTCTCAAGAGGGATTTTTCCAATGAGAGTCCGAGATATCTCCCCTGACCGGGAGCACAAATTATAAGGACCCACAATAATAGGGTAATGAATTTTTATTTTATTTTATTATTTTTTACTTATGGATCTCACATAGTTTGTGATTGTAAAATTGTCGTGTGTGTCCTCTTCGTCAAGGGAGATGATCCACACTCTTTCAATGAGTGTCCAAATAAGCCATGGGATTCAACCACATGTAATATTCTAATCTAAAATGTAAGATAAATCTGATGAATACTCTTGGATTAGAATATTACGCATGATCGAATCTTGTAACTCAACAATGGTTATAAAGAGAGGAGTTATTTAACTCCATAGAGATAGGCTACGCTACGCAGCATAGGAGCATCAAAATTTAATTGTTTTTCAATTTATCGTTTTGAATATCTCAAATGTCGCGAGATGCGAGATGCCGAAATCTTCTCGCCTGGTTGATGTCGCGTGCTTCTGAACTCCAGCATAAAAGCGCCAGAAGAGGAGACACCAGAGGGATGGATAAGAAGTAAAAGAGAAACCAGAGAGAGAAAGAGGGAGAGAGAGACAAAAACGAAACCCATTTCCTTTCGCTTTCTGGTGCTCTTCACAAGACACCGGCGTGGACAGCTTAGCTCTCTCGTTTGTCTGCTAAGAACCTGAAAGCGATCAATGTATGCTCTGAAACTCTCTTTTTATGTCTTTTTCATCGGTAGTTTAAAGCTTTCAGCATCACTTGGAGTTTTTCTTCAACTTCTTCTGTTTTACCTTCTCTTAAATCTCAGTCTTTTGGTTTTCTTGTCTTTGCTCATTTACGATCCGCAGGATCCTGCATTATTCCTTTCCAGAGAGAAATTTGGTCATATTCGATGGAAAACGAGGTAAATAGTTTTATCTAATGTTTCTCGTTTATCGTTTTCTATTTTCCGTGATGCGAGAGGAGAGGTTGCAGAGATGCAGAAGATGCAGAAGACAAAAACAATAATGTTTGATAGACTTTAAGGCTTTGTGTAGTTTTCTCTTTCTGCGGATGGAAAATCTGATTTTCTCCTTCTTTTGCGTGACTTTTTTCTGGTGGATTGATCGCGGCATTGCAGGATAAGTTTTGCAAGTAGCTGCAGAGATTCTCTTAAATGAGGTATTAATGATGCCTTTGTTGCATTACTATTTGATTTTCTTGGCGTTTCTCTTAAAAAAAGATGTTATAGAAATATCTAGCGTTGGTTTGCGCTTAATTCTGCTGTTTTAACTTTTTTTGGTTGAGAAGTTGCAGTAAATTGAAGGGAGGCATCAATGCTGTTTCAGGCTTTGACAGCATAGTTGCCTTCTTTTATCCGGTAGTGATATTCCGGAATATATTCGTTTCTCTCTCTCTCTCTCTCACTCTTCCCGACTAATTGTGGCCAATCGAAAATTGATTTCTCTAACAGTGATTTGTTTCCAGAAGTTGTCAATGCTGTAGTAAAAAGTTAGAAGATTAAGGTGGATTAAGGAAACTAAAGAGGATTTCCTGAACCGATGTTTTTGATATCTCTGGCTGATTTTGTTTTACTTTTCCTTCAGGAACTGCTAATCGGTGACTGATTGCGAAACAAGTTATGTTTAACCACAGTTGAGTTTCCTTAGTCTCCTGAATTTTGTGAAGACCACTGGTATCCATCACGAGATCTCTGCAAAATAGCTCAACTCGTTATTTAAGTACGGCATCTGCAGATTTTCACAAGACTAGCTCAAAATGAATGGGAACCGACAAATGGAGGTTCATTACATAAATACCGGATTTCCCTATACTTCTACCGAAAGCTTTATGGATTTGTTTGAAGGTCTTGTATATGGTCAGTCAGATTTTGGCTTTGTAGGAGGAATGCATGATCAGGTAAACTTATTCTGCGGTTGATTTGATTTCCTGATCACGGAATAGATTGTTATAAAAAAATTCTTAATAAGCTTTCTTTATGTCAAGCATACTGGATATTGCAATCCATGTGATTTACTGGGGTCCCATCCTCCGGTTGTCTCCTTCTTGTTTTGATCTTTGCATAAGGGGGTTTGTAAAGAATGCACTTTCAAGAAAACTTCGGGATAAAATGAAAAGTTCTATTCTGCCTTGCTATGCAGGAGAGTACATATTGGTCCATGCAGGCGAATCCATACAAATTTGGCTTTTCTGGTCCTGGGAGCACTTCATATTATACCTATGAGCTTAATGATCATTTTCCTAGAATGGATGGAGGTCAGAGGACTTGGGAAAACCCTTACGCAATGAACAGTGAAGAAACTATACCTGTAGTTGTGCAGGGAGGAGACAATGCCAGTGTAAACAGTGTCAGCAGCCCAGAAGAATGTGAGTTTGCTCCTCAAAATTTGTCCTCTTATATTGCCATTTGATGTGCTGGATCAAACCTCTGTTGGACAACTGGCTCGATCTATACAAGTTTTCGGCTATTTGATTGTGTACCAGTCTGCCGGCTGGTTCTATCAACAATTGCTCATAGATCATCTATTTGGATTGTACAGAGTTACTTAGAAGTTAGAACATTATATTTCTGCATGCTAGACTTTTAACATTCACTCTCACAACTAAGGGAAACATTAGCAATCCATGTGTTTACTGGATATGCCCATCCCCAGAGCATCTCTGCAACTTGCCAGATGGATTTCACATTTTTATCTACTGAGAAACTGGATAAGCATGTTTTTATGGATCCTAGATGCTAAGGCAACAAGAAGGTGATGACCATTGCTAACCATGAATTCACTAGAATAAGGCAATCCCTTGCCCTTCCAAAATAGTTTAGCATCACCAGATAATTCCTTTATGCTTAATTACTTGTCTCTATTGATACTGAAGATCCTACTTCGTTCTTGTGTAATGTGTTCTGAATTTCTGCATTTATTAGATTGAATTTTGGGTTTTTGCTCTTGATATCAGAGTGGTAAGATTTTAGGATTAGTTGTGATTGATTGATATCCGGTGGTGTCTAAATGGCTTCAAGTCATTAGTCTGTATCCTAGTCTCCTTATTTTGCATATTCACATATTATTCATTTGAGCCTTAACCTCTATGTCTATTGGAAGATCTGCCCAACTCTAAGGTTGGGTTTTGGGGAATCAGTGATCATGTCCTTGAGCAAATGGCTCCTATTTGTTGTTTCTTCTCCTCTGTAGTGATTTGCATTCGCTCAATAGTCACTTGAACTCTGAACCTCTCTGCTTTTTGAAGATCTTTCCAACTTAAAAGTTTTATGTCATTCAGCGGGGTCATGGGGGCTTCCAGTGGATTCATTTCATTTTCTGCTTCTTGATCCTGATTTTGCGTGGAATGTTACTTCTCATGAATCATATAAGCTTTGGGCTGAGACTTCTGTGGCTTTTGAAAGTGTTCCCAAGAATCCCAATGGAGAGATTGGCTTTTGGGGAAGTTGCATTCTCCCCCCCACTCATGAGCACTTGTATGATTCCCCAGTCAGTGGAGATTGACTTGCCTATTGGTGTAACTTTGTGAATCTCTACACTTCTTTCCCCTCATTTTAGCTCTCTAGTATAGCCTTTCCCCCTTCCTTGGTGCTTAGATTGTTTTAAAGATCTTAATAATAGTTTGGACTTTGTTCATGCATTTCCTAGTCTTCCTACCTTCATATGTTGAAAAGTTGTACCCTTTTAGATACTCTAGATTCTTAGTCTTTTGCATTTCTTAAATCTAGCTTTCTTAGCTTAGTCACTTCTTGAACCTCGTCATCCCCACCAAGTCTCCCTAGAAGAAAGACATTTTCATTTTGATTTGCCTATGAGACTTATACTTAGTGAAAAAGTATCATTCCACACCATATTAGTGTTCCTATTGAAGCCCCTCCTTGGTTGACCAACTTTTTAGTAAATGATTCCAATGTATCCCCTTTTTAAATTCCACTCGTTATCTTAGGGCAAAGAGGCACACCTTTCTTTTGGTTTGGTACATTGAGATATGTATTTATATGCATCCTCTTAAATGTGACTAAATGATCCTTTCCATTTTCAAAGTATGGGTTACAATGGATAGATTGTAAGCCATAACAAAATCGAACATTGAAGTCCCCTTGTCATTCCTGTCCCCCCAAACCTTATCCTCCATGTAAACCTTTGTAACCTCTTGGGTATCTCCCAACATGTCCATTCACTCATTATAATATTACTTTTCTCCTTGAGTAAAACCTTGCAATAATCTATCCCAGTTTCTTCATAATTGTGACTTACTACTAGCATCCTATCTTACTTGGAGTGCCTAAGTGATGATTATATATTTTTTTTATAAGTTTGTTCAGTGTTATTATATTCCTAAGAATGTTGGGATTCAACGTATCTTTAAATGTCTTAGTTTTTGTGAAATTTTGGCAGGCATTCGGGGCAATCATAATTCTCGAGGCTCGCAGGTATGAAGCTTTCTTATCTGCAGATCTTTCATAAGGCATCATATGTAAATTGTTTTCTGAATTTCCAAATATATCTCAAGCTTCAAATTTTGAAGAAAAATTATCTTATAATTCCATTTTGCCTATAACTAGTTAATTGCAATAATGTAACTTAATAACTGTGCTGCTATTCTTCATGAATTGTTGCAGGTCTTTTGGCAAGACAACATTGATCCTGATAACATGACTTATGAGGTTTGCTACTAATGATTTCCTTTTTAATTGCTTGGCTAAATATGATTCCTCATAATCTCTTTCTTAGAATGTGCAATATCTATATTCACTTGAGTATATAATACAAATTTGATGTCTGATATTTGATATATATATGAGGAAGGGTCAGAGATGCGAATGGCAAATTTTTTTTGCATATTTCATATTGATGTCTATCTTGGTTAAAATTTTCTGGAATCTCATTTGGGAATCATACCTTTGGAATTTTTCTTTGAAGCCAGAGGTGCTGACGGGATTTAAATCCTGTTGCAAGAGGCTATGATATGTGGAAGTTGCTTTGATATCCCAATATGGGTTCACTGGTTGCTCCACTTTAGCTTCTGTCATTACAATTTCACTCTATCCCACTGTTATATGGCAAAGAAATTTCTTATTCTTGGCTTTCAATTATTTAGAAATACTAACAATTCATGAATTCTGAAGGGCTGTTATTTGTGGGGAAGTGTGGTGCAAGTTGGATCATAGGCCTGACATAGATATAGTAACCCTTGTTTGCAGCTAATCTAGAAGGCATAGTTGTCAAGGTCCAAGCGAACCAAGTTGTTGAAGTCTTGGAGAAGGTTAGAATACAAGGCGAAACCAATTAGGCGAGTTAGGTGACCAAGGTGCCCAGATCAACCAAAGGCCCTGGATGCCAAGGCGCCGGCTAGGTGATTGGTGATGCTTTGACAACTATGCTGGAAGTTACTCTATACGATGGTTATCTGGGATTCTGGATCTGAATGTGATGCTTCCATGTGGTAGGGGCACTTCACCACAGCTGCTTCAAAGACAGCTTCATAACAGAAAAGATGAAAGGTGTTGAATCTTAATACTAGGTTGTTTTAGGTGTGGAGGTAAAACTTCAAATTTTGATTTATCTATAATCAAAACTATTTATAGTAAAAAAATGTTATTAGAGATTTAATTACATGCAGTACATAGAAAACTTGTGTGAACAACAGTGCTTAAAATGTCTGAATAGATGTAAGTAACAATATGTTCCTCTCATGGGATATTATTTTTTGGGGGTGGTGTGTGTTGGTGTTCAAGCCAGTGTTAGTATTTCTTCCTTTATATAATCAATTTTCCTTGTTGAAGCTTCCATCTTGAAGTGTGTTTTTGTCATTTATTGTATTTTTCTTGTCTCGTGGGATCTTGTACAGTGGGTGTGTCTATGAATTCTGAAGGCCATCCCAGATTCTTTTTGTAAATTCCGCATGTAAAAATCTACTCTCTAAAGTTCAAAAAATTGCTATCTGTGAACCTTAAACAAGATATTGTTTGTCCAGACTTTTGTTGACAATTGCATGAGGTGGTAGGTGCTTATGTCTTAGCTTCTTAGTTCCTCATGCATTCTTTTCTTATTCCATTAGCTTCATTTGTTCCTGTAATTATTTTAGTTGCATCACTCTCAGTATGCACTATGCAGCTCTATGGATCTAGGATACCATTTAAAAGTATTTCCTTGTATTTCATTTGCATTGTATAGAGGGTGGGCCTTGGTGCAACTGTGAGGTTAGTTGTGACTAAACGGTCAAGGTTCCAATCCACTCAGGAAACAGCCTCTTTGCTGCAAAAGCAAGGTAAGGCTTCATGCATTATGACCCGCCCAGACCTTGGTGGGGGCCTTGTGCAATGGGTTCGTCCCTTTTCATGTGTGTTTTATTATATGGTTCCAGAATAAGTGTCATATTTTTTTTCCTTAAACAATGAGCTCTCTTGTCCTTCAGATCCCTGTTGGTTTAGGATTTCCTGTAAAGGACAATTTTGGGCCCATATCTGTTTTGTTTCATTGATCCTTCTGCATATTAATTTATAGTTAGCTCGGTTTTCTTTTATGCATCATCATGGCTTAAATGAATAATGCTTCAAAGTCGGCTCTATCAAGGACGAACCTAGTTCAAGGTGCATTTACTTTGTGTATGGTTCTCAAGCTCTAGGTTTGCGAAGTGTTTATAGTATTTCTAATTTTTCTGAAATTGAGAAATCTTGTCTGGCACAAAATTGATTCAGTGTCCTCACCATCTTTGGCTTGCTATTTTGTTACTGCAGTTTGTTTTTTGGGTAAGTACTCCAGTTCATTAGAACCATAAGATTTTGCATGGCATGAGATTGCAACCAATAAGAACTCCAGTACTGGGTGCTTTTAAAGTGCACTAAAAATTTGGTCGCCACAACCTGAACCAACACCACCCCTAGAAAAAAAACACCCCACAATTGTTTTCAATGACGTGACATTGATCTGATGCTTTTGACTATACAGCCATGCCACCATTCTGGGTTGGGTCTGGCCAATACGTGTTCTGATTACAAATACATGCCACCTAAAAGAAGTTGCCTTAAACTCTTACTTATACTGATAGAATAGGTGTCCTACAAGGGTTGGGTTCTGACTGACTGAATTGGAATTTAGAGCAGGAATTAGTGGTGCTAGCAGAGATTTAGGAATTTATTAGGGTTAAAGAAAATAGAAGTAAGCAGTAAAATGTTATTTGGCATTCTTGGAAAGAGAATGTGGGATTTTGTCAGATTCAACTGAGACTCAACCTTCAAAAAATAACAGGCACGAGTGATTCCTTGCATTGTTTGCAAAAAAGGATGAAGGGTTTTGAATTCAAAATTCTTAATGGAGCCAAGGGATGTTACGAGTTTCTCTTCTGTTTTCCCTTTTGAACCGTTTTCCATGTTAGTGATGTTTTTGAGAACCAGTTTTATGCCAAGGAGATCCACAGCCTAAGCTATTTACCTTTTAAGTAGGCTTATCAAATATTTAGATCTTTAAAAAGGAGACATCCATATGGTCTTTATTGACCTAGAAAAGGCTTATGAGTTATGACTGAGTCTCTATATATCTCATTTGACATATCCTAGGAAAGAGTAGGAGCTCAATTAAGTATGTTGATATATATAAGGGCATGTATGAGGCCACAACGATGAGTGACAGAACTACGAAGCACCAAAGTAGTGAATTCACAATTATGGTATGAGTTATACCAAGGATCAGCTCAAAGCCCTTATTCGATTGGAATTAGGACAGATCCAAGATTAAGTCCCTTGGTGTATACTTTTTACTGATGTTATTCTTTCCAAAATGAGACAATGGAAAGGTTTAATGCTAGAGTTATGCAGATCAAGCTTAATCATGAGGTTTCAAGTTTAAGCAGAATGAAGACATTATATATAATTTATAACTTTAGTCTAACTAGGAGAGGTGATGAAATAGTGAAACTTAAAAGAGTGAGAGCTGCCAGAGAGTGAAAGCATTAGGTATTTGATGCTTCCCACAGAATTAAAGTAGGCTGGAACACAGTGGAGACAGAAGTGTCATGTGACAAGTGGATGCTTATTAAGCTTATGGTGAAACTCTACAAGATTGTAACTAGACCAGCTATGACATATGGGGTTGAATGTGTTGGGCAGAGTGAAGAAGAGCAGTACAGATAATCAGCGTTGTAGAATATGAGGATCTGCGGCAAGAGTGCATCAAGACTAGAAGGGATTCGGTAAGGAATGATTATATTAGTATTGAATTTGGAGTTGCACCAATCCAGTGCAAGCCCCAGGAGAGCCGCTTGAAGTGGTATGGTCATGACTAATGTAGACACATGCATATACTAGTAAGCAAGACTGATCAGATGTAGTCTAACAGAGCTAAAAAGAGGTAGGCTCAGGCTAAAAATGACTTTTGGAGAAGTGGTAAAATAAAGTTGTTTGGAGGACAAGGACCTGTGTGGTCAACAAGTTGCAGGTCAGTGTTCTTGGGGTGCTCATTTGACTACTACTATGATTTCTTCCTTTTACTTCTCTAAACTCACTTTTTGTCTCTATTATTTCTAGTATTTCTATTATTGTCATACACTATATCACGTCCATGTTGCTGATCCCATTAAATTGTGATATGGTGGTGGTGGTTGAGTGTGATATTGCAGACCTTGTGCATTAGTGATGCACAGAGTGAAGTTTGTGTGCCAGGGGGCTTTCACTGATTACATTTTCTGTTCTATTTGAAATTTCACTCAGTTTATGAAACTTTGGGACAAGAATTCAATTAATATTTTAAGATTGAAACACCAAAAGTTAGTCAATATTTCATTTGAAATGGCCTAATAATAGGATATGCAGTAATACCAGTTTTAGGAGCCAAATTGGACTTTCCAGTAAAACCAAGTTTAACTGAAGCGAGCCATCTGTTCATTTTCCAGTTGGATCCCTAGTTTTTAGGGAGGACTGGTGCTAGATGAAATGTTGTGAAATCGGCAAGAATTCATTCCTGGTCTGGTTTTTACATTTCATTTGCCAGCTGTATTCATGATTTCTTAAGTTAGATTTAATAGATGAAACTTTAATACTTTAATTCAATTTTGGAATCATGAGATCCAATTCTAGAAATAGAGGTTTGACAACCTTGACTAATTTTATTGAAAAGGTTTATTTCATTCTTGTGATCCATAGATGATGTAGAAACATGTATAGACATTTATATGATTGCCTAAAATCTGTGTGTAATCACCACATGGAGATTGTGTCTCTGTGAATGACCAACACATCGGAAATAAAGTTGGATTTTATGTCATGCTCTGCACGGCTGTTTTTGCTTATCTTACCTATCACAGAAAACTCCTCATTTCATTAAACTTTTTTTTCCAACTTAATATTTTGCCTGTTATGGTTTTCTGATTCATTACTCAGTCTGGTTGAAGATACACTAGACTTCTGGAAGTGGTTGTGATGTTATCACTTAAACTGCTGGTTGGTAGTTACAGTAGTTCTGTAAATTTGTATACACATTATAGCGTGCTTAGACACATGTACACTTGATTACTCTGTTTAAAATTGGTTACCTGAAATGTTTCACTAATTATGCTCCTCAGGAGCATGTTAGTGAAGCATCTCTGCTGTCTTGTCATTATATTGAAGGGGATGTAACTTTGATGCACAGTGGGTGAAAATTCAACCAAGAAAAGGGCTTTCACAATTATCTCTGGTTGTTTAACTTAAACAGATCGTGATACTGATCTGCTGCACCTATTATGGTCTCTAGTAGATGGGAATTTTTTATTTATTATATAGGAGGATGGGAAAAAATCAGGTCAGTGATTCAGTTCAACCTCTATTGGAAGGTGGGGTGAATCTGTTATTCAGGATCCCTGTTCACCAGCTATTTCTTATAGTGGGATCTTCTGATGATTCAAGTACCATTACTGACATCTTTTTCCATGACTAACAAATTTAAATTGATCTTGGGTGGATTATGAGGAACCCTGTAATTAAGCACCTTTTATTTTCTTTTGGAAGAAATGGTCTACTGATACCAAATTCTGCTTCAAGTCTTCTACTTAAGCTGCCCCATCCTTCAAAGAAAATAAATTGGATATCCTTGCTTGATGTGTTCACATCGGTAATTATGATTTGCTATTTACTTCGTAAATCTCAGCATGTAAGTTGATTTGCAAGTGTTTTGACCCAAACTTTCCATTGCAGGAGTTGCTTGATTTAGGTGAGGCTGTTGGAACTCAAAGTCGAGGTCTTTCTCACGAACTTATTGCCACACTTCCAATCTCGAAATACAAATGTGGCTTCTTCAAAAGAAAAACACGAAGAGAACGGTAACACTTAAGATTCTTAGAAGTTCCATAATCTTTCTTTTACCTTTTGCTTATGTAAAGCTACAGATATGTGGCATTCCACAGCTGTACTTATATTTTCTTGTTAGCAGAGCATCTGGATGTTAAAATCATCTTTAAAATTGTTCAATTTCTTAATCCAAAGTTGTTCTCTTTTTCTCCAATTCAAGGACAGTAATTGTCATTATTCCTTTGCAAAAACAGATGTGTTATTTGTCAGATGGAATATAAAAGGGGGGATAGACGGATCACTCTACCATGCAAACATAATTACCATGCAGGCTGTGGCTCCAAGTGGCTGAGCATCAACAAGGTCAGTTAATGAATTCCATTACTCCTAAATCAATACAGTGAGAGTTTGAGAAAATCATTGTTTGTTCTTGAATCTTCACTTCTTATGATATATTTTTCTCAGGCTTGCCCGGTCTGCTACACTGAAGTATTTGGAGAAGAATCAAAGCACTAGGTTTCCTATTACCAGAAGGAGACCGAGTTTGCCTTCTGACCTGACTTGTCCACTTCAACCTTGGGTGTCACCGTGAGATTTTTTTTTTTTTTTTTGTTGTCTTGTTTTTTTTTTTCTCACTTCCATACATAGCTAGAAGAGGACATTTGCCACTCATCTTTTCTACTATTCTTTCCCACTTTTCTTCCCTTACGGAGTTGGCCCTTTTCTATATTCCTTTAGCACAAGAACCATGTTAGGTGTGATAAAATTGGTAGTAATGAAAAATTCAGACTTGGTTCCTCCTAATATGAAGAATTAAATTTGTTCAGGGAGTTGTGTTCCCAATGTCATTGCAAGAACCGAGAACTAGAGTCCACTGATACAAGGGAGACACCATCTGCATGGTGGGCCTGTGGCACTGCATGCAGGTCAGCCGAGATCCCAGTCATTTGTGGTGTTCATGTTCCTGATAATTTTGATTGCAGATCTAGCAGGTCATGAGTTTCTGAAAAAATGACTGGGCACACGAATCGATGCAAATCTTGTAGCCTGGTCAAAAGCTGTTAATGACATTATGACATACGCGCATGTATCTTTTTTGATAAATTCGTCAAAAATGGGACTTTGATGCCTTCAAACCCAAGGGCTCTGGTACCTTCAATACTTTGTGAAACTTGGATATTGAGTCATTTCATGCCAAAAAGCAAAAGCTAAAAACTGCTGATATATATTCCATGAAATTGAGTATTGCACTTATTAAGAATTTATTTGAGTTGGGAGAGTGAGAAGATCAAGACCACCTTGTCCACTAGACTATTTGGTGAACGTGGTATGAGAGAGGTTTTGCTTAATTTAGTCATGCTAATGCCTAATCTAGTCAAGGTGGGGGTATTCTTCAATCGTTGTCGAGTCTGATTGCAAGCAGTTGATCGACTACATAAATGGAGAAAGGCACCCTCCGTTAAGCATTGTGTTTTTTATAAGTAAATTTGATCCATTGTATTCCCTCTTATATTTCTAAGCGTTTCAACATTGTGGCAGATCTCTTAGCCAGATCTCCTAGCCCAGGAGGCTTTTTCGGCTTCGGGCTTGAAAGAATGACCGCTTTTCACTTAGTTGTTAATTGTGTTTGTCTCCCACTTTTGTCCTCAATAAATGAAGGAATGGTTACCAATAAAAACAAAAATTTTCGATTTCCAAAAAATTATCAAAAATTACCAAAGATTTCGTAAATCCACCTTGCTCTTTTCAACTTTCTGTTATGAACTCTTGCACAAAACAATAATTTTACTTCAAAAATCAATGCCCTTGACGAAGAACGTTTTTCATCGTTGTCTTATTTATTTATTTATTTTGGGTAAACCACCATTGTGTTGAATACAGAACTTAGTCTCTTTTCACTTTATTCCACTCTCAAAAGATCTCACTGAAAGGGTAATATCGTGTTGAATACAGAACTTTTCACTTTATTCCACTCTCTTTTCACTTTATCCCTCTCTATTCATTTTGGAAAGCAGCAAAATAGCTAATTATATAATTTTCCCAAAAATTTTCACTGAAAGAGAGTAATAAGAGTAAAATATCCGATTTCTCAAGATTTACTCTACCCCGTACTGATGTAGAAGCTGCACGGCCACGTAGCAATTCCTTTCCCTGCATTTGACATTTCTATTCAAATCTATTCGACACAAACGTAGCTCCAAATCAAATCCTCCTAGAATGATGGAATTCCCACTAATCTCCAATTGCAGATTTGCCGTTGGTGAGAATCTATATATGTCAAACGCTTCTACGTTCAGAGGAGCCAACAGTTTTCTCGGTGATAAACGATTCGAATTCAATTCATTATTTCAACGAACGAGTCGGCCACGAGAAATTAGGGCTGAGAAGCTGCAAGTCCAAGCCAGAAAGTGGTTCTCCTTCCCCAGCAACGAAGGCACTCGGAATTCATCGATCTCTGATGCTTGTTCTGGATGGTTAAAAAGCTTTAATTTCCCCTTACTAGTGGTTTCTGGAATCACCAGCATTTACTTTTTCAGCTTCGATCTCAGCTCAGAAGCCCATGGAAATCAAACTCCTCCATTTGGATCTGTTGCTTGTGAAGATGTTTCGAATTACTATTCCCATGCCGAGAAGAAAGATGGGAAAACACTAAAGAAGCACTTGTACTCTATTATCTCAACCCATCACCAATCCTTATCTTACAAGGAAGTATGGGAAGCACTCAAGATTCTTGATGCTGCAGATGTTGATAATCCTTACGCTTCACCAGATATAATTGAAATTTACTCCTTGAGAACTGCTTCAAAATCTGTAGCAGGAAAACCTGACGGATGGAACAGAGAACATCTCTGGCCTCGTTCTTATGGCCTAACTCATGGCCCATCTTTGTCTGATTTACACAATATTCGCCCTGCAGATGTGAACGTGAATTCTTCTAGAGGAAACAAATACTTTGGAGAATGCCTCAAGAAAATCGAATGTGTGAAGCCAGCAAACAAGGAAGCTGCTTTTGATACTGAAACAGATAAGGAGAGATGGGCACCACCTATAAAAGTTAGGGGAGATATTGCGAGGGCAATAATGTATATGGCCGTGCGTTATGGGTTTCATCAGGTGGGTGGAAGCCCCATACTTCGTCTTTCAGATTCACCAAGCTTTAAAAACAGAGAGATGGGTTTGCTCTCAACGTTGCTGAAATGGAACAGACTTGATCCACCATCAAGAGCTGAGAAGTTGAGAAATGAGAGAGTTTGCAGGCTTTACCAGCACAACAGAAATCCTTTTATAGATCACCCTGAATATGCTGATTTCATATGGAACCAATCATCAATGGTAGGGGAAACTGGGTTCCAGTGCAAGAACAGAGGTGGTAACCAAACTGAGAAGGTGCTTGGAGTTGCAGAAGCGAAGAAATTCAACGAGCAAAGTCATTGGGAAGCACAACAATCAATGTTTGGATAAATGATACCAACTCTGCTCATATTAAATGTTTGTGTGAGTGCTCTAGGTTCACATCCAAATTAATTGCAGTGAATTGTAGACGATATGAACAATATCCGATTTCTCAAGACTTACTCTACCCCCCAAAAAAAAGCCAATGTATCTTCATTCCTGAACTTGGAAGTTACATGTTGAGAGTTATGAGGTGCCATGGAAAAGGGTATTACACAAATTTGAGTTAATGTACTAACAACGACCAAATGCATCTGAAGGTTTTTTTGACAACAAGCTTCTTCGGAAGAGGCTTCGGGCTCGAGACCCGAGTACCGTTAGCAAGGATTCTAAGTTCTTTGGGAGACTTATCACCTTTTGAAATTATTTTCCTAATAATAAGTTACAAATACCATCTGTATAGTTACATCATATGTACAAATTTGCCCTATGCTGTAGTGGGATTTCGATGAAGGAACAATCAGAGGGCAACAATGAAATGCATTACACACTAAGTTTTGGGTGGAAATCTGATCTCACAAATCTCCCAGTGAAATCATCTAAACAGGCCATCCGGATCCGCTCTGGAGTTGCTGGATTATCAAGCGGAAACCAGGCATTACGACCCACCTCTGCTCTTGCAGCCACAATCGCATCTTTAATGGCGAAGAAAACTGATGAGGCAAGGAAAAATGGAGGTTCTCCCACAGCTTTAGATGAATGAATGGCCTTCGTGTTAGGGGAATCCTATCAAGTGGCAAGTAAATCCAAGTCAAAAGAGCTTCGGTGAATAACTGAGATAAATGAATTTTTTTACCATATAAAGAATTCTTCTCCTACATATCAATCTTTTCTATACAGATGGATTTCACCAATCAGTAATAACAATGCCAGATTTTAATCTAGTATACTAAATTCAGATGTACTATTCTTTTTTCATGTACTGTTTGGTGAATGACATGGCTCAAAAATTTGTTTGAAGGAATATCCAACACAGAAATTTCAGTACAGGGTTTTACAATACTATTAGTGATCAAAAAATTTGGTACACACATCCTATGAATCATTATCATGAGTTTTTCGGGAGACAGGATCTGATGACTTCCATGAATATTGAACAAGTTTTGACCTAAATTATGATTAGCTTCTTATGCACAAGTCAGCCATCAAAGCTATCTTCTCAGTTGGGACGAGTGAGTTGCCAACCTCAACAACCACCCTCCTCACCCTAGAAAAGAAAAGGAGAAAAAACAGAGAAACCACCTTTGCTATTTACCCTCAACCCTTAAATAGCAATGCGGGGTTGTGTCAAAACCTGAGGTGTCAACTTTCCCTGACCCAAAACCTCAAAATCCTTGTCTCCATGTTGTCTGGGTGGGTCATGTGTAAAATTGCCACCCTCAGTTATATGGCAATTAATAAGTTGACATTGATGTCTTATGAGGGCTTAAAGTTCTAAGTCAAGTGTCTTGACTAATAACATCAGCATCTGGACCAGCAGAGAGGCTTCAGAAGACATTCTTATCCTATGCACTAAAGCCTATAATAAATATTAGAGCAAATTGCACTGGCACTCCAAAATTGAGGCCTTAAAGCACTGACACCCCACTTTATGTTTGAAAAACATAGACACCCCAAAATTGGATTTTCATTGGACACATTAGTCCAATTTGTCACTGAAAACTGTTAAATCACTGTTTTTTTTTCTCTTTTTTCCTTCATATTTTGATTGAAAGAAAATAAACAATGATTGAACGGTTTTTAGTGACAAATTGGACTAATGTGTCCAACGAAAATCCAATTTTGGAGTGTCTATTTTTCAAACATAAAGTCGGGTGTCAGTGCTTTAAGGCCTCCATTTTGGGGTGCCGGTGCAATTTGCTCTAAATATTAATCTCCATAAAAGTAAAGTAATAATTAAATATAAAAACTGACAAAAGCACTACATCAAGCACTTGAGCTAACAAGAATTGGAAACATGGTTACCTTAAGAAGTGACACATTGAATTTGAGAGGGATATCATTAACAGAAGGAATTTTGTAACTCCCAGGTCCACAGGTATATAACTGGCCAGGTGCAATCCACTTGTGCTCTGCATCACCCCATTTTAGCTCTTCCAACGCAACCCAACCCAAACCTTGTATAAAGGCCCCTTCAATCTACGAGAATATTATGTCATCATGTTGTATTTATGAGAAAAACCTCAAGTAGTCAGTGGTACAAACAAAACATATAAACAGCTCTCACTCCTTTCAAGAACATTGAAAATATAAAGATGGAAGGAAGCAGAATTCTTTTTGAAGTTAGACATCAGATAACAGTACTCTAAACAGTGTCTTGCAAATGACAGATACAAGACCATCTAACTCTGCATGATGAGAAAATATTTACAATTTCAGTAAGCTTGGGAAACCCAGACCTGCTCCAGTAGCCAACCATTCAAACGCGGTTCGAATCCGATAGCGAGTGGGGCCAACAAGACCAAGGCTTTCTACTCGCGGTGATTGATGATAGAAAGTGACTTTGTAAGGTGAACACTGTTTTCAATATAAGCCTAAACGTTTTCCCTAAGCAAGTACCATGTATGAAAAGGTATCTTGTATTGGAGTCCTTGCAACCAGAATATAATCAAACATCAATTTTAGGGTATCCGACAAGAAGAAGAAAAAACCTCTTTGAGGAGATTCAGTACTTGATATCATTGTACACCCCTCCAATTATTTTTTCTCCTCATGACATAGGTTTAGTTGTCAAGTCTGGTGGAGGGGGCATGAGTTAAAATCTCAGACATATAAACCATCTTCGAGATTACTTTGCAATTTTCTTCAATTATACTTCAATGGTGAAGAAAATTGACCAACACTTGAATTCTGAAAATTTCCTTTTGTATGATATCAAGCACAAAACCATGTATCTTCTAATGTTTAATCACACCTATTCTGAGCTTGGTTCAAAAACACAAGGATGGAGTTAAGAATTATTACTGGGTTTTCCCAGTGATAAGTAACTATATAGCAACGAAGTAATTACTATTGCCATAGTAATTAAGATACCAAGGTGACCCAAGGCAATGGAGGGGTGCATAGGTGCCCATCGGAGCGACAAGGCACCCTGAGTTTTCCCCTCTATCCAGTATACCTAGTAGAGTCTATAGACATGTTAATGTTTAAATAATAGCCAATTATAGAAATCAGCTGTTGCATATAGATTTAATATCCATTGTAAGCTGACCAATTTATTCACAACAAAGTACCAGTAAAATATAATTCAGTTCAATGCTATTTCATATGTCCCACAGGATGAAAACTGTGTTCCAGCAGCAAATAACAATAAACGGCAACTCTCTAACCAGAAACTAGAGCATAGCAAGCTTTAAGATTTGATGATTCCATATATTTTTTCTGGTAGGTGCCCGCCCAACCAACTAGATGAACCAAAGTGATCTCCATTCCTACATCAAATGATGTGAGGCATCACCTTGATGTCCTGAAGGCTCCAAGACTCCCAGGTGTGATCTTCAAAACTATGGCTATTATCACGATTATAATGTAGCAGGAAAATGAAATAACTTTGTCATTTATGGAACTACGTACACCATTGATTATTTAACATATAACAAAATTCAAAAACGAAAAAGTATGAGAATACCTGTCCCACATCGATGGCTGGATTCAAAGAAAATCCAAGATCAAACAAAACATCTGCTCTTCTGGTGTGGAAGTCTCCAGTCAAAGTGTCAATTTCGACCTCGGCAAATGCAGCACCATAGGTGAAGTACCTAAATGGAACTCCTTTACCAGTTTTCCAATCAAATCCAATCTCAGGTGTAATGTAGAATCCATGTGCAGAAAGGTCAATCCTCTCCAGGTGGCATGCAATTACAAGCTGATCATGAATAAAATACCTTCAATATCAAGTGTCCATAAACTGTACAAGTGCAAACTAATGAAGGAAAATATACATTCTATGTCTACTTGCAAGAGTCAATTTGTGTGCCTTGGATCAGCCAACTCAAGAATCAGGTTATTGAGCCACCTGACTTGATTGACCTGAACATGAAGCATCTTTATCATTTAGTTAAACCAAATGTAAGTGACTTATAATTTTTCAGCACATTTAACAGATGACCAGAAAGAGAAAAGAGAGAGAAAGAAGGTTGAAAGATTCTCCCCCACTATCCCCCCCCCCACACACACACACAAAAGAGGAACAAAAAAAGAAGAAGAAGAAACCCTGAAAAAGCATCCCCACTGTAATACCCTACAACTGTTCCTGTAGGATATTCAGTGATTGACTAAAAAAGGGGCAAACACTGTCTAGATTCCATCAACATAATTGCACATCACACGTACATGTATCCATTGTACAAGATTCGATTGAAATCATCGAATTTTCGCACTTTTAGAACCTCAAAACAAAACCATGGGGGAGCGGAAAAAAAGTTCATCGAAACTTGGGAAATTTTTACGAAACCATGCGAAACTAGAAAATTTCCCCAACTGGGTCAAAACCTGGTTCGACCCGACTATGAGAAAAAAATCAGGGAAATTTCAGGGAAACCTAGGAAATTTCTTGGAAACTTGAGATTTTTCATGCAAGTTTCATGGTTTTCCCAAATTTTTTATTTATTTTCTTTCTTACTATCATGTTTCCCCAAATACCACAACCAATACCCCTCCATCAAGACTTCCCTATCCAAATTGTGTATTCTCTCAAATTGATTATCTTAGGCATGTTGATGACCAGACTTATAGAGCTACAATTGTCGATTATCTCGACAACCATAGGCATAATATGTCATGGGATGTCTATGTTCGTTGGTCGGAGGAGAGGATGTTACAGGCTACTCGGCGCACGGGATGGGATCCACCAAGGCACTCCTCTCGGCACTGGTTGTACTTTCTTTTTATTTTCAATTACTTTGTATTTGATGTTTTGAAGTTAAAAACTATATATTGAATTTTATGTACTTAAGTAGCTAAGTTTATAGCATACTTCTTTGATAACTCTTTGATAACTCTACATTGATGTTATGCACATTGAATGACTTATCTACATTGATTTTTTTAGCAAAATGCATGTGTCAATGTGTTCTTCATACTCTAATTAGCCTAAATGCCGAGTTCCAACCCCAAGGGTCGAAACTTGCAAGAAAAAGTAATGTAGTACTGTATTTGAAAGATCAAAACAGTAGCCAAATAGGACCTTTTCACAGGGAGACAATTGCAAATTTGATGGACTTAAGGTAGATAAAATTCAGATATAATGGAAGGCTGAAAACCAAAGTGGTAGAACAAGGATATTGGTTTAAGAACAAGGACTAACTAGGTCTTCAAAACAGCAGTATGCTATAAAGAAGAATGGATGGAACAATATAAGAGAATTAAGAGAACAATAAGGACAACAAAATAACACCCGGGCTTCACACCGCAAGGTGGATCGATTGGATCGAACACCAACCTACCTTGATCAAACACAAGGGTTCTCCAAAGAGGAGGAATGCTAGCAAGCAATTTGATTTCAATTCATAAGTTGTTTTTTTCACCTCTTACATAAGTCTCTTTATATAGCATTCTAAAGAGACATAAATATTAATGGCAACATCCAACCACTAGCTAACACCACCTACCTATTAATAACTCAACTACACAACACCACTAGTCAAAACAATAATGGAGAATCCACCTACTACACCCCAATACTACCTCCTTTTATTGACTTTTCAAAGCTAGACTTGGGCTTAGTTCAAAATATGTGGGCTGGTCTTCTCCCACTAAAGTAATCCAAGCCCATGAAACCATGGGCTCATTTTAACCCATTCCAATAGTCCTAGCCCATGCAAGCCATGGGCTGTTTTAGGTCATGTCCTTAGGCTTTAATGGGCTTGAGCTTTGGGCTTTTCTCTCTTTTGTATCTGCTGCCAATTCTGCATCAAAAAGTCTCAAGTTTCCAAGAAATTCCCAAGTTTCCACCTTGTTAGGAAGGGCAATTTGGGAAAGGAAAGTTCCACCGAGAGTTAGCTCTCGATAGGAAAAAGAGGCGGTAATTAGGTGTTCTATACCAATTGAAATTGGTTGATGCTCTCCTATTTTGGTTCTACTTTATTTACTATATAGAATCAACTTGTAAATTAGCCTATAAATACTAAGTTATTTTGAGGAGTGCTCATGAGATCTATCTAAGCCTCCACAGCAAAGTCGTCACTTCCATCTTCTCCTCTCCATCGTTCTTCACCTTATTCTTTCTCAAATTTACACACCTAAGTTTCCTATTTTCACTTGGTCGAAACTTGAGTTTCCCTTGAATTTTTTTCTATTCATGTACCAAGAATAACACTTTCACATTTTTTCATGTCAATGCATCTTTCTGCTTTGTGTTTTTCCCAGAACTATTTCCCAGTTATTATTCATTTTAAGTGGTCTTCCTATTTATGCCTTGCTCTTCTTCCTTTCATGAACAGTTTCATACAGGCCTTAAAACATATATAAATGGTTATCTAAGAACTTTGGACCCTTGTAAGGCTTTCTTTCTGTTTCATTTTGCTACATATCATCCAGATATTTTTCTTCTCCTAATCTTCACTTTAACTCTTCTTTCCAATTCAATTTTCATTTATTTGTTCAATTGTTGTTTTCATTCACGACATAGCATGAACTGGAACGTCAAATAAAAGAACCAGTTGACAAGACCACTAGAATTGTTGTGACAATAAATATAGTGGCAGGATTACCTCAGCAAAAGAACTGTGCTTATGCCTAGATGCAACAGGCTCCATCCGTGCTTTAATCTGCTCACAAGCATCTAAAACTGCTGCTCCATACATATCCGAACTGGCAGAAGCTGCTGTTGGTGATGCATTGGGGACCTAATAGACAGGAAAATACATCAAAACTGCTTTGGTAATGAAAAAAGAGAATTGCCAACTTGGTATCCATCTCCAATATGGTCCAATAGAGAGTTTAAGTAACTTGAATTGAGTATCTAGTCTCACACATGTTTTTATGCACACCACTCATAGATGAAGAAAAATTACTGGATACTCTTTGCTCATATTTTAACACATTAGATCAAGAAAATTACCAATTTATTAAAAAAATGCAGCTGCTCTACGATCAAGGACAGATTCAAGGCCAAAATATGGAGCTAAATCATCCACCAAATCTTTCATGTATATATACAGTGTGTGTGTGTTTTTTTTTTTGGGGGGGGGGGGGGGGGGTTCCATCATCAATCTGTAAGTCATTGGCTACCTGCTGACAATGCTAGGATGGGAGAAGTCTAAAATGATCCATTGGTAATTATAACACAAAAGAGAAAGAAGCAGAGTCAATGAACTTTAGGTTATAAGTAGTCTTAATCAGATCATTTCAAATTAATAATTTTTAAGGATAGAACTTCTAAGACTCCCAACTGCTCAGTCAGTATAGATCCACCCACCTTCCTCCTCATCTTTTGATCTACAGTGGGGCCTAAGAGCCTCTACCTCTTCTACTCATCTCAAAACTCCAGCTTTTACCTGGCTCCATCACACTGGATAATTTTTATCTAAATATCTAAGCAGCAGGAAGCAATGCAAGTACACAATAATGATTTGGCCAAGTTTTTTTCAACATTGGCATGCGTTTTATCTCATGTTTTCAAGTGCTTAAATAACCCACAAGATGTTCTGGCCCAGTCAAGAGCATGCCTCTTACATTTTTTCAACTTTCAGATGTACGATCAGTCACCTTCTTAAATTTAACACCGGGGTGCTTGATTTCCCTAACTTCATCAAACTGATCCTTCTATGTGGGGAAAACCTTCCATTTCTTGGTAGAGGTACCCGCCTCCTTGTCTGGGGTCTTGACCACAAGACGGACTACCAGAGAAATGAGGAAACTAAAACTGAAGACTGCCATAAGAGAAAATAAAAATGCATCATGACTTCTTTGTTAATAATTTTTACAACTCCCAAGAATTAATGAGTCATGAAAAAACAATCTAGCAAACTCAACACCACCAACCAAAGAAAGAAATGGAAAACCTCAAGCCCGTAGAACAATTTATCAGGTACACAAACTTTCACTGAAAGCTTGCTCCAGTAGTTGGCTTTGGAATAACTAGTAAAAATCAGACTGGTCAGTCAAAAATATCTAAGCACTCTATAATCTCCTCCTATCACAGAAAGCATCAGCCAAGCTCTAATTATTTATTGTTAATGCAGAAAGCACAAACAATCAAGACAACAGAAATATGCAGTCTAATATGAAAAAATTCATGTTGGAAATTAACCTTGTCAGTACTTGTCTCTGATATAAATACAGAACTGAGTGGAATATTGAAGGATGAAGCAGCAATTTGAGCAACTTTTGTATGTAGACCTTGTCCCATCTCGACACCTCCATGGGTTACTAAGACAGTACCATCAGTGTACACTTGAACAAGAGCACCAGCCTGCAGTCATTAAGGAACAAAATATTTGACAACAGAATAAGAGAAACCAACACAACTTAAACAAGTAATAAATGGGTTGTACACTATTCGCTAGACTTTACTAGAAGCTTTTTTCTGTAAACTACATTGTTAATGATCTGTCCTATAGCTCTTTTGGAGTGAAGCACATCTATGTCCTTAATTTCAAAAAAAATCTATGTCTTTAAGGATGACAAATAAAGCACAGCATCATTAACAAACATATAAAATTTCAGAAAAGGGAAAAAGATATAAGATGTAAGATATATCATTTGATGAAGTACAATGTAATAGCATTAGGAATTAATTCCATTAACCTTATTATGGACATTTTGGTTTTTGTTTCTTGTTTCAACCAAGATTCATCGCCAAATTAAAATACCCATATGAAAACTCCCAGAAGGGCACAACAAATAGATAAGATGTACAAGGTTCATTGATCAGCTTTGACTTTTTCATAACTGAGAACGATAAGATAATTACAATGAACATCAAGGAAATATTCCAATTAATGTCAGGGCAGAGAGTGCAAATAACTCTTTCATTGAACAGGTAAAGTACATCTGTGTTGAAGAGTATATGCCAAAAACTCAAGAAATTCATTCAAGGAACTTTGAAATGCACATATTGTAGAAACTCAGAAGAGGAAAGAATGACAAGCTAACAAGGAAACAGACAATCTAGCAAAAATATAAGGATCAAAGTCAACTTTCAAGTGGATATGGATTTGTTCACACATTCAAGCTCTAATAACTTACATTAGAATGGACATGTTTCATATTGACACTAGAGATTATTTATTTGCTCGGACAATGTCGTAAACATATAAGCATATCATTGGAAGGTTCAATATAAAATTCGGCTTGAAAAGGACCATCAAGAAAACCTTAAAACCAAACCATTTACAAATAATGAGGAGGGTGGGGGAGTCAGACAGCTGTAATCAAGTACACCACGCTGAGCCTTAGAGGAATGTAAACCATTGTGCATTTTAGAGATCCACTTGTGGAACACAACTTACTTGATTCATAAACTTTGTTGTGAAAGAAATGCCAAATTTTGTTGGAATCATAGCAACCCCCCGCTTCCTCCACCGGTTGTGCATATTAAATTGGTCAATTTCCTCCCGGGTCTTGGAAAATTCACATGATAACTTCAATTCATTCCACACCTGGGCCAATGTGGAGTGCTCAATTTGTTGACCATAATGCAAAATATATCCTTCTCTTTGAAAATTTATCTCCTGAGAGAATCAAGACATTGAAACTAAAGTCAAATGGTGAAAATGATATGAACACTAACAATGATAAACCTATTGTCACAAAAAATAATTTTCAACTAGACAACTTTACCCTTATTTCTTCAGCACTCTTCTTAAGTTCCATGGCAACTCGTTGGATCCAGTTTTCTGTAATCAGCATGCCTTGAGGCCCACCAAATCCCCGAAAAGCTGTGTTACTAGGGAAATTAGTATAGCAAACTTTTCCCCTGATTCTCACATTTGGTATCTCATAGACATTGTCTGAGTGAAACATAGCACGCTCAAGGACTGCCAGAGACAGGTCTAGTGAATTTCCAGCATTATTGTAGATTTCAAGATCCAAGGCCAAAATCTTCCCTTCACTTGTGAATCCAACCTAGAACAAGTTATTATTTATTATTGTGTATCCATGGTTTGTCATAGTAGGAGAGTTAAATTTAACAATGACAACCAAGTAACTATTTCTTATTATTTATGTCCATCATTTGTAACAGTAGGAGATTTAGAGTTAACAACAACCGAAAATAAGAGGAATGGAGAAATGCAGAAATAAGAAATGAAAGATGAGAAGTTTGAAATGCAAATGAATTAGAGGAAAGAGGCTCATCCCAGGATGTGAGGGAAATCTCAGTTAAATGGTTTGGCAACATGTATCCTTGTCCTTACAAAAGGCACTATCAGAGGTCATACTTGGTACAAGACCCAGGCTACACTTGTCATTCCTTACAACCTTTCTTGTGGCCATTTTAGGCCTGTCCCTAACTCTTTTAGCTCCTTTGATCTGGATAACATTACTCCTCACTGGGGCTTCCCCAAGCCTCCAATCAACATGGGCATACCAGATTGTTGTTACCTGGGGTCTTGGCTCCTCTTTTTTGCCGTCTAGTTGGTTGTAGCCCCCCCCCCCTCCCCTTCTCTCTCTCTGTTTCCCCTGTGGTCTGGGCTTCTTCCTGGGACGGTCCCCCCCCCTCTTCTGCTTTGTACATTCTCTTCCCCCTTCGGAGATTCTTTGCTAATAAATTCTTTATTCAACCCCCCCCCCCCCCCCCCACAACCCAAAAAAAAAAAACCACCTCAAACGACATTCTCAAGGCTAATACAGTCACAGTTAGCATTAGCATGCCAATTATTCATCATATGATTTTCACACAAAGACCTTTGCTGGTCTGACACTGAGCAGTGTGGTATTTTTTTTTCCCGCACCATAAAACACTAACAGAATACCAGCAACATGATGGAAGGAGGATAATATTTTCTCATGCACACCAAGAGGATGTGCAATCAAGAAATACATGTAGGCAAAAAGATCAAAACTTCAAATATAATATCAAAGGCTAGTTTCTTTCCAAACGAATAGGAAGCACAACTCCCTAGTGCTTCAGAAATGTTATCAAATATATACATGACAACTTAAAACTTCAACCTAAAAGACAGATTTTTTTTCTCAGTTATTAGATGGAAATGCAATACAGAGCACCTGTTCATTCTTCAAAAGCAAGATAGAAAGACAGAAATACAATAACATATATTTACATTGTTTCTCATAATATATCAGTGTACCATTCCTCCAAAACCATGAAATCTATCAATCAAGGTGAATTCCATTCAAACCTTAAATTTGTTTGCATAAATGGAAAATAGCATTCTGAATGTTGGTGACCACAGTCAAAAGAATGTTCTAGTGACCAAACGTCATACCTCGTGCACAAGATTCCTACGTTAGGCAGGGTCTGGGGATGGTCAAACGTATGTAGCCTTACCCCAGTTTCTAGAGAGGCTTTTTCCAGGATTTGAACTTGTGACCATAGCCACAAAAACAAAACAGAAGATTTTCTTATTATACAATAAACAGCAGCTACTTTTATTCTTCTGTTAGCATTTGAAGTAGACAAGCTCCATTGAACAAAAAATAAAAAATGTTAACATACATTCAAGTTAACCACTTTGAAGATTGCGATCCTAAAGCATCCCAAGCTGCATAGGTGCTAAAATAATAACAACAACAACAAGCCTTTTCCATCCTAAATGAGCTACCTTCTAAATAAAGCAATGTATAATATAACAAAATTCAACCTCATTTTTTTCTGAATAGCAAATTTAACCTCCCTGACCAGTAAGTACCTTGTACTTTCCAAGAAAGCTATGTCGTTGCCCAGATATCATCATATCTATATCCCTGTCTAGTGTCACTTTTACAGGCCGATTCAAAAGATATGATGGCACAGAAGCCACAGCAGCAATGAAGGCCGACCTGGTTTCCTTTCCGCCAAATCCACCACCAATCCGCTTCGTCTTGCAAACAACTTTTGACATGGGAAGACCAAGAACACGACTAACATATTTCTGGTGCTTCTGAGGAGCCTGCATGCCATTGCCAGAATAGTTCCATCAGAAACCGAACCAAAGCAATACATTAGTCCAAGTTAATTCTTCAACTATCAAGCTTAAATTCAGATATGGGGATTAAAAAGATATAATATTTTGTTGGTAAATCTAAAAATAAATAATATAACATTTAATAATTTGCACAATTTATTATTGAGCTTGACTAGACTAAAGCTGAATATAAGACAACAAAAAGCACAAATATTATAAATAAAAGAAAAAACTAGATTCTAGAGCAAACTGTAAATAAACCACAAAAAGGGCGTTCCAGAGCATGGGACTCCCACAGCTGCAGGGGCTGAGGAGGGTAATAATGAATACAGCCTTTCCCCTGGTAAGGGAGAGGCCGTGAAGAGACTTGAAGCATTCAGCACTTGGTCACTATGAAGCAACATTACCATTGCCCCGAGGCTACTTTCATAAATGGCTAAAATATTAGAAACTGATGAACAAATTTATCCTGGGGGTACTGCCAACATAAATTTCAATTTCAAATGCCAGTGTAGCAAAGGCAACAGCAGTAGGCAAGTCAAAAGAGGGGAGTGGCAAAATGGAAAATAACAAATTAAAGAAGTGCCTTGAATAAAAATCTAACTAAGAGCAAAGAAAGGCAGGGTCAATGCATCGCTATACCAATGAAAAAAAAAAAAAAAAAAAAGAGAGAGAAGAAGAAGGAAACAAAATATTATAGCTTCAAATATGCTAAACCTACTTGAGTGGATGAAATCATATGAACTTCATTGCCACCATCCATTGTCCATATCAGACTGCTATTTGTCTCCAAATAGAAATGCTCCTGTCCTCCTACTTGAACTTCCCCTTCTATAATTTTGTCACATTCACCTGACTGAAAACAATGTTCTACATCCCCTTTCTCCAAAATTTTCTCAGTATTAGGATGGTAACTGTTAGATTTAATGGCATCCTTTATGGATAAAATTGCAGGGAGTTCTTCATACTCAATCCGGACCTTTCCTGCAGCTAATTTTGCACTTTCATGGGAATCAGCAACGACAACCCCTACAACCTGCAACCAATATATACACAATTCTCTATCAGCATACTTACAAACTTAAGAGGACATGTGAGACAAAAATATTACACGAAAAGATATATATACCTGTCCCACACAAGTTACAAATTCTGAAGCAAAAAGCTCCTCATCATCAACAATTGGCCCAATTTTATTCGCACTAGGTACATCTTTATGAAGAAACAAACCCTCAAAACCAGGTGAAGACTTGGCTTCCGAATCATCTATGGATAGAATGCGAGCATGAGGCTTTCTACTCAACACGAAAGCAGCATGTAGACCGTTAGGAGGCATAGGGGTGTCATCAGCATATTCAGCCTCCCCTGTAACCTGTGCATAGATATGATATAAGAAAAACTAAACAAGGACGATTCTGTGCATGAAACTTAAAACAACACACGCTTCTACAAACTCTAGGTTTGTTATTCAAACCGAATTGGTGTGCAGTTCCAACCAAAAAAAGAAAAAAGAAATAAAAAAAATGGGGTGTGGTTTTGAGCTGATCAATTGAGACCAACGGCAAAATAGATGGATGTTAATGGATGGTAGGCCAATTAAGTTACGCATGGTAAATTCAGGTTTTACTGAAATAAGGTGTGGGTACAGAGAACAGCAGGTATTAATAAACAAAAACGCGATACTAAAATAAAGAAAAATAAACAGAAATTTCTTCAAGCTTTCGATCAGTAGGAACCACATCGGAGAAACAGAAATATAAATGAGAGAAAAATTCTGAAGGCAATAAGAAAACCAATTACAATTTAAAAGGCTTCATAAATGAACCCATATATCTTTGGCCCAAAAAAAATGATCCCATGTATCCAGTGCTATTTCCTCTCCCACTTTCCACTCAAATTAGAGGCAAATGAAGATAGACAGCCTCTTCTTATTCGGATAGAGATAGGATATGGTAACTCCATAATGAGACTAGAAATGGCCAAAGTGAACATTGATACCAATCCAGAACTCAGAATTTAAAGAGAAATGTCTAAAACTTCCAGTTGGATCTCAAATGCAGAAATTTTAAATGTATGCTCAAGACCCAATGGGTACGTTCATACACTACTTCTAGTGATGATGGTAACTAAGCTGTGCTTCAGTGGACCCCACTCAAAAGTACCCTCTGTCTCAGCACACTGCTGCTTCATCAGAAAAGAATGTACTAGTTCTGCAGGATTTGGGAAGGGCACATGTACATAGCCCTACCCCCTGCTTTGCAAGAGAGGCTGTTTCCCAGTTCTGAACCCACATTTAACTGGTTGCAATTGCACAACTTAATCATCCTGCCAATGCTTGCCCACAAATAGATGCTTCTTTCATTCCACAAAATCAAAAACTAACTGAAGAAATAGAGGTCAACGAATCGAGCAGTCTAGTAAATTTTAGTTACAAATATTGAAAACGGAAGTACATAAATGCATCAACTTATAAAATTACTACAACCAAAGTATTACAAGCAAGGAGACAATTGGTAAAAGCTGAAGGTTCTAAAATGGCCTGGTAAAGGCATATCAGTTAGTAGTAGTAAGAAAAGTCACAAGTATTTATGATTTTATGAAATATATAGCCATTGACCACAGAATAATAGCCGTTCATCGTGCAGAAAATTGAAGAATTTAATGTAAGTCTGAGTAGAGTTATCTTTTAAGTTGGGGAAAACATGTAATTGTATGTTCCATCTTGGAAACAAGAATAAAATGAAAATGTCAGTTTCATGATTACATTGCACTATTCACGAAGATCAACGGATCCACAATAAACACAACTTCTCCTCCAGATTTTCTTTCTTAAATTCTTATAACCAAAAAAAAAAAAAAAAAGTTAATTTATTCACCCGGAAAAAAAAGAAGAAAAAAAAGGGTTAACATTTTGTAAGCAGAAGTTATTAGAAAACTAAGTGTTCAATCACAGGTGATATGAAAAAAAGGTAACAATTAAAACAAGAATAAATATACAGCAGTTAACAAGCTCCAAGTATGAACCCTCAAAAATCATGATGTGAACAATATATTGTATCTATTCCTGCACCAGATTCCTCAATGCCCATATATGATTACAAAGAATCACAGTAACAATGCAGATCAATATCCTATTTTCAGGATATCACATTAGTCATTTTATTTCATTCAAATATCAGAGTCTCTGTTGTGCAACCAAAGGGAGAATGAGGTGAAATACATGCCTGAAGTCTTGAAGAGAGATGAACCTCAGGTAAACCTACAGCTGTCCCTTGTTTTTTGATTTCATAATTCTGACTTCCAGTAGAGGGTGGTCTGCAGAAAGGTTTTATGGCAGATAGATAAGACTGTGGCAGGATTTTCTGGAAGTATTTTTCCTCATCAATTTGACAAGAAACCCCCAGGAAGAATTTGAAGAAGAAACTTAATGTCAAGGATTTGCGGAACTCCACCATCCCTCCTGGTGCATCTTCCTTGAGAATAATGTCCTCTTCCAATGTCTTCAGAGCACCCTGCAACAGTTCCTGGTCCCAACACTTCCCCATAAGAAAATGTTTGGTCTTTGATGCAGAAAGAGAAACAGGAGCCACCCCACCATAAACAATTGATGCATCTGCCACCAGCCACTGCTCATTTTTCTTTTCAAGTAGGACACGCATTCCAGCATTTACAATTGCAATATCATCATCTCTTCTGTGGGACTGCTTAAATTCTTTCACATACTCAAGAGGCCGAGTCCAAGGCAAAAATATTGAGAGTAAAATTTCACCACTGGCAAGATCCACCTTGCGATAACCCAAGAAGAAATTTTCTGCTGGAGTAATTCTAATATTACCTTTCCCATCAACAATTCGAAACTTCGCTCCTGCAGCCATCCAGAGAGGGTTCAAGTCTGATATTGGACTAGCAGTACAGATATTTCCACCAACAGATGCCACATTTTTTATCTGTTTGCCAGCAAACCATTTTATCTGTTCAATAAAAGCCTTACAAGATGAAGTCTCATGTGAAGGACGCTCAGTTGCAACTTTTTTAAGAACTTCATCAAGTTCTGTCAATTTTACAGCTGCCCCAATCTCCAATCCATCGTTGTTCACCCTCAAAGTATTAAGTTCAGGAACATGAGCGACAGAAATCAACACTGGGTAATGCATTCTCTTCAGCTTCATCTCAATTCCTACCTCAGTGTTACCAACCACCAATTTTGCAGTTGGATATTTTGACTTCAAATCTAATACATGCTGAAGCCCAAGGGGCCGGTACCACCTCAGTCCACCAAAGCCACTCAAATTCAAGGGTCTCATCTTCCTCATTAGAAGTTCTGGAGGGAAAATAAGCTCTTTATCATAATATGAGCTTCCATCCGCTTCACTATATGAGACAGGGTTGTATCTATTATCTGAAGTGGTACTCTCTTTAGCATTATCATCACAGTTAACAACCTTCAAACTACAGGAGCATGGCTTCCCAGTTGAAGGGCAAATACTTTCGCCTCCTGGAAGGCTTTGTGAAGAACTGTTGGTGTATAGAGCATCTTCAGTTTTGGCAAAAACTCGAAATGCATCAACAATTGGTCTATAGCCCGTGCAGCGGCATAAGTTTCCAGCAAGGCATTCTTCAATTTGTTCCTCACTTGGTGATGTTCGACTTGACCTCAATAATGCATACATGGACATAACAAAACCAGGAGTACAAAATCCACATTGTGAGCCATGAGCACTGGCTAATAATTCCTGCAGCAAAATTTACTTCAAATATTCTTGAATATTTATTACCATGTCTGATAAACAAAAAATTAGTAAAGACAGTTTTTTTGTTTCTGTCTTAAAGACATGTTTGTGTGCATGTGCATGTGTTATCTATTACTTAATATATACAACTGAACAACAGTATATTAGAGAAAATGACGTGAAACTGAAAAATAACACCAAATGATCTAAAACAGGCCATGCACTAAAAAGTTAGCACTCATACAAAATAAGGCTGTAGATGCACAGCTTTACCGCTGCCAGACTAAAACATTACAAGATGCAAGGGTTTACTTCTAAGGAGCATCTGAAATTATTCACAAAAACCATTAAAAACGATCATGATGATAGCCATCTAATTAGTCAAAAAATTATTAAATGACCTACAGATCAGTAAGGAGGAAGATTGGTAGCACATCGTACCTGAACAGGGTGCAAACCATGCCGACGATTCCCAATTCCCTCCACTGTGATTATATGCATCCCTTCTACAGAATATAGAGGAGACAAACAAGCATTGACAGCATAATGCCTGCAGCATGTTTTAAAATCAGACTAATGAGTAAAAAAATACAAATAGTGTGGGAAGTCTAAGTAGTAATATGTATTATGTAACATTTCCAGCTTTTCGCATACACTCACTTGCATCACATGAAACAACAAGGAAGAGGAAAAAACTTCAGAAAGTTCCTGCTTAGATACACCAAAAAGCAAATATGCAATACAAGACAAATGAAATAGATTGTGCATGCTTGCACCAGATGAAAGAAGAAGTAAGTACAGTAACTCAGTAAGTATCACTAATAATTATTGTGCTTTCCAGGATTGATCCACTTATACTCTGATGGAGTCAACATCATTGTCCTTTGACCATAGGACAAATGAATGCTAAGCCATTGTCTGAAAGTATAAACAAGTATAGTTCTCCACTGTTAACATGTAAGATGCGTCATACTGAAGGTAACCTCTCCCAAGAAGTGGATCACCAAACTGTGAAGAAACCCACTTATCCACAGTGATACGAGTCATATGACGCCCTTGGTAGCAGAAACAGCTGGTGGATGGGTTGGTAGGAGAAGAAATCAACAATGGAGGACAATCTAGTACATCCCTTTGAGTGGGAGTCATACTCATTTACCATAATTTCTGAGATTTCGACTCAAATTTATAAAATTCCAAGATTTTGTCAAGAATTTGAACGCGAACTGTGACCAAATACTCATCTGTATGAAAGAGAAAGTTCTTCGAGACGATTAAGTATATTTTTGTATTTAAGGATATTGTGGCATTCTATTGACAAGTTAGTAACGCTTCTGTAATTTCATAATTTTGCAATTAGTAGTTAAGAAACTCTTGTTTGAAAATAACGTCAAAAGGAAGAGACGCAAGCGCTAGGTGTGTGCTAAATGTAAGAGATCCTTCTCTTGACAAAGAAGTGAGAGAATAAATTAGTTGTTTCGTAGTATTCTATTGTGTCAGGAAAATTGTTCCAGGAGTCTCACATATTCTTCCATTTATTTATCTGAAAGGAGGACCCTTTCTTCATTCTGAGTCAATCTTCACACACGGATTCAATGAAATGGACTGGATATGAAGACAGATCTCAACAAGAAATAATAATCCCTTAGCCTCAACTTATGGTCAAACACTTATACTACAGCTGCATTGCTTGCAGACTGCTGAGATCTGGTTTTCAGTCTTCATAACTATTTATCTCAAGGGAAAAAGAACTCTGTGGGGAGCGTGGCCCCTGCACCCAAACAGAGGAGGGTGAATTGACCGTGCCACCCTCATTAAAAGCCAGAAATACCTGCCCTGTTGATGCTTCGTGCATGACCTAATGGCCTTTCTTCCCCCCCCCCCCCCACCCCCCCTCCCCACCCCCCCCCCTCCCAAAAACCACAAAAGAAAAAGAAAAAAAAAAAAGGAACTCTTCCCATTAATGACATGAGGAACTCATTCAATTAGTAGTTTTCTCTTCTAGATAGTAGTGAGTAGAAATCTTAAAAAAAAAAAACTATTCTTTTTCGGGTGGAGGAGGAAATACCATTAAATTACTGTCACACAACTTAAGCAACTTGTGTACATCCAGTCTACTAAGGTAATAGGGAGAGGGTTCTCTGAGCAGGCAGCATTGAGGAGTGCATGATGAGATGTGGCAGGATGGTTTCGTACATGGAAGGGCAGCAAGGTCGTTTAATGTGAGGAAGAGAGAAAGTGCTAGTGTACCCTCCCCTGGTGGGTCAGAGAACCTTTTCCCTCGAGAACTCATTAACTGTTTTATTTATTCTAAAGACAATAGAGGAGAGAAACCAAAACTCACCTAGATCTCTTCAACTGTTGATCATAATAGGAGACCATCACTGTACAAGCCCCACAACCACCCTCACCACAGCCTAACTTTGTCCCTGTCAGACCTACATCTGCATTGCAATAAAGAACATCATACATTCTGTAACAACTGCAGGACGGAATTGAATATTCGGGCAATTGCAAATTAATATAGCATAGATGCTATCTAGGCCTTCAAACATAAACGATAAATCAAACCAAACAAACCTCCCCCCCCCCCCCCAAACAAACAAAAAAGAAAAGAAAAGAAAGAAAGACTGTTCAAAACCCCAGTTAGAACTTCTATTCTTGGGTACAATGTCAAAATTGTAAGATGATGTCCAAATCAAGTGAAACTTTATAATATGATAGTGATGTAGGCCAGGAAGGAGCCTTCTCACAATACAAGGCACATGAAGATTTCGATAAGCAACAACTCTAAGACAGAAGAAGAAACCCATCTGGAATAGCACGTTGCAGAAGATTGAAGAAAGAGATTATAGCCCAAAAAATGCAACTTACTTACAAACACCGAATATCAGAGTACCTACAAATTATATCCATTGACACTAGTCTAGATATGGTATGACCAAGTTAAACAGAAAAGTGACTTCCACTGTATTGTTACTCACTGTAAATAAAATCATCATAAAAATCACTTCCCATTTCTAAATTTCTACTAGCAACTTCAACATTTATTTTAATAACATAAACAGATTACATCTTGAAATGAATCAGGTTATTGTTACCCTCATAAATGAGAAGTCCAGCTTCAGTATTCATACTACCCAACATTCAATTGAAATGATACTAGTTTTCTTGTGACTACAAATACGCCCCACAGCCTAGTCAAACTCAAAACCATGAATCAATATTACAAGGAGCACCTTCCATTTGTATGTAAACAAACCCAAAAGAAATATCCCATTTCACAATAACTAACCGCAGGAAAACCAACAATCGATTACACAAACAGAACTTAAACAAATTCTCAAATCCAATATTCTAAGACCAGAAGTGCCTAAGATGATCCTGGTGTTGTTGCTGCCACTCTTGGGCATAACAAATAACTGTCTGTAATAACTGAAAATCCCCTCATCCCTGGTTTTTTCCCCAATCTTGTTCTCTGATTTTTCATTAAAGTTGTAGATACGACACAAATGCAGTTCACAAATCACAAGTAAATATCCAAAAAACATACCTCTGAGATATTCGAGTAGAGTAAGGTGAGCTAATCCGTCGGGCAATACTTTTCGAACGCCGTTGACATACAAGATGGCTTCATTGGGTTCTTCCATGCTGACCTGCGCATCTTTCTCTAACGAACCCATCTGAATTCCAAAAAAAACATGCAGAAAGAATTTTGGGTTATATCCTTCAACAAGGAATACCGAAGTAATAATCTCAAATACCGACTTCAAAGCCTCAAATACCGACTTCAAAGCTTCAAATCCCAATACAAAAATCGCGTAGCTCCAGATAAATACGAATTGCAAAGCTGTGCTTTTTTATCTCAGGATTCGCTGTCCCCTAGTAGAAGACAAAATACAAGATTAGCCACGTGAAGAAATATGTTGCCGCCTTCAGATTTACGATAAACATGTAATTCAGGATAGAAAGAAACCAAAATACAAATTTTTTATTCAACAAGGAATACCAAGGAAGAAGCTCCGAAATCAGCTTCAGAGCTTTGGAATCCCAAGATAAAACCGGGGTAGTTGTTCTCTTGTGTTCGGATCCTCTCCGTCCCAAGACTAAAACTTTTTAATTCTTCGTTTTAAGGTCTGGAAATTTCCGTTAGAAGTGGAAATTTCTACCCATCAGGATTTCTTGTTCATGGGTTCATAAGAAAACTAAGATAAACAAAGAGGTGATAAGCTTAACCTGTTGAGAACTTTGCCCTTGAGCAGAACTTGGTGATCTTGAAGTCACAAAAAACTTAGCAAATTTTTTTTCTCTTTTTTTTTTAATGAAACAGGCGATTATTTTATTCGTAAGAAGGATAAGGGTCGAATCATGACTATCCACTTTTAAGGTATGGATCTTGTCAGTCGACCAACTCTTCATTAGCAAAAACATTCAAATTATTTGAATTAGAATATGAAATGGAGATCAGAATCATCATACCTTCCTGTTGACATGATTGTCATATGTATTTGTTAAATAAGGTGGTGAAACAGTTCTATTTTTCTACATAGGGAGAGTTGTTATCCTTACATGATGAAAATATAAGGAAGCTTCAGAGCTTTGCAACCTAGATGAATCCTCTGGACTTGTATTTGTATATTATAATATCATAAAAGAAAATCTGATCAAGAACAGCAAAATCAACTCTGTAAGAATTGCATAAAATATGAAAGGAATTAGCGTAAGCTTTCAGCTCCATCAGTGACATCAAACCCTTTTCGGTTTTAGTGGTTAATCATCCAATAGTGACATCAAATGTTATTTCTAGTATGTAAATGGGGTCACACACTCACACGCATTACTTTTGCTTTTGATAATAAATCCTTCCAACCATTGAAGTGGAGAACTGCTCTGACATCTAGTGCGGTTTGAAAGTGAAGGAAAAAAATCATCTAGTATGCACATCTCTATGATGTACAGAACAATGCACCTATATGCTAAATAGAAGGAGGTGATTAAAGACTTTATTTTAAATTTTAAAAAAAAATCTCAATAGTCTTTTACTTTTTTTTGTTTTCTTAATCACTTATTTAACATATAACTATATAAGTATACTATTGTGTACAACAGAAGGATGTACACAGCAAAAGATGTTTATCCAAAAGTAAATGGTTTCGGAAGCTCAAGTGAGTTTCCTGAGATGGAAATTAAGTAATCCAAAACTTCTTTGTTTTTTCTTATCATCGTCAAACCAATTACAAAAGAATCCCAAATAAAGTAAAATGATGGCCTAGAAAGTGCTTGTTTTCGTGCATCACATAAAAAGCTAGTTAATGAGCTGTTTTGATTGATTTAGACTATGGACTTGCTACCGAGAGAGGCAACTTCTCTGTCTGGAATTCAATGATGGCTGGGTCTGTGAAGCCGGGGGATTTAGCTTTTGCAATGCAACTTTTTTTTTTTCCTTTTTTTGGAAAGAAAGGTAGCTTGAATAGGAAAAAAATTACAATCTCAAATACAACTTTTCTTTTCTTTTTTTGGTAAGAAATTTTCATTAATTGAAAGAGAAAAAGAGAAAAAAACAGCCCACGAAACAGCCTAGGCAATTGAAGAGCATAACTCCTGAAGCCAAGGAATTGAAATAGGCCAAACCGTCGACCCTCCTTGCAAGAGCATCCGCAACTGCGTTTATCGCTCTTGGAACAAAACAAAAGGAGGGGATCGACAGGACCCTCCTTACAAGAGCATCCGCAACTGTGTTTATCGCTCTTGGAACAAAACAAAAGGAGGACGAGAGGAAAGATGAACATAACTCCCTAATATCCTCCACCAGAGGAGCTGGAAGCACTGTCTATGTATTGGACCAGTATTTTATAACCAGACTCTACTAGAAGATGATTACAATCTTCTGAATGCAAACATCAATCCAATTCTCATAGCGAGAGCTTCCTTCTGAAATACAACTTTTCTGAGGCATCATTCTTATTTTACAATTTGGTTTATGCAACCTACGTTCTACTTGGTTTTTTTTCTTTTTTTTCTCTCTCAAAAATTGTCAAAGTATTTACAAGGACTAGAAGCCTATAGCGTCACGGTCCTGGGAACGAAGAGAATTGGTTTTTTTTTTTTTTAATCTCAATTTCATTCAAATTGCCACGTGGCAGAAATTAGATGTCTATCCACTTATATACGTGGAGCCATGTCCGGAGTCACATCATATTTTCTCAATTTCCATGCCAGGTTTCAATGTAAAAAGTCAGAAACCCTTGACTCCACGACTCCACTTAAATCTATGAGATTCTGTTTGTTTGTTGGAATAAAGGTGGGGTAGAAAAAAAATAGTGAAAAAATTCTTGAAAAGAGTGCAAATTTTTTACTTTTCTTTTAAATCCCAAAATGGTAGATTGTTTGGTTGCATGGGCAAGGAAATTTGTCTGCTGATGTGGCAGTCCAACTTTCTCACCCCAAATCATTTTAAAACCTTACATATTTGGTGGTACTTTGTGGAAAAGTTGAAAAAAAATAAAAAGTGAGACCCACCACTATCACTTTTGCACAAAACCCTTTCCTTTCTTTTTCTTCTCCCTCACCCCACTACACATGGGACCCACATGTTTTCTTTTCCCACCCCACCTTTGCAAACAAACACAATCTGGATTGAAAATGTTGAAAACAAGGAGTTTAAGAAGTAGTTTAATACCTTCCAATTATTTTCTAATGACTTCCCCGTATGTATTTGCATTTTAATTCAGCTATCATAAGAAGGTAAGAAAATGGTCTGTTTGTGGCCATACCCATCACCTGATAGATGCACCTTACCCTAATTAACTCTGAAACTTCATCACAGGGGTTGAGAGATTACTCTAAATAGTCCACTATATATTTACATTAAGACTTAAATCAATTAAAATTACAACTGATAGACACTGAAAATAAAAATAAAAATAAAAATAAATTATTAGACAAAGCAGGGTAAGGAGATCAATTGGGAAACAAATTGGCTAATGCTCTTGATATCAGTGTTGTTTCATATGTATTAAGTGGATATCTTAGTCCTGTTCTAATGGTTTCAATCCATATCTAGTCTTGTTGATTGAAACCAATATCATGCTGCTTATATTGTATCAAATAAATATGGTAAGATCTCTTTTTTTGGGTTAAATATAATAACATCTTAAGCACCAACACAACAAGAGACAAGAGGGAGTATAATTTAGTATGTACACACAAAAACAGCCACATTGCTAATGAAAGAGTCTATAATTGTGTGAGGAAAAATGCACCCCAACAACATGTACTTTTGTTTCCCTAAATTAAGAATCATACAATATGAATACGAACTTCCTTATCAAACACAGAAAAAAAAAGGCCAACCAAATTTAACTAAGGGGTGATTAAGGATGCTAGAACAGACTATTAAAGAAGATGCCTATACCATCTGAAAAACCACAAAATACACCAATAGATAGAAGCTCAAGTTGGAGATTCTTCCCATGATGCAGAACACAACCTGCAACCTATTGCTGCTTCTCTCGGCTTGCTCTCGAGGTTGTGTTGCCATTCATAGGCTGAGCAGGGGCCACCTTCGTACGGTTGGAACGCTCAGCTTGAGAGAATCGTATCAAAACGTACATTAAGATTTGGACTAGAGCTACGACAGCCACTGAGACTGCAATTCCTTTCCATGATGACAGGAGGGAAGACCATATGATAAATTTGATAGCACCAAATAGAAGAATACATGACCAAGATAGTACTACCTGTTGCAATAAGAAAGACTTAAGGTGCTGCCTTCTAAAAGAACCAACAACTAACATGGTATCTGCATTATGATCATGAAGGAGACAAACATACCAATAAAGACTTTATTGGCCGGCCCAAGTCTAGGCGGAGTTCGCTCTCGAAAGTGTTATCTGCCAGATGTTTGTCTAATAAAGCATCCTAGCAACCAAAAGAGCACAAGAAATAAGGATTTCACAACAACAACAATTCAGCCTTGAACCAATTAAACAAGTTCACTAACATGGATCCTAGTTTTCCAATCAGCTCAGTTCAAAACCACAAATAATACCATGCATAAGCTATGAAAACGACTTCTTTTTTTTTTTCTTTTTTCTTCTTTTTTTTTTTTTTTTTTGGGGGGGGGATGGGGGGAGAAAGCTGAGGTTCACCGAGGCCAGCTTACACACAAATGTTTCCTTGTAATGGAGTGTAAAGGATGCATCCACATGGTGACAATGGATGCATACACTGCATTGAGGAATTTTGACTTGTTTTTGGGGACAGCTTCACACACCTTTAGCAACTATGTGGCTTGGCTTGTTATTTTTGAAAAGAAATCCCATAACATAAAACCAGGTCAGCAAGTTGGTCACAGGTTTTAAAACTTCCTAATGAAACTAAAATTCCAGAAATAGAAATTCCATAACACAAAAGCAAGTCAGTAAGTTGATCACAACTTTTTAATACTACTAAAATTTGCTGTCACGTTAGTCTCATTATCAAGAGAATTAAATATTTCAAATACCACCCAAAGCATGCCAAATGAGAACCCACAAATAATATCAATTGCAATATACCTTGGCAACAAATATATCTTTACACCATTGAGCAACAGCCTCATCAGTTTCAGGCAATTCCTTCATCAAATGTCGCTTGAGATGCACATGCACCTGCACAAAGTGGATTAAACAATAATTTAATCAATCAGTGCAACAAAATAGTTGTAATATAATTTTCTAAAGTTGTATCATTATCCATGATCATATATCCACCAAAAAATAAAAAATATAAAGAAATTAAGTACATAATTAAAAACAAACATTATACACGGTGTTTCACTCGTAGAGATCCATACAATATTGACTCATGAAAATGTGAGCTGAAGGTTCTAACTGAAGCTTTATTTAAGATTCAATCTTTATTCAAGCATTTCCTCCCCATTCCCAAATCAAAATCAACAATCTTTGCCCAGGAGAACCCAAAATCAAGAAATTGGTCCTATACATCCCAAAATGAAACAATCTTCTCCACAACCTCAAAACAACCAACTCACAGAAAACATCTCCTGACATTATTTCCAAATTCACAAAACCTTCCAGATCAATCCAACTATCCCAATCCTAATTTCCCAATTATCCCCTGGAAATTTTCAAGATCCAAATCTCCCACATCAACCAGTCACCCAAACATTAAGAGACCTGCATAAATAGACTCCCCACACCGGCTTAGCATAACCAACATATCCAACCTGAACCCTAACCTAACTCTGACCTTAACTTAAGATCCAAACTTACCCCCATTGGATTAGCTCACAAGATCCCGGCTTATTGGTTCCTAGTTGATCTCAAATCATTTAAGGACTCCATCAAAATTGAGGCAGGATTTGATCCTTGGTCGATGCTACAATCAACAACTGACCTTACTAGCTGAGATAACTGGACCTACAACACTCTGTTCCAAGGTTTAACAACAAATTAACCAAGATACCACCCAGCAGAAAATAGGAGGAATATAAGCTCAAATAGAAAATTAC
This sequence comes from Hakea prostrata, assembly GCF_041222555.1. Taxonomy (NCBI): domain Eukaryota; kingdom Viridiplantae; phylum Streptophyta; class Magnoliopsida; order Proteales; family Proteaceae; genus Hakea; species Hakea prostrata. The sequence goes on along the minus strand of NC_142609.1, from coordinate 48,020,292 downwards.
CAGAATATCATTAACTAACAAACCAGAGATCTGATGGCCATAAGAATATGAAACTAAGTCAAAGTCATACATCACCTCAGTACAAGAGAACAATCCCTCAAAATAAGGCTGTATCAGATAAGAACATATAATCAATTACAGTAATTAGTAATTAACTCCACAAAATAATAAGTAACAAATCTGACCAGCACGTGGAACTCCATTCTTGGTTGAAGGCAAGGAACTAACAATAGATGACCAATGGTCAGCTGTGGTGATAGTACCACGGCTCTGAAATTACAAACCAAGGCAGATAAACCACTTAAAGAGTTCAAGAAGAACCAGCCACCATATGTGACTGAAAATGAGGTCAATAGAGACTCACAAAAGGGAGGACTAGACCATTGATGGGACTAAAGTTCTGCTGCGATACAACACCACAGAGGAAGTGGAGCAGCTCAGAAAAGAAGCAACAGTGTCTTTCTTTCCCCTTGTATTAGCTCTGATAATATCAGCACTTCAAATTCATGAACAGAAAATAATGTTGTTGTGGTATTAGGTACCAAAAACTCCACAGCAAATGGTTGCAGCAGTAATAAGATAGACATAAAGCAAAGATTTAAAAAAAGAGAGGAGAAATAGGGTATATGACCAGGACTCTCAGCAACAGCCTTGGTCACTTCCTCAGTAACCACGATGAGGTCTCACCACCACTGTTTGACCAGGGCTTCTCACGAACAGCCTTGGTCACTCTCCCCATAACCACTCTCCCCATAACCACGATGAGGTTTCACCGCCACAGTTTCTCACAGCAACAAGGAAAAATCCAGAGCATATTCTACGCATTAAAAGCATGAGGCTTGAACTCTACGGCCCTCACATTAAAAAGAACTCTAAATAAAAAGTAAGAAAATATAAATTACTAATAGAAATCCACACATGTAGTGGCATAATTGCACGGGTAGTTAATGAATAGATATCAAGTATTTTTTTTGGATGAATAGATATCAAGTTAATACCAGTAATACCAAGATCAAAGGAAGGTCCAGTTGAAAAACTGTGGCCTAATGGAGGGGCCTAGATCTTCTTCTTGCAGCTATATTGTATTGAACAACAGATCCCCTTATACAAAAAACTCAAAAACAAACTCTTGCACTAAAAATGAAAGGCCTAATGGATGCCAAAGCATTTCTGGAGGCCCAACAAACTAGACCACTAGGCCCACAAGCCTAAAGCAAAACATCAAGAAGCAATAAGAAGATTAACCACCACCAGTTTTGGGTCAACTTTATAATGAATACTAGGTGAATCTGGAGGGAGTCAGCACAAGATTTTTACATGGATGGAATAATATGAAAGTCTATTTTTCAACTCAACAAACAAAAAGTCATTTGCTATTTTCTAAAGTGAGTTATGGCCATTTTGGTAAAGGAGATACTGTCTGCCTGCCTATACGGGAATTCTAGTTTCACTCAATTTTCAAAGCCAATTCTCTACTTTAAAACCACATTGGAACTAGTCTATCTTGGAGGTTTACAAGCAACTAAATCGTCATTTTTTTAATATCTTATAAATGTCACTCTTGAATTTCAAAAGTCTTTATTTAGAGTGAAGGTTATCTAGTCAAAATAATTGGTCATTTTCAAGGAATTCAAGGAATTGCCTAAGCATTGAATATTGTTTCAATACTCATCTATATCAGCACCCTATTATGAAAGATATTGATAAGACATTTGAATGAAATTTGAGTTTAGCCTTTAGCCTTAGAAGAAGGAACTCTTTGAGTGTTCATTTGTATTACATTTTATTTCTCTATTCTTTTCAATGTCAAGCTCGGTATCAAAACCCGGTTGACAATGACCAACAATTGAAAATTGAAACAAGACATCTTTTATCTGCTCTTACCTCATTACTTTTGCAAAGCAAAGATAGCTTGTAAGGTTGAGGATGTTTCTCCATCCAGTTTAGTATCAAAGCCAAATTGATATCATACTTAACGTTGAAAAGAATAGAGAAATAGGAGGTAATATGTCTAAACCTTTGGAATTTGAAACTTATGACTGATTTTGAAGAAGTAAGATGGCTAGAACTTGAATCTCCATCATTCTTAGGAAGTGACTTTGAAGGGGCTGCCTTACAATTATTCTTAGATGAAAATGCACTCTCAGACTTGGCATAGCTCTCTTTATTCCAAGGCCAATAGCTGCTACTACAGGCCTGTTCGAGTTGTCTTTCTATCTTAAGGGCAAGCCGAAAAACATCAATTCAAGTCCAATAAGGATGGAATTAGACAACAATATTGATTTCAGGCCTAAGTCTGCCAAGAAAGTGGCAACAGTTTGCTCCTCCAGTTTGGCAATATCACAGCTCATCATGAGATTATCAAATAGTGTTGAATATTCCACTAAAAGTACCTTTTGTTGGAGATTATGAAGTCTCAAGAAGGCATCTTGACAATAGTGCTCCAACAAGAACTTTTTTTTCCAGTTCTGTCTTCATTTTTCCAAAGTTGTGATTCAACATCCTCCTTCATCAGCACTTTGCTTCTTGAGGTGCTCCCATCAAATAAAAGCATACTTTTTAAGCTTGATGGCAACAAGCTTCATCTTTTGAACATTTGATATGTCTTTGTAATCAACAAATCTTTCAACCTTAAGTAGCCAGTCCATAAATCTTCAGGTTGCATCATTCCTTCAAATTCTAAAATATCAATTTTCACATATCTTGTCAATCAGCATTATGTCTTTGATAATGACGTCAAGCACAACTTCCGTCACTTGAAGTCTACTTCATATGTCAGCAAAAGGAATAATATCCTCTTCATTAGACTGAATACATTTTGAATCATAATGCAAATCATTGTATTTCAAAAGCTTGAACGCTGCAAATGCTTTTGAAGTTGTTGCCCTTGTCTCCTTATTATGAATCATCTCCCCCCCCCCGGGGTCTCGTAGGTATCTTTCTTGAGCCATAAGAGAACCAACCTTGAGGTCTGATACCAAACTTGAAGCCCGAAAGAATAGAGAAGTAGGAGCTAAAAAGTGAACACTCAAAGATTGTAGATTCACCGCACAAGAGCAAAACTTGAAGTACTCCTTTTAAAGACAGAGGCTAGACTCAATTTCACCCAAATGTATTGCCAACTTCATTCACAATAGGGTGTTTATAAAGATGAGCATTGGAACAACTCTCCATGCTAAAAAGAATCCCAGAATTCCTTGAAAATTACCATCTAATTTGACAATATAACTTTCACACTTAATAAAGACTTTTGAAACTCGAGAATAGCATTTACAAGGCATTAAAAATATGATGATTGAGTTGGTTGTAAGCCTCCGAGATAGACTAGTTCTAATGTAATTTGAAAGTAGAAATCTGGCTTTGAAAATTGAGTGGAACTAAAAATCCCAGACAAATAGACAAACTAAACCTCCTTCGCCAAGATAGCCACAACTCCCTTTAGAAAATAGCAAATGACTCTTTGTTTGTTGGGTTGGGAGATAGACTTTAAAACCTTTTCGCCCATATAAAAATCTTATGCTAATTCCTAGATTCACATAGGGTTCACAACAAAGCAGAGTCAAAATTGGTGACTGTTTAGCTTCTTATTGCTTCTAGATGTTTTGTTTTAGAAATGTGGATCTAGTGGACTATTTTGTTAAGCCTTGGAAAATACTTTGGATCAGAGCAATAAGCTTGAGCTTGCCATGACGACCATGAAGGCATCCTTCTTTCCTGTGATGAATGCACACAAAATATCCTTCTTTAAAAGCAGCAAGCTTCCGATACTTGTTGCTCTTTCTTGGTATTACTCATTCTGCTCAATAATTCAGTCAAAGAATATGTTCATGAAGCCAAAGTAAGATCCCATTGTCATAAATTACTTCCAAGCTCCTCAAAAGGCTTCCCAAACTTCTATTAACAACTTCAGTTTATCTATCGGATTAAGAATAACAAGAAGAGCTAAATTGAAGTTGTTGAAGTATATACACTTGGGATATTTACTGTTCACAAATAATATCCATCAGTACATCTTGAGTAGATATAGAATAAGGTACCATTTGTTGAAGTATATACACTTGGGATATTTACTGTTCACGACACTATTCACGTGAATAGAAAAAAATCTGTTTTTACTGTTCATGGTACTGTTCACATGAACAATAACTTTGTTTGTACTGTTTACATGAACAGTATTATGCTATTGATGTTATTCTACTTTCTATTTCTAATGTTGGAGTCTTGCTACATAAGTTTTGGGAGTTTTTAGAAAGCATAGATTCTATTTTGGTGGTAGTTTCTATTTTCAGAACTTTCTATTTTTCGAGCTAGGAAGTTACTAAAGTTGTAATTTTTTGTTTCCTTTTTCTAGAGGACAATTACTTGTCTCTCAAGTTGTATTAGATTCATTAGAAGCTATAAATAAAAGGGCTTTGTGATTCTAGACTCTTAAGCAAAAATCACAAGCCTCTTCTACTAGTTCTTCATCTCTCTTCTCTTCTTCTTCTTCTCTCTTTTTCTTTGTTCAAGTTCAGCTGTTGTTTTGATTATTTAATACTTGTTTTCTAACATGGCATCAGAGCAAGTTTAATCAAGCTAAGGATTGTTTTCTCTCTCTTGTCTGCCCAATTTTTTTTCTTTTCTTTTTTTCCTTTTTCTTATCTAGGGTAGCCCCAACCTTCGCTGCAGTAATTGTGAATGGCTGTCCTTCTTTGACTTTTGAAGCACCAAGTATCTATGTATTAATACTAAAAAAAGGCCCTAAGCTTTCTGGGGATATGTCTACCTATTTGATTCAACTGAGGCTGCTACTACCCTTTTTTTGTGTGCAAATCTGAAGTTCAATCTGCACTACACTGATGTCTTGGGATTCCTCTTGATTCTTGCAAAGATATACCCATAATTCGGATTGCAAGACCTAAGTATTGTCTTCCATTGTTTGTGCTATAAGTTTAGTTGCAAGTCGTATACTAGTACCCCTGTTTCATTGAATTTCTCTCTTCTGAAAAATTCTGCTGCTACCTTCTTGCTTTACTACTTCTTCCGTTGTTTATTTCAGAATCAAGTTTAGCCTTCTTTTTATCTAATACTTCTACAAAGACCTAGAGGACTATTTTTCCTTCATATCGAGATCTGTTAGAGTTTCAAATCTAGTAGAAGTTTGCTGCTATGGTCCGAGATCTGATATTATCTCACTATCGCAAAGAATCGTTATTGCACATCTTCCGAGTGGATTGCTACAACGACCTGCAATTTTGAGATTCCAAGCTGGTTCAATTTTTTTTTTCCTGATCTAATTTGCTCCTGCCCAAGGGTTAGCGGTGGTCCAAAAAAATTTTCCCCCTTGGTGCACAAGACTTTGTCCTGTGAGACGATTTTCTGCTGCTTAATCAACTTTATTGGTGAATAATACACTGCTCTGTGGCTGCTACTTTTCCTTCTTGGGTTTCTTGTGTTCATACTTTAAGATGCTTGTCACTGGTCATCATTAATTGTCCACGTGTAATGCTACACGTGAGGGGGAGAATGGTACCTTATTCTATATCTACTCAAGATGTGCTGATGGATATTATTTGTGAAGATCTTTGTCCTCAACTTATGGCATTCTACAACGATATCATTACATGTCTTTACCTATATTGTCCTTTACCTAACTACTTGATCCGTAGTAACCCATACCTCCTTACCTACTTGGTCCGCAGTAACCCATACTGTCTTTTACCTTACCTACTTGGTCCACAGTAACCCATACTGTCTTTTACCTTATCTATTTGGTCCACAGTAACTCATATTGTCTTTTACCTTACCTATTTGGTCCACAGTAACCCATACTATCTTTTACCTTACCTACTTGGTCCGCAATAACCCATATTGTCCCATACTACCTTACCTACTTAGTCCACAGTAACCTATATTGTCTTTTACCTACCTACTTGATCCACAGTAATCAATATTGCCTTTTACCTACCTATACTTTGCCTATTACTTGCCTTCTTGTGAAGCATTTATATGAACATTGGAGTTGTAATTTTGAAGATTTAGTATGGATATTTCTCCCTACTACCGGCATTATGTGGATGGTGTCTTTGATCCTGCTATACTTATGGACATTGGAGTTGCAATTTTAAAGATTTGGTGTAGATATTTCTCCTACTACCGGCATTATATGGATAGTATCTTTGATCCTATTATACTTATGGACTTTGTTCGTCTTTAACATTGTCAATTATTCTTATTATTGGATGGTTCTATTGACATGAAGAATGAAAGTTTTTTTTAAGTTGGTGTTGATTATCTCCTGGGTGAAGTTTTCTCAGTGTTTATTGACTTCTGTCATTGTTAGTTGTTAGACGATTCAAGATTGGTGCTACTTTTCAAGTTTATTCTTATTGTGCAAGCTGAAGTTTTCTTTGTGTACACTCCAGCTTGAGGGGGAGTGTTGAAGTATATACACTTGGGATATTTACTGTTCACGACACTATTCACGTGAACAGTAAAAAATCTGTTTTTACTGTTCACGGTACTGTTCACGTGAACAGTAACTTTGTTTGTACTGTTTACATGAACAGTATTATGCTATGGATGTTATTCTACTTTCTATTTCTAATGTTGGAGTCTTGCTACATAAGTTTTGGGAGTTTTTAGAAAGCATAGATTCTATTTTGGTGGTAGTTTCTATTTTCAGAACTTTCTATTTTTAGAGTTAGGAAGTTACTAAAGTTGTAATTTTTTGTTTCCTTTTTCTAGAGGACAATTACTTGTCTCTCAAGTTGTATTATATTCATTAGAAGCTATAAATAAAAGGGCTTTGTGATTCTAGACTCTTTAAGCAAGAATCACAAGCCTCTTCTACTAGTTCTTCATCTCTCTTCTCTTCTTCTTCTTCTCTCTTTTTCTTTGTTCAAGTTCAGCTGCTGTTTTGATTATTTAATGCTTGTTTTCTAACAGAAGTGTTGCACCAAGCTTCTTGTATGCCAAAATTGACTTATAAATTTGGAATCATGATCAGAATTGATTGTCTTTGGAACACCGTGAAGTTTAGCAATCTCTTGGAAGTAAAGATTTGCCAGTTGAGTAGCATCCAAGGTCATGTTACATGGTGTAAAATGTGTCATTGAATCTTTACCTCTTTGTGTCCTTGGTTAGCTACTTAGCTAAGAACAAGATCCAAGCTCACGTGTTCCAAGTGGGTTGTAAGTACCTGAAATGGAGTGTACAATCCGGTATTCTGATCTTGACTTTGAGCAATATTACAAGTTTTGCACCGTTGCACATGTTTCACCACATCACATTCCAGACGAGGCCAATAGATATTTTCTTTGACAAATAAGTGTCTTACCTCAACCTAACAAGCTCTCTTGGCTTCGCAAAGCTAATGAGGTAAGAGTAAATGAACGATAAAAACAGCAAAGTCACCGAGAAACTCAGTCAAAACCTATCAAAACCACCTAGATATCACAATTTCACCAGAAATTGATATGATATATGGACGGAGTTTAAAAAGCCACATGTTTCAACCCAATTCAACAATTTTGACATGTTTTGACCTAATAACCCATAAAAGTTTCATTGAACCCCATTCGAACTAGCAGAAACCTTGCTGAAAACTAAAATAGGCACTATACCTTATAAGTTTAACCTATCACCAAAAGCAAATACAATGTTAACAAGCGGTCATGGGTTTGAATTTAGAAACAGCCTCTTGGTGAGGGCAGGGTTTTGTGCATTTTGACCCTTCCCCAATCGTAGAGATGCAAGAACCTCATGCACAAGGTACACCCCTTTTACCTAAGATACCATTCATAAATGGCAAATACCTCCTATTTGAATCCAACTAAAATAGTTTGTAAATCAAATTCTTAAAGAACCAAAAGTGTCACTTTATCATGTCGTATCTGCAGATGGGTTACTGAATCTTTATGGCTCAACCATTGTTACTTACATCCAACGTCACCATTCATTAGGCACAGATCTGGCTTACACCATTATAGATGGCTGTCACTTACATAGGCATTGGAATGACCCAATTAAACTAAAGACCTTAAAAACAGCATGCATGGTAAGCAAAGGTAGAATCTTGGCAAAGGAATAACATATATAAGTCGTCAATCACTAATGTCTAAACTAAAAAAAAAAATGACAGAAATCCACTGGTGTTAAGAAGTGAAACAACAAAAAAGCTACTTAGGACATGCAAGATGATGGCACTACCAAAAAAAAAAACAGATCCCAGTTAATTGAAATTCTTAAATTTAGGGGGCTTACCACAGAAGGTTGTCGTGACAATATTCTCAGCATAGTAGGTGAAGGCTGATCTTTAGGGATACCCACTGTTGCATCATAAATAGCTGGAACAAATGACCGCATATGACTAACAGCAGAAACGAAACCCTGAAAGAAACATATAGACAGATAAGGAAGCATGCATCCAAACATATAGAGGAATAAAACAATAGCTGTTTCTGTACTATCAATTTACAAGGCAACCAGAACTAAACCTTGGTACGAGGAATCAAAACATTTCTAGGAATTGCTGACCCTGTAGAAGCTGCATACTCTTGTGCTGCCAAAAGCTTTGCCTTTGTAAAGCGAGTACCCTCCACAAAAAGTGCCAGCCAGAAAGGCAAAGGGTAATCCTTCAGCCGCCGAAGACCAGACTGTTTCATAGAGTTAAATAAAGCTCAAACTAAATTGTGATGTAGTTTTGAAACAAATGCATGCATTAATCAGTGCATGTAATATATATCATATATCACCTTTAGCGTGCTTTCATCCTTTGCCCAATTTCGTTCCAGAAAGAGGTATTCAGAAAACCACATTGACCACCCTATGACCTACAGCAATTGATAGTTTTCTTTATCCATAGGTGAAAAGGTAATTCATGAAACCGTTACAGCAGTAAGAGGAAGAAAATTGACGACAAATAAATCCAAGCAAAATTAAATGTTACTTTGGTTGGACTGGGAAAGAAATATAGGCAAGCATATTAGCAGCAAGTAGAAAGAACTTCTGGAACAAGCATGCCCAAGATTTCAAACATGAAATTGGGAATTGAATTGGTCTCTGCCAACTCCAATCTGCAATCTGACAAACCCAAGAATAAGACCTCAGATCTGAAAAGTCAATGATTCCAAGGAATTGGCATATCAAAATGGCCATATTCAATTAGCTCATTTAGTTCAGAACCCCAAGTTGTAAAACTGTGAGTATGCTCCTCTCTAAGATCAACTAGAAGAATGAAGTTGAGAGTACATTGATACCCAATTAAATGGCCATGGGAATGTGATGTTGCAGTCCCCAAATCTATGTGCCACCTTCTACCATGTCTCAAATTCACCAAGTAAGCCCAAAATCATCTTTCAGGTGAGTTAGTAAAAGGGGGACATTTTGACACTTCCAATAAGGATTTCATACAATTTGCTTTGACACTTCCCATACTCATTGACCATAACAGGATACAGGCTGACAAACCTACTCCAGATGCCTACATAACTAGTAATTTTTGAATGAACAAATGGCTACTATATGGTGGTAAGCAGGTCATTGAGAAGCCAAATTGGAAGGCCATACTTCAAGCAAAAATTAGAAACTCACCGGAAGGAATTTTGATGATTTTTTCATTACAGCAAGACAGCTACCAAGGCAACCAGAGCGCTGTTACAAGAGAAAGAATTATCAACTAGTGGAGATTGAAATAGGGGAAAAGAAAAACCACACAACACCAACTCAAGAGATACAGCAAGCATGATAACAGACAACTTTTGAGAAGTAAATCATATAACCTCATAAGTCGCAAGCAGTACGCGTCACTGCATGCATCTGCATGTTCATGTGACACAGGGTCTGTGTGGGGGTGACATGGTTGGGGCAGGGGCATAAGTTTTTAATCGCTTACAGATGACAAAGATAAACACAATGATAAAAAAACTATGCACCTGTGATAGAACCCATCCAACAAGCCAGTCAATGTCACTCCGGTGATTGGATATAAGAAGTGCATGTTCTTTACCTGGAAAATTCTCCAACATCAGCAACAGTGCTAAATAACTTATCTGGTAACTTTATGGTCAAGGTAAAATAATTACAGATTCAAATAGGAAAACAAATTTTTTTGGTAATCACACAAACTGCATGCCGATCACAAAAGGTTTAACAATTTGCCTTACCCATTGATTCCAAAGTTTCAGCATCTGTGAATAGTTGTACCTGAGACCATAAGTCCAGTAAATTAGAGAGAAGATGCGGACAGTGATTTCTCTAGAATCAGCAAACATGAATCAACAGAGACAGATACACAATGCACCAACCACTATCTAATGCAATGTACGAACCCTCCCAGTCCAAGAGCAAGTCCAAGACCAAGTGGATGACCAAGGGATCCACCTAAGGTTGCTGCCCAATCACTTTATTTTCAGTTTTAATTGCTTAGTGTCATTTTAATTGCTTTTTTTGAGTCTACTTGATAGGTCAGGGGCAGAACTGCAAAATTCTGCCCCATGTGAGGGGTATAATTGGTATGTAATTGTCTTTGTGTTTAAATAGGAGTTTAAGTCAGTCCTTGTACAAGTCAAACTATAAGACCTAGTAGTTCTAGTAGTATAGGGCTGGGAATATAAGACCAAGTAGGAAACCCAGTCCCTAGCATGTTTCTTTATACAGCTGAATGATATATTCCCATACTCTCTCCACCCAACAACCTAATAGATGGCTTGTACTTGCCACAATTCCAGACACATGAAACATCAATCTGTACTTACTGTGGATAAAATCCTCAAGTTTTAAGGTTACCAAGAAGAACCACCTTCTCTCGAGCAAGGTCCACAGTATTGCTCCCATTCTAGGCAGGATATTATCAGTGAAAACTTCCAAATGGGACGCCGCTTATCTTTGAGGCACTAAAGATTCAGAAAACGAGCCAAGAAAGAAGGATGAAGGGTCATCAATTAATTTCTGCCCCTACCTTCATACTGATACTATCACCCATACCTTACTCATACATGCTCCAATAAGTTGAGCACAAGTACACTTTCCTACCTCCCAAACCCCGATTATTGAGCAAGAAACCTTCCAAGTAAACCAACCACCACGTCACTCATAGTACCACCCAACGGTCAGTAAAACTTCACCAGCAGCCACCTCAATTGAAATTTTGAACCCCTTAAACTGAAACGCTGCAAACAGCATGACGTCCCACTTCCCCCTCTCTCCCACAACAACAACAACAACCCCCCCCCCCCCAAAAAAAAAAAAGAAAGGCATCCACCCTGAAATGCAATCAACTAACAAGGCAGAAGCTACTCCAAGCAAGGCTTCATAAAGCATTTTAAATTTTTAGGAAAACAACAACAATAATAATAAAAAACACTCAGAGACCTCCCTTTCACCTTCCCTATCCCCTCCCATTTTAACCAAATAAAACCAAGACACAAATAGCAAGTTCAACGCAACAAACCACAATTAGCAAATCCTTCAAGGAAACAACATTATAAAGCAATAAATCTTCAAGAGAATTTAACCCTCTGGTAAAAGCTAATGCTGTCTTGGATTTGCATCAATCCTCCAAAAACAAGATTCTCACATTCCCACTAGTTACAACCAAATCAAATTACTCTCCCCATGTCCAGCAAAGCCTTTTCACCTTTCTTGAGAAGGAAGGTTATCAAGCCTCATATTTGACTTGGAAGAGCAGAAATTAATGCTACCAAAACCAATCTTGGTGCAGAGTGTAATAACTGGCTAACAATCCATCAAGGTCCTGCCTTTCAATTCTTTTAATTTGCTAGACGTGCTACTATCTGCCTATCCAGTACCACTAACTACTTCCTGCTAAAATATCTATTTGCAACAAAAAGTGGATATAGCAGACTCATGTCTGTAGCGAACTGCTCATTAATCATTGCGACATAAAAGACTACTACTCCATCGTGAGGAATAAGAGAGCTATCCACAAAAAAGTGTTCACATATTATTTATGGAAATGGTAGTTTTGTTTAAAAAATGCAGCTTCCACTCGATGCAATGTAACAGTAAAGCAAGAATAAGAAACCAGGCCTGAATGACAAATTCAGCCCCCTTATGTAAGGGCAGGTGGGGGCTGGGAGAAGCATATTAGTCGATTTCATTTTTCCTTTGGTAGTTGATATAAATCAGTAAATCCAAAAGGTGTGATTGTTGAAGCACTCCCACCAATAAATTAAAACAAGTTTATTTTGTAGAGCCAGTGAATTAGCTGAACAAGCGTATGCAACAAATAGATAATGAAAGCATGATTCCAGTTAGCAAGAGTTGAACCAGTAGAAAAGGCAATAAATAATTGACAGATAAGCATCATACAAACTGAAATTTATTGAATACCTTAACTCCTCCCCACCAGTCAATAAGCCATATAAGCTCCAGCCACAGCAGCTCTGCCACTACTCTGTTAATCCTCCTGTAAGTATTTTTTGATAGTGGACGAACAAGAACGAAGCAAAATGCCTGAAAAGAGCAAGTAGAACATAGAAGGGGTTGAAAAGCTTAGAGTTGACCAATGTCAACAGAGTCTTACATAAATCAGCGACTCCATTACCCAAATTTTATATAGTCTATAATTAGTTTTTCACTTATATGGTTCGTATATATAGGAGGAAAACGACAGAGAGAGAGAGAGAGCAACAATTAAGCAAATTGTTAGCCTCGAAACACAAAAGCAAATCCATATCGTATACAGAAGCAAAAAAAGATCACACCCCTGGAGTTTAGACTCCGTAAGGTAAGGTTAAATTCTCCGAAGTGGAAACACAAGGGGCAATTGGGCAACAACAAAGGAAATCCGGAGACGATAAGAGTAGAGAGAACTGCAATAACTAGATGCCCAAAATCCAACAACGATAACGAGGATCCCAAGGGGGTAAAAAACGAATCTTTCAGGCAATACAAGTGACCCTATACTCCTAGCCAAATTATAACATAAAAAAACACCTCGAACACATAAAAATCCCTAGAACTAAAGGGCACAGTAAGATGGCATTGAATGTCTCCATAGATTAAAATTCAGGGGGAAAATTAAGTTCTTAGGAAACAAAATCAAAGAAATAAACGTTTATCTGCTTACCTGAATAAGATTAACGATGAGGCCTGAAAGCAGAAACAAAATACCCACAGGAACCACAGCAGCAGCAGCTACGATATCCATGGCTTCTGCAACTCAGAAGAGAAGAAGTACCAAGATAGAGTAGACTTTTGAAGGAGAGCTGATGGATTCAAGATCTCTACTAGATACTGTCAGCTTCAAGCACAGCTTCCCATTCGAAGAAGCAAAGAGAAATTAAGGAATTAAGGAAAACAAGCAACGTTACCAGGCAAATCGTTTACCTATGAAAAAAACGCTAATTTGCGCTTATGCGTGAGATGCGCACTGTGCGGCGTGGGTGTCATTAATAGATGCTTAGTTTCTCCAGTGACTGGAGAGAATCATAACTGCCTTCTACTGCTACCGATTGACTCAACATAAATACCTACAGAAACGTCCGTCACGTCTTGTGGTTGCGTGGGCCCGCAGCGATAATCACGATAAAATGTTATGCGGGAAGGCATAAAAATCCGAATCTAGATCATCTCCGTGGACGGGGGAGCATAGATTATGGCCCACATATTATAGAAAACCCACAAAATTAAAAGTTCGGATCATTTCCCCGTCGGAGAAGCACTCTGGATTTGCAACTACACAATGTAATGGGTCCAAACGACTGTCCTGACCAGCACAAACAGTGGGCCCAGATGAAATTTTAAAATTTTTTTTTTTTTTTAAATAATGTTTTTCATTATCCCCTTTTTTGGTGGGACCTGTGGGAGATGACCCCACTGCATTGTGTGGTTACAAAGAGTGCTCCTCTAACCGGAAGATGATCCCAACTCATTAAGGTGATGGTTTTTTTAATATTTTATTACTTATTATTACTTGTATTCCTTGCATAGTTTATGGTTGTAAAGCCGTTAGAGTACTCCCCCTCAGGGAAGATGATCCATTCTCTAAAAGTCCAACTAGTCCTGGGAAGAGGGTTTTTTATCCTATTTTGAACAAAAAGACTGCAGACTGCAATATACAAGGGTTTTCAATCAGTGGAAGTTAAGGAGTGATTCCACCAAAGGCAATTACTCGAGTTACCAATCCTGATGTGGCGCTCTAGTGTGTATGTGATCTTTTGGAATATATTTGGGACCTTTGTGAAGCCTTTGTTAGTTGTGTTTTTGTTCATAACCTACATAAGGTTAATGTGACAGCGGACTTTTTGGCTAACCATGTCCAAGAAGATGCTAAGAGTTCTTTGCTTGTTAGACATGTCACACCTAATGAGTGACATTGTTCACAATGATAAGAGTCGTCATGCTTTCTATCATTTGTAATCTACTTTAAGATAGATCTTTTGCTACTAAAATGATATAAATAAACAAATAAATAAATAATGTTGGCCCCATCACTCATTGTTGTGCCATTTTGCACAAAGTGTGTCAGGTTGGCAACTTGAACCAACCAAGGGTTTGACCTAAAGCCAACAAAAAGTAGATCTGAAAGTAGCTAGGCGTGACTGAAGAGTTGAAAGACTTTGCTTGGTCCTGTGCATTTAAAGCCCATGACCATTAAGCCTTCAGTCAAATCAAAATTTCAGTCAAAACTCCAATCCCGACTCTTGAAATTCAATAGTCGAAATTTAATTTCGATCAAAATTTCGGATATGATGGTCCGAAATCTCGGCCATGCATGACCAAAGTAAAATTAGGAGTTGAACTAGGAACTTTGCCGACCAATACAAGTAGAGGATGATTGCCCAACTAAGAGCACCCTGGATGGTCGTCCACTACAATCGTCTAGAGGAGTAGCTCCACATTATCCTTAAGGCTGCGTTTGTTTGTAAAGGTAGGGTGGGGGAAAAAAATATGAATTCCATATGTAACGGGGTGGGAGAGAAGAAAATAAAAAGAGAGAATTTTGTGGAAAATTATTAAATGTGGGTTCTACTTTTTAGTTTTTGACATTTTTTCACAAAATCCTACATATTTTGTAAGGCTTTTAAAATACATGTGGTGGGAAAGTTAGTACGCCATCACACGAAACGAGCTTATTTATAGCTTTTCCACCCCAAACAATCAAACAAACTACACTTTTTTAAATTTAAATTTAAATTTAAATTTAAATTTTTCAATAATTTTCAGTTCCATCTTCATTTTAGCAAACAAACGTGGTCTAATAAGCTTATTTAGAATTTTAGGAATGATCAATGGTCAACTCTTCACCTCGACCACTCCCACACTTTTATGCTTGAGAAATCTCGTATTTATGTTGATATGCAAGGTTATAGTGTTTTTCTTTTCCTTTGTTTTTGGTAAAATGCAAGGTTATAGTGATGCACACGTCAAAAGATCTATTGAGCTTGCCTAAATCTAAATGAATCCGGATCAGCACCTCGTCAGGGGAATACTCAGTGCTTTCCGACGGATTTACCACCACAAAACATGTAGGGGCCCATAGGGCTTGGATGATGATTTTTTTTTTTTTATGTTTTATTATTTTTAACCTGTAGGCCTCACATGTTTTGTGGTGGTAAAGCCGTCGGGAGTTGTGCTCCCCAATCTACGATCACCATAATATTAGGTTGCGAGCCTTTGGCTCACTTTCGCCCCTATTTGAGTTACCTGCCTTGAATCTGTTAGGGACCACCGAGGGTGCTAGTCCGAACTCAATCGAATTGTCAATTTTTGCAAATCTAGGGTTGTCGCATCAAGCCATCGCTACAATACACATGTCAATAATCTTCAAGTGTGACATGTCTACCAAGGGAGGAGATCCGCATGGGATGGGAAATCCAAGGGCTATTGAGACATGGGTTCAATTATAAATATCTCACCTATAACATTTAATGATAATCCTCATTTACTCTCAATATACTTGTTAAGCTATTCAATTCAGATAATTAAAAGCCTTTTCATGATGTAGCTGTTCTTAAATCTGGCTTACGCTTTGAAGGCAGTTGACTAACCAACCAACTCGACCTGCATTTATTCATCTTCGATGAATATCTCTCAAACTAACAAACTAGAGTCCACGCGATACACTTGAAGGAATTAGATTTAAGCAAACAACACCCACAAGCGACAAAATATGTAAACACTTTGAATAATAATCTCTTAAATCAAATAAAATGAGATATTGGTTTTTATCAGCTCCCTAATCCCTTCATATTAGTATTTTTAAAAAAAAAATCCTTGACATTAGAGTTGACGTGTTTCTCACTCTAGTTGAGTTTTGTTATCTTGTTAGAGTCTCTTTGTTTGGCGGGTTTGAAGAAGGAGACGTGCCGTCCAATTTCCTGCTTCAAATAAATAATTGAGAACCTTTTAGGTAGTTTGACCATACAAGCTTTAATTTTGTTAATGCTTTAGCAATGGATGGTCTGAAACAAGAAAATTAAGTCACTGAGCTATAGTTGTCTTTCGACTTGAAACTATTGCATACATTTTTTTGTCCTTAATTTAAAAAAAAAATGTCATATATGTGTAATTATAATATTAACGCAAATGAAACCTCTTTTTTTTTTTTTTTTTTTTTTTTAATTGTGATTTTTTTAATACTGGAATGAAATGTCACCGGATTGGTGCGAACCCAAGACCTACCCATGAGAGTCTGGACTTTTAACCACTCTACTAACCCACCATTGACAAGCAAATGAAACTTATAATTCATTGAAAAAGCCAATTGAAAGAAAATATCCAAATTCACTGTTAGATGTATGGACAAAGAAATTAATGAAAAATTATAAAATAATTTATTTTGTGTGTCTTTATCTTTTATAAATAAATATTTTTTACGCAACAACTTTTATGTTGATTAAATAGCATTAACAAGATATTATATTTAGAACTGTTGATACGGAATCTCGCTCGTCCTTCTCTGTCATGAACCTGCAAAATACGTGCTCGACCTTGTGTGGTCGAGGTACGTCTCCGACGAGCAAGTCAATACCAATGATATAATCTCAACTACTCAATAGATAATTCAAGTAATTGATCACACCAGATATGAATTCTTACTACATAAAGCCTGCCTGAGGTACTTATATTGCTTTAGATACCAGAGTTAGACTCCGAATATAACTCTAAGAAGAGTTGTGGTGCTTATATAACTTTAGATATCAGAGTTAGACTCTGAATATAATTTTAAGAAGAGTTGTGGTGCTTATGTAGCTTTAGATATCAGAGTTAGACTCCGAATATAACTCTAAGAAGAGTTGTGTTAGGAAAGTAACTCTAGAAGAGTCTTTTACGTGACTTATCCTTTCTAGGAAGTTGGCAGATGATAGAAGTTTATCCTGATCGAGTGCGCTAGCGCGAAGACCTTGCTTGTTGGATGGTATTCTTGACACGATGGTCGGACCGTCCATTAACATTATGGTCGAAACAACTGTATTAAACCCGTTGGTTGGACCAGTCAGGGTAGGATGATGCGGGGTTTCGAGAAAAATAAATTTTTTTTTTTTGAGGTGCAGATATATATATATATATATATTGATAAAATAGTTGAGAAAGCGAAACCCACAACCTCTCCATTGAAAAGTGTGGATCTCTACCACTCTACCAATGAGACTGACACGTTTATTTATCCTCAAGTATTTTTAACTTTTGAATATGAAGGAACCAAAATACCGTTAAGTTGTTCAATAAATTATGTCATGACTAAAATACCTTTTAATCATTCACAATACATTGTTTTCAAGTGCATCCTTTTTGGTATGATGCTCCCACGGATCGAGCGACCGTTTTAGATCCAAACCTCATCACAGAGATCTTCGCCTTGAGATATGAGTTTTTTTTTTTTTGGTAGTAACCTTGAAATATGAGTTCTATGAGAAAAATGAGTATCACATAATCATTTAAATAGCTTGAAGGTGGTGGTCTCTTGAACCTCAAAGGTAACAAATGGGCTCATCACAAGAAGATCATCCAACCAAATTTTTATATGGAGAATCTCAATATCAGCTTAATGGGCTCATCACAAGATCATTCAACCAAATTTTTATATGGAGAATCTAAAAATCAGTTTCATTTTTATCTTTTCCTTTTTGGGGTTTATTCTTGTTTTGCTTAATCAAGTGAGTTAAATAAATGAAAGGGGGAAATTGCAGATGTTGATAACTGTGATGGGAAGAAGATGGAGGAGATGCTAGAGAAAGCACTAAGCAAAATTTGACATCAATGGTGAAGTTGGAAGGTGTAATCAGTTGAAGCTGAAGCTGAAAGCTGAAACCAAGTTTTGCTGTGGAAATTCAAATATTTTCCAGTGAAGATGAACAGGGGTTCTTGGATTATGGACAGAGAAATCAATAAACCCATTGTAAAGCTAGTCGAACGTCGAACAAATATTTCAAAACAAAAGTGAAATGGCAGAGGAATGTCATGAGAATTTGCTAGGGTTAATGATCAAAGTTGGAGCTGATCCTAATGAGAACGAACATAAGAGATCACAAGAAAATTATAGTTCTTATGGATCTTATCACTTAACCAACCCTGCATTGGCAAAAGCTTATTTTTTAAGGAAAACAAAATACTTCTAATTTGCTGATGTGGACAATAGTCCTATTGGCTATGCACTGAGAGTTGCAGCACCGACCTTGCTTGGGTCCTGTGCAATAAATGCGCAGGACCATCAAGCCATTCACTTTGGGCGGTGGGATCGGAATTTCGGTTGAAATTTCGCAGGATCCAAACTTTTCGGTTGCAGCACAATGCAAGTTAGAGGTTTGAAGCGTGTATACATTTTGGTCACTTTGGGTTTGAAATTTAAAAAGATTTAATGGGTGGGTAATGGTATTAGTTTAATTGGGATCTAGACATACCATATTGCAATTAATGAACCTAAGATTAGTTTATGGTCGGAAATTTATCCAGTCCAATCCAATTCTGACAAGAAAATAGGCGAGATGTATGACATGTGTCCCAACATCACATCAAATGGTTGAAATTCATTTATAAATCACATAAAAAAGTTGTGATTTGTAAATGAATCTCAACATTTTGATGTGATGTTGAGACATATGTCACACATCTACAGAGAAATGGACGATCCATTTCTGACTGGATTGGATATTAGTCCGTTTATGATCTACGAATGGGACCCACGTATAATAATGTTCAAAAAAAAAAAAAAAAAAAAAGGGTTGAAAAATAAAATTACGTTAATAGTGAGGGATACTGGTGTAATTGTAGAGAAACACAACCGAGGAAATCCATGAGTTCCAAAGCTACAGAGCAGCAGAAGAAATAGAGAATGGACCAACACGGGCATCAACAACAGCAGTGGACGATGAGTGCACAGCCTCAAACCCATCAAGCATCAACATGGAGTGCTTCTTCTCAACCCTATCACCAGCCTACAACCGTCGAAGAAATCAGAACTCTCTGGATTGGGGATTTACAGTTCTGGATCGATGAGAGCTACCTCCACGGCTGCTTCGCTCACACTGGAGAGGTCTGCTTTCGGTTTCTCTCTATTTCAGTACTGGTCTTTCATTTTTAATTCGTTAGGTGATATGGGGATTTCAAATTCTTGCTATGCGATTATTTGATAAACTTGTTCGCTGCTCTGTCTGCTTTTATTATTGTTTATATTGCTGAATTGGGTACTAGGGTTTTGGACTTCAATCCAAATAATCTGCCTTCGATTCTAATGATATAAGTAAATTGTTTGGATAACGGACTGTGATGTTGTTACCGAAGAAGCCTCCAACCTCTAGTGGATTGATTATGTAAACTAGTGCTAATTGATCAAATTTTTTGCCAACTGCACTGTTTCTCGTTTGAAAAAGAATTTGATGTGGTGGATAATACATTGGTTTTCTCGAATGGCAATGGGTGTTGTTTGAAAAGAATTTGGTGTTGCAGGTAACACTTTAAAGATATCGAGCTGTATATTTAAAATACCATGGATAGGAATAAAAGATAAAAAGACGAGGGAGAAATGGAGGAGAAATTAGAAAAAGAGTGAGTGAAGAAGAAACTTCAGGCCTACGAAGTGCTGGCTTGTCACTCTCAACCATACTAGTTATTGCATTGCAGCTTGCCATATGGTTTTGCCTATAGTTGTGAGAAGCACGTTGGTCAATCATGACCCTGTTTATGTTTAGAAAATTAGAAAGTACCCGTTCACTAGCTGGAGCATGAGGCATGATACTGTCAACAAAATCTACTCTTCTTAAATGTATGCTTCGTTGGAACTGTCATTCAACAAAGAAGTTTGCTATAGTGGAATGTGAAAGAAATGTATGTTTAAGTGGATACCTCTTTCTATGCATATATGTCAATCCATTTCTTCCATGGATGATATGTTTCCCCCCTTCTTTTTTTCTTTTGTTACTTAAAGATGAAGAAAGACATTCAAAATTTTCTCATATTTCATTTAGTGTGAAGATCTAGTGTCTTTATTCCTCTTGCTACTACTTTCTAGCACAAGATAATTCCAAGGGCTGTGGCTTTTTTCCTACCATTGTAGTCGGTCTCTATAGTAGATCCTCGACCAGTTTTCTGTAGGCCTCTCTTATCTATTTTCCCAGAGCTTGGTTTATGGAAGAAAGAACCAAGAAGAAGTATTAGCAGGCAAAACCATTAGTTTCTTGGATATGACTTAGTTGAGCTAAAGTTCCATTGAAGAGAATACCTCTGAGTCTCTTGGATACGATTAGCTAAGCTAAAGTTTTGTTGAAGAGTATTTTTACAAGGTAGAACCTCCTTAGGGTAAATAAGGTTTTCATGAATGAATGAATTGGATCGAATTGGAAAGTGGAAAAACTTGTGCAAGTTAAATGTTTTGCCATCACTCTGTGGTAAATTGTTAGGTGTGAATATTTTAGATGGTTGTGGCTTGACTAGTCAAGTGGTATCTCTCTCCAAAAAATCATGTTTGTACATAGTCATGGTCACGTACTTATCTGTCTATAAAACCCTATAGGTACCTGATGCAGGATTAAAGACATATTTAAGAAAGAAAAAACCCATTGGTTTAGGCCCATCAAAGGCCGAAAGCTATCATCCAAATCAGCCCATGGCTTTCATGGGCTAGGACTGTTTTAGTGGGTTAAAGTTAGCCCACATATTTTGATCTCCACGCTGTAGACCTAAACCCATATCTAGTTCTTGAAAAGTCAATAAAAGGGCCTGTGATTTCAATCAAAGCAACTCATTGTCAAATGAGTTTTCTTTGTCAAGAGTTAGGTAGTAGTTGAGTTATTAATAGGTAGGTGGTGTTAGCTAGTGGTTGGATGTTACCATTAATGTTTATGTCTCTTCAGAATGCTATATAAAGAGACTTATGTAAGAGTGAAGACATAACTCATCAATTGAAATAAAATTGTTTTGTTAGCATTCCTTCTCTATGGAGAATCATTGTGTTTGATCAAGGTAGGTTGGTGTTCGATCCAATCGATCCACCTTGCAGTGTGAAGCCTGTATGTTACATTGTTATCATCAGTTCCATCAAATTGTCCCGTCAATTTTTTCATCATAGTTCTGCCCCTGTTTTGAAGATCTATTCAACCCATATTGTTATGCTATTATCATTATAATACCACTCTAGTTTTAGCCTTCTTTCACATCTGAATTTTGTTTCATCTTAAGTCTATCAAATCTGAAATTGATTCCCTATGAAAGGTCCTATTTGGCTACTATTTTGATCAATCAAATGCAATACTACATTAGTACCACCATAAAATGGTTAAAACCTTGAGCTTGAGGGCGTTGTTATCCAATAAAAAGACGTACGTGTTGTATTAAAAGATTCATACTTGAATATCTCTCATGAAATAAAGAACAGATTCTTATGGACGTTGGTCTTTGACAAGAATGGATTTGATGCGATTGATAAAAAAAATAAAAAAAGGAAGATCAAAATGGAAATTGTTTTCCTGATTCCATAGTTTTATGGAGAGTTTCATTTGTGAATTCAGGTACACGAGTCTGTTCTTATTTTTATTACTTTATCAAGATTTGTTCAATGAATTTGTTGATTTGGAATCACAGGAAGAATTAATGTTTTCTGTGTTTGTCACTCTATCTTTGTTAATGTTCTTTATTATAATAATGAATGAGCAATGCCCATTCCCATTTTGGAAGGAACAGATCTACTGATTCTTTTTCAGTTATTACTTATTAATAAGAATCTTAACTAAGAAATAGACCCTAATAAGCTAAATGGGTAGGTACACCCAATTAGGATCACTTTAATGCAGTTAGGCTTGAGATATTGTTTCTGGTGAGCTGCCTAATAAAGAGTCCTTTGTTTTCACTCATTAATTGACTTGCTCTTGGATTGCCTATGATATTATCTCTCAATTTTTTTCAAGAACAGTGAAGTAATTTGCCTCCTCTTTTAGGTCCTTTCCATAAAAATCATACGTAACAAGATCACTGGTCAACCTGAAGGATATGGGTTTATAGAGTTTGTTACACATGCTGCAG
This sequence comes from Hakea prostrata, assembly GCF_041222555.1. Lineage (NCBI taxonomy): Eukaryota > Viridiplantae > Streptophyta > Magnoliopsida > Proteales > Proteaceae > Hakea > Hakea prostrata. The sequence continues at coordinate 47,997,831 of NC_142609.1, read as the reverse complement.
CTGAACGGATTTTGCAAACATACAATGGAACACAGATGCCTGGGACAGAACAAACTTTTAGACTGAATTGGGCTTCTTTTGGCATTGGAGAAAGACGTGCTGATGCTGGACCTGAACATTCCATTTTTGTGGGGGACTTAGCACCAGATGTCACAGATTATTTGTTGCAAGAGACCTTTCGCATGCAATACCCATCAGTGAGAGGTGCCAAGGTTGTCACTGATCCAAATACTGGCCGTTCAAAGGGCTATGGGTTTGTCAAGTTTGCTGATGAGACAGAAAGAAACCGTGCTATGTCTGAGATGAATGGGGTATATTGTTCAACCAGGCCAATGCGCATCAGTGCGGCTACACCCAAGAAGACCAGTGGTTTTCAGCAGCAATATCCAGCAGCCAAAGGTAATTTTTCTTATGTGTGCAATAAATTATTCCTTTAGGCAGACTGGCAGAGTTAGAAAGGGTCACTCTGTCTAACTTTATTCAGATTTATCAATTTTAAGGCACATTATCTGTTATACTTGCATTGTGCTGGTTTGGGTGTATGTTGAATTGTCTATAGACAAATTCATGTGACCTACTCTTCTACTTGATGAGGCCTTTGGCAATTTTATGCAAGGGCTAGTTCTAACTGTCAAGACTTGATGTCAAGAACCAATTCTTCTTCTTCTATCAAGACTTGGTGTCAAGAACCAATTCATCGTCTTCTAGGTTTCTTTTTTTTTTTTTGGTGAGATCTTCTTCTAGGTTTCACATTTTCAGTCCTAACTTGCACCGCCTAGCAGTTATTGAATGTGCCAACTTACTATTAGATGTTTGCTTATTTTTCAGATGTATGGTACCTTCTGTTCATTTCACTGATAGGCTAGGAGACACACCATTCTGTTTCTTAAATAGTTAAGTTAATTTTTTTTTTGTGTGTGGATGAACTTATATCTGAATTATGCTTATGGTTCTGTTGACAGCTGTGTACCCAGCTACAGTCTACACCGCACCAGTTCAGCAGGCATTCCCACCAGCGGACGGTGACATAAATAACACTACCGTTAGTTAAATGCATTTTTTTGAGACATCCTATGACTTACTGCTTTGCAGGGTCTTTTTTTTTCTCACCCTCTCTCCCCACTGCAGATATTTGTTGGTGGTTTGGATCCCAATATCTCGGAAGAGGAGTTGAGGCAAATTTTTGCTCAGTTTGGGGAACTAGTGTATGTTAAGATTCCACCGGGTAAAGGATGTGGCTTTGTCCAATTTGGTACTCGGTACGTCCTTATGAAATGAAACGTTTGTTTATTCATTTTCTATATTTATCTAAGAGGATTCAAAATGAATGTTACAACTGTGTCTTCTTTGTTCGTTCCACATCCCCCCCCCCCCCCTCAAAAAAAAAAAAAAAAAGCAACTCTAATTGCATGCAGACTAATGAGTGTTTAATTGGACTAGCCACTTGAAAGTTGGGCTCAGTATAATGTTAAACTAGAGGTAGTCTTTATTTACATGGTTTACTTGATTACTGTATCCTATCCAACAACTTTGATGCCTTTTTTGTTCACTGAACTTTTGTAGAACAAGATTTTCTTGGCTTCTTGTTCACTTTTTGTACCTGTGTAGGGCATCTGCTGAAGAAGCAATACAAAGATTACATGGAACCATGATTGGTCAACAAATAGTTCGCCTTTCATGGGGTAAAAGCCCAACAACTAAACAGGTGAGTGGATGTCTTTTGCTGCTGATGCTTATAAGATTTTTTATGTGAGTGCTAATATGAGGGAGAGTGCTTTTCGAAGTCCTGAATATCTGAAAGGATAAGAATTGCTTGCACTGTCACAACTCACAAATATACCACATTAGTAAGTTTCATAGTCTGTCATTTTCTACATCTTCTGCACCTTTCGGTTAAAGTGTGATCTTTCATGACGTGTTTGTGTGAGTGTCTCCCTACTGGTTGTCATTGTAATTGCTTAGTAAATTTCACAATTCTTTTAACATCAGAGTTGACAAGATTTTTCCAACCATATTGCAGGACCAACCTGGTATGTGGGGCCAGCAAATGGACCCCAGTCAATGGAACAGCGCTTATTATGGGTATGGACAGGGCTATGATGCCTATGCTTATGGTGCTGCTCAAGATCCATCTTTATATGCCTATGGTGCATATGCTGGATATGGACAATACCCACAACAGGCAAGAACTGTTACTTTTGGTATCAACTGAATCTCTCTCTCTTTTCTTTCTTTGGTCGAAAGATGAAAAAACAGAATTATTTGAAAAACTCCAAAGAGAAACTCCTGGACTGGATTACAGCAGGATGAAGAATGAAAAATGGCATCTTTAGCTTGTTAGAGCCTGATGCCACGTAGTCAGCTAGAAGGTTGTTAGACCTTCTGACAAACATAAACCGAACTGATAGAACAAAGCCAGCCAAGACACTGATTTCCCTTACAATAGCAGTGGCATGCCAATGTAACATATTCAGTGTTGAGTTCAGCGCTTTAACCAGATCTAAACAATCCGAGAAGAGAACGCAGCCTTAGAAGGCAAAATTGCCTCTCAACTATAAATACAAGTTGTCCGATCTTGATTATATGGTTGACGATATTGAAGTGTGTGATAGCAGTTGGGATTTATGAAGTCTTCAGCAATCTGTATTTATACAACGATTCATAACTGAAACTCCAATTTGTGTCTGCATGTTTTCAGGCTGATGGTGGTCAGGAAGCGGCAGTTATGGCAGGTGCTGCCCCTGCTATGGAGCAGCGGGAGGAGCTATATGATCCTTTGGCTACACCTGATGTTGATAAGTTAGTTTGCACTCTCTCAATAGATATTTTAAATATTTTCTTAGCTCATGCAATGCAACATGGCCCTTGTTTATTTCCTATATTCACAGAGTTTTTATTTTTCACTAGGTTAAACTCATCTTACCTTGCAATTCATGGAAGAGCCATGGTGGGTCGACCCTTATGGTTGAGAACTTCAGAATTTCCAGCTTAACAGGTCAATGTTGTATCCTACTTAACAGTTCTTCACTCCAGTCAGTTTTCACTGATGTTTGAAGAGTAAATCTGGTGTTTTATAAGTAGGTTGTAGAGCTATGAGAATGCTGATTCAATTGTAGAGAAGAGCACATGTTCCAGTTCCATATATCACATTAGCTGCAATGAAGTTTTAGATTCTTATTTTGTCTTGTAAGGTCAGAACATCTGTGAAAGGGTACAGAGTCTGATTTGAGAGCAATTCTTCTATCTGAAATAGATGTTTTCATAATTGGGTTACTAGAACCTAATGCATTGTATCCTATATCAAACAAGTTGAGCATTTGCATGGCAAAGAAAGATTGCTTGTTGTCCCCATTATGTGTTGGGGCGTTTGCAAGTTGAACTTGGTTGCAGATCTCGGCTGTGCAGTGAGATGTGGGGTTCACTGGGTCTCCTGCCAATGTGCTGTTGGAGGGTCCTTAGGGCCTGAATCTTTCAGACCAGGATGGTGCTTATTCACAATTCCTGGATGTGAATGGTGTTTCAGAGAGTATTATGAACCAAGCAGTCTACTGCTCAGTCTGATAAACTGAAACTTTTAGGGCTAAGTAAATATAATGCGGGGAAGATACATAACCATAACCATGAAGCTGGTTACATTCATACGGTGGATTTCGACCAAGAACCTTTCAGGATTAATTTTGTTTCAGGAATTGCTATCAAATGGAGCGGTTGGACAAGAAGCTTCTTCTTCTTCTTCTTGTTATTGTAATTGACATGTTACAGATGCTGATTTCAGGTTTCTAAACCTTTTTACTTTGTTTATATATATATATATATATATATATATATATATATATATATATATATATTTTTTTTTGGTTAGATGCAGGCCTTGCTACTTTTTGAGTTCGGTTGCACATTCATGTGGACTCAGCACCGAATTGATCCAAGTGGGAGCCGGAATGAAAGCAGATGCACGGCAATGTTATAACTCATAACCTCCATGCTGCATGTGGTTTGGTCTTTTTCCCTATTAAGCTAAAGAAAGTAGTTGCGCCTATATACTTTTACTTGGTTTAAAACCGGGCTGAGGACTCTATTGTAATGCCAAGAAGGCAGGATAGGTTACATAAACCATGAGGGCTGCGTTTGTTTGCTGGAAGAAAGATGGGGTGGGAAAATTTTTGAAAAAAGTGTTGATTTCTTACTTTTTCTTTAAATCTCTAAATTGTAGATTGTTTAGTTGCTTAGGGTGGGAAAGTGAGAGACAAATCAAGGAAACTTGTATGGTGATGTGGCAACCTAACTTTTCCACCCCAAGCCATTTTAAAACTCTACAAATTTGGTGGGGTTTTGTGCAAAACCTTGGAAAATTAAAATGTGGGATTTATCACTTTCACTTTTTCACAAAAACCTTTTCATTTCCTTCTCCCTCACCCCATTACACATGGAACCCACATGGTTTTTTTTTTTTTTCCACCCCACTTTTGCAAACAAACGTAGCCTGAAGGAAGAGTTACAATTTAAGTGGGAAAAGTTCTAGAGATGTCTAGGGGGTAAATGATTAGACCATGCTGTTTTGGTGAGTTGGATCATCTATCCATTAGCATAGTGGTTTGTGTTCTAGGGGTTGAGTCAGGATTTAACGTGTGGAGCTGCCAAGTATCGATATTTTACACAGTAAGTTAGTAACACAATGAATTTTCTATTCATTGTCTTTGCTTTAAAAATTTTTCTCCAATCGGGGTCCAAGTATTGATATTTCACACATGGAAAGAAGGATAGGGTTAGAGGGGAAATTTTCAAAATTTCAAAAAGGAAATAAGGAAAATTCCAAAAATTTGGAGGGGGTAGGGCATGGCTCGCTGGCCTTAATGTAGTTCCATCATTGTGTGTTCTTCTCACACCTTTCCATTGCATGTTAGGAAGGGGAAATTCCAAAAATTTGGAGGGGGTAGGGCATGGCTCTCTGGCTTTAATGTAGTTCCGTCATTGTGTGTTCTCCTCACGCATTTCCACTACATATTAGAAAGATGGTTCACTATAGGTCCCATCTTTGATTTATATTATCAGAATTTTAACGTAGGTCCCTTTCTTAATGCATGGTCGAGAGGTGTGAGACAAGCACAATCATCTACCCTGGCAAGTTATAAGCTATCAAGATGTGGAGTGTGTGTACTAAGGCTTGGTATCTTTGGGCCCTGAGTGGAAAAGGTTTTAATAAACACTCAATGTCTGAATCGGTCTTTAGTCAGGTCCAAAACTCAGCAATCATAGGCATCCACTCGTAGAAATTAATCGGAATAGGAAGCGGCAACAAGCCGATTTGCTCCAAATCAGTCTTAAATCCGAGTTAGGACCTCTTAAGAATTTTTCGTTTCCCAACTGGCCTCTAGAAACCGCTTGATCGGAATCCATGCCTACTCCAGTACAAAATAGATTCTAATCCACCGGTTTCTATAGCAATAACGATCTTATTGGAAAGTTGGTGGTTGTGAAATTACCAACAAGGCCTCCCAACGAATTCCTGCTCCGTTTTACTTACTCTACCCCGACAGGGAAAAAGAAAAATATCAAAAGCATTAAAAAAATCAAAGCATCCCAACGGTCGAAAAGTAATGTAGACACTCTTCAACGTTACAAAACCTCCAACTTCTTGTTCTACTCTGAATCTCACTCTATAGCTACCCTCAGCTTCTCTTCTTCGTTCTACCAAAAAAAAAAAAAGCTTCTCTTCTTCCTCATAGAGATCCGAGCATTTCCGCTTTTTTCTTAAGAAACTACCTGTAGTCTGTACAGATTTGAAAGATACAGAATCGAAGATCTGTTCGATTAACAACCTGGTTTTCGGAGCTCTCTGTTTCATTATTTCGTTCTCTGTTTTTTTCTTTCTTGATTACTTCTTCTGTTTCTATTTGTAGATTCTTCATTAAAGAAATGGAGCCAGCGAAAATTGACTGGAAGAGAATAGACTCTAGATTCGTTGAGGACGAACTCTACGAGCACATTAACGCCCCAAAATGGATTGATTTCTCTGCTCCTGAAGATTATGTAGACGATGAAGCTTGGTTCTGCAAGCCAGGTAAATACCTATACCACCAAAATATATGGAAAATTATATTAGCTGAAGTCTTGCTTTTGCTTGCTCTTGACGAAATTTTCTTTCTTTTAGACTGTCGGCATCCGAAGACTGCTGCAGATTTTCTTAGATCGACGCCACCTTCAAAGGTTACAATCTGAATATCTCATCTCTATAGGATTCGTTTTAATTTATCAAATCTTTCTGACCTTTCATTCTCTTTTTCTCCGGTGACAGGCAAAGCATTTTAGATCAGTTAGCTTTTCTGAAATCCTTCCATTCGGCGATCGGAATCGGAGGTACTACTGTGAAGAACCCTGCTTTCTAGTCACAAATAATATTCTGAAGTAGAATTGTAGTACCTCTAAATTTGAGCACCTAAGTTGCATTTACTTCTTAGTAAATCTAATCTCGGCAAGATTTGGTTTTTCCTTTTGGCCTCAGAGATGCGAACCTGAAAAGGAGAGGTCTTATCTCATCTTCAAGTTCATCAACGACCAATTCAAAATCTGACATGACTACGGAATCTAAGCCTCCGAACAAAATCTCCTCAGGAAGCGAGAACATGAATCCAAACTCCTCAACTCCCCAGAATAATAAGAGCAAGATAATGAAATCAGCGATCAAATCAAGTACAGAGAAAAAGAAGCTATTGGATGAATCTCCTACTACAGATTCTACACAGAATAATCGAAGACCGCAGCTGAAAAGCACTCTTTCTGCTCGTAATCTCTTTGGTGGCCGAGATATCTTGAGTCAGATATCTGAGTTCTGCAACGACTTGAAGAAATTGGCAACAAGAGCAAAGGAGACAGAGAATCCAGAGACATCAAAGGTGGAGGAGTCTCCAAAGAAATTAACTGGCGAGACTTCTGGAGAGAAGAAGAGTGAGAGAGAGATTGAGAAGAAGCCTTTGCTAAATGCGGGAGAAGGGAGTTCCGGAGGTAAGGAGCAACAGAAGGTGCAGAAGCAGAAGCTGATAAGGAAGCAGTAAGTGTTCTTCATTATTATACCACTATACCACTACTACCTAGTTTGTTATGTGCCTAATTTGACTCAGCTCATTCCATTAGCTTTAGTAACTCAAGTTCATAATATTTATGTTTTGTTCAATTTTGTCATATAAAGAGTTAAAGATTTTGATTTAACATGAAACAACAAATGCAGAAGAAACGGGGAGACAGAGAACACACCCATTACTTTGGATTTGAAGAACATAAAGTCCGGAAAAGAGAGATTGCCAATGCAAGTTCGGACCTGTCCCCCTTCTCCTCAGTGTTTCAGTTCCCCTCGTCAGCCCTTGGGTTCAAACAAAAACACCACCACCATTTCACCACTCAAGCCTTCAAGAGCCAAATCTAATACTGTAAGCATCTCTGCTTCAATTCTCTTCTTTGGCAAAAGGTTCTTGGTATTTATTTTTACCACTTCATAGCCAATCATTGAGCATTACTAAAGAGCTTAAATGATTATTGACTAATGTTTTCTATAAATGTTTGATGGGTGTCATCAGCAAAGCAGAGGTGTTCTCCAAGAATTGAAGCAGAGCAATACTAAGACAATAAAGGAAGAAGAGCTTGGAGAAAAAGGAAATGCCAATGCAAGTAAAGGTGTTTCTGCAGTGCCGGGCACTGGTGCAGAAGTGAAATCCTTGGACATGTTCTGGTTCTTGAAACCTTGCACATTCCTTAGTTCAGTCAATTAGTTCCATGTATCATATTACTACATCCTCTTATTCTTTCTGAAATCCCATTGTACTTAAAAAATTCTTTATAGTTGAACATTTCCTCATTCACATATTAATTTCTTTGTTGCGGAGAAAAGAAACAATAACAATAACTGTATTGTCAGCGAGAGAGATGATAATATGCTCAGCCAGTTCAATAAAATGAATTTTCCTGTTTTTTCTTAGTAATTCCTTTATCTGTAACATGATAGTTTGAAAATTTTGTGCTTGGAAAACTGTCACTGCAGGTTGCGAATTAACTTCATGAATTTGGAGGTTTGGTTCCTTTTATTGGCCGTTATGTAACAACCTTGCCACCCCAATTCTTCAAGTAAAACAGCTTCACAAAGCATCATACCTTTCCCATTCCTGGGAGCTTGTGATGGAAGAAACTATATACATCCTGGTGCAACTAGTAGTTCAGAAACCATCGCAAGCATTTTATATAATCTCTAAGGTGGTATGATCGTCTAATTCTTGGCTACAGGGACCAAGAAAGGACGCAGAGGTATTTCAGATGTTTCCAGCCGAATGCAAAATAGACAAGCATTTTTGAGTTGCTTCAGTGACTGGTACTTTGAAACCACTCGACTGGCCATAATCAGGTAGGACAAAAAAGGGAACAACTCTGGGTCCTGAAAGATTGGTATTTCAGATTTTCCCAGCCAAATGCTTTTTTGGAAGTTCAATTACACCATCCATAATAGAAGGCGCTAAGGTCCTCCATTCATTGCTTTTTCTCTTGCTGAGTCGTACATGGGCAAGTCATAAGGAATACAACTATTTGTACTGGTCAAGTTTACAATGCCACAATAATGAAAACATAGTTTGCTAGGATATTCAAATGGTTCACATCTAGAATGAAGTGAAATAAAGAGTCCCAGGTGTGCTGAATTGTTCCTTTGCTAGCAAGCACTCTAGCTCACATGTACTTGGTCTGCCATGGTATGTCACTGCTCTTCTTCTGTGCAAACACCACATCAGCACTGCAGTGCAGGGGTTGGGAGAAGAGTTTAAGAACAGAACTACTTTACGCCAAAAAACTCAACCCCCAAATTGGATGGTCTAGGATAAAACAATAAACAAATTAAATAGTTCCAGTGAGTGCCAAGCAGACCCTTTTTTCCTTTCAAGAACTACATCAGACGTACATGGCCTGCCATGGTATCTCACTGTTGATCATGCAAATGCTACAACAAGACAGAAGTACAGATGTTGGGAAGAGAGTTGAGGTACAGGACTACCTTGCCCAGAAAACTTAACCCAGATTTGGAGGAGGGTGAAGGTGAAAGAGGTGAAATACAGAGTTCCAGGAGTTCCGCATTCATCTTCCTTCCAAGCTCTAGCTCCCAAGTACAGCAATAGGTAAAAGAAGTGAAACAAATACTTCTAGGAGTGCCACGTTGGTCCTTTCTTCCAAGCACTAGATCACAAGTACTTGGCTAGCCATGGTATCTCAGTGCAGTCCTTCAGTGCAAATGCCACATCATCACTGCAAGGGAATATCATGAATGCATCCAATTAGGCGCATTATGTGATTGGTTCCTACATTCTAATTGCTCAAGAAAGCAATAAATATCCATGCAGTTTTCAATTGGTTTCAGGGTTGCAACATGTAAAAGATTTGTTTACTTTTCTTTCTATTCCTGAATAATATCTAGGAACCTCCAAAACATAAATCGTTCCAACGAGCAATTATTCTTGACCAATAAAAAGAAAATGCAATTGCTACAAAGAGGACCAATTCAATTAGCTCAACCCTGAGGAAGGAAAATATTTTTTGATCAAAAGGATGGACTTGGACCAAGAATCACCACCTGTGAAAACTGCCAAACTTTCATGAGGCAGTTTTCAACCCCACTTCCAGTGCCAACAGAGGTGGTGGAAGGTGGGGCTGGACCCACATCTACCAGCATCACTTTTTTTCCCCATAGTTGGCAGAGACTTGTGGCTGAGTGGGGCCTTCAGTCGGATATTAAGGTAAAGTTAGCTAACCTTGGAAAATTGAGCTGCAACTTCTGCAATCTATGCTTAGCTCCGGCTTCACATAATATTATTCTGCACTCACCAAGTTTACATCTGTAGAAGGAAACAAAAAATTAAAAGAGCTCAAACTTTTGCTTTATTGTTCAGTAAGACTATAAAATGGTTCCTTGCTAGTCCATTGAGCTTTGATGACTCCCCATTACATTCCCATCTCCCTTAGGCTAACTCATCACATCATGTAAAACTATTTAAGCATACAATTCCATTCCCAATACCTGCATCACCATGCAATCATTGCCAATGTTTTAGGGAGTCAGGGACTGGACAGAGATGAGAGTGGGAAGGAAAGGGGAAAAACAAAATTGTCACAAGATCTTAAGAGGTCCAATATCCCCAGCTAGAAACCTCGTCTCCGTAAAATGAGAAAATGGGCTACACCACCAACCCATCTTTCACCATGTGGAAAGTAAGTGAAAAAAAAGTGTCAACTACATAAGGCTCCCACCACAGCAGGGTCTAATGAGCAAAATTACTATTCATACGCTTACCCAACTTTCAAGAGCATATCCCATCCAGGAAATTCTTCCTTGTTGCTTGTACAGAGACGGGAAACTGTTGTTGCCAACTGCAATACCAGAGAGAGGGAGAAGAAAAAATAAACACAGGCTTAGATGTGAGTCTCTTACACCTCAAAATTCAGAAAACATCGTGCAGTATTTTTTGCAAAATAAAGTAATTTGTTGAAGCTATGCTTGTTTTGTAGGAGTAAAAACTCTCAGCTTGGGGGACAGACAACAGTCTTTCAGTGTAGATCCGTACAGTAGATATTTTCACAGTCCAAGAACTCTCTTGGATTTAGGTAATACTAGGCATTTTGGTGGACTGTGGTGGACTGAGACTAGACCAAACGTAAGTTTGAGAAAATGCATTATCTCAGTCCAACCCCATGGTATAAAAATTACATCTCAATTGAGTTGGTCAAGATCTCGAGAACTCAACCAACTTGAACATAAACCAATTTGGAACTCAGTTATTGATGGAGAAATCGCAGGAGCAGCTGCAGATTATTGTTACTACTTGGTTTATGCAACATCTATGACAAAAAAAAGTATGATTTGATTGCTTTCTATTACTAAATTCTACACATGATTTGATTGCTTTCTATTACTAAATTATGTGTAGAATAAAATTTAGACTTTTTGTATGTTTGAAGTCAAAATCACACTTGGACTAAATTTTTACAAAATTTGACAGCACTAGTTTCAAAGGGCCCAAAAGACTGGATTGCCCCCCCCCCCCTTCCCTCTCCCCACCCAAAAAAAGGCTAAACGAGTTCTGAAGAAAAATTTACCCCAACTTGACGAGTTCTTGCTGAGATCTCAGTCCAACTCATTTTGGATCACCTAGTTGGCAAACTGAGTTATCAAACCATGATTTTAAGTCCTCTGATTCAGGTAGTTTTTGTTTAATATTTAATGGTTGTAAGATGAATTCTCACTGAACCAATGACCAAGTAATCTAGATGTTTGAGACCAACTGCCACATATGTCAGTCCTGCCTTGGATGTCATTTTCCTCTAATTCCTCACTTCACATTAGTGTTTCTGATAATGGTTGTTTGTCGTAAGTCATAACTCATAACATAAGCAGGAAGAAAGTGCACACCAAGTTTTAAATTTCTATAGTCCCAGCATCCCAAACAGTGAGTATAAGTGACGCCAAATCAAATTGCAGATATTTCAAGAGAACTCAATTAACAAAAACAAGTTTCAAACAAGAACAATGAAGGAAAGCTAAGTAAATTGACCTCTTCAAAGGTGGTTTCTGCCATTCCAGTTTTGTGGAGTTCGTGCACCATAGCCACTAGAAAGATCTTACTCAATTTAGAACAATTCTTCATTACCTATAAGATGAAATGCAGATAAATATCAAAGAGTATCAAGTGAAAAGAAAACATCCATTTGTATCAAAAGGAAACAGCCAAGACCTTCTGCATCTGACTAAGGTGAATATCCATAAAAATAATCCTAGAATTAAGCAAAAAATGATCATGAAACCATGTTTCTTAGATCCCAATTTTTTTTCATATTTCTTTAGGTGTGGAATGACACCATTTCTTCTTCTTTTTTTTGGTGGGCACAGTGTCTTACGCAATTGTGGCATAACAGCACCCTTGCCTAGTGTCATTCCTGGACCTGATAGCAGATGGCGGGAAGAGCATGAAATGGACATTTTTGCCCCCACACGCAACCAGTGAAGATTAAAACACAGTTGTTTGCAGCCAACTAGTACCAATCAGATAATTCACTTTATTTTGGTAAATTCAGCATTCTAATTCACACAGTAATATATTTCTAAGCTTCTCATCATTTTAATAGGCACTCTCTGGCTGTCACCCAAAGAGGCTTCTATGAGAATGGTCATGATCATCGACTCAAACTGAACCATAACCTAGCTAAAATATCTGAAAACCCTCCAATGACATGAGATTCATGCTTATAATAAGGGATACCACAGTTCAAATGTTTCTTTGGATGAATTTTTTTTTTTGGGATGAATACAGCTCAAATGTTCATCATAATTTTATTTCCTCATTTGACTGGACCCTAATAGATGGTAGGAAGGGCCTGAATTCAAACTTTTTTGGTGGGGATTTGAGGGGGGGGGGGGGGAGCTGCTTCCACAGTGAAGAATAAAAAAGAGTAGTTGCAGCGAACTGGTATCAAACACATCATTTTCAACAATTTAATTCACACAACATATTCTAAGCTTCTTCTCATTTTAACATGCATTCTTTAGCCATCATCCTAAGAGACTTTTATGAAAATAGTCACGATCATTAATTCAAAGTTTAAACTGAATCACAGCCTAAGCCAAGCTAAATTATGTGAAAGCCCTCCAATGACAGGGAAGCCTGCTTATAATGAAGTACATCACAGGTTAAGTGTTCATCAGGATTTTATTTCATAATTTGATTTAGCTGGAACCTCTAATATACCCTTAATTAGAATCAGTTAATAGGAAAGGAAAGATGAAAGTTGTGGTTCAGACTTGATATTTTAATTACAAACTCACCTGGATATGGGGTGCCTGAAACATTTCCTGTATGGCTGCGTCAACATCAGCCATGCCAATGATGGGGTTAGCTGGAAATTGGACAAGAAATCAGCTCAGTCAGAGAAGGGGGTAAAGGAAAAAGGAAAAAAGCTTAAGTTGAAAGTTAATAGTATAATACTATAATAGTCTCCCATTAAACTAAATAAAGGAATGAAAATCACCCTTTTCTTGTAAGATGTGTGAATAACTATGATCATAGAACTGGTCAAGATGGGACAGCACATGAGAGAAATATGCTAAATTTCAAAAATCTCAACCAAGATTTCAAATATTTCAAGAAACTCGGTGATAACTCAGTTAAATCTTGAATGTTATGAGAATCTTGACCTCGAGAGTCAGTAGGCAGTCACATACTCATGGTATTGTATTGTTCGACTTACGAGTTAAATGTGAAACACAAGGGTAGTAACTAGGCAGTCACTTTTTGGGAGTTGGGACTTGGGGAACTTGGACTAATGTATTATTTTTTATTGTAACTTGGTAAAGGTCTTTATGACAGTGACTAATGTAACATTGACTTAATGGTCATTGTAGATTGCATATCGTAGTAGAAACTTCAAGCATTTCATTTATGTTCTTCATCCATTAACTTACATAACATACTAGTTTGACTTGCCTATTATGTCTCATATCATTCAAAAAATGCGTAAAATAGGAAGTACTAAATACATAAAATTTTGAACTCATCCTTTACTAACAACCAACGTGCAAATCCAATTCACTAAATTGGTTTTTTTCTTCTTCCATAAAACGAGCTTTTCTTAAAGGTAGAACCAACCATATGGCTGTTGGGCCTGCAAAACAGCATTCTGAAACTTGAAAGAGGGGGGAAGGGGGGGGGACTCTCTCTCAACATCTGGAGATTTTGAGAAACTTGACCTGACTGGAATGGGTGTTCAAGATGAGTTTTCAAACCTTGACCATGATTAAAAGCAGCGAATCTAAGGTACACTATACTTAACAATTGCAGTAAATAAAATTTTATGGACACCAGGTGTACAAGTTGCTGCACTTGGATGATCCCCAGATCAGGTGATTCATAGATTATTAGAACTTCTTGCAGCTAGGTTCTGAATGTAAAAATCGTTGGCAGTATTTAAGACTTCAAAGCTCTATCCCATTTAGAATCAAAGTAACCTAGAATCTTATTCTAGTCATTTGCTAATCTAAGAATCATGTTCTTTCTTTTTTTCTGCCAAACTAGTCTGTAACTAGCACTCATGACTCTCACACAACCAAAGAATATAAGATTGCTGTTGTGCCAATTAGAATTCCAAATATATCACTTAAAGCCCAAGTAGAAATTTGAATAATAGGTGCATTAGGAAACATGACCAGACAACCTATAGATAACCCCTTATTGTATTTGATCTGGGGAAGAATTGATTCAAGTGTTACATATATCTGCTCCCACGATAAAAGAAAAAAAAAATAATAAGTACTGCCATGCCTGTAAGAACAGTTCCTTCTTTGCAGTGCTGATTCTTGTAATTAGAAGTTAGGGCCAAGAGTTTATCCTTCCAGGACCATTCCAATGTGTCACGTGTTTGTTTCTTTAAGCCACCAGTAATGTCAAATTTTTGCGGTGCATCACCTAATCAGATGTGGATTATGATTACCCCTGTTTATGGTGCAACTTCAACCTAGAGCAAACAAATCCATAGACATAATTCTTTTTAATTCTTCATTTTTATTTTCTAAGCTCCATATCTTCAGCTGATGTAATTTTCTTATTTTTCCGGTAAGCATCATCATACTATTTATGTTATACTTTTGGTATTCTGTTCAACCTGCGAATTCACACTCAGGGCACAAACTGCGAAGTAAGATGCAAATGCCACTATCAAGTGAACAGCAAGCTCAGGATGGTTTTCAATTTCTGTGGGTCCAATGTCCATATAGTTAAAAGAGATAGGAATGTCCAGAGCATATCATTCCTTCAACTCAAGAAGTAAATGCTTACTGCACAAGAAAATATCCTCTCTTTTTCTTTTGGCGCCTGGGGGGGGGGGGGGGAAGGAGGTGTAGGTGTGGGCGGTTGGTCAGCTGATGTAGTTAATTATTCTTTCAGATAAGAAAGTAGCCAAAAACCTAGAAGGAAATTAGTGTATGAAAAGGGAAGAATAGAATCAGCATCTCAGGCAACAGAAGCAGATCAAAAGTATGCAAAGCCCATGGATACAATATTGAGCACAGCAGCAAGTCAACCAAACTGAACTTGGGAGGGGACCCATGAATCCATAATATTCAGGAAGATGGATTGGATAACCATTGACCAAAGACAGGTCCCAGTTGAGCCTTAATAGAATAGAGCCTATGTTCACCTCTGCCAGAATTTCCTTTCCTACTGATTTACGAAATGATAAATCATCTTCAAATTGTCGCACTTATTTACCAATAACATCCCCAGTGACCAATGTCAAGTATTTCTTTTTCTCAGGTTCCTAACAACCTCCTCGAACTCATGTCACATCCCCTCAGTGTTTGAAGACATGTGAATCTCCGCATGAAAATTTCAATTATGAGGTTTATCTTTTTCCCTATTTCAACTTATGAATAACATATATAAATATAAAAGGAGCAGAAACACTTATAAAGATCTTACACACCTGAGGCAGCAGAATCAGGATTAGAGGATGACTTTTTGAGACGATAATCTGCAAGTTCTGCTGCACGCCTACATATTTCCAGGGCACGACGAGCATCTCCTGAAATAGCTGCCACCTGAGTGCATGCAAGACATTGTAAACATGAATTTAGTAAATAGTTTATTGAACTTGTTCATGATACATTAAGATTTATAAACATCAAAGACAACATCTGTAAATAATGAAACAAATAAAGAACTTTTTGACCTTTCTTGATGCAAATTCTATAGCTTGTTTGTCAAATGCATCAATGCCTATCAGACGACTTGAAATGATTTCTTGTAGCTGTTGATAATTATAAGGGCCAAAGCACAGCCTTTGAATCCCCATACGACTTGAAATACGAGGAAGCAACTTCTCTGGAAGATCCATGGTATTAGCTATGCCTGCATATTAATTTTATCAGAGACAACAACATTACTTTGCTAAGTGTTGAATCATTAAATGGATTGGCTTTGAAGAAGCACGGTTAGGGTTGAAAGTAACCTATTACAACCAATTTGGATTGTGGTTTTGTAGGCCAGTCAAGTATGTTATATAAAACCTGCAAAACAAAGATGACTGTTGTCAATGAAAAAGCCTCTGAAATTTCACTTAGAGAAAATTAGTTGAATCTCAACTCAACTAAACAAAGCCTTAGTGCGTTAACCCAGCTAAATGGATTCAAGCACATGAATCTTGTTTTGCCTTTCCACTCTTTGGAAGATCATATTAGTTGTTATCTATACCTCTTTCCACCCACTCCCATAGTTGTTATTGGCCCACCCTAGTTGTATTGGAAACTAAAGGAGATTTATACAAGGGACAACTAAATAAATTACCGATTGATTTCTGGTTACAAGAAGATCAAGCTCATCAATTAGAAGAATACATGGTTGATTCTCCTCTTTCCGAGTTCTATGATCATCTGAAAATCTCTCATTCAACAGTTGAAGAGCCTTTTTCCAATTAACCCTATGTCCAGTTAGTGCTTCATATACAACCTGCAAATGGTCTGGGTCAGACATCAAGGAAAATGAGGATGAACTTCACACAAGAAACCATACCATGATCACATAGCTCCAACTTACCCTGTAAACATTCTCTGGTGAAGCCAACTTTAGACCATTGATCTCTACAAAGCAATATTGTTTTATACTTCCTGCATCAACTTCAGACTTTAGATTCCTCATCACTCCAAGAACGCTCATAGTCTGCAGGTGAAAACAGATGACTGGGTGAACAGGAAAATATTTTTTTAGGAACAAGAGAAAGAAGAAATGAACATGAAGACCCTTTCAAACTTGTTTATCATGAACCTACCTTGCCAGTTCCAGGAACACCATGGACATACAAGCAACGACCTAGACATTGATCTTCACAGATGGCACCTTTTATAAATGCAGTTATCTCTTCTATTTCCCTGTTACAAAAGACAAGTACTAATCAAAAAAACCAGATGCACATACATTTTGATGATCACGATCCTAATGAATTGAGCATACTTATTCCGACAAGGTAGAGATCTGGGTAAATTTGATAACAGAAGGGCCGCTTTTGCTCTCTCAATTTCAGTCGGCTTGTGACATCTCACATGCTCAGGTATTTTCTTTGCCCCTATCTTTTGAAGGCCAAACATGTGCCCTTTCCGTGAATTCTGGCATGGATAAATGTAAGCAAGAAACCCAAAGAAAGCTATAAGTTGAATGCTACAAAGCTATAATTTTGACAAGGGAACACACCGCAGCCAATTCATGAGCTGGAGATTTTCTAGGCAATGAATCCCTTGCATTCTTCTCATCGTATTCCAGTTCTGAGTCAGAACCTGAGTCCTTGCATTCATCCCAGTCTTCATCACTACCAGCTTCTTTGTCATTCTGTAAGGTAGTAAATTGAATAATTTCAATCAGATGCTAAGTGGGATTTGAAAGAAAACCCATCCACAACTTGAATTCATATTCCCTATACAGGTATACTTTATAGGTTCGAAAGGTCTACCTCTTCACCATTATCAGTCTCTGCAAGGCGCTTGAAACTGTGCCAATGAACATCATATTCATATTCACACAGAAAAACATCATCTCCCTCAGAGTTGGCTATAGCAAAGTCCTTAGGATTCATAGGATATAGATGCCTAAGTACAGACTCCATCTGCAAATAAAAAGTTGATAAATCATTGACATTTGGCACATTGGAGACGGAAAAGACCTGCTTGTCTTTTTCCAAATTAACAAACAAAGAGTTCTCTTTCTATGTTGAGAAAGTTCCAAAATTAATTGCAATTTTATCATTATATTTTAGTTACTGACATTATGGAGAAAATGTACAAACTACAGTTCAAAAGTATAAGTCAGTCAACCTAATTTAAGTGAAACTGAGGCTAGGTAGTCCGTGGATTAGTCGTTCATTTCTTAGGCAGTTAATTCACCGAAACTTAAAGAAGTAGGAGCTTCAGCAGCAATAGCATTCTCCTGTTATTATTTCCCCATAATAAGTACAGTTTCAGACCGATCACTGTCTCATCATAAGTAAAGTAAATAACTTTAGGTGTTCAATTTTACATAAGAAAATCTGACATAAGGTTGTATGACCTTAAATAAGACTAATGACATTGGAATTCAATATTGTTGTCCCTCGACTTCCACCCTTCAAAAATTGCATGCCTAAACTGTGTTTAACACTTCCCAGCATACCTCTTAATGCCTCCACTGCTCCTGGAAGCAAATGCCATTTTCTAAAACGGGTGATTCTAAATTGCATGTGGCTAGCTACTTTACTATGAAGTTTTTTCTCCCCCACTGATTTCTGAAACTTTTAAATATTCTTTCATTTCAACCATGACTTGTTACTTGGTAAAGCGGGCACCATGCACAGCTGCCATTTTAAATCCTAATGCTCATGTTATTTTCCCATTTCTCTGAGGTGACATTACATCAAAATGTCAAGCAGCTAGTATTTCCTCGGCGTCTTTAAGAATAGAATACTCACAAATTGCATCGTGAGATTTTGTAGATAGGTAGAAAGCCCTGCATGTCCAACTAAATATTTCTACTCAAGGAACACATGTTTTCTTAGATTCAATTCTCAATGGGTACATTTGCAAACTTTAATTATGATGGGAACAAATTTGTGTCTCTATGTAACCCGAATCTTAGTGCTAATGGGAAAGATAAATTTACATTATGTGACCTTTCAGGGAGGAAAAAATTGGAAGGAGTCAAATGAGAGAGAAGTATAGCAGTAGAGAGAGACACATTAATCACCTCAATGTCAGCATAATCATTCGTGAGATATAGCTCTCTCCTTAAATTATGCGGCTGCCTTCCAGCGGCAGTCTCTTCAGGAATAATGTACCAGCGTCCATGAAACCAGTAGTTGCCATCTGCCTCTTTCCATATTCTGGTGACAGTAACACAAATGAGATTTCACATACAACAGTATCAGATTAAATTCTAGAACATCTTCCAAACAAAACATTTACCTTTCAATTCGTGCGGCCCAAAGATCACTTGAGAGCAGCTTCTCTCTTAAAGTTCTGCGCCGTCTCATCCCCACGGGTGGGGTTGGGAGCTCAACTTTCTTCCCCAATTTTTTATCCTTGCAGAACCCACAAATCCAGTCCCCTTCTGGAACCTTCTTCAATGGTGGCTTCAAACATTTGAGATGAAAACCACCCAAACAAACATCACATTCAATCATCAAAGACTTCCCATATTTAAAGCAAACCCGACACTCTTCCACTTCAGGATCTTCATCGTCTGAACTCGCATCCTCTCTCCTCTTGACATAAACATCGTCCCCAATGCTGAATTCCCCTCCATCATAAGAAACCTTCTTGTAATAAATACGCCTCTTAGGTTTACTGTTATCCTTAGCCTCAAATGTAACAGCTCTAGAAGCTCTAGATCTCGTAACAACAGTCTTCACCTCGTTGGATCTCTTCCTTCTCTTCGGCTCCGAGCAATTGGGAGTAACGAGGGAAAACGAAACTCTGGGTGAAGTTTCATCGACGCTCCGTTTCGATCCTTTACTCTTTCCAGCGGAATTAGGAGTTTTTGGAGTATCATTCCTGATTTTTTCAGCGATGGCAGATGATGTTTTCAGATGTGTTTCAGGGGTGAAAACCAAAGAGTTCCGGCGCGAAGACCGACGAGGAGTGACGGTTCCCGGCGTCGACGGAATCAAAACGGATGAAGGAGACAAGGGTTTTGGGTCCTTCCGAGAATATTTTTTGGATTTGTGGGGTGTTTCGGCCATGGCACCAAAGATGAGCTGCTAGGGTTTCTAGGATAGAGAATATAAGAGTTAATTGCTTATTCGTTTTAAACCATGAATTTGGCGGGAAATGTTCCCCCGCCTGACATGGTTTGAAAGATGGACTTGACTCTTTCGTCGGTTGAATCGTCCGATTCCAAATCCTTATTGGATATTTATTTGCAGAAGCGGCTGCCCGCTGCTGCCAACGGCCAAGATTTGGCCAAATAAATCAGACGGCTATAAAAAAATATGCAAATATATATTCATAAATATAAATTTTTATTTTACATCCAAAGGTTTAAAACTTCCGAAATTTACAAATCAAGTCCTACGTCTTTGACATCATCGACGACGGAGACTTCATCGTCGACCATAGCCAAACCAACTAAGATCTTGCTTCCGTCATGAAGAGTTCTGAAGTAAAGATTTCAATCTCAAGTTCCTTACAGAAGCATGAATCGGTGATCTGACTTCGACTACTTTGTCGGATTCCGGTAGATCTCAGCCCGATTTGGTTAGAAGCATCAAACGACGAGCTTGTTCTTCCTCCACCTCTCAGAGAAGAAGCAGAACACAGAGAAGAAGAAAGGAAAAAATTGCAGGTTTGAGATCTGTAAAGATCTTAGTTTTTATTTGAAACGAATATTTTTATCTGTTACAGTTTTACAAATCCATTAATCTCTGTCTTTCTTCTTTCCTTTTACGTTTTCTCATGATTACATTTGATTTTCCCAAATTTTCGTCACCCCAAAAAAAGTGCTAAACAAGCACGAGAAGCTTTGATGTACGGGGATATTTTGGATTTTTCTTTAAGAAAGGATAAAAATTAAATAAAACCCATAAAAAGAATCTTGATGCCGGCCTCTGCACTCTTTGTTCTTTGCGCATGATCGTGCAATTGACTTTTTTGCTAATTTACCGATCTTCTCTACTAACTCCGGCCACAGTTCTTCCCTGGTTTCTTTTTTTTTTTTTTTTTCTTTACGAAAATCAAAACCTAGAGCGGCTGTGATCTCCTCAGAATTCCACCCTGCTTTTTCTAAGCAAATCCGAAAACTGATCTGCCTTGAGAAGCAGAGCATCTAACACTGCTTGACTATCTAACAAAATCATATCCTCTTCGAAAAAATCAGAGGCTGATACCTGAACAATTTATTCCACCTCAGTTTCATTCCACCCACCTTCATTTAAAACTGTTCCAATCGGTTCCAGATACCCTTCCACCCACTTGGGAAGTTTCCCATGAGAAATCGGCCAAGGAATGTCGAAGTAACGATCCGACGATGAAGGCGACAAAGAAGAGTATGAATTTCTTCGTCTTCTATCGAAGGCCGCGTCTTTTCAGAACTCAACCCACCTGGGTGTTCGTTTATGGTCGACGATGAAGTCTGCGTCGTCGAAGATGTAAAAGAGTTAGGACTTGATTTTGTAAATTTCAAAACTTTTAAACCTTTAAATGTAAAATAAAAATTTTATATCCACACATATATCTACACACTTTGTTTTTATAACCGTCAGATTTATTTGGTAAAATCTTGGCCGTTGGCAGCAGCGTCTTCCAGGTGCAACGGATGATCCATGCTTTGCGAAACAGGTTGACACCTTCTACTGAGAGGACAAGAAGCGAGTCAAACGACAATACATACACAGAGTTACCCTATTAGCCTAAACCGGCCTAAACCCGGCCCAATTTTTTAATTCAAATGACAGATTTAGGTTACAAAAATAACTAGCCTAGCTGGTCCAATCCGGTCTAGCCTTACTCAACAATATGTTAATTTAGTTAAATTAAAATAATTATTTATAAATTGAATTTAAATAACTATTCATAAGGATTCAACTGATAAAGGTCAAATATTTCGTAAATTAAAGAAGTCAAGAGTTCAAATCTCCCTTTGTTAGGAGTTCTTGAACCCTAATAGAGTTGGATACTTGGATAATACTTGGATTTAAGGTTTAGGGTTTATGTCCTTGTGGTAGAGTTAGCTTTAGATTGTCCCGACTAAACCAGGAGCATTGAGAAAATAGATCATGCTTCACCCTTACAAAGTAACATATTTTTTTCTTGAAAAAGAAAATGGTGGGGGCAATGGATAAGTAAATTTAAACACATCATATCCCAAGATTCCCAACAAGAGATTCAATCCCTTGAGATTTTCATGCATGAGAACACCGAAACATCAACAATTCTTGTCCAACTGAATGTGATAGGCTATGTGAATTCCTTACCTTCCAATTACTTTGCTTAAATGCTATACTAAATACTAGACTTAAGCTATGCATATTTGTAGTCACCACTTATCTTAACATTATCAGGTGAAGTATTGGCACTGTTTTTTGTAAAAGCTAGAGTGAAATCTTGTTTGATTTATATACAAATTAGCAATATCCTAAGAAGTGGACATTGTTTCACGAAATGCTGACAAAATAGCTGAATAAGCTAGAGTCTACCTCTACCCATTAGGTGTCAAGGTAAAAGTCTGTGCTATTCTCATTTTTTTCTACCACACAAAATGAATAAAATCTACCACTAAACACTTAACAAAATAAATAGAGGTGGGTCGTGTAGGGAGCCAAATAAACCCCATCTCTACTGTGAGATGGAAAAATGTGAAAGGCACATAGACCCCTAGGATGGAGGATCCAGTCTCATTAGGCTACTAGGGCCAACAAGAAATTATAGTCTGAGAGTCTAAATGGTTACTGAAGTCAGTAGAAACTAATTTTGGTTTTGATCAACCCTTTCCTCCATGACTTATGCCTGTCATATTTAAGTAGTAAAAATATGGGTTGCTTGAATCTATTAGCAGGCAAATGCATTGAACCATTGAATTTAAACACATTATATCCAAAAAGAGATTAAATCCCTTGCAATTTCCATGCATGAGAACACCCTAACTCCAACAAGTCTTGTCCAACTAAATCGGATAAGCTACATGAATTTTTTTACCTTCCAATTACTTCTGCTTAACGACTATACTAAATACAAGGCCTAAGCTATGCATACTCTTACTCACCAATTCTCTTAACATTATTAGGTGAAGCATTAGCCCCGTTTCCGGTAAAAACTAGAGTGAATCTTGTTTGATTTATATACAAATTAACAATATCCTAAGAAGTGGAGGTTGTTTCATGGAATGCTGACAAAATAGCTGAGTAGGCTAGAGTCTACATATACCCATCAGGTGTCGAGGTAAAAGTCTGTGTTCCCTTCATTTTCCCACCATACAATGGGGTAAGATCCATGATTAAATGCTAACAAAATAAATAGAGGTGGGTCATGTAGGGCAATCAAATAGACTCCATCCCCACTGTGAGTTGGAAAAACGTGAGGGGCACATAGAGGATCCGAACTCATTAGGCTGCTAGGGCCAACAAGAAATTATTTTGAGCTCGACTTTAGAGATGCACAATTAACGCACAGCACTGTGCTAGAACAGTCAAAATTTCGAAATAGACGATTCGCTGCAGTACTGCACATTAATTACACAACACCCAGGTAAAATTAAAATTATAGCCCCAAAGTCTATAATGATTACCTAGCCAACCCATTTAGTTGGGAGACAAGGCTTATTTGATGTAATCTATAATGGTTAGTGAAGTAGGTAAAAACTAATTTTGGAATTGATCAACCCTTTCCTCCACTTATGTCTGTCATACTTAGGAAGTAAAAGTATGGATTGCTTGAATCTATTAGCACGCAAATGCATTGAACCACCCATTTGTCCACCGAATGCAAGAGAACCAATGAAGCCAGTGCAGCCGTTAGTGAAGATAAGCATACTGGCATTGAACAGTACTAGGACCTTACCCAGTACCCACCCCACTTGCCCACAGAATGCAAGAAAACCAGTGAAGCCGCCAGTGGAATTTGCAGAACAATACCAAAAGAGGACCATAGACACCTCATGGCGGCTGAGGCTTAGTAATCCATCAGCAGAACCAAATAGGCCTTACTTTGTTCTCACCACCTTGGTGCAAGCATCATTTTAATGGTCTTAAGCTTCTGTTAGTGAATATGGAACAAAAACTGAAAAAAAGACACAAAACTACACAAGTAATTTGATGCAGAAAATCTTACAAACAGAGGAAAAAACAGAACAGGGAAAGAAGATTATAATATGAACACAGACAAAGAACAAACCAACCCCCTTACTAGTTTTAACCAATACAATTCTCCAATCTCTCACTCTATGGGGATCATAACTTCATTGGTCCTGAAAGGAGGCAAAGTCCAAGGAGGATTATACCTCGCCAACAAGAACTCCCCAGTAATCTTATACCCATCTCTCACTAAGCTTTCCTTGAGCTTCTCCACCTTGTTCTTCACCACCGCATCAGAAGTCACTCCTGCAAACCTCACAACTCCGTATTTCCTCTCTCCTTCCTCCTTTATCACCACTCTCTGATCAGTCGGTTTTGGGGCTTCCTCTGCTTTAGTGTACTTAGAAGGCAATAAGAATTGCATGGTAACCAACTTCTTCTCTTCACCATCTCCGCCGTTTGCGGTGACGACAGGCGCCGTCATAGCAATTTTCTCAGATTCCGGTGATTGAGTGATGACTGGGGCTGTCATCGCAATCTTTTCTGGTTTTGTGTTCTGGGCTTCACCAAAAACGCCGATGTATTTTGCTAGAAGATTGAAGCCACCATCTTTGTCTCCCTTCAATTCTTTGGGGTCGTAAGTGACCTCTGCGGCTACCGTCGGTGGATACTTTCGAATCTCATAGTCGTCGGATGATTGAAGCACTTCGTATTTTGGTGTTTCTACCCTGATCTTACCCAACACCATACCCATCTTCTTGAAGATTCCTGTCCGCAAGAACAGAGCAGAAGTGAAATCCACAGAGAATTTTATCTTCTGTGTTTGTATTAGTTGATCGTAGCCGATCTTAATAAGGAGGTTTCTCTGTTTGAGTGGTGGAAATCCGTTGGACAATTCTGTGGATAATGTTTCTCCACGATTTTATTTGTAAAAGAAAAAATAAATAAAATGGGTAAGACAGAACGTAACGCCTCTTTGAAAGGTTCCTAGAACATTTTCCTATCACTCTCTTTTACCCCTCAAAATAAAAAAATAAAAAAAAAAAATGCCAAAATGCAATCATTTTCATGAGAAAGTTCAAAGTTTGGGAGGTTTCTCGGAAATTATTCAGCCAGAAACCCGAAAGATTGGCATATTTCCGCTACGTGGCTTATTGAGCTTTGCCCGACCTCGTCCCATACGTGGCTTATTGCAAAGGGTGTAGGCCATTATGGGGTGAGTCCGACTGTGCTTTCGTCGCATCTCTTCGCCAAACATTACAAAGAAGATTCACAATTTCATACAAAACCCACTGAACGATCTCAATTTTGATTCATTTTATCAGAACTCCTAATATGTAGTAGTCAGTAGTAGCGAGGTATGAGGGAAGGACCAACCTCTACCCTGACAGATAGAAGATCCAGACTTACATGGGGCAGGAGTCTTCCCTTTCTTTAAGAGACACAATCCCTTGCTGCACACCAAACCAACCCCAGCCCTCATTCACCCCTTCCTCTCCCCCCCCCCCCCCCCAAAAAAAAAAAAACAGAAGAGAAGATAATATTAAAAATAGAACGAAGGGATCATGAGATCTATTACAAATATAATTTGAATAGTTATAGATGAATCCTTATTAATTTACATGCAAAGGGAATCAACAAAGTTACAAATGGTAGTTGATCCCACTTAATGCGCTTTTGAGAAGACGAATGCCAACAGTTCCTGGACCAAAAATTGGAACCATAGCCAGCTAGTGCCATTTGAAGCTAAATAACACCTGACAAGTGTAAGCTCTACATTTGTTGAAATCCACAATTGAAACTCTCAAAATTGCCAACACCAGAGGTACTAGGTTTTCTGTCAAAGCACCAATTGCTCTCCATTTGTTGAACACAATTGGGAACTCTCCAAATTGCCAACACCAGATATACTATGTTTCCTGTCAAAGCACCAATTGCAGCCTCTTGTGACCTATCTGCTTCAAAACTAGAGAAAAGCTATCTACATCAATGGGGAATGTATGGACTCGATCACAAAGCTGGTTGTACAATGACATCCAAGTCCCCAATAGCATAATCATTATAAACAGTCATAAAACTAATTCATGTCACTTTCACTTTCCACCATCTATAAGTTCTCCTTTACAGAACCACACTTGTTCTTCTCTTTGACCAAAATCCTGCATCCAGAACCAATGCTTTTGTGGTAAGAATAGAATAAGAAAATGTTGTCATCAAATAGTTTTTTGCTGCTTGAGAGCCCTCAGCATTGACAAGGACACCAAAAATCAATAAATGAATTAAAAAAAGGGGATTTCAGCGACATTTTAAAGGCATTGTCACCTTCTACGTGGTTGATCACCTCATCATGGTGATCCCTATCCACAAGACTACATTTAACCCCATCCTACATCTAAACCATCTTTAACCCTTCCCTTCACATCTAAACAAGGAAGTGTAATTAAAAAAAAAAAAAAACAAGTGTTGATGCTAGATGGCTTACCATTAATGTCTTTGCCCCCATTTATCTTCTTTACTACATGCTCTAAACAACATTAACTGAGAAGACCTGGATAACCATTTGTTGTTTGACTTTCAAAGTGGAAGGAGAGATAAAGATGTGTTTTGAAGTTTCACTCATCATATAGCCACTTCATCTGGAATATTGTCACAAGCACCAGTTTTGCTGGCTTCAACTTCAATGCATGTCTCCTGTTTGATAGATATTGACCCACACTCAGCTAACATCAAATCAATATGCATATCCACCATACTGCAGGTTCCCTCTGTAACATCACCACAAAGACTATTATCACTTGCCAATTGAACAAAATCAGATTATCAGTATCCTGTTGCACCACCTTGAATCATACCCGATGCCAAGGCATTACAGTGAGAAGATGGGCTCAAAACTGTCCCACAATTCCCCCTTTTTAAATTAACAGTGTATCATCAACCATCACTGGTTGCACTACGACAGGTGTGTTTCTAGACAGACTTCCACAAGGATTGAGATTGACATCCATATCATTACCAGTACATGTTGGTTCTGCAAGATCGCTGCAATTTCCATTATCATTGCTGGTGCGTTGATCAATGAGCCTGACTGATGAAAGTGAGCTCTCCATTAATGGACTCACATCCATCAAGCTACCAGTAATGGTTCCCTCAACATCACTGCCAAAACCATTGGAAAACACCTTCCCATGAGACTGACAATTGTCAACCAACATATCATCCTGAATACCATTTTCAGTTGTATACATATTACCAATAGAAGAAAGATCTGCCCTCATCCCTCGATCCTCATCAATCAAGTCTCTACTCCCATTCTCTAAGAAGCCAGTGTCAGATACAGTGTCACCAGCAGGCCATGTTGTAGAGGGGACGGGAGATCTTTGTAATGAATCAATTTCCATCTCATTGCACACATTCATTTGCTCGTCAATCTTGGGAAGGAAACAAGGTTCACTCACTACTTTATCGACCACCTCACCAGCAACAGCACCACCAGCCCCTTTTCCCATTCCAAATGCATTCTCATTACAAGGTGCATTCTTTGTGGCAGATTGGGACTCCTTCAAATCTTTAACTCTATCCGCAGGACGTTCAGTTTGCAATTGCGTCAAACCAGGAAATAATGCAGGCTGAACCCCTTGATCAATTAATGTATTTAATTGCATTTGGGCATAAATAGATAGAGTAACAGCATGGTCACGAATCAAAGAATCATGTGGTGCACACTGAAGCATATTAATCAAAGTTCTGTTATACTGGAGGAGGCTAATAGATGGCAGAGCTGACCCTTTATTGTGACAAACTTTGGTAACTTTGATTATATGCATGCACAAATTACCCATCTTTGACCATTCACAATCACATATAGCAATCTCAGAACCAGGATTCCACACAATATGAACCTTCTCTCGATCGAGCTCGCTAACCACTTTGGCATATTGACCTTCTAGAATAACATCAGAGTCTGGAATCTTCAATGCTTTGCGCCAGGATGTTGAGCCACTCATCCACTCATCTTTACGATATCGTGCAAAATCATCCTTTTTCGAATACTCATCAAGCCAGAAGTAGGAATGAATTTTGGTTCCCAACTTATTGACCAGCCAATCCACTCGTTGATAAACACTTCGGTCCTTTTCATTCAACAACCTCAGTTTGAGTTGATGATGGTAATACTCCATAGCTGCACAAGTCTCTTGGCTTGCAAGTGGAAAACTCTTCAATGCAGTAGTCCATGTGCCTGGACCATAACAGGAAAAAAGGGGGAGGTTGAATTATTAAAAGAGGAAGAAAAATGTCTCCACTTGATTAAGCTTCTTGGACTGCTGCACCTCAGAATCTAACTAGCTTTTCAAAACAAGGACCAAATGAGAAGACAGAATTGAGAAATTTTTCTGCCATAAGCTGAGTTACCCAGAAGAAGGGCATGAAAAGCTTAGCCTCTCTAATCATTAAAAAAAACAATTGAACCATCGAAAAAGGAAACAGATTAATCAACTTCAAATAGTGGGCTTTTGATTCAGTAAATCTGGAGAATTCAGGCCCCTCCAAGAGGTTGCACTCCAACTGAATTGACATGATTGGTGTTTTGCCAGGAAAATTTACAGTTGTGGAGAGGACAAAAAGTGATATTGATATTAGAGGGGGAAAACAAATTCTCATCTGTAAATGAAAAGGTCTAACCTGTTCTTGGAAACCAGACTGCCCTGAAGTAATCCAAGAAATCTGAGCAGTCGATGAAATCTTCCATGAAACCGTCAAACAAATCCGTATTGCCATCTCCTTGACAGATGCTATATATTGCCTGCCCAAGTCGTCTTGATATCTCCACACGTACATTTGTTTCCGAACATTTCTTTAACAGGTTTTTATGCCATGCATGGCGGACCCGCCAAATGCATATCAATATAGAGCACTGGAACACTTCTCTGGTGAAATGCAGGAGGGGGGGGGGAAAAAAGGACAGAAGCCAAATTAAAATATATTGATTACAAAGCAAGATGAGCATCCAGAGAGTAAGAATCCTGATAATCCCAGATCACACATGCAGTTTTCGGACAACAACACTATCTGCAGTTTTCTGCTATGCCATCAATATGCAAACACATTGGCCACACAACAAACTAAATTGTCAAAAAAATCATCCAAGTTAATCAGTGGTGTTGAGTAATCCGTGGACTGCTAGCAAGAAGTGACATATGTAGCATTGGAGCTTGTGACCCTTCATTGTGTAGTTTTGATTACCAAAGCCTAGTTGAAACATCTTTATTTACAGATCTGTCAGTCATCTCTTTATCAGCTGTTATTTCTCTTATGCATTTTGGGCTTGTTTTGAGTTGTTTCACTTCAAAATGGGTCAAAACTGGAATTCCCTTTCGGTACCCAGTACCAGATCAATTATCCCGAAGAGCGAAACTAGTATGGAGCTCTGTTTTCACTGAGTAAACCTAGACTACTAGGAAGGAAAGGAACAGGATAATAAAGAGGATTACATTGGGGATTGTCAGATGATACG
The DNA here is from genome assembly GCF_041222555.1 of Hakea prostrata. NCBI lineage: Eukaryota > Viridiplantae > Streptophyta > Magnoliopsida > Proteales > Proteaceae > Hakea > Hakea prostrata. Next base: position 47,968,505 of record NC_142609.1, on the reverse strand, counting down.
CCCATAGGGATCACCAAGCCTCCAACCACCTTCAGGTCTAGGCGTTACCATGGTTTTCTTCTGTGGCTAGGCAGGAAACTTAAGCTTCTTTGTGGAATCTTTTGGTCATATAATGAAGATTATCTAAATCTTTTCTTCCGGCTGTGTAGTGGATGATAATGCTTGCAATACATGGAACCATTGAATCTAAAACTTCACTATACTTGATGCAGATCCATCACCGAAACATGCATGTTTTCTTATGAATAAGCCTCGCGTTTGGTCATATAGGTGTTGGGCATTTATCCACGGGCTTACTTGTAATAGGCCAACTTAATTGACCAAAAGTGGGCAACTACGAATATTTTTCTGATGCTTCAAGTATCGTTGTATGCTAGAAGTTTTCTGCTGTTCGGGCTGAGCTGTTGCCATTTTTCTTCTTGCTGTTATTGCACATTCTCTCTCAAGCTCTAATGCAGGTGCATGATCACCACCACTGAATGTGACTGATCTTCTAGTTGGGGCCGTTCTATCAGTATGTGGTCATGGGTTTCTGTTTCTAAATGTTTTTATTTGTAATAAGCTCATTATAATGCCAAAACTTAGATCCATAGGGGTGCATGAAATTAATATTTCATTTGGCAGCTAGTATAAGTAGTTGGACCCATTAGCTATTAGTTAGGAAGAGATCCTGTTGGATAAAGTTCATCAGATTTGCAGTGCATAGTTTGGAGGAGATAAGGCTAGTTTCTGAGTTAGCTTAAGACTCTTCATTAAGAGTTCATTAAGAGGCTAATAACAGCATTGTTATTTATCAAAAGAAAATGCTAATTTACAGATGATAGCTATCATATAATGAGTCAAAATTGAAACATGGAGACAAGCCATTTGCAGATACTTTAAGGGTCCAGATACAAAATCAGAAGAAACACCAAGTAGCTGACCTGATGGGTAGGACATCAGTGGAAGGATCATCAATTATGAACCCAGCCAATTTCCATGCTGGATCTTTTGAATGTACTCTGTTGTAAAGAGCTCTAATCCACTTATCTTGAGAATCCACACTACCAAATGTTGATGTTATTATCCAGGCAACAGGGATAGCCTTGTTGTCTGAGTCAAAGATGAGGAGTGTGTGAACAGGATACTGGACAAAAGCAAAACACCACCCACCACCAAAAAAAAAGGGACGGATCAGCATTAGCTTCAAAAGTTTTTTAAATTGTCATTAGCTTCACCACATGACAATTAAGTTATGCAGAATATATATAAATTAAAACAAACCTTCAATTTGTTTGGTCCAAATCTTGAATCAGATGCAATAAGGCTGCGGTTACCAAACCGGATCATTAGTTGCAACTGCCATTCTGTTTGAATGCCCAAAATAAAAGGGCCTGAATCAGAGAAGTCCTCATAAAAGAAAATGTCATTCTGATGGCTTTCAACCCACATGCCAACACTAACGGCATCATCTTCATCCAGTTCATATGTGGAACGCCGGATACTTCTCTCTAATCTCCGAACATACCTATGAGTGAGAAGGTCATCACGGTTACTTGGCCCCCCCTGTCTCTCTACCGACTCATTGTGCCTCTGCATGATGGTTTCCACAGACACCCCAACATGTAAAAGAGATAAGACCCGGAGACGGAGATCATCAGAGATATAAGGCGCAAACATGGCCCGTGTACCCGCAGCCTTTTTATCTTGTGGACCATGGCAGGGTATACCCTTCTCGTCTACATGCTTATCATCATCATATATGATGAGCGCAACTGATGGCTCGGCAACTAAGCGTTTCACAATAAAATGACACTTACAACCTCTCTTGGTATTAGGCCGACCAGAAGATTTATTTTTTGGGATATATGTATTCCTGCTAGGTCGTATAACCCCACCCTTTCTATGATCATCAGGGCCAAAGGAACACCAGTACCTATAGATAAATTGCATTTGCTTAATTGATAGAATCAAAGAGCTTGACAGAAGATATTCACAAAACGAAACAATAGAAACTTACAGAATATACTCAAGAATGCCATCAACCTTCGGCTTGTAAGGCGCTTGTGGAGGCCTTCTCCTCCTTGCTTCCACATGAAATCTGGTGGGGCATTCTTTATTAGAGGATTCACCTCTGACAAAATCATTGATTCTAGCATAAGGGATGAGAGCGACTCTATTAATTTTGTCACGCCAACCTTCCACTTTAGTCCACACAAGATCAGCCGCAGAAAACTCCAAGGATGGAGGACTCTGCACAGGGAGAGAAAATATCTCATCCCATCTCGCCATCTGCAATTGAAAAATTATGTACTCATGAAGCTCTGGTTCCATTGATGTGATGAAATAGTATTCATGTTATGTTAGTCAAGGAACATGGTGAAATATATATGTCTCATCCAGGCAGCCTCTTCCTTGTCCTAATAGGTGGTATCACACTCAAGAAAAGACCATAGACTTTTTATTTTTAATTATTTTTCGGGTTCCACTTGGATTTGTCTGGACCTGATAATGCAATACAATAACAACAACAACAACAAGCCTTGCCCCAACTAAATGGGGTCAGCTACATGGATTCTTGCCTTCCAATCTGTTTTGTTTGAGGTCATACTAAATACAAGGCCTAAGCTATGCAGATCCTTCCTCACCACTTCTCTTAAGATTATCTTAGGTCTGCCCCTAGTTCTTCTAATTCCTTCAATCTGGACCTGATAATGCAATAACATAATAAAAACAAACAAGTATAGTTTGAAACAGCATCATATATCCTGTCACACGAACCATGCATTAATCTAGTCAGTCGAAGTCATGCAAATGTCCAGACTCACTTGCCATCTGAGCTATGCCAATTTATCCAAGTCTGAACTAATTTTGAAGTTGGGACACAAAATCTCACAACTAAACCTTTCAAACATAGTCATAGAAAGATTCTATATGAGAAAAACGAGAATCCAGAATTCTTGACAGAAAACAACTTTATTCATAAAAAAAGCCATAATAATAGAAATATAGAATACAAACATCCTCCAAGTGAACAACAAAAGTCCAGGCACTACCCAGGCCTCATGAGTATCTCTTTTTTCATCACAAGATACAGTTTCATCACTAACACATTTTCTGACCTTGACTTCTACCCAGATTAACCCCACCTAGTCTTCTTGATTCAGATCCAGCACTAGCACTAAATTGGACTACTTTCCGTTTGAATTAACCTAGAGTTATGCCAGTGTTGGGCCTTTGGCCCATGGGTTTAGTTACTCATGGGCCTTTCTACACGCCAAAAAAATTCAGTGTTTAAGCTAAGGAAGTAGCCTGTTAATTGGTTAATTTTTTCCTAGAGGTTATGTGACCATTTAATTATAAGTTAAAGGTATTTTAGTTTTTTAATTAATTGAATTTCTGTTTTAGTTTGGTGTCTCCATTCCTAATTGGGATAGTAATAGTAATTTGGCTGATACAGCCCCAATTAATACCCCATGGAAGGAATAAAACAGACTTGACTATTAAAAAATTATGTAGAATGCAAAAGCCTGTTGCTGCTGCTGCTGTCTTCTCCATCATAGGAACCATGGTTGGTATGTAATATTCAAGAGTGCTTCTAGGAGAGTCGTATCTTAGTTGCAGAAGCCTGAGATGAAGAAAATGGAGCAGAGATCAACCATTGCAATAAAACCGATTTCAATGGACTAGATCACCGGAGGTAAAGAAGACAAAGAAGAAGGATTCCTATCACAAGGACGGCAGCTGGGTTGAAGCTTCAGTTGAAAAGAAGAGGAAAAATTACAGTTTATTCAAAAAAAAAGATTTCTTTTTCTTTTGCTTTTAGTTTTTTCACCTTGACAAAAATGCCCTTTGAAAGCGTATCACTTGTGTTTAATTGGAGCATAAAACAACTCCCATAGAGAGCATGTTTATAACCTTTTATACAGTAAAGAGCAGCAATAGAACGATTTTTCATAAATATGCTTGGATATGGCAAAAATATGTTTTCAATACGCAAATTTATAAAGGAGAAGCCCACAGAGAATACCTAATCCCAGAAAACTCTAATAACAGAAACCTTCCATATTTGAATGGTTTTACCTCCACAGTAGACCCCTGGACTCATCCCAAGTAAACAGCCTATTTCTGACCATCAAAAACCTAGTTTTCAGTAACCCCTTTTTCCACCCTAAAACCCGAAAACCTACAATTTATTATTCCTTTCATTCCCACCATCACAAGTGGTTCATATTTTGAGAATACTATCCCCCAGAAGTACCGATACTTGATCCTTGTTGCAGTTCCAAAACCCTTTAAAAACCCTAAATTTTAGCTGACCCCAGACTTACCCTAAAACCTAATTTCAAAAATCATACTTCCCACCCTTGGTTCCAAACCCCCTGCCCCCAGGCAAGCAATTAGAAGAGTACCCTTTGCCACAGCCTCCTTAACATTCTATCTCAGCCTTGTCCCCAAAAGCCAACCCAATCCTAGTTCTCTTATTTTCTCCAAATCCCAGACCTATCTAGCTGATCCTGATCAGAGATATTGTCTTTGTTCCTCACTCCTATTGAGACTATATCGGTTCTTGCAATGAGATGAAAATTAATAATGGTAATTGCAACCATAATTTATCCAAGTCATACAATTTCTTGGCAGATACCACTACACCAGCTATTCCATTTGCAAAGTGCCAGGTTTTTTAAATGGTACTGAAAACTAATACCAAATGACTCACAAGGATGACCAACTAGAAGGTAAACCTAGCAGGACAAACATGAGAAATAGAAAATGATACTGCTGCAAAAACAAAAGTTCAAAACTGTTGGCTTACATATGATATGTTTTTACACTCAATTTTATAACAGATTAAGAATAAACAGAGATTTGTAAAACCTGAAGGGGATGAAAGATGTTGTCTATGCAGCAAGAAAGTACGAAGTGAAAGATATCGGTAAAACAGAACGGTTGAAATACCAATTACCATGACAAGGGAAGCTAAAATTACCAAAAGATCATCAGACTGCAACTATGAAATTCAGATGAAAATTCAGTGCTAGAGGCTAGCCAAATTTTTTCACAGAAATAAAAATAAAAAACCTAAAGATACGAACATCCAAGCACCCTATTCCCTGAGAATGAGAAAGAGAAACATTTAAACCAACACTATACCCTCAGATGAAAAATTAAAAGGAGAAAAGGGTGTTCCTTCTAACGAATAAATGAGTCAGGATTGAAGAAAATGGAATTAACAAGTTCTCCCTCCCACACCCTTTCCCCCAGCGGGATGGCCTCTAGCCCCCCAAAACAAGTATAAAATGGAATCGCTATACATCGAAATGTTAGACCGTGTTACCCAATAAAACACGTCGATAGAGGACTAAGAAGGAGCCTAAGAATGGTATTCTTCTCTCAGAGTCATAACAAATAAAGCAGAAAACAGTGTGTTCTAATTAGAGCATTGACCTTCATTGAAATCTTGCGAGGAACTAAACCTTAAAACCCAATAAAAAAGAAATGAAAGCAACCACAGAGAGACTTCTAGTTCGTTTATCACTGTATTTGGCTATAATTAACTGAAGTACAAGACCGTAAACAACGTTCAGTGGAAGAATATCAAAGTCTGCACTTGTTCAACTAAAAACAATTGATGAAGAAAACAGAATTAACCAACTATTTACCAAATTGGCGCACCAGAATGGCTCTTTTGATAGCTCTAATAAGCTTCAAGTCCTTCCTGATAAGTTAGTGGTGACCTGAACAAGTATTATCCGCTCTTGCAAAGGTAGATAAAATCAAAAGCAATGGAAGCTAAGACAAGCTAGGGTTATGGTTTCAAAATTCCAAAGTTGTGAAACGAAGGAGATACAAATAATACTCTACGTGTTTGCTGTTCTCAGCCTCAAAACGAAAGAGAGAGAGATGGAGGCAGAGGTGAGAAACGGGGGTTTAAGGCTTAAGGTTTAAAGAGGGGGAGGGGGTGAGAGAGACCATCAAAATGAAACCTTTGTGGGGGAATCTTGTCCACAAGATTGAAGAGGAGGAGATTGTAATTACATCTGTAATCCTAATGTTTACGAAAATTATATAATGAAACCCTCTAATTTCTACAATTCACGTATCTAACCTTTTACTGTTTTTTTTTTCTTTCTATGAAAATAGCTTTCATGGTCTTAAATCACATGTGATTCTAATGGTTATAAGTGAGGCTAAAACAGTAAATTCAATTTTTTTATAAAACCCTCCATCTTCCCTCTTTATCCCTCTATAAACCCCTTTATCTTCTTGCCTATCCACCAAATCTACAGAAGTTATTTTAGAAAGATATACCAAACGTAATTTTTAATAACAAACTTATTTTACCAATTGATTACCAAACGTTTTTTCTATTTTTAATCCAAAATAAATTTTACTACTGATTTTAAAAAATATATATAAAAATAAAAAATGAAAATCATGCTAAATAGAGCCTTATATATCGAGATCTTAGCGTGGTTTGCATTTTTCCGTAGCAACTTGCTGGTGGTTTTTGGTGGCCATAAGGCCAGGATATGTTTTAAAACTTGAACATCCACCTCATATGGCCTTAATTGAATGAGGGTCATTTATTCCATTATCTTTAAACATAACCAACTCAAATGGGATCAAGAAAATGTTTCATTAAATTTTGGTTTTCCGGGCCAGCTTGCGCTCACCTTGATAATTAATTACATCCTTAGCGGGGATGCTTGTCGTCCGCAAGGATCTTACCACTCTACCAACCCTGCATTGACGTTATGGACTTTTTTGTTTGGGGTGATTCTTTGTGGTTCATACAAAAAAAGGCTTTGTGATACACATGAGATAGTTAGGCTTCAAAGGGTATTAAGGATACTTAACCCATTTCATTAGAGATATGCGCATGTTTTTCAGTCATTATGTGAATCGTACTAAGTTTTTTTTTTTTTTTTTTAGATCTAGATACTCATATAAAATGTTTAATGATTATATTCATATTCTTATTAAATTTATTGATAATTGACAGGGGATGACGAAATTGGAGGAGGACATCTTAATTTGGAGTTCGATGAGGATGAGTAAAATTGTTAAATGTTGCGATGAACTATTAACTTTTCATACAAATTAAATAGTCTATTTACATAGAGCTTTTAATTTGTTTAGGTTTATTCTAAAACTCATAATTAATATTTTAAAGTATTCGTTTTAATTTAATTGAAAGAGAACCCTACAAAAAAAAATTAAAAAGAGGCATGTCATTAACCTCTTGGGATAAATATTGTATACCAAAACCTTTAGGGGGTCTCAGGTTCAAAAAAATTGATGATATCAACAAAGCCCTGTTACTCAAACAAGACTAGAAACTTCTTAAAGAACCCACGTACCTATGGGCTATCACTCTAAAGGCCAAGTACTTCCCCAATTCGAGTTTGTTCAATCCCAATGTCAAACTCAAATGTGGCTATTGGCCTTGGCAAAGCTTGTACAACATCACCCCAAATTTGAAGAATATGATTTATCGACATGTAGGAAATGGCACTGAATATGAATATAAGTGAGAAGTACCCTCAATCTAACATTTGGTCACATAACACCATAGCGCTCAAATGTAGCAATACATTTCAGTAAACAGGGATTATCTCTCAAACGTTAATCTTCCTCAATTTCCACACATTCATTTAAATCTCAATCATTCACATGATACATGGCTATCATGCATATCTACCAATGATGTATTGTCTTCTAAATTGGTAGGTAAGGCATTGGTGAAACAAAAATTTGCTACAATGCCCAATGAATTCATCAAATGGTGGAAAATGTCATGGAAACTATCACTACATCCCAAACTCAAATCTTTATTTTGGCGTCTACTGAATGCAGGGCTACCAGTTAGAGTTATACTATCTCAATAGATGGAAATGCGCGATCTTTGTGAAATGTGCGAAGATAAAACAAATACTCTTTGGCATGTCTTCATCTCATGTGAATGGACCAAGAGAATTTGGGTGATAGGACCTCTTGGATTGCGAATAGAACACCTAGTCCAAAGTTCTATCTTGCACTTATGCAATGATTTCCTAGTTGATTTCCAACTAGACAAACAAAAAAATCAATGGTCCTTTCTGCCTTTGTGACTACTTATTATTTTATATGGAAATAAATAAATAATGTAACAATGAAAAAACTTAAAACCAATCCCCATAAGATAATAACAAATATTAACAAATGGCTTATGGAGATGAGCATAAGACCCTTAATGGACAAAAACCCAAATATTATATTGCCCACAACATGAGTATACAATGCTAAATACTTAATCTCTAAAGATAGCAGGTTGGTGTGTGGGACTTATGGAAGATGACAAATTTATTTTTGCTAAGGTAGTGCAGTTGGAAATAAGCAATTAGCGGAAAGTTTTAATGAGGGTAATGAAGGAAGTCATAGAGTACACAAACACAAACTTAATCCAAGAAGTGTGGATAAATGATGTGAAGGCAACTCCTCTCTTCCATACCCCCACCAAATTGCACTGACCTATTCACCTAATACCTGATTTGGCAGATATTAAGTCTACATTGGCTAATGCCACATTTTGTAATTATAAGTCCCCAACACTCTTTAACTCTCTTAACAGGTTGGCTAGTAAATCTATTAGTACTAATGCTTCAACCAACAGACGATGTAGTTTTAGCTTTACACAAACTGATGACCTATGTATGATGCTTAATCAGCAATATATATGTTTCTTCTTTGAGTAAAAAATAAATAAAAAATGTACAAGGAACAGTGTGATTTTTTTTTTTCTTTCAGTTGTAGCAACACTATGATTAGAGAATTGCATTTCCTCCACCCATCTCCTATGGTCCTAGTCCTACCCTCCACTTAATTTTATGTCTCGCAACTCATCTGACATAGGTTCTTATTAAGAGTTCACCTATTTTTATTTCTAGGTGGGTTGTAAGACAAAATTTTGAATGCAGCGTGTATTTGGGTGGATAGGATGTGGACTTTATGATTTGGTAACTTAGCCGTTTTAGTTCCCCTTAGTTTGAACCTGTACTTTTTGTTGGGTAGATTAGTATATGACTTTATTTTTGATTGGTTAGCGACACGATCATTCATCAAGTTACTGATTTGAGATTCATCATGTGATATGAGGATACGTACCAAGGAATGGTTTCTCAATCGGCAGTGATTAACATTTTTTAATAAAGAGGTCGTGGGTTCGATGCTCCCTATGATACAGTCTCCATTCAATCCCCTGAGAAAAAAAAATGGAGGGTATATATTCTTTTAAACCAATACTCCTAACCTCATGAGGTTGGTTCATTCTATCCATTTGCTCCAGACCCTCGTGGGGGGGGTTCATTCTATCCATTTGCTCTAGTTTTTGTTTGTCATCTCCATCCAACCAAATAAAGAAACCACTGATTAATGGTGGAGTTCATAAGACGCGTTTTGCAAACGGTGCATGGTTTTTATGTTTTTCTTATCCTTCTCTTGTCTTAGCCCCCACGGTTCCAGCTCATTAACACTTTTATCTATTACTTTCCCGCGTTTTTTCGTTTATAAATCTATTCATAGTTTCATAATCCAATTTTGCCCCTAACGTTTTAGATAAATTCATTAATTTAAATAATGAAGAGACAATATTACCCTTATGTAGTTAATTGTTAATTTGAAATTATTATAATAAAGAAACCCGATGTGGATGTAACCTTCAAGATTCATGTATATTCTTTATTAGATACTAAAAGAATATTGCTGTACATAAAATCGGTTACAAAAGGTTTTATCATATTATTGTAAATATTTTATATAATTGGGTATAGTAGACATTTCATTTTTAAATGATGATGAAAGCTTATCCTATGAAAAATGTTGGTTCTTGAAAAAGACATGATGAAAAAAAAATCCTTTTTAATTAATTGGAAATTCATTTTCACTCTTGAATCTAATTTAAATTAATAATATAAATAATAAATAAAATAAATAGAAGTTACTACCTCGAGGACCCAAACTCATAAAATAAATAAAGTAAGTAAATTTTTGTCTTCATGTGGGTTGGGGTTAGATTTAGATGGATGCATGCACCACTCAAATAGTTACTATGATCATATTAAAATTATCTTATTGTAATTAAAAATCAATTATTTACTTACAAATATTATGACTAGTGAATATTTGTTGTATTAACCCTCTTTTACAAAGTTATGTTAAGAGGGTGGGGATTATTACATACATCACGAGGAATGTTGAATATGTGACCTCTTCATTAAGGGTTAACTGTTATTATCGACTAAGCACCTCTTGAACAATACTTATAAGTGAGATTAACATGATGAGAAACTCAAATGAATCTATTGTCATGGCTTATACAAGTGGAACAATTTGCAACTCAACTATTACAATAAGATAATGTTTGATATCGGCTGACAGGAGCGGTGTCAAATTACTTATGGTGGAGTTAGAGTTAAACAATTTGACTTTACAAATCGTTTCGATATTTTGTTTTGATTACGGTTGAAAACCTAGGATTTCGATATTATTCTACTGCAAACAATTGTTTAAATCCATTGCTTTCAACTAGGGGTGTAAACGGATCAGATTAGGATCGGATAATGGTAATACCATATCCGCATCCTATTATATTCGGACGGATTCGGATAATATCTTATAGGTTTTCAGACGGATTCCGTCGATTTCGGATGATAATTTGATAGTTATTTTCTTAAGTAAATCCTTCTAAATGGTATGAATACAAATTGAATACAAGTTTTCGACTACCTGCTTACATCTTTACCATTTTATTTGTGAGAGCTAAGTTTGAAATTTAACAATTTAACAACTCTGGTAGCTATTTTAATAAAAAATCTAGAAAAGTAGTCACATATCACATGTAAAAATTTTATAAAAATAAGAAAAGTAAATCTAAATAAGTAATTTAATCGGATAATTTTATCGAACGGATAATAATCGGTAAGAAAGGGGTATACCATATTCGCATCCTATTAGTAATCGGACGAATTCGGATACCCCTAAACGGACGCGGATGCGAATTTGGAAGCAGATTTCGATTATCTATTTACACCCTTACTTTCAACTTCATTTCAAAAAACTCCGATAGTGTGGGTAATTCATTATCATTTCGGTTGAGCTACCAAAAATTTTGAAAATAATAAATTATTGGCTTATGGGTTTATATAATTTGGATATCAATGGTTGTGATATCTTAGGATTTTAATAAAAAAATGATGATAAATTTTTATATATAATTTTAATTTAAATATGCGTTGGGAATCTTGGGACTGCCATTTTAGGAAATGAAGGGTAATATCGGCAATTAAAAGTAAGACAACCACACGTGAGCTGGCTAGAAATTTTGCGCGTAAGAGTTAAAAAATTGAAAAACAAACCGCCCTTAAAAGTTGCCAACGTTCTTCGTCTGAAGTTCGCTTTACCAAAACACTCATTTGCGGCCAACCCTCGACTCCAAAGACTATGAGACGAATCGTTCGATCTTTGTTTGGAAGAGCTCATTTTGATCATCGATCATCTCATCTGCACAGACGAGGTAATCTTTCTGATATTCTTTCCTTATTTCGATACCTTGATTTGTTATTCGCATTAAGCTGGATTTAGTTTCTCTAGTTGTTCACTTGTTCTGCAAAATCTGTATGCATGATGTTGTGGTTGTTGTTCCATCCTTTTAGTGTTACTTGATGATTCGGTTCTTGTAATTTGTTGCTTTGCTTATGTATTCGGTTTAGCGGAGAAAAAACGGCTGAAAAAACAAAACGGAAGAGAGAAAAGAGAAAAGAGAAAAAGTCTTGCTAGTTTTGGTCTCCTTAGGGAAATTTCCCCGTCTACTAGATGAGTTTTTTCCGTGTTTCAAGTCGTTTTTGCTTCTTAAATTAACTAGAACCAGTGTACGATCTTCCTCAGACCATACGTGTTACGTATACTCATCCACAATTGGATTTAACATGTTGCTTACTTTTATGAACTTGCTACTTGAACCATATTACGATTTACGAGTTCGTGGATTATGAGTGCAAGGTTCTCAGAAATTTTTACTTCTCCAAAGATAAATAAATAGATAATCAAGAACTGAATAATCTGAATGTTTAAAGGGATTAGTTTCCATGGGGGTGTTGATTTTCTTCTCAAAAATTGTACTTGTGGTTGTTTGATTAATGAATGCACGCTGAGCTTCTAAAACTAGCAAAGAAAGAACCCGACTGGCACAGCATGGATAATTCCTGATGAAGTAAGAAGTTTTTGGCCTCCACCTCGATAAGAAATATCAGTTAATGATGTGGTTACTTGTAAAACGAAAATTGGCTTATTGGAGTCCTTCTCTGAGACAAAATGTAGTTTAATTTGTAATTTCTCAGTTCAACTTTCGAAATAGACTTATCTTTCTTTTCTCAAGGAGGAACCTACTTATTACTTTAGTGTCCTCAGTGTTGTTTATTTAAGTACTGATTCTGCATCTTTTGAAAGTTTCAAATAAGTTTTGTCATTTTATATCAGTTCCAAGTTTTAGCTGCTAATATAGGTAGCATGCCATTGAAAGAAGGATCCCTTTGGTACAACTGAGAAAACGCCTTAAGATGCAACTTGCTGTTGCCCTGGCTTCTATATTATTTAGTGAGGTGCCACCCATTTTCTTCTTAATCCAACTAAATTCCAATGTCCATTATTTAAAAATGTTGATACTGTTTATCTATATGTAGTCAGTTTAGCAAACTAGTTCTTTGACTAGTCTGTTTCACGGTAAAAATAAAAGATCTGAAACACTGTGGCTGCTGGGATTCGAGCCCAGGTCTCTACGGCCACAACGTAGAATTCTTACCACTAAACTACAGCCACATGATTGTTTACTTTTTACTAAGTGGTTATATATATAAACAAGAGTTATAATCAGTACCTCACTATATGGCGGTCGTAAGGCATGTTAGAGAATCTTCTGTCCATCAAGAAGTTATTGCATGCTATACTTAACCAATGAGATATGCTATTCCCTTTCTAAGTACAGTTATATTTCCATAAGCCTATATGGGGATAATTTGATGAGCTATTTAAGCATAAAGAGGTTGTAAGTCCAGAATCGATTAAAGCTGCTTGGAGGAGGATTTTGAATAACTTATTTTTCGTTGGACTATCAAAGCTACAATCTTAGTTACTACTGAAGCAAGTACTGTAGTGATTCAGCATCTCTAGATGAATAGATCCTTCCTTTCCCTCTTGCTACAACAAAAAATTTGCACTCTGATTATGGACTTGAACCTTGCTTATCTTGTTGATAATTTGTCAATCTTGTCATGATTAGTGTAAATCAAGGTTTGTGTTGAAGTCCATACTTGGGTCAATTTTCTTGATCCAGTTTTCCTTACAATTTCCCCTAGTTATCAAGGCATTTTGAAGGTTCCTTACCATGATATAAGTGTCATTACTACCTTTCAATTCATTGACACTTACAATTCATTGATACATGTGATGTAATGTGGCCTTTTAGAATGTCAGAGATTCACCTGGTCAGTTCTCAACATGGATATATGTATCTATGTTGGTTATAAAGACTTCTTCTCCAGTTATATTTTTCTTATAACCTGGAACTACAAAATCAAAAGCTAAAAACCTAGGCCTGTGCTCCTTCCACATCAGAAAATGTTCAAGTTTTGTTGCTTCCATTGCTTTATGAGATGCCAAATTGCAACTGAAACTTTGGTTAATGGGGTTTTTATTTCTTGAAAATTTTTTTTTTGATTGGTTTGAGGCCAAAATCCAAACCAGGGAATGAGAAAATTGGGAGTATGGACTAATTTTTCTTTTAAAAATTAATGAAAATAAAACTAATTTTAACAAAATAAGTTTATCTTAGTGTTAAGGACATTTTGGTCAATAAAGTAAGAATTATAAAATCTTGGATTTAAATGCCAACTATTCTAGAAAAGAAGAACAGTACTTGTAATTTAGAAAGTTCAATGGGTGGGAATGAAATTGCACCATACCTCAGGGTAAGTACGTGTAAATTTCTGTAATAATGTTAATAAGCCAATAAAACACAAACTGAAGGAGGTGCACATGTGGAATAGAAAAAATAAAAAGTAATTTTCATATCTCTAGCCTGATGGAACTCAAAGGATGGTTTCTATAATATCCAATGTATGTCAATATTTGCATGTATCTTTTCCTTGTCCACTTGCTCTAGAAGTAACATCATATGATTATGTTGCTTGCTTAAATGAAACTTTTGGTGGGGCTTCTGAATGCTCCTGTGCAGTGAACAATTATCAATTTATCAGTGGCCTCTGATATGCAACAACACAATATTTTGGCCTGTGACACTAGAAACAAAGCATGTTGAATATTTAAATGAGCACGATCATTTTTCTAGTGAATTGAGTATGCTTTGGTCACACATAACCAACTTGTCTGGCCTAGATTCTAAATGTGGTAAGAGAAAGTTGTTCCATCAACTGATTGATTAGAGTTGTGGATATTATTGTTTCCCCTGCTTGCACTTTCATGATGCAAGTCACCAATTATGTTTAACCATGTTTTACCTGGTCAGTTTAGCTCTGCTAGAATAATTAAGGACTTGAGTATGTTTATGACAAGAGATAAGGTAACGTTTAATGAGTCTGCAGTAGCCGTTCTTTGTTAGGGGCTTTCACTATTTCCAAAGGCAGGACCTTGATAAGATGGACTTCTACTTTGATTATTGCATTCCTTTAATGTTTGGGGAATATGCTGACTTGAATTGTGATTTCCATTTATTTGCTGCCTTAGATTCTTCATAAGATGGTTACACTTGCTCACAAAAGGGACACCCCCAGTCTGAGAGGTGGCTTAAGCAAACAATGGAAAGGGGGAGGAGAAGAGGTTTAACTTTTGACCTTCATTTTTGTGAAAGGAACAGGAGATTACTTTTTAACATGAAGCCTGTATAAAATACTTAGAGACTGGGAGAGATGCCATATCAGAGCATGGAAACTAAAAAGCCGACAAATCTATTATCTCTAGGACCAGTACAAACAAGCTCTTGATTTCCTCGAGCACCTGCAATTTGTGCTACATCCCTACAACTTGCGAGGTAAAATCAGGCTTACAACAGAGAGTTGTGTAATTAACACTTTATTTCTATTTGAGAGGCATTCATATTTAGCTGAAGTACCTCTCATTTCTGCTTTAACTTCCGCCTTGCTAAATCTAGATTCTACTGAGAAAAAAAAAATCCTATCTGCCAGAATTGGCTGACCTTTTCAGAAGTCCCAAATAGTAGGGAATGCCAATTCTTCATGCATATCACTGACCTGAAGTCCACTTGGTAGCACTGGTTGATTATACTCTATTCCTGGCATATCTACCAGATTGTCCCAGTTGAAAGTCTGCTCTTTAAGAGCTGCTAGCTCATAGTCTTCAAGGGGAGATCCCACAGGTGGAATGCTTCTGGGGGTGTCACTGTCTGATGCAGAATCTACTTTCAATACGCCTAACTGCTGAAGAAATTCATTGAGATCTATCTGAGGTTTTTCTTCACGTTCCTCTTGCAGGTTCTCAAATGAAATCATCTCTTCTTTGTTGATTACTGAATCTTCCATGTGGATATTATCCTCTGTCATCTGAAATACAGATCTCAAATCAAAGGAAGACCTGCATGATATTGATGAAGATGAGCATGTTGGTGAAGATTGACTTTCAGTTGAGTACTCCTGGATTTGCTGAATGAGGTTAACACTCGGTTGGACATTCAAATTTAGCATTCGGCATGAAGGAAACATGGAAATGAAGTTTTTGGAAGGAAACCATTTGAACTTCTGGGATTTGCTTGGAGTGGATTTTGGTTGAAGATGTGGTAGATTGAGGTAAGCATCAGGCCCATACAATCTTCTTGCAGCTTCATCATAGGCCATGGCAGCTTCATCAGCAGTGGCAAAAGAACCCAACCAGAGTCTGGTTCTCTTCTTGGGCTCTCTGATTTCTGCAACCCATTTGCCCCAGGTTCTTTGTCTAACTCCTCGATACTCGCATGTTGCATTTTGAGGGCCACCCTTACCTCTTGTAGGTCCTTTCTTCCATGGTTTTGATGCACCTTTCCTTGGAGAATCCATGTTGGACTGACTGAGAAACTTGAACTGCAGAAATTGCAGCTTGGGAGAGAAAGTGAAAGTGGTAAGAGATGGGACTAAGGGCGCAGGATTTGTAGTGATTGAGAATGTAGGAGCCCACCTTTAAATGTTGTCACGTTTTGAGAAAATTTCTCAAGTCCATGTGACCATTGCTGATCAGTTAGTGTTTTCGTTTATATTTTTAGCTTGATTTAAAGAATTCAACGGAATATCCAAATCCCCTAATTCTTTGGCATGATAGTTCAGAGCATGTCTACAATAATTTAGCCATTGAATAGGATTCCAAGTAAACGCTTTAGACTATATGTTTATAACTAACTCTTATAATATTAGAATATTTATGTATTAATTGGTCTTTGGCTTTAATATATGCATGCTTTCATGTTAGTGCAGGGTCATGAAGCTGTCTTGATCATGGCCAACATTACTTCTCTTCATGGATTAACCGGCTGGGTATTTGGCCAATCTGGTCCAGCCCCTGGGTCAACCCGAGCAAACCTGTTTTAAACCAATACAGGTATGCAGATTTCTGATTGACCTGATTTTGAAGTCCCTCAACTGTGCTGTCCAACAAATACAGGTCATAAGATTAACTCCATGGGTGAACCAGGGTCCAGAAGAAAACAGCTGACTTGTTGGTTCAGTGTTGGGTGATGGTGTTATGTATCCATGCATGTTAGAGCTACTGACATCCATTTGTATCAAAAGTCAACTTACATGGTAACACAAATAAAGTTAATTTTTCTAGAGAGAGTTTCTTTAGTTTATGTATTTGGTATCATCGTAAGATTAAAAAACAGGTTTGAAAAAAAAGGCCCACAGTGGTCACAAGAGCTAAGGAGGGAGCCGGAAGAAAGAACCAAATCTTCTGAGTTGTGGACCACATGATTCCCAAGATATGATGGAGCCTGAACCAGACAAAAGAAAAAGAAAGAAAAAAACCAAGAGATTATGGTACATGTGGGGAGGCAACATCAGATCAGGTCAACTATCGACCTGTGAATCATCCTGAACTCTTCTCTCTCTATATTATCAAAAGTCAACTTGTATCAAAATTCAAGTGAACTCTGTACCTGTCTTGTACCACCCAAAAAAAATAAAACTAAAAATCCAGGATCTCTTCTTTGAAGTTTAATATGAGAAAGAATGGTATATCTAATGTGTGAAGGTTCATAATCTGCAGTTTAATTGGAATCGGAAAGGGTGGAGGTTTGGGCAAATTTGAAGGTATTGTTATATTTATCGGTTGTTATGCTTCTGATAACTTTTTACAGAATTTGTTTTCATGTGTTTGGTTTGGGTTAGAATGCTCTCGTCTTTTCCAGATTTTGGTCCAGAAAATTTGATGCAATGAGCAAGCAGCTCTTGATGTTCTACTTGAACCTTCAAGTTATGCCTTACCTATTAATTTTGCAGATAGACTAGTGGACATTCTGGAAATGCCCAACGACTCATGTTGTGGCCCTCTTGAGAATTTTATTCTTGCTTCAAAATATAGATATTTGGAAGGATACCCTAGCTGCTGACCTATGTACATGTCTTTAATGAATGAATTTTATTTTGTCATAATTTTTTTTTTAATTCAGATGATATAGAAATCCGAAAAAAAATAAAATAATAATATCATTCATATGGGGTTCACATAATTGGGATAGAAAAGTGAAAGTATTAAATTGATTATCAGGATTTATTATGTAAGAAGTGCTAGAGGAAACTGTACAAAGACACTTAACGGTTTTTTCATCTACAAATGAGGGTAAGGATTTTAAACTCAAAAGTGAGGATCAAATTGGTCCCAAGAATCTTAGAAAAAGCACAAAATTAGTATTGGGCCCTCATGGCCACATTCTCATTTCATTTTTTATTTTCACATGTTTTCCCCCAATCATAAGATGGTTCACGAGAGACCTATATCTCTATCCATTGCACGTCTAGCAAGTCAACAAGGCACGTCGTTTTTGTATTGGTAGGTGCATATAGGCAAACATGTCTATCATTGATCTCTCTCTCTCTCTCTCTCTCTCTTTCTCTCACTCTCTTTCCTCACTATCTAATTATTAATTGGTAATTGAAAAAAAGAGTCTTGTACTCCAGTAAGTCAAATATAATAACTCTTCTATAGATGAATCGTGAGAGAGAAATTCATACAGGTGCAACACTAGCCAATTAGTCTACTACAATCTTAATATTATTGTCAAGTTAAAGGGAACAGATATCTACTACCTTAAATTTAGAAAATGCAGCAGGACTGGAAGGTCAACTACCCCTCAAACCATGTTGCAGAAAGTACAATAATTGGAGCCACCATGCTCCATTGAAGTCTTTTATCACTTGATTTGAACTAGAAAAATTGGAGACCACATGATCCATTGAAGTTGTTTATGAGTTCATTTGAAATTTATATTTGGCTTTGCTTGCTCTCACAAACCTTAATTTGAACCAGATATCCTCACTTACAAAACCCTTAAATCAGATGGAGGGTTGATCAGATTTATATAAAAATTATTTCATTTGAGGGTTACAAGAATACATCAAAGGTCCCATAGAAGTGTTGGCTAGCATACCTGCTAATGATTTTGGATTTCTTTATGCCATTCATATTAAGATATATGATGTGGATGTGAGATCAGACCCATAACCTCAATCTTGAATTGTGTAGTAGACTGATGTAACATACCGGTCATGCCTTAGTATGTGATATAAGGTTCCCCAACTTAACCATTATGGGATTATTCACATCCTATCAAATCGAAATGGGTATACACATTGATAGATAATTTAGGGTTGACAAATGGATTTTCTGATAACATGTTAAAGAAGTGGAGATAGACTACAGATCTGGAGGTTTAAGCCAAGATACTTAAGTCACTAGATGAAGACCCAATGATATATGAAAACATCTGAAGTTAGTTAACGTTTTAGCAGGTTGGTTGTTAGTTTTAGTGGTCAATCACCACTACACATCATGGGTTTTCACATCTCTGGATGGTTAACTCATACTTGTCTAAATCTTTCTAATAACATACAGGTATGTCTAGATTGATCTATAGTTTCTAAGCATAACCAGATGAGAATTGGAAAACTTACTATTAACTGTGCTTCAAATAAATTTCCATGAAGTAGTTGCTAAGGACATACATGAATGGGTTCTTGGTAGATGCAGTAACCTACTTCACTTTTCAAATCAAATTTCCAACATATTTATATTTATAGAACCATATTAATTCTGAATCTGAACAAACCAGAAAGTACGGCCTCAGTTTTATTTTATTTTTTGGGGGGTTGAACTGTTGAAGCTTCTTTGTATTGTATTGTGTAAAATTGAAAGTCAAGGAAGTTCTAGAAGTGACACAGTCAATATTAATTTTGCTAAAAAAAAAAATAAAATTATATAATTAATTTAGGACGGCTTCTTTGCAGCCATTCAACAAACCAGGAGAATTTTAAGAAAAGTACAACCACTAATAATTTTTTGTTAATTCTTTATGGAGGAGTCATTGCACTTTTTATAATAACACGAGTTCTTTCTCGTTCATTGTTTTTTTCTCTTGTCCAATGGACATGATTAGCATTTCGTTATGGATGGAATTGAATAATCTTAATATGCACTCACTACTCTAATTATTAAATGTCTTCCCCTAATCTTCCATGGAAAAACCCAAAAAAATTATATTGTTTATCAATGCATTAAGCATGAGACAGAACCTGTATAAGTTTTCACAAGTATAAATTAAAGAACAGCAGACACAGATTAGGTCTGTTTTACAGAGGGCTTCAAAACTAAGTATCAGAATTCAGATCTGGTCAACTCAATTCTGGTCGAAAATAAATCGGACAGAATAGAGCAGAACCAGAAATAATCTGTCATAACCCTAGAGTCTGGACATGGATCAGTCCATCCACATCATTCAAATAAGTGTTGATGATTCTGATATTTGAATCCCAGTTAAATGAGAAAGTTAGAGATCCAGCATTACCTCAAAGGTCAAAATCCAGATACTGTGCCTTGATGATTGATAGGGAAGGCCGAGGTTTCATAGCTACACTTCAAGCCCCTGCACATAAGATTGTGTTAGATACCTCACAGGACCACCTAGGTGCATGTGTAAAACAGATTTGGTTAGATAAGGAAGTATGCTTGGCAAATTCTTTATACCCAGTTGCTCTCATTCAAAGTGTCCAACAAGATCAACTCTTTTTTCTTAGTGCACATGCACAATATGTCTTAACTGGAAAGGACAATGGCCGGTTAGTATTCAGATATCAAAAGATTAAAATATCCTTAACAACTTTTCTTTAAGTTTCTGCAGCCAATTCACATTGATACTGGGGAATGATCCTTGGGATTCTTGTCTCCTTGAACCATTAACCTGGGAATTCTGTAATTCTCCTGCAAATTTGTTACTTTCTGTACAATAAGAAATCTTTGAAGTAGGCTCTGGTTTAACCATTATCTTCACTGGTTTACCAAGTTTTGATTTATCCTCCATTCTTGCAACTTCTAGTGCTCTTGCACAGACAGGGAACCCTTGGTCATCCCAGGACTCCAGAATCACACCAGAGCCTAAGCAGGTTGACCCTTGGTAGAATGCTGCAAACTGCCCAGCAGCTAAGCCCTGGTCATCTTCAGATAACTCGACCAAAGCAGATAATCCTTGGCCATCTGTGCCTGGGTCCAATGTCAAACTACAATCATAAAAACCTGGACCATGTCGAACCTGAAATTTTTTGTTAACCTCATCAATCAACAGTAGGGGAGTCATATTTCAAAAGCAAAACATTCAACATATGGAAGAACATATAACACAGCTGGTAGAGAATAACAAACAGCCAGAAATGTATAAGCATACTATCAATGAGAAGTGGCAATGGGTCAGTCGTCTGTTTAGAGACTTGCTACATGACCTACCAGCACTGCCACTACTTTATCAGATTTATATGGTGATTATGGCATGTGAAATGGAACAAAGGTTTTCCAACCTTGCACTGAAGCTCTTTGAGCTGACTTGGACATGATCCGCTAAACCACTTCAGGGTGCCAACATGAAATCTGCGCCTTCTTTTGTCAAAAGAAAAATAATTCCTTGATACAAAGATTACATTGTTTTTTACATCCTTCTCAACGACATACCTGCATGGAAGATGCATTATGATAAGTGAAACCTATTATTTGGTAAGTCAGTAAGTGAAGGAAATCGTGGCCACCATCATTAAATACTAAGGTACAAGAATAGTAAGTGATATTCATCATATTCTTTGAGAAGTTAAAATTTTATTTTCATTAATTAATGGGTAAGCGGTCAACAGGCCGACCATACATAAGGCCCCACTAAAAGCTAGAACAGCATAGGAGGAACTTCATAAGGCCCCTGTTTACAAGTAATGGTAAATGGAAGAGAGTATAGTTAATTTCAGAATGAAAATTGGGACTTCTGAATCATGATTAAGCAAGTTGCTTAGGATCTCACAAAGTATATTTATCAAACTTTCTAGTACATTCCTTAGCTCTCTCATATATTCCTTTTCAAATGCCACCACTGACAAAGCTAAAATGAAATATTGTAAAGAAGCTAGCCAAGTAAAATTTACCATGATGGTTTTTGAAATCAGCATGTAGCAAATTTGGAAGAAAAGGAGGCTTTCTTCAAAACTATCAGCAGATAATTTGACAATAACACCTTAGACTTTAGAAAATGTGGGAAACAAAGTAGGTTTCTTTTATGCTAACATTTGTTTCATTGTATACACTGACTGTAATTATTTTGATTTACATGACAAATTGTAGACACTGCAATTTAAATGATAATGTAAATGAAGATGGTGCATACCAGGGTCCTCCAGGTAGGCGTAGACCTTGGCGTTGACCAATTGTATAGAACCAAAAGCCCCGGTGTTTCCCAAGGAAATCACCAGTTTCAGCTTCCAATAAGATACCTTCCATTTCTCCAATATGTCTTGCCACAAATTCACTGAACTTTATCTATTAGAAGGAATGCCAAATGGAAGATGTCATCAATGGATGACACTCAACATATTCAACAATAAATTCGAATGAAAGAAATATATGCAAACCAAATTCAAACACAAATTAGTAACAATACCCTTACAAAAAGTTTGGAAGACCCAAAAACTATGTCAATCAGAACCAGAGGCATAACATCAATAAGACAACACAGATCTGGCATTTATATGCATTTATACTAGAGAAATGAAGTATCTTACGTGAAAATGCAATGTGGGGTATCCAGACATTATAAATGGAATCTTAAATCTTCTCTGCCACAAAACAGCACTTGATCACCATTCTATGTCGTGAATAACTACCAAAAGTATTTCCTAAACTCATTATTACATGGAATGGTAAGCTCTGATAAATGGAATTCCTTGTTTGCTAGCAAGCTAAGAAATTTTCATAAATAGAACTCTTTTGTGTACCAATGGTCCAAAACATAGAAGAATATTCCAGCAGCAGATTATATATTATATATATTGAAAAATGTTAAAACAACAATAAAACTCACAATGGATTTCTCAAAAAGAGCTAATACCATGGACTGAGAACTCATAGTAGAACTGGAACGATCCATGGGAGGCACAGAACCATCATCTCAGATTCTTTTAAGAAAACAAAATATGTGAAGTGATGAACCTCAATGTTTATGGACCATATTCACCAAGATAGACGAAGATGTTTAAGATGTAAATTTTGTCAAGTAACTTTGTCAATATCGAACTTTAGATGGGGGAGAACATGGGATCACATTTGTGTTCAATGAAGCAACCAGATTAAAGATCATGTCAAAATATGGGGCATAAATTGCTTGAATGATGTGAATAACTAAACGATCTTGTGAAGGAACATTATATGTAGCCTGTTGAAGGATAAAATGTTTGTCCATATTGAGTGAAGAAACGGTATTTAAGGAACAGAGTAACCTGTAGAACCTAGAGAGTTTTTGATGTAGGAGAAACCCTAGAAACTAGGGGACCTACAAAGTGGGTTACTAGACTCTTAGAATTAAACACCTATTCTTGATAGATAGTAAAGAAAGGAATTTGCAGCACTTGAAATTTGATTAATCATGCATGTAAGACAGCTAAAGTAGAGAAATAAACACAATAAGTCTGACTAGTAAGCACAACTAAACAAATTAATAGGGAAACAAGGGGATGGGGATCTTGGCACCATAACACTAAATTGAGTGCAAGGGTATTATGAAACTTAAAGAAAATAGAGCTGTCCTAATCAATATCAGATTTTTAACAAAGAATTCAACAATTAACAATGTAAAGGGAGTCTTGGAAAGTTTTTGTTTTAAACAAAACCACTGCTAAAGAATAAATGAGAAATATTTTGGGAGAGATAATATTACCAGCTGATCCTGGCTGCAAAACAGGGGTTAGAAAGCATTTAGGAACAGAAATAAGAGAAAGAAAAAATATTTTGAAGTAGTGGTGAATCCTAGGAAAGGAGAAAAAAATATTTTGAAGTAATGGTGTATCCTAGAAAAGAAAGTAGGTGATAAGAGAGAGGAAGAGAAAGAAAAGAAACAAAGAGAAGGGAAGGGAGACTAACAAAAGAAAACTAAACTGCCGTATAAGGGAAAGAGGGAAGAAAAAAAAAGAACAAAGATTTTTTTTCTGCCAAAAAAAAAAAAAAAAGAACAACCGTGGGGTTTGGGGAAGAAAAAGAAGATTTCCAGGAAAGAAACTAGGTCTTTTTCAAGGAAAAAAAGAGTAGATCTTTGTAGAGGAGAGCAAGGGAAAATTTCTAGTGGGAAACAAGGGTGAAAGGATGAAAGAGAGCTTACCTGGAGAGAGGGGGAAGAACTAGTACCGCCAGGAGAGCAGCGTGAACTTCTTTTCTAATTATTTTCTCTTTTCATTGATTTCCAAAAACGAATTCCATACACCGTTTAAATAAAAAAATTGATCCCTCACAACCCTACATGTTTAATTCCCAAAATAACCCCAACTTAAGTTGTAAATATAACCCAAACCCAAAATAATTCAAAATTGGGCCAAAATAGACTCTAAGCCCAACCCATAAAGACTCAAACATGAAATTAAAATATTTCAATAGTAAACTACTACCCAACCCACTAAGACAAGGAAAATAACATGACAAACTGCTTATAAGCAGTGTTCCTCATTGAACCATAGGATCCTAGCAATCCAATAACCTCCAAACTCATCATCTATCCACATCGATGCTGTCATGGGATGATCTCTACGTCGGCGTCGCCGGTAAACTTGGAATTGCTCACTGATGTCCTCATCATTTTTGAATTTAAAATTATAGTATACAGAGAAGAAAAAAGAAACACAAAATCACCAACAAAACAAGTTTTAAAACTTTCAGGAGTTCGGACCATCTAGTTTCCCAGTCACTTTCCTTTAAGATTCCCAAAAACCTCACTCTAGGGACCAATATCTCCTACATGCAAATTCTTTCTCATTATTTCCACTCCATTGTTATTTTATTATTATTATTAATATTTTTCTTTGATATTTGGAATAGGTGGGCCCCAAGGAGAGTTGAAGTCATGACCTCCTAATTGTGAACTATTGGTCCTTGCTCCCTTGTGGGCCATGTCATTATATTGTTCCATACAAATTCCCCAAATGAAGTCATTTGACTTTTAGATGTTCTATAGTTCCAATTTAACCCCATCAGACACTCAGTTAAGGATGTTCAAACTCTGTGATTTCATTCTCAACTTCCTCTCTTCACAATTAGTAACCTTGCCTACCAGTACACAACCAACACATCAGAACAGTTTCTCTCCGTCCTTCCTCTCAAATACATTTAAGCATCCTATAAATTTATAATGGGATGAATACAGGTGGCTTCTATTATGTTTAGAATACCAGAATACTAGAATAGCAAAGAGCAGTAAAACTGGAACTAGGACAGGGTGGGAACATAAACAATTGAGTTTCAATTGGGAACCGACATTGAACAGTGGAAATAATGCAAGTTGAGAATCCTACATTTAGGACCTTATCTCAAAATTTTTTAACCATTTTTTTTTTGGGGGGGGGGGGGGGGGCAGTTTGGGAATCTTTAGTAAAAATTCATTTGGGGACCAGATGTTCCCAACAAGATTGCAGTTTCACTAAAAGAAAAGATCCCTCTAAAGTAGTTTGATTCCTCACTTTTTCTCTGATGTCACTTTTAGGCACACAAGGGATGAAATTTATAAGAAGGCCCATGGGATGGATACTCTCAATCATCCAAAAAATGAGATCGGATATTTAAGATTGCCCACAAGCCAAATCCTAATCTACCTCAAAATAGGAATTGGCAGAAAAACAATTAAGCAAATACACTTTCAAATGAAAGTTTCAAATAAGAATACCTTGCTGATAATTAAGACCATCAGTCAGTGTCTTGCAAGAAGGTTTATAATGTATGAATTAAAACTAAGAAATTGTGTGGAAGGGAGTGATTAATTATCAATTTGTGAAAGAACTAAGAAAGTTGTCATCTGTATGTCAATGTAAAATAGTAGTAGGCAACTTTACCTTTCCAAGGAAACATATCCCTTGTGAATCTTTTCTATCTTTGTTAGGAAGATCCAAATTTTCAGCAATTTTACGGACTTCATCCTGTAAATTATCTCTTGCAATAAGGTTGGGGAAGTACATAGATACATGGAAAAAGCAATATTAATTTCTCAAGAATGTGACATACTACTGAAATGGGAAGAATAAGGAAAAACTTATTGCATGCTTCTACATTAAAGCATAAATCATCTGAATAGAAATATTTAGCATAATGGGAAAGGACATAACCACAGGGAGAAAGAGAAAGAAGAGCTTTTTTTTTTTTTTTTTTTTTTTTTGGGGGGGGGGGGGAAGGGGACATCCTAGCGCTTGAAACAAAGAAGAAAACCATAACATGGATGTACTTGCTTTCTTGTTTCAGCTATGCCTTCATACAATTTATTCTAGAGAGCAGAGAAAATAGAAAAGTAGAGATTTTCACAGTGCATGCTGACTGCAATTTGCAACTCTTAATGTAGTTCTAGAATGGAAAGGATCCAACAAGAAGCCAACCCAGTATCTGTTATGAACAGGTAAGTTCGGCTAGATCAAAATAGTGGGATAGCATCACATGATACCTTCGTCTTTGAAAGGTAAGTTTTTTGAATCAAAACACCAATATTAATTATAAAATATAACAAAATAAAATTCTTCCACTAGTTGAATGAAATTGACATGTTCATTTAGTGATGAACATGTTCTGGGCATACTGATACATAACACACAAAAACTTCACTACTTGGCTAGTGGATATGGAACCACCACCACTCTCAACCTGTTAATTCACCACAATAGGGTTGTTTCCAAGTCTTTACATCACCATAGGGCCAGATTCTGAATCACCACAGATTACTCAAAGGCATAAGCCAGTAGCTCATTCATTCTAGTTCATCTTCATTACAGCAGTAAAATGCTAAAATAAAAGAAAAGAAACAATAAAATAAAACCTACTTGGCTATCACAAGAACTAGAAACTAAATCAATTCTTCTAATCCAATATTTTAAATTTCAGCAAAATGAATATCCCAACAACCAAAGCTTCTAGATATTCTCCTCCCCGTGTAAATCACATGTGACCTAGACTCTCCAATAAATTTCTAGATGCACAGGCCACATTATGGGCGGAATATAGGCTTGGTTTTAGCTTAAACCATGGGAAATAGGGCATGGTTGGGCTGGCCCTTCTTCCTTCTATGGCCTCCCCCTGGCAACCCAATAAAGATAACAGAATTAAAATAAAATAAAAGAACATCTCTTTGATCCTCTAAAACTACATATTTTGTAAGATTGTATTTCAACAAAAGCAAAACTGTGGCATTTTCTATGACCATGCGCTGTATAGTTAGAAGTGTAGCATATCTTAGATTAGCAACGCAACCAAAATTCATCCGTTCTTTTATTTGATAAGGGAACAGCAAAAAAAAGAAAAAGAAAAAGCAGTTTTTTTCATGCTGCCCACTTAAGTTGGGCCAAAACTCTTGTCTGCCTACTTAAGTGGCAAAAATTACATCTGCCCACACTGACCATCTTGAGAAATTACAAGTTACCCATTGTTAGATTTTGACCCTTTGACCGTTAAGTCTTTCAAGTTTTGAAGTCAATGGTCCAAAATACCCCTTAACACTGTAAATGACAATAATGCCCCTCACTCACCCTTAAGTGGGTGAAGGGACATCTTCTACCTAAACCTTAGCCCTTGCCGGAAAATACGCTCCACCGTCCTTGACCGGAAAAATATCCACCACCCCTCCCCCTGCCTGTGACCACCACCCCCTCCCCTGTTGGAAAAGAGCAAACACTTATAGTATAACTTACCTCGGTCATTTATTTGTCATCCTTGTATGCGCCTTCCACACCAATTCCTTGGGGAAAAGGGGACTCCCCCCCCGCCCCCGAAACCCCCCTGGGCACCCGCCCGGGCGTAGGGTAGATTTTCTCTTAGTTTCTCGTCCCTTGAATCTGAGCCACATGCTATTATAATCCTCCAACTAAATTGCCCTGAAGAAGAATGGAAGCTTTCCTACAGTTGTGCTCCTTTGAAAGAATCGAAGAGAAAATTTGTGCCAACACCGATGGACAAATCAATTGTGTAGTGACGTTCAAAAATGTCTCTATGCAAACAATTCCAGCATACACAAACGGGTAGAGGTGTTGGGTCAAAACACTACCCAATGTTTGGGAAGGAGTTTGCCGGCAATGGGGGAGACATCCACATGGAAAACGAAATCAGGTGGATTGGTGAACCCAAGGATTTTTTTTGTCAATTTTAGAAAATTAAGTGAGGTTTTTGTTAAAAAAAAAAAAAAAACTTATATTTTCCTTCAACCCATGGGCAAAATGGTCATTTCAATTTCAAAGTTAATAGGAAAGTAACAATGGTAACTTGTAATTTCTCAAAATGGCCAGTGTGGGCAGCATGTAATTTTGCCACTTAAGTGGACAGCATGAGGGGAAAAAGAAAAAAAAAGAAAAGGACGTGCAAGGCCACTGTTCAACTGCTCACTTTTTGAATGCTTGGTCATGGGTTCAAGTCCTGGAAATAGGGCTAAGGCTGCACAGGCTTGACTCCAGATTTTGCTAAACATTGGAGCCTTGTGCAGGTACGAACTTTTCAAAGCAACATAAACAAACCCAAAGAAGGAATTTAAGAGGTGGGTGAAAAAAGAAACTACAATATAAGTTTTCTGATCATACCTTTGAGATACATCCAAGTGGGAAAAGAAGTCGTCTAAGTTGGGTTTGCGAGAGATGTGAAAGAAAGTATGTCTGATCCTTGACCTGAAAAGGGACACCAAGACCACAAGCAACAAATGATTAAATGATAATACCTCACACTCAATATCTCAAAAGACCTTACAGAACTCTCAACGGAATTAAGCATGATGTTAAAGATTTTGCTTCTCAAAACATAAAATCTCTTTTTATAGTTGTAGAATTGTAATCCATAACAAAAATGAAAGAATGATATAAAAGGATCACATACTGGTGCCTATAGGTAAACCATTCTACAATCTGCCAAGTAAGCAGCATGATTTTTCTTTCTTGTTAACAAAATCATAAATAAAGTGCCTATAAAAGCCCCCATGGGATACATAAAACAAACCTTTGAAGAAGATAGAAATGTCAACTAAATTAGTTCACTGTATTAATATAATTAGTGTGAATGAGGACGGATAAAAAAAGGACAGAAGATGCTTCCCAGGATATTTAATTGGAAATGCTTAGAAATTTACACATTCAACTATTCTGAGAACAGCTTGAAATACAAAAGCTGCTACTTTGGTCTTGATTTATTAAAAAAAAAAAGGGTCCGATTTTGACGTCCATGCAGCTTGGACTTCTAATTCCTTCATTTTATTTGTAAGGAGCTGAATTTTAAGCCCCAAAATTTAGGATCATAAGTGAGACATGAATCAGAATTACAATTTGGTAGTTAGCAATAGTGGTAGGAACCATTAGCCAGTAAGTTAGGAGTTATTGTATTCGTAGTCAGTAGGAGTGGGATCAAATGCGGACGTATCTTAATAGCTGTTGTTGGATATTAGTTTCTGAATACTCACTTATGTCACTGTCTTGAGTAGAAATTAAAGAGTCCAGTCAAATTCAGTTCCTGTATTGGGAATTGTTCGTCTAGAAAGTTAGTAGGCTTACTTTGTTTTTTCTTTGACTTCCTATAAAAACATATAAACTCCATTAGTCTTGACAGAATGAAGGAAATGATTTGATTTGAGAGCTGGCTATATGTAGTTCATCTCTATCTTTTCTCCCTACTTTCCCTGTCCCAATGACCATTTCCCTTCTTCCTGACTTTTTTTTTACGTCTCTCTCTCTCTCTCTCTCTTCTATATCTTCCTTTCTTTCCCCCCTCACATGATGCTGAAATTGAGAATTAGCAATCTTCCGTCAGGAAAATATCATAGATCTAGACCCGTGTTACAGCCAATCTAAACTTTGGTTTCTGATCTGGAATTAACATTTAGTTGGCTGCATCAGTTGCTCAGTGTGATAGTAACAGAAAGGTCAATACACCTTGCAACACAAAAAGGGGGGGGGGGGGTTGGCAACAGAAATGAATGAATTTACCTTGTCCTTTGATAATTCTAGGATGGAAGGACATTCGCTTTGATCTGAACACGGGTGCAGAGCTCTGGCATAATGTCCAGAAGCAATATAATCAAACTCCATACTGCTGATAGCAGCAAAAAAAGCACCTGAAGGAAAAGGTCATAGGTATCTGATACAATACGCCTTGATTGTATAAATCTAAATATGTATTTTGGATAAGACACTAACCAAACTTGATCCTAGTATTGCAGAGGACGTCAGGATTAGGTGTGCGACCAGATCGGTACTCCTCAATAATGTAAGAAACCTGAAAAACCAGATAAGATGAATCTCACCAGATGAAAAGAAGCAATTGCAGAAGGAAAATACATAATTCAAATATAGAAGTAGATTAAATTCATGAAATGGAACAATAACTGATTTGCAAATAGATGGCCAAAAAGTTTATCAACAAACTTGGATGGGGGGGGGTCTTATAGGGACAGAAAAACTAGATATGGAGTTTATCATCTGTTATGCTGCAACATGATAAAACAGGACAACCTTTCAGACTAAATAAAGAGAGCTGGCTAAATAGACAAGTCCCTGAAACTCAAGAAGCTACATGCAGATGAGCATTATCCTTACCACGTTGTCCCAATATTCTTCAGATAAATGCACGATTTCTAAAGGTATATTGACCTGCAGGAGAATGTAAACTGAACTTAATTGCAATCCTCAGTATAAATCACCAGGCACAGCAACATGATGTAGTTTCATTTATTCTATCTCATTAACATTTTTAATGTTTTGTAGATCCTTTTTTCATGAACTAAAGAGATTTCTTCCATTATTTTCATGCAAAAAACAACAAAACCAAATAGTTCTCAACCAATAAATGTAAATAACATGTAACATAAAAAAGAAACACACTATAGATTTGTATTTTACCACATGAAATAAGAATCAAGCCACCACAAATGGTTAGATACACACCACACCACCCACCCCCACAGGGAGAAAAAAAGAAAAAAAGAAACTTCAAATGGAAACTAACCAGATAATATCATCAATCAATAGTATGAGTATAGAGACTCTATTTTTCATCAGAATTCACAGTCGAGCTCTTACTGCATAATAAGGGGTACATGATTAATGAAAAATAATGTTGTCAAACGATCATCCAAGAGAAGATATCCCACAGCCTCTCCACCCCCTGAGGAAACTAAATAAATCAATAAATAGAGAAGAAGAAAATAAATCAAGTAGCATTAATGTTACCTGTTTGCACACTGCAGTTGCATATTTCAAATCTTCATCCCAAGGACAAGCTGACCAGAAGTTTTCATAATCTTCCTACATATAAATCCAGTAATATAAATTCACAAGAAGCAAATAATCATGCTGGAGTGCAAAACTCAACAAAGTAAAAAAAGAAAAACAACAAATAAGGGACCAATGATCAGAGAAGAAATATGTGATACAGAGAAAATGCTATGCCAAGGGTAGCTCAAACATTTTATTCATATCATGGAAGCATGCATGTCGACCAACAGAATTACAGACTCAGGAACTAAATGAAACATGTGGTATTTCCAAAAGGAAAAGCCAACCCCCCCTACCATGAAGCTGTTAATTTCCAACAGGACCTTTTTGGATAATGCCAATTATAGATTATGAAGCTTGGTTTATATCTCTGGAGCTTATGAACTTCCTATACCAAATAGCAAGAATACCTTGACTAAAGAATGAGACAGAGGCATGCTAACACTCATAATGAAGAAATCGTCAATCAAATAATCTTTATCTAATCATGTCTAAAGCTCGCAGAGCCAAACAATTTAGATGCCAAATCGCTAAAATAAAAACATTTCTCCACGAAATAGTATTTAATTAAGATAAAGAACAGTAAGAACTTTTCTAATAAACGACATTTTCCATAGCCTATGTCAAAGCAAATAAGGCATGCTGTTCTAAGTATAATTGTTAAGGCGAATATCACAAAATTGTATAACTAAATCTCGTACTGGTATGAATTAAAAGCGTAAAATACGAAGAACAAAAAATTTGTACTTGAAACCAGATTTTGAGGTAGAAGGCAGTGCAGGAATGTCCAGCGGCATGGAGAAGCCGAAGAGCGACGCTGCTGTCAACACCTCCACTGAGAAGAACAGCGACTTTGAGCCTCCTTTCGGGCATCGAACAAGATAGGTAAGGCTCAAGAAAATCATTCTTAGAGATCGAAGAAGGTATATTTTCTGCAGTTGAAGTTGAACAAGCAGAGAGAGATCTCACGATGATTCTGGGGCTGGAGACTCGAAATCTGATGTTCTTTCGAGGAAAGAGTTTAAGAGAATATCTGAGAGTAACCGTGTGAGGACAGATTAGGTTTAAAAGAGAAAGAGACGCCATTGTTGCCTTCATTTCGTTCCTCTCTTTGAAACTTGAAAGTAATTCGCAGGGATTTGGTGATAAAGGAAGCTCTGCAGCATCTGAAACCGTTTGGTTCGAAATCCGGCTCAATTCGAATAGATGTAATCCGACCAAATC
Organism: Hakea prostrata; assembly: GCF_041222555.1. Lineage (NCBI taxonomy): Eukaryota > Viridiplantae > Streptophyta > Magnoliopsida > Proteales > Proteaceae > Hakea > Hakea prostrata. The sequence continues at coordinate 47,936,265 of NC_142609.1, read as the reverse complement.
AAAGCAATTAATCCTAAGCCACCGGTTCAACCAATGGTACGTCGACCACTTTATAACAGTGCATGTATCGTGTAAATGCAAATACGTTTAAAGATGATGTGCTTTTGGCACAGTTAAGGCAGTCTCTACGTAAAGGCAGTAAGATCAAAGAGGTCTGAGGTTTGAATCTTCATCCTTCACATCTGCTTCCCCCTCCCATCATTTGTGTCCATGGGCATCTAGTCTTTGGGACTATTGCGATTGGATCTGATCTCTTGTTCGGATTGGACCAGATAACTTTCATATGTCGACAATGAAGTTGAATCGATGATTCACATAATTTTTTTGGGCATATTGTTTCTTATAGAACCTACCTCTAAAGTGATGTTAACAAATCTACTGGGGAAATCACTGATGCAACTTGTGATCCATATGCCCCTTGTGAGTAGTCCAATACATAATTATTCCATTTAACTATCATTTTCGGGCCTTTGAGTCCTACAATCTTGTGAAAGAATTAAATTAACTTAAAGTTTACTATTATATTTTTACAATCAATTCTTAGAGAATTTAAGGTAGAATTTAACACTATTAATCACTATTATTGAAAAAATAATCTGCTTTAAAATTGGAAACATGTCGAGAATCCAAACATGTATGTTAGAAAATTTCTCTCCATGTGGGTGGAGGATCCAGATCAAAATGAGGATGAAGGCGGAAAGTAGTTATTTCTACTTCTATTCTCTCCATTTTAGTTTCATTCTCTTTACCTCATGTACTGGATTTGTTGCCTGGCTCGTGTTAGGATTCACATAACCAGGTTGAGGGACTGTTCCGTACTCCTTCATTCCAAACCTTTCAATTGAACCAGCTCTTAGGATATCCTCTTTGGTTGTTCTTCTGATGGGTATGGTTCCTTCAGGGCATGTCCGCTCAAGTGCCACAGTTGAGTAATGGAGTTTGATCTTTGTTTGGACTTAGTGTTCTTGTGTTGGTCGAAAAGCCCCTTTGGATAAAAGCTAGGTTTTAACTGAGAAAAAATAAATGCCACATTAGAAGAAGTAAAGTTTAGTATTAGAGCAAGCAAATATCAGAAGTAGAACCTAAATTGTATGGTTTTTTGAGAGAAGGATGGTCAAAAGCGGGTTGATGAGAAATATGGACGCAATCGATGGTATCTCCATCTAGGCTCTGTGGCCATCGAAAAAAAAAAAATGTTAGAAGAAATCACAAATTGAAACAGAAACAAAACAGAAAAAATTCAAAGATTTAATGTGGTTCACACACCAATGAACTTTGTTTTTTCCACAAGTAAAGTAGAAAGACCATACCTTTCAACCTATTGCCAAAACGGCATTACAAATACTCTTACTCAAAACCCTTGGGCAAAAAATTCAAATCTCTCAATGACATCATAGGCAAACATACGGTACATAATTATAGATTTCGGACAATTATGTTGATCCATTAGGTCGGGCACCCCCACACGCCCACCATAAACCTAGATCAGCAATGAACTTGGGGCTCAAACCCCAAACCCTCTACTTTCATTACAGATATCTCAAATCAATTCATTCAGATCGTTCATCAAAATATGTCGGATCCAAAAATTCGGGTCAGAGAGAGAACCTTAATGCTTTTAACTGCGGGCTTATTGAGGCGTTTCAACTGCTTCTGAACTTCGAGCTTCTGGTGGGAAATGTCTACAGCAGAGCATGAGAACGGAATCAGAGCCATCAAGTGAAGTGATATCAGGAATAACTGCACTGTTACTCGCTTCCTTCTGCTTTCTGCACTAACCCATGCTGCCATGATGAACTGAATACAAACTGGGAGATGGAACTTCCTTCAATTCCTCCTGCTCCCTTGCTCACTGTATCTTACTCTGAAACCGCAACAAGACAATTTATAGAACTCAGTTTCCTGTACAAGGACATCCAAGACACTCCATGAACAGTCAGGCGATGACCTCGAATATGACGGTCTTCCCACGGTTCAACTGACAAATAAATATCTTGCGTAGACTTGACTAGTGATCTGGGATGGTTTTTCTCTCTGTTTATACTGGGGTCTCTGTGTTTGACTCTCACGACTGATTTTCTAACAAGTTGCGATGGAGTGGAATAAAAAACTGGAAGGCAACAAGATCATTTAATATGGAGAAAAAAAGTGTGGGAGACTCCCATGCAAACCCTAAAATTTCCTGCATGGCCGAGTTGCACTGAGAACCTTTTCCCCAAAATTCAGCAAAATTTCTAGATGCTCATACAGTTTGGGTTTGCAATACTTAATTGCCTTGAGGAGACAAGGATCCCTTTTTATATTGTCAAACTATCCGTTAGTTGCCACTTCTTTTGAACATTTTGAAGCTTTACGTTTGCAAAATCTTTGATTATTTCTTCTAATCAGGTTCCTGGAACTCTTAATGGTCGGAGTTTCAAGCTTTAAATGCCCTCTCCATGTCACTAATCTAACCTAAGACGTGAAATAATTAAAAGAAGGTGATTAATTTTTTTGAACATTATTCATCCAAATCAAAAAAGAAAAAGAAAAAAAAATGTTCAATTGCATGTTACATGAGAAAGAGAGATCATTCATGGGCAACTGGGGCTTCTTCCAGGTCCACCATAGAAGAAGTATTTCCTCTTCTTATCATCACTGCCAGTTTGAATATTGTAGCAATTGGGTTCTGTAACAAGGGTCTTGATCTCACCTGGGGGTGCAAGGTTCTTGGATCCATCAACAACTTGAATATCCCAGAAATAACTTGCCTTAGCACGTCCTTCTTCAGGGAAATGGCCACTACCCATTTGAGTTGGTGTGTGCTGACCAGTTGATTTTGAGTTGTAAATTTCTCCTCCCCAATCGATGGAGGATGCAGCATCAGCCAAATTTGTGAAGAGGGAAGAAGGCCAGTAACCTAACAAGTATTTATTATTCAATTTCATCCACCAGTTCCCGTTAGCTAGGTCCTACAATGCCATAACAATTTAAATTCACAATCATTTTTAACAAATTAAAGGAAAAGAATAACAACAATACAACATTCATAAATGAGAAAATTTGAGAGATTTTCTGTCAATATTTTTCTTTCCACAATCAAACCTTATTCGGCATTCATAATGAGCAAGTATTGTCAAAGAATTTATGTGGGTGCTTGGTTTTTACCTTCCAGATATGTATAGTTATTTCATATTGTGAACCACCATAATTAGAGAAAGGAGAAATGGCTCCACCACTTGCTATTTGATTGTTGGTTTGAACAAAGCCTGGGCATTTGAGGTTGTAGCAGCCTTTGGATTTATAATTATTGCTCTATACAAAAAAGAAGAAAACAGAAAAAAAGAGCATGAATCAGATGGCAATGATGGGAAATGTACAACCATGGAGAAAAAGAAGAGTAAATTAAACATTCTCACAAGCAAGACATTTACTATCTTTTTGCAAAATTGCGTAATAGAGAAAAAACAATTCTCCTATTTCCTAAAACTCATAAAGAGCAATTCTATCTACAAGTAGAGAAAAAGAAAAGTGACAAAAAAATGACTCTAGACAGCAAGAAGGAGAAACTGAAACATACAGTCCAGAAGATGAAGAGTCTCGGATTCTTGTCTCCATATTTAATTGGGTAGACCTGCATTTTGTAAAGGAAAGAAGAAATCAACCAAAGAAAAAAAAAAAAATTAGAAAACATATACTTTGAAGATTTATAAAGAAATAATACCTGCCAACCAGCTTCTATGGTGTTTGTATCATCACCTTCTCCTCCTACGATCCAGAGCTGAGATATACTTAACTCAGACGGTTGGACATTGGGTTTCCACACATTAATGGATGCTTTTGCTCCATAATACTTGCCACCAACATATGCTACTGCATACTGCTCCCCCAAGTGAAAAACAAGATGGAAGAGAAGTTGAATTATATCAGTAGCTGAAATGGTTTTTTTCTAAATTTATTTTCTCTCCAACCAGATCTTTTTCCTTCTTTTTACCTCATGAATAGGTTGGTCAGTTGCATCTAGATTCACAGAACTGGGATGGGGGATTGTTCTATGCTCCTTTTTCACGAACCTATTGACTGAACTTGCTCTTAGAATATCTTCTTTGGTTGTTCTTCTGATGGGTATGGTTCCTTTTGGACATCTTCCACCCAATTGCCACAGCTGAAGAATGGAGTTTGAGCTTTGTTTGGATTTAGTAGTGTTCTTCTTTTTGAAAAGCCCATCCGGATGAAATGTAGGTCTCAGCTAAAAATCATCCAAGGTAAATAATGAATACCACAAAAAATAAAAGATGTAAATTATTATTAGAATGATAGATTCTAGCTAGATTCTAGATAGGATGAAGCACTTTTACCAGGTCATATTTATGTTATAAAGACCTGGATCCACCAAGGGCAAGGTGATCGACTTTCATTTGGGCGTGTTTGATAATGTTCTTAGAAAATGTTTTTGGCATTCCTTTGTTCTTTGGAAACAGAAGAACGGGTTATAGGAGTTTGTTAATATGATTTGTTTTTCTATTCTTTAAGAAAAGACCAGTAAAAAAAGTGGTCTAAAGAAACCTTTTGCCGGGCATCTAAGATATGTTTTTACCAAAGAACAAAAATGGAAGAGATAAAATTGGTCCTGATTGAAAAACCTTAGAATGAGTTTATCAAACACCAGCTTATTCTAATAACATGCATTTTGAAAATATTTTCAGAACGGATTTATCAAATGCTCATTTTCAAGCAAAGAACAATATTTTAGCACATAAATATAAAAAAAATGATTTTGCATAAGAACTGGTCAAATTGTTACCAAACGCATATGAAGCTTTTGTTGTTCTAATTCAGGCTTTGCAACTTAGAGCCTTTTGAACGTTGTGCTGATGCTGATTTGATTGTCAGAGGCAGCTTCCCGACCACTGAAGGCCGGTCCATGCTCATCTTCTTATTTTGCAGGACCACATCGACTCATTGAAGGTCAAGCCACATCATAGACAAAACATATAACAAGGTGAGAGTAGAAATACGAACCTGAATTGTATGGTTTTTGAGTGAAGGATGGTCAAAAGCAGGTTGATCAGAAACACGAACACAATCGATGATATCTCCATCTGGGCTCTGTAACCACCCAGACAAATTAAGAATGGCAATATCCAAGAAATATAAAGATCCTGAACGAGAGAGAGAGAGACCTTAATGCTTTTAATGGCGGGCTTGTTGAGGCGTTTCAAGAGCTCTTCAACTTGAAGATCCTGATGGGAAAAGCCCATTCCAGCAGTTGCAGAGCATGAGAGAGGGATCGTAGCCATCAAGTGAAGTGAAGTCAGGAATAACAACATTGTTATTCGCTTCCTTCTGCTGTCTCCATGAACCCATGCTGCCATGGTGAATTGAACACCCAGTCAGTTTTGGACGAAAGAAAAAAAAAACACTACTTTATAGAAATAACTGAGGTACAAATATAGAGATTAATTAGTAGTACATTAGACTGTTCCATAGTCCTTTCCACACTAGCAGCCTCTAGACCACGTAAATTTAATCCATTTTTCCAGAAAAAGCTCTTTAAAACTTACAAATTTGACTTCTTAATTTCCATCTCTGAACTAGAACAAACAAAATGTGGGTTTCTTCAGAAGGCCAAGATTTATCCCCAGTTTGGTCTTGAAGATCCAATACGGTTAAGTCACTACACCAAAGTTGCTTAACATGGCAAGCTAGCAAATGATTGATCATGGTTCGTTCCCCAGAAAATTCTTAGTAGCACACAGCCTTCAATTCTCATCAGTTTTAAGTTTTAACAGAACCCATGTTGAAAAGACGCGCCATATCATGCTTATGAAAACAAAATGCATTGTGATGAGCCTATCATTATGAGGATGTATCAATCTATTCCAGTTTTGATATTTAGATTGAAAAAGATTTGTGGCTATCCAATCTCCAAATCATAAGTAATTTGAAATTTGAAATCTTAAATATCATAAGCAGATGGGATCACTTTTTATATTTAAATCTTCACAGGATTTGAAGATACACAATCTTAAAATTGTTAACAAAATAAGCCCAAGGTAAATTTGATGCAATATGTGTATTTTGTATGGTGCCTTAATGGGTGATATATATATAAGAAATTTCTTAATCTGATTATTACATGGATAGAATATACAACCATGAGGATATAATTCCCTAGCTAATCCTATCTACACAAATAAGGAATGTACAATAGTTGATGAAATATACATAATCTGAGGAGTTACAAGGATAAGAAAAATCATACCAGTGATGGAATTTAATTCCCTAGCAAATCCTATCTACACAAATAAGGAATTAATGTACAATAGTTGATGAAATCTAAGCATCTCTTTAATGGGGGACATGGGAGGTATGCAAGCTATAGAAAAATCGCGATGACAGGTAGTGCGTGTAATGCCTTTCAATACAGGATCTTTATGGCTAGGAGTAGATTGAGTTCACAATGTATACTCTTCTCTTGTCTTTGTTTGAGTCCTTGAAAGTAAATGCTATAGGATGGTTATAATTATTATTTTTTTGGGGACGAAAGGATTTGTTATCATATGTTAATCCATCAAATTATAGTTTAAGTATAATTCCAATTTACGGGTAGGTTTACAATAAAAGCACAATTTTATTTATTTTTTATTTTTTTCAAAGGAAAGATATGCATGTGAAATTCCAAGTCTAGGGCTAGCTGTTGAGTTTTGATCTAGGTGGAACCAATCTGATATTGGCATCGACTCAATGGTGGCTAAATGGATAGAAACTCCAAATGTGCAAGGTATTGTACGTCACCAATGTCCATTGCTTGGTCAATATTGGATTTGAAGTGTTTAAAAGACCACAATTGAAGAATTACCAATACAACAAGCAAGAAATTCTACCAGTTGTACAGCCAAATTCGTGGCTCAACGAATTATGGAGGCATTAATGGAAGTTGCTTAACCAGTTATGATTGTTGTTTGATCTACAAAGGATATAAGGTTTTCAATTCTTTTTAAGCATGTAAGAGGTAAAATGGATTAATATCATTTATTAATTGTCCAATTCTTTAGCTTTTTCAGAGAGAAATTATATCAATAAAATAACCAAGCCTGCCATCAGAAGAAGAAATACTATGAAATCCAACAAGAAAAATGAATCAAACAAAAATAAATAAATATCTACGTGAGAAAGCTTCATCACATCATGTCAACAACAATTGAATTCATGAACCTAGACAAGCTTGTGCTAGCCTTAGATATAGAGATGCCGCTCTCTTTGTAGACAAAATTTCTTCAATCGTTAAGTCCTATTCTAAGTGTGGTTACAGGTGGGTTGTTTGGAGAACCATAGGTCTTGGGTGGTGGAGGTTGGATGGCTTAATAAATCCATCCATACACTCAATCAACAAGATCATTGATACTTTCTTAAACAAATATGAAAATATTGGATTGCACTAGCGAATACTTGAGAAAGAACATGGACTGAGATACAAACCAAAGAAAATTTTCAAAACTTTGAGGCACATTGAGAGAAAGACATAACCAAGAATAGTATAAATGGCAACAACCAATACTACCACATATAGAATTGATATTATGAAACCGAGAAAAAGCAATGAACCAAGGAATGCAAGAAATCAAACTTGAAGGAAGTTGATTGAGCTGTTTTCCTATGACTTTTTGGTGTTAGCCCTTAGTGATGCAGCCAAAAATTTTCTGTTTAGAATTCCAGATCAAAAATATTTTGTGTGAAAAAAATCAATTCTTTGTGGAAAAGGAAAATGGTGGTAAAAAATCTAGCATGAAACAAACTTTCAATTCAAATACTATAAAATCCATCTTATAATCTTTGAATCGATCAAAAGAAATTAAGATCAATTAGTTTAGAAGATTCACGAAATCATGAAAAGCAAAGAAAAATGATAGGTAAAAGAATGATATGAAAGAGAAGTAATTCTTAACAAGTACTTATTTGAAGAAGGAACATAGTTTTCATTGATCCGAGCAAGAAGACAATCCATAAATATTCCTTCTATATGAATATGATGATCTTGCCACAAAAATGACTAGATAACTGCTTCACTTAAAACTTAATACCAATTTTTTTGTAAAGTGAATATGATGATCTTGTAAATGCAATCTCTGACAAGATTAAAAAAACATATCAGTAACTGCTAACATTTCACTCTTGCAAATTCAATACACCTATGAACGTGAAAATATAAACTAACCTGAAAGGCATTATTGAACATCATTGGAAAAACTTTGCAATATGTCTTGCACTGACTGCAAGTGCTGGCCAAAGAGAGATGTATAGTGAGAGCAAGGGAAAAAACAATCATAAAATCTAGTGTTGTCAATGTAGAGTTGGTTGATTGGTTGTGGGTCTGACTCTTTTAGACCGCATATGTAATTAATATCCCCATCCCCTATATTTAAAGGAGTTTTTTTTTCAAGAAAAAAATTAATAAATAAAAAATCATAAAATCTACATGTTTCGCCACTAAATCAAGATTTTCTAATTTGTCATTTCAGTGGAAAATAAAAAGAACAATACCAAATAAAGGGTTGGATGAATTTTAGAGAAAAAATTTAAGAAGGTTTTTTTCCCATAAGAAAACGGTTATATTTTGACAAAAGAAAAAAAAAGAAAGATTTTTTTTTTTTTTTGTTTATAAAAACAAGAAAGAAAATTAAAGTGAGATAAATATACGAAAATATTATTTCCTAAAGGTAACTAAATTATCAAGAATAATAATTAACTAAAATATGAAGAGTGTGGTAAAGAAAGAAAGGTAATGTGAAAATAAAGTAATTAATATATAACTTCAAAGAAAATTATCGGAACTTTTCATGAGGATTTAGTTACGAAAAATTAGAAAATTAAATTGCCAAAAATATTTTGGGAAATAGAAACAAAAATACAAAGATTGTGATAAAAGTAAAAAGATAATAAATAAAAGTAATTAAAATGTATTTTTAATTAAATTTAATAAAAGTTGCCATAAGGATATAAAATTTAGACTTTGACTGAAAAGTAAAAAAGAAACTAAATTCATGGGAATTGGATAACATTTATGAAATATATTTTTTTTATAAGAAAAAAATGACTAAAGTATTAATGATGATTTTTTTTTTTAATTTTAAACAATAAGAATATAAAGATGTTTGTTAATAAAATGAAGGATATAATAATCAAGGAAAGTATTTTCTACTAAAGTGTATTTTTCCTTTCTCACAATTTTTTTATAATGCATATCTAAAAAAATGACTATATTTTATCTTTTTATTTATTAAAATTCTATTGCCTTTTTAAAATATATCAGATTTTGTCATATTTTATTACCTTATTGTGGATACACTTCTAACATAATGGTGGCTAGCTAATAAGTCCAATTTTTGCTTCTATTATACTTCCCTTCCCCTGTGGGAAAAATGACCAAAAAAATTACCTTATTAAGAAAGTATTATATTTTAAAAAATTAAAAGCTTTTAGGAGATGATTAGGTTTTGATAAAAAAAAAAAGTTGAAATGCTTGGATTCATGGATGAAGGATTAGAATTTAGGGGAAGATTTTTGATTTTGATTATTTTTGAGATTATTTCATTATTTGTAACTAAAATGTCAAAAACATTCATTACAAAATAGGTAAAGAAATACTAGACAATGAAAAAAATAAAGATATTTTAAAGAAAAAAAGAATATAGTTTTCAACCAAAGATTTATACCAAAAGAAGAGAATGTGTGTGTAAAAATTAAGATTTATTTAGAATGGATGTAGATCACTGTATTCTTTTTTTTTTTTGAGTAATAAATCATCTATTCATAACTTTATCCATATTATAGCCACACTGCTATGGATTTCTCTTTTTTATCCCCTCCACCCCCACCCTTTTTTTTGTTTTTTTATCAAGCACTATGGGTATTTTTAATACTCCTCCCAAACCTATTATTAGGAAAGATTGAGAAGACAATGAATATACAAAGCAAAGAAAAAGATGAAAATCTCACTAATCTAACTCAAGGTAAAAGAATATGAAGAGTAGGAGATCTAAGCTCCATTGAATGTTATTCATCCAAAAGAAAAAAGAAAAAGAAAATTCCCATCAAATGTTACATGAGAAAGAGAGATCATTCATGGGCAATTGGGGTTTCTTCCAGGTCCACCATGATAGAAATAGTTCCCTTGCAAACGATCACTACCTGTTTGAATCTTATAGCAATTGGGTTCTGTAGCAATGGTCTTGATCCCAACTGGGGCTTTCAGGTTATTGGATCCATCAACAACTTGAAGATTCCGGAAAAAACTTGCCTTGCCAAAGCCTTCTTTAGGGAAATGGCCACTACCCATCTGTGTTGTTGTGTGCTGACCATTTGATTTTAAGTTAAAGACTTCTCCTCCCCACTCAATAAGGGATGCACTATAAGCCAAGTGTGAGAAGAGAGAAGAAGGCCAGTAACCTACCACTATCTTATTATTCAATTTCAACCACCAATTTCCATCATCTGGGTCCTACAATGCCATAACAAATTAAATTAACAATAAAATTTAACAAATTAAAGGAAAGGAATAAAAACATTCATAAATGAGCAAATATAAAATATTTTTTCTGGTACGTGCATGGTTTCTACCTTCCAGATATGTATTTTTATATCAAATTGTGAACGACCATAACCAGATATAGGATGAATAGTTGTTCCAAGTGCTACATCATTGTTGGTCTGAACAAAGCCTGGGCACTCGAGATTGTAGCAGCCTATGGAATTATAAGAGTCGCTCTATATTAAGATAGAGGAAACAAAAAAAGAAATCATGAATTAGATGATAATGTTGGGAATAAATGTATAACCACAAAGAAAAGTACAAGCAAAACATACTCACAATAAAAGGAATTTATTATGTTTTGGCAAAATAGAGAAATAGAGATTCCCCTATTTCTTGGAAAACCTCTCTACACCACTTGATCTTCACCTTACAAAGCACCACCTTTTGCGTACTCCCTCTTTAGGGTTTAGTGACAATATATATTTATAAGAAACCTAAATACCCTAATAGATTGGAGAATACAAGATACACCCAAACCAACAGGTAAACCCCTTAAAGAGAAGTTCTACAAGGAAAAAGAAAGAAAAAACAACTAATTGACAGTAAGAAGGAAAAATGAAAGCATACAGTCCAGTAGATGAAGAGCCTCGTATTGGTGTCTCCATAGAGAATTGGGTAGACCTGTATTTTGTAAATGAAAGAAGAAATGAACCAATGAAGAAAATCATAAAGTATATACTCTGAAGATTTATAAAGAAATAATACCTGCCAACCTGCTTCTATGGTGTTCTGATCTTCACCAGCTTTACCTCCTGCGATCCATAGCTGAGATAAACTAAAATCATCATGCTGTTGGATATTGGGTCTCCACACATTAATGGTTGCTTTTGTTCCATAATACTTCCCACCTTGAACATAGGCTATTGCATACTGCTCCTCCAAGTGAAAAAAAGAAAGGAAGAGAAGTTGAAGTATGTCAGTATCTGAAGTAATTTTTTCTAAATTTATTTTCTCACCATCTAGATCTTTTTCCGTCTTTTTACCTCATGATTTGCTATAGAATCAGAATCGGGTTGAGGGATTGTTCTGTGCTCCTTTTTCGCGAATCTTTCGACTGAACTTGCTCTTAGAATGTCTTCTCTAGTTGTTCTTCTGATGGGTATAGTTTCTTCTGGGCATCTTCCACCCAGGTGCCACAGTTGCATAATGGAGTTTGAGCTTTTTTTGGATTTGGTAACGTTCTTGTTTTTGAAAAGCCCTTCTGGATGAGAGGCAGGCCTCATCTAAAAGCCCAAGAAAAATAAATAAATACCACCAAAAAGAAAAGATGTAAATTGTTAGATCGACATATTTCAAATTTGATCGATGGAGTATTTATAAATCAAACACAAATTACATTCACCAGGTATACTAAGGACCTGTTCGATAATTCATCGAAAAACAACTTGTGGTGTTTCTAGCTTCCAAAAATGAAAACATAAGTCAGAAAATAGTTTGATAAAATTATTTTGTTTCAAGTGATTTTTATAATATAAATTGAAATTTATGAAAATTTTTGCTTCAAGAAACAATTTTGACACTTATTTAAGCAAAAACCGGACTAGGTTTAACTAAAGAGTCTAGGAAGGGATAGTCATGGAATTTAATTTGAGATTCTAAACATGAGAATCTCTTTTTTTTTTTTTTTAAGTCATTATCAAACCAGTCATAATATCTGGGCCAGAGGATCAGAGGGAGGGGAAAGGTGTGATAGGAATGGAGGTTCCAACCTATTACCACCTTGGATTTACTATCTCTATGTTAGAGGCTACCATCACTATCCTAGAAGCACATCCACTAAACATAAGAACTCTGTTGATAATGTGTTTGCTTCCACCCTTTGAGAGAAGTTTTATTAGGGTTTCTGTTTTAAGAAACAGCTAAAAAAAACTGTTTTTGATGTTTTTCGAAGCAAAAATATTGAGTGGGTCATTAAACCGGTCTTAATTAGTTTGTATAGCAATCAAGTTGAGAGCAGAGAAAAGAACCTGGATTCTGTGGTTTTTGAGTAAAGGATGATCGAAAGCAGGTTGTTGAGAAACATGGACACAATCGATGATATCTCCATCTGGGCTCTGTAACCATCCAAACAAATTAAGAATGGTGATGTACAAGAAATATAAGAATCCTTAACGTGAGAGAGAGAGAGAGAGAGAGGAGAACCTTAATGCTTTTAATGGCGGGCTTGTTGAGGCGTTTCAAGAGCTCTTCAACTTGAAGATCCTGATGGGGAGAGTGCATTCCAGCAGCAAAGCATGAGAGGGGGAACAGAACCATCAAGTGAAGTGAAGTCATGAATAACAGCATTGTTATTTGCTTCCTTCTGCTGTCTCTGCAAACCCATGCTGCCATGGTGAACTGAACGCCGAAGAAGCACCAGTTCACCAGGGAGAAGGAAGCTCCTCCTATCACTTAAACGAGAAGTTTTATAGGACTCAGCTGTGTCGATCACATTCAATGTCATCTATTCTGTCAAGATTTTAAGCAGATATGATATCACTTATTCAGTTTTTTTTTTGGGTAAGAATGTACACTTGTTGAGTTTCCATTCCCAGCATTAATCTCATCCACTAATAATGGAGTTGATGAGTTTACATCAAAACCTCATACAAGAACGTCTCCTGAAACACTCACTTCTAAATTAAGTAAAATGTATCAATCTATTCCTCTTTCTGTACTAAAATTGAATCTTAAATTAATTGAAAAAGATTTGAGGCTACCGAATCTACCATCATAGAAACTTCAAATTTAAATCTTAGATATCTTAAGCAGATGGGATATCTTTCTAGATTTAAATCTTCACAGGATTTGAAGATCCACAATTTTAAAATTGTTAATAAAATAAGTAGAAGCTAGATTTGATGAAATGCATCTTTGTATTTTGTACTCAGCTTCAATGGGGAATATATACATTAGGAATTTTCTAATCTAATAATTACACAGATGAAATATACAATTATGAAGACAGAATTTCCTAATCGTATATATACAAATAAGGACTCTACGATAAGAGATGATATATACACAATAGCATGAGGTGTTATGATAAGATATAAACTCCCCTGTCAAGTTGGAGTGTGAAGACTCTAAATGACCAATTTGAACAAGAGGAGACACAATTGATCACGGCCAAGAGCCTTTGTGAATAAGTAAGCCAATTAGCCAATTGAGCAGATGTTGGAATATTCAATAATTGAATGAGCCCGTGGTGTATCTTTTCAAGAACAAGATGACAATCAATTTCAATATATTTTGTTTTCTCTTGAAAAATGGGTTGACTGCAATGTGTGAGGCTGCTTGGTTATCACAATAAAATGGTACTTAGGGGTGTCAATGGTTCAGTTTGGCGCGGTTGCGGTGTTGGGGCTTAATGACTTTGGGCCGAAAACATCAAAGACCAAACATAGACCATTTGCAACATAGCGGTTTGGGTTTGGTGTGGTTTGGATTTGGGTTGACTAATAGTTTTGACTAACGGTTTGGATTTGAGTATGTTATCAAACCGTTATAATGCATTTCAAATTAAGTTGAAAATTATAAGTCTTAGATCTTACCTCTTGGGCTTAAGGTCCAAACAAATCCACTTTCTTTTGACTTCTTTTCCTCTATAAAGAGTAAAATTACCTCAGAATCTTGTTAAAAAGGAATAATAAAAAGGAATAATACATGAGATCAATATTGAATGGTAGATACATGTCAAAATATCATTTTAATTAAAAAAAAAATCAATAATTGGTTAAAATGTGAAAATGAAGTATGTACGTTAAAGAAAAAAAAAAAATTCAAAATGGAAGTCCTAACTCCCAAATAATAGACGAGAATAAAAAGTTAAAAACCAAAAGATTATTTAATGGTGGTTATGATAAGTAAAAGAATGATATGAAAGAGAAGTAATTCTTAACAAGTACTTATTTGAAATATTCCTTCTAAATGAATATGATGATCTTGCCACAAAAATGATTAGATAATTGCTTCACTTAAAACTTAATACCAATTTTTTTGTGAAAGTGAATATGATGACCTTGTCTTACCAAAAAAGAAAAAGAAAAAAAGAATATGATGACCTTGTGAATGCAATCTCCAACAAGATTATAAAGGCATATCAGTAACTGTTAACATTCCACTTTTGCAAATTCAATACACTTATGAACGTGAAAATAAAAACTAACTTGAAATGCATTATGATATTTTTGGAAAAACTTTGCAATAGGTCCTGCACTGACTGCAAGTGATGGCTGAAGAGAGATGTATACTCAATAGGGGTGTAAATGGACCGGATTCGGATCGGATAGTGGTAATACTATATTCGCATCCTATTATATTCGGACGGATTCAGATAATATCCTATCGGTTTTCGGATAGATTCAGTCGGATTTGGATGATAATCAGATAGTTTTTTTCTCATGTAGATTCTTCTAAATGGGCATAAATACAAATTGAATAAAAGTTTTCGACTCCTGTTTACATCTTTATCATTTTATTTGTGAGGGCTAGATTTGAAATTTAAGAATTTAACAACTTTGATAGTTATTTTAGTAGAAAATCTAGAAAAATAATAACATATTACAGGTAAAAAAAACTCACAAAAATAAGAAAAATAAATCTAAATAAGTAACTTAATCGAATAATTTATCAGACGGAAAATAATCGGTAAGAAAAGGGTATACCATATCCACATACTATTAATAATAGGACGGATTCGGATACCTCTAAACGGATGTGGATGCGAATGCGAATTCGGAACCGAATTTTGGTTATCCATTTACACCCTAATGTATAGTGAGAGCAAGGGGAAAAACACAATCATAAAATCTACGTTTGTCAATACAGAGTTGGTTGGTTGGTTGTGGGTTCAACCCTTGCAGACCCGTATGTAATTAATATCCCCATCCCCTATATTTAAAGGAGTTTTTTTCACAAAAAAATTTAATAAAAAAAATCATAAAATCTACGTGTTTCGCCACTAATGCAAGATTTTCTAGTTTGTCATTTAAGTGGAAAATAAAAAGTAAAATACCAAGTAAAGGGTTGGACGAATTTTAGAGAATAAAATTTTAAATGGTTTTTTTTTCCCATAAGAAAACGGTTATATTTTGACAAAAAGAAAAAATAAAAAAAGAAAGAAATATATTTTTTTAATAAAGACAAGAAAGAAAATTAAAGTGAGATAAATATATAAAAAAAATATTCCCTAAAGGTAACTAAATTATCAAGAATAGTAATTAACTAAAATATGAACAGTGTGATAAAGAAAAGAAAGGTAATGTGAAAATAAAGTAATTAAAATATAACTTAAAGAAAATTAAAATGAAACATTATGAGGATTTACTTACAAAAAATTAGAAAATTAAATTACCAAGAATATCTTGGGAAAAATAGAAACAAAACTACGAAGATTGTGATAAAAGTAAAAAGATAATAAACAAAAGTAATTAAAATGCATTTTTAAATGTATTTAATAAAAGTTGCCATAAGGTATAAAATAAACTAAATTCATGGGAATTGGATAACATTTAGGAAAGGTTTTTTTTTTAAAAATAAAACAATGATTAAAATATCAATGATGATTTTTTTTATAGACAATAAGAATATAAAGATGTTTTTAAATAAAATGAAGGGTATAATAATCAAGGGAAATATTTGCTAGGAAAGTGTATTTTTCTTATCTCACAAATTCTTTATAATGCGTATCTTAAAAATGACTATATTTTATCTTTTATTTATTAAAATTCTATTAACTTTTCAAAATATATCAGATTTTATCATATTTTATTACCTTATTGTGAATACACTTCTAGCATACTGGTGGCAACTAGAAAGTGCAAAGAGGTCATGAGTTTGAATATTTGTTTCTACTACACCTTCCCTTCCACCCTGTGGGGTAAGATGGCCAAAAAAATTACTTTATTAAGAAAGTATTATATTTTAAAAAATTAAAAGCTTTTGAGAGATGATTAGGTTTTGATAAAAAGAATTTTAAAATGCTCCGATTCATGGATGAAGGATTAGAATTTAGGGGAAGAATTTTTTTTTTAAATATTATTTCATTAATTGTAACTAAAATGTCAAAAACATCCAATACAAAGTAGGTAAAGAAATACTAGACAATGAAAAACTAAAGATATTTTATAGAAAAGAAGAATATAGTAATCAAGAAAATATTTGTCGTAAAAGAAAAGAATGTATGTATAAGAAGATATATTTACTATGGATGCAGATCACTGTACTCATTTTTTTTTTTGGGTAATAGATTATTATTCATTACTTTTTCCTTATTGTAGCCACACTGCTGTGGATTTTTGTTTTTTATCCCCCACCTCACCCCACCTTTGTTTTTGTTTTTCTATCAAGCACTAAGTGTATTTTTAATACTCCTCCCCAACCTCTTAATGGGAAAGATCGAGAAAACAATGAATATACAAAGCAAAAGAAAAGATGAAAATGTCACTAATCTAACTCAAGGTAAAAGAATATTAAGAGAAGGAGATTTAAGCTCCATTGAATGTTATTCATCCAAAAGAAAATTTCCATCAAATGTTACATGAGAAAGAGAAGTCATTCATGGGCAATTGGGGTTTCTTCCAGGTCCACCATGGTAGAAGTAGTTCCCTTGCATATGATCGCTACCTGTTTGAATATTATAGCAACTGGGTTGTGGATGAGCGATGGCCTTGATCCCAACTGGGTCTTTAAGGTTATTGGATCCATCAACAACAACTTGAAGATTCCGAAAAAAACTTGCCCTGGAAAAACCTTCTCGAGGGAAATGGCCACTACCCATCTGTGTTGTTGTGTGCTGACCATTTGCTTTTAAGTTCGTGACTTCTCCTCCCCACTCAATAAAGGATGCACTATCAGCCAAGTGTGAGAAGAGAGAAGAAGGCCAGTAACCTAATTGTAACTTATCATTCAATTTCATCCACCAATTTCCGTCAGCTGGGTCCTACAATGCCATAACAAAATAAATTAATTTAACAATAAAATTTAACAAATGAAAGGAAAGGAGTAACAACATTCATAAATGAGCAAATGTAAAATATTTTATATGGGTAAGTGCATGGTTTCTACCTTCCAGATATGTATTTTTATATCAAATTGTGAACCACCATAACCAGATATAGGATTAATAGTTGTTCCAAGTGCTATTTCATTGTTGGTTTGAATAAAGCCAGGGCACTCGAGATTGTAGCAGCCTATGGATTTATAAGAGTCGCTCTATATTAAGATAGAGGAAACAAAAAAAGAGAGCATGAATTAGATGGTAATGTTGGGAATAAATGTATAACCACAAAGAAAAATACAAGCAAAACATACTTGCAATAGAAGGAATTTACTATGGTTTGGCAAAATAGAGAAAAAGAGATTCTCCTATTTCTTGGAAAACCTCTCTAAAGCACTCAGATCTTCATCTTTCAAAGCGCTATCTTTTGCATACTACCTCTTTAGGGTTTAGTGACAATACATATGTATAGGAAACCTATTATCTTAATCCCTATATAGTTAGAACTTTAGTTATGTGGATTGCAGAACACAAGATACACTCAAACCAACAGGTAAAACCCGTAAAAGAGCAGTTCTGCGAGTAGCTAGAGAAGAGAGGCGAAGGAAAAAGAAAGAAAACACATCTATTGACAGTAAGAATGAGAAATGAAAGCATACAGTCCAGTAGATGAAGAGTCTCGTATTGTTGTCTCCATAGAGATTTGGGTAGACCTGTATTTTGTAAAGGAAAGAAGAAATGAACCAATGAAGAAAATCTTAAAGTATATACTCTGAAGATTTATAAAGAAATAATACCTGCCAACCTGCTTCTATGGTGTTCTGATCTTCATCAGCTTTACCTCCTACGATCCAAAGTTGAGATAAACTGAACTCATCTTGCTGTTGGACATTGGGTCTCCACACATTAATGCTTGCTTTTGCTCCGTAATACTTTTCACCTTGAACATAGGTTACTGCATACTGCTCCTCCAAGTGAAAAAAGAAAGGAAGAGAAGTTGAATTATGTCAGTATCTGAACTAGTTTTTTCTAATTTTATTTTCTCGCCATCTAGATCTTTTCCCTTCTTTTTACCTCATGATTTGCTATAGAATCCATAGAACCGGGTTGAGGGATTGTTCTGTGCTCCTTTTTCGCGAATCTTTCGACTGAACTTGCTCTTAGAATGTCTTCTCTGGTTGTTCTTCTGATGGGTATAGTTTCTTCTGGGCATCTTCCACCCAGCTGCCACAGTTGAATAATGGAGTTTGAGCTTTGTTTGGATTTGGTAGCGTTCTTGTTTTTGAAAAGCCCTTCTGGATGAGAGGTAGGCCTCATCTAAAAACCCAAGAAAAATAATAAATACCACTAAAAATAAAAGATGTAAATTGTTAGATCGACATATTCCAAAATTGATGGAGTATTTATAAATCAAACACAAATTACATTCACCCAGTATACTACGGACTTGTTTAATAATCCATCGAAAAACAGCTTGTGGTGTTTCTTGCTTTCAAATTAAAACATCAGTCAAAAATAGTCTGATAAAACTTTTTTTTTCAGGTGATTTTTAAAATATAAATTGAAATTTATGAAATTTTCTTGCTTCAAGAAACAATTTTGACGCTTATTTAAGCAAAAACTGGCTGGACTAGGTTTAACTAAAACAGTCTAGGTAGGGATATTCATGAAATTTTTTTGACATTGTAAACATGAGAACTCTCATTTTCTTTCTTTTTTAGTCATCATCAAACCAGTTATAATGTCTGGACCAGAGGGAGGGGGAAATGCATGGTAGGGGGAGGTTCTAATCGATGACCACCTTGGATTTATTATCCTCTACATTAGAGGCTATCACCACTATACTAAACATAAGAAATCTCCGTTGATAATGTGTTCACTTCCAGACAAGTTTATTTAGGGTTTCTGTTTTAAGAAACAGCTAAAAAAAAACTGGTTTTGATATTTTCGAAGCAAAAATATTTAGTGGGTCATTAAACCGGTCTTAATTAATTTGTATAGCAATCAAGTTGAGAGCAGAAAAAGAACCTGGATTTTGTGGTTTTTGAGTAAAGGATGATCGAAAGCAGGTTGTTGAGAAACATGGACACAATCGATGATATCTCCATCTGGGCTCTGTAACCACCCAAACAAATAAATTAAGAATGGTGATGTACAAGAAATATAAGAATCCTTAATGAGAGAAAGAGAGAGAACCTTAATGCTTTTAATGGCGGGCTTGTTGAGGCGTTTCAAGAGCTCTTCAACTTGAAGATCCTGATGAGGAGAGTGCATTCCAGCAGCAAAGGATGAGAGGGGGAACAGAACCATCAAGTGAAGGGAAGTCATGAATAACAGCATTGTTATTTGCTTCCTTCTGCTGTCTCTGCAAACCCATGCTGCCATGGTGAACTGAACGCCGAAGCACTAGTCCACCAGGGTGAAGGAAGCTCCTCCTACTAGAAGTTTTATAGAACTCATCAATGTCGATTACATTAAATGTCCTTTTTTCTTTCAAGATATTAAGCAGATATGTTATCACTTATTCAGTTCATTTCTTTGGTAAGAAAAAACACTTATTCAGTTTCCATTCCCAGTATTCACATCTACTAATAGAGTTGATGAGTTTACATCAGAGCCTCATACAAGAACGTCTGCTGAAACACACACTTCTAAATTTAGTAGGATGTATCAATCCATTCCTCTCTCTATATTTAAATTGAATCTTAAATTAATGGAAAATGATTTGAAATCTTAGATATCTTAAGAAACTTCAAATTTTAAATCTTAGATATCTTAAGCAGATGGATAACTTTCTATATTTAAATCTTCACAGGATTTGAGGATCCACAATTTTAAAATTGTAAATAAAATAAGTAAAAGCTAGATTTGAAGAAATGCATCTTTGTATTTTGTACTGACCTTCAATGGGGAATATATACATAAAGAAATTTTTTAATATGATAATTACATAGACATATGAAATATACAATCATGAAGACATAATTTCTTAATCGTATATATACAAATAAGAACTCTACCATAAGAGATGGTATATGCACAATAACATGAGGTGTCATAATAAGATTCTCTTGTCAAGTTGGAGTGTGAAGATTCTATATGAACAATTTGGACAAGAAAAATACACAATTGATCACGGTCAGGGGCCTTCATGAATAAATCAGCCAATTGAGCAAATATTGGAATCTTCAATAATTGAATGAGACCGTGGTGTATCTTTTCACGAACAAGATGACAATCAATTTCAATATATTTTGTTTTCTCTTGAAAAATGGATTGATTACATTGTGTGAGGCTGCTTGGTTATCACAATATAACGGTTATTTAGGAGTGTCAATGGTTCAGTTTGGGGCGGTCGTGGCTGGGGCTTAATGATTTTGGGCCAAAAACATCAAAAACCAAACACACACCATTTGCAAAATAGCGGTTTGAGTTTGGTGTTGTTTGGATTTGGGTTGACTAATAGTTTGGACTAATGGTTTGGATTCGGATAAGTTATCAAGTTGTTATAACACATTTCAAATTAAGTTGAAAATTATATGGGTCTTAAACCTTGTCTCTTGGGCTTAAGGTCCAAACAAATCCACTCTCTTTTAACTTCTTTTCCTCTATAAAGAGTAAAATTAACATAGAATCTTGTTAAAAAGGAATAATACATGAGAGATCAATATTGAATGGTAGATACACACAAAATATCATTTTAATTAAAAAAATCATTAATTGATACAAAAAAAAAAGAGAGGTGAAAATGAAGTATGTACATTAAAGGATAAAAAAATTCAAAATGGAAGTCCTAACTCCCGAATAATAGACGAAAATAAAAAATAAAAAACTAAAAGATTATTGAATGGTGGGCGTGATCTAGCTGAGGTCATAACGACTAAGAAAACAGTAAGAAAATGGTCCCATATTTGAGAATTGCTTGTTAAGGCTTTAAACTTAGTAGATCGAAGACAGAATATTTAGTTTGTAACTTTAGTCATGATCGGGCAGATGATGAGGTGGAGATACTTGACGTTAAAGAGATTCCTCACAGTGATTGTTTTAGGTACCTAGGTAAGAGGGAGATTTAGAAGATGAGGTTTCCCAAAGAATTAAAATAGGGTGGATGAAGTGAAGAGGTGCGTTCGAGGTTTTATGTGATCGGCGTATTCCATTAAAGCTTAAAGGAAATTTTTATAGGATCATTGTTCGACCAGCTATGATGTACGGTGCAGAGTGTTGGGCTGTTAAAAAGAATCATATAGATAAACTCAGTGTAGCAAAAATGAGGATGCTAAGATGGATGAGTGGCAAAACTAGGATGGATAAGATAAGAAACGATCATATTAGAGTTGGTCGGGAGTTGCTCCCATAAGTGATAAGCTTAGAGAAAGTCGTTTGAGGTGGCACGACCACGTTCAACGGAGACCTATAAATGCTCATGTACGGAGAAGTGATATAATCCATATTGAAGGAACTAGAAGAGTTAGGGGTAGACCTAAGATAACCTTAGGAGAAGTGTTGAGAAATGATATGTATAGCTTAGGCCTTGTATCTAGCATGGCCTCGAACAGAACTGATTGGAGGGCAAGAATCCATGTAGCCGACCCCATTTAATTGGGACAAGACTTATTGTTGTTGTTGTTGTATTTATACACATATTAATCACACATTAGGTTTTGGAGAAATAGTCTATTCATGCCACTAGAAGTGAGAAACTAAAACCATAAAGGGACAATGCAAATGCAATGGTTAAAAACCATGGGTGGCGAATTGTTTGGTAGATGCTATTCTAAGTAGTGTATGAGAGCTCCAGTGTTGTACAACTAACTTGGCAGGATTCTTTTCTAGACCCGAGTAGATCGAGTTCACAATGTCCATCCTTCCCACGTCTTAAATTAGCACCATATCAGACTATTTTACCCTTAAGATTTCAATTTTAGACATATTTACTATGTTTTTTTTTTGGAAAGATATTATACTCATTAATTTTTTTTTTAGAAAATCATAATCCGATTCCAAAAAATATTTTCGCTGGGTTGTTTCTAGGGTTTTGTAACCGAATCCAGAATCGGCTAACCCAGACCGATTCAAAATCAACGAACACATTCATGGAAAGAACGAAATTCACAATCAAAGCGAATGACAATGAAGACGGAGAAGAAAACAATTCCAGAAGCTTCCCTTTCACAAAACTATAACCAAAATTGCTCCATTCAAGGGAAATCTGAAACCCATCCCTTCAAAAGGAAACAAGAACGAAAATAGAAAGAATTCTATCAAATTGAGATCCCTGTATTATTTAACCTCCATTGTACAAAGTTAGCACTCAGATCAACCCTAAAAAGAAAAAGAAAAAAACCCCAAAATCAAAAACAGAAAAGGTAAACCTTTTCTCCCTCTGAAAATTACAATCTTTACAAAGTACAGAAAGGATAGGAAAAAACTGAATCCAATAATGATGAATTGGGAATCTACAGTACCTAATTCCTGATACGAAGCAGAAAACCCAGAAGCCTAGACCATGCGAGCCGAGTATAGGAATAAAATCTAACGGTGTAACCTGAGCCCTGTCTCAGAAAAGCTTCTAAAGACTCCACGAAGAGACTAAAATTTCGAATCGGTGGAACGTAGAGCGTTAAAGGCACCGCCGAGAACGCTACGGCGAAGAACAACTGCAACATCTGATCCGGCAAGCGAAATCCAACCAAAAAGAAGCAGAGAGCAGAGAGAAGAGAGAATCTCCGACGACGACGATGACTTTCTGGTTTGAACAGAAGACTTTCGGATATACAGAGGAAACGAACCCTTCAAATTTTATTTATATGTTCACAGAAAGCTACAAGAATAATTTAAAAAAATATATATATAACATTAATTACTATTTACCAAAAATAAAATGTTTTAGAAGAAATCACTTTGGATTTTTTTTCTTTCTCATCGTCCCTATGCCATGCTTTTTGGTAGAATCTAAAACTTTTTTTTTTTTTTTTTTAGAGTTTATCTTTTTTTGTTCTCTTGAAATCATTGATCTCTATTATATATGTTAAATCAAGTCGTTTAAATTATCATGTCGATGTTAATTCACATAGTAATAATGCAGTTCGAAAGTATATTTAAAAACGAATGAAATTGAAGGAAAACACCGTTGAATGTAGAATATGTCAACCTTGAAATACTTAGATTTCTTTTATTCGAAGTTAAAAGGTGACGTTCATGAATTATATATTAGTTTTTCGTTAGAATGTCATGTTAGGTTTTAAAGGACCACAAGTTTGAACCATCTATAGTTTACGTGGAGTAGTTATTATTCACAAATAATGTATGAGAAGAAACAACACACACATATTTGGTATATTCTCAATGATTAGCTAGCAACACACGTTCACCTTCTCATATTTTTTTTCGTGGTATAGTAAATTTTTATTTTTTTGGGAGGGGGTAAACCATACAGTAAATTTGTTTACAGCTAAGAGAAATTGGATTTGCCTAATAGATAATGGTTTAAAAATAACTTTCCTCCTTCAGGGCTAAAAATGTTTCGGGGTATTAGTCCGGTTGAACCTCAAATCCAAAAAAAAAGTTTCGAGGTATTGATGTAAGGAACCTAAAATGTTAGGTGAAAAATGCAATTTTCCAAGGAAAAAGACCAAATGGATAAAAAGAAAAAGAAATAAAAAAAAAAATTTATTCGAGTCATTTATTGAGTACATGGACTCGTGGAGTAATTATAATTCACAAATAATACATGGAAAGAAAAACACACGCATTTGGTATATTCTCAATCATTAGCCAGCGAAACACGCTCACCTTCTTATGTTCTTTTTTCTTGCAGTACACCGATTTGATTTTTTTTTTTTGATTTGAAGTTTTTGGGCTAACTTGCGTGTAATTCAACTACATCTTTAGAGTGTGGATAGTCTCTTCCGTCGGTGTTACAACCATAAATACGTGGGACCTATAAGTAAAAAATAATAAAATATTAAAAAAATAAACTCAATCATCCTAATCTTATAAGCACGTTGTAATTCGTGGTCAATAATCATCGGAAGATACGATTCGAATTCACATATTTAGGTGTGAATGCTAACTACTTACTTGAAAGCGTTTGTCTTTTACCAACTCTGCCATGCCTTGGAACACACAAGACGAAAGCTACAATGTGGACCATGTGACATTTATTTTAACAAGTACTACTACTCCTACCTCCAGGAGGGTCAGTGGTCCGCACACGATAAGGAATTCATCACCACTCATCAATTTATGGAAAAAAAAAGTATAATCAAACAAGAATCTTTTTTCGAAAATGATTCTCTTTATATTAGGGAGTGAAGGTATTACATATGTAATGGTTAAGAATTTAGCGGTCGTGAGTTCAATCTTTGCCGGCAACATACGTAATATCTCCATCCCAATCACAAGATTTTTTTTGTTTCTGTTGGTAAATTGACAGCAATAGGATGGATTTGTATGGGATGTTAATTTTAGTTAGATTCTCTGGATTCTTTGTCGAATATGTGTTGCAAGCTGAACGCTTGCATGACTATCTCTCGGGCTTTTGCCAGAAAAATTCGAGAGATAGACTAACTCAGGGTTACTCAATTGATAACTTCAACATATCTTAGTGAAGAGGACTTGGGCTCAACTCCTGCTAATGACATACGTATCATGTAGGGGTGTCAATTTATAGTTTGAACCGTTAAAACCAAACCGAACCGGCCCGAACCGAACCTTAATGGGCCGGAATTGGGCTAGGGATTGTGGAGCCCGCACCAACCTGAAACCGAACCGCAACCCATTTTGAAATTTTACATTAAATAATATATATATATATATATATATATATATATATATATATATATATATATATATATATATATATATATATATATATATATATATATATATATATATGTAAAACATTAAATAATATTTGAATCATTATATTACCATTAGGCAATTGGTATAGACAATTAAAAAAAATTAAGAATGAATTCAAATATCAAATAGTCATTTTATTACTTAATATTTAGGTTCTTGATTTCTATAAAATGGGTGGGTTTTCTTTAATGGGAATTGACCAATAGCAACTTTGCTTTCCATATAATTTTTGTTTTTGTTGTACGATGCTCAATTGTTTCTTTTTGTTTATTTTCTTACACATCATAAACCGTTAGTCGATCATGAACTAACCCGAATCTAAACCGTTAATTAGCCCGAACCTAAACCGCACCAAACCGAAATCGGCTCAAAACTGTTATTTTCCTAATGGGCCGTGTTTGGGCTAGGTGTTTTTCAGCCCGAAACAGTTAGGCCCAGTCTGAAACTGCCCCAAACCGCACCGTTGACACCCACCGTCATGTAAAAAAACGCCCTGAACCCAAAAAAAGAATAAAGAAAAAAAAAATCCGAGAGACGGTGAGAACCCATTTCATAAATGGAGCGGATTTTACCCGGGACCCGCACTATCTGTTTCTACTAATGAGCACACATTTGCGTGGCAATGAGCTTTCCACATCCCATTCTGTTTTTGTTTCTTTCCGTTCTGGTAAATTTCGCTGCGAGCGAGATTCAGAGGAAGGGCTCTGAAATCTTCTTCTTGCCCCGCAACTTTTGCTGCTTCGTGACCCCTTTGGAATTTCTGGAAACAAGCAAGAATGCCCACTTTAAATCTGTTCACAAATATACCAGTGGATGGTGTAGTGGCTTCTGACATTCTCAAAGATGCAACAAAAATCGTTGCAAAGATCATTGGCAAGCCTGAATCTGTAAGAAAACTAACTTTAATGCAAACCCAGTAATTAATTTTGTTCAAAATTTATTAATTCGTACTTTCTAGCTCTTTTTTGCTTAACTTTTTGCAGTACCTTGGTCTGAGTATCACGTGTTTGATAAATATTCTGTGTGGAAGCTTTTCATTCTTTCCATTTTTTTTCTTTCTCCGTGGTTGTTTAGTTGAATGAGAGCTGTTGTAGTTTGCTGACTAGAACTATCACCTTATATGTCAATAAAACCAGACTTGAGTGGAAATGCCAACGTAGTAGTACTTGAAAGATTTAATTTGCAAATCTCCTCTTGGTAAAAGTTAAGTAGGGAATTGATATAGTCTTGGGAGTCCAATATGGATGTGATAGTGTGACATATGAGGTTGTAGGTGGCCTGAAAAATTACTTTTGATACAGATACAGAACATATAAGAGAGTTGTAGATTAGGGATTAGAAGAATTGTGAGATTAAGGAAGAAATTGGGTTTGATTTTCTGACTTTCATCTTTTGATGGAATTGGAATCATAACGGACTTCTTTTGTTCAGAAAGTTCTCCTAATCAAATTTATTTTTGGTGGAATTTGTTGCCAGTTTTCAAGTGTTATAGAGGGAATCTCATGGCTACTACTATATATTAGTTCTAGTATGTGCCCAGAAAATGACGAGACTTGAAGGGGCAACAGTAATATCTGAAAAACTCTCCCTGTTCATCTTTCTGCATTAATTTGTTTGGGTGATCAGAGTTTTTAACATATGTGTATTTGATGTGGGAGGTCAGTAATTGTCACTTAAAAGATGTCGGCTGTTTCTTTCTCTTGCTTCGAAATGGTGTTTCTTGTGCTTCTAACTGTCTGGTAGACTATTTCATGGATGCAATTGATGGCCTTTTGCTGTTTCTATTTCACATGAGTTATTCATTTTGGTCACTGCAATAGTGATTCATGCTGTGAACTTTTTCTGGGTGATGATAATTTAGTATGTGATGATTTTGCTGAATGGTGGAGTACCCGTTGAGTTTGCTGGCACTGAAGAGCCAGCAGCATATGGAGAATTGATATCCATTGGGGGGCTCAATTCAAGTGTCAATGGGAAGCTGAGTGCAGCCATTGCAGAAATTCTTGAAACTAAGCTCTCTATAGACAGCTCCCGGTTCTATATCAAGTTCTACGATGTTCAGGTAATTAAGTGAGATCACTTGCTTTCTTCCAATTCTTACATGATCGGCTAGTAAACCCGGTGCAAACCTCATGTTTCTCACAACTTTACTGGCTAGCAACCTTTCAAAAGTAATCTTTAGCTCCTGTGGAATCAGTTGGTCATGCTTATGAATGGGAAAATTAAGCCATATAATCTAGATGAATTTTCTCTTGTTTTGGTTTATTGTGCCACCACTCTATAATAAGCATTGGCAGCCTTGCAAAAATTCACTTACGTTCATACATTTGCATATTTTGCATTGGTCTTTTACATTCCATATTTTTCATCTGTGGAGAGGAAGAATCCCCTCATCACTGGTGATTTAACATTTTAGTTGGACTCTTGTGTCATCATTGACTCCCAAGTCCCACCCCATATTACTGTATTGTATAGGATTGAAAAGGGTCCTCCATAATCCAATCAGTCAGGAATATGGGTAGTGGTTGGGGACCTATCTTCATTATAGGTGAAAGAATCCATCCTTTACTGAACTATTTCTGTTTTTTCTTTTCTTGTGAAGCGATCATACTTCGGTTTCAACGGCTCAACGTTTTGAGTTTGCATGTCATGAATGAACAGACTATGGTTGCTGGATGAATGTATCAGAGCTGCTGGTCCCCGGTCTTTTCTCGCTTCAAATTGCGCCTTTCAAACTAAAGGACAGTCGAGAAGATGCTTAGGCTCATGTTTAGCCATTGTTACATTTGAGAGCATGAAATTGTTATTACTGGCTCCAAATTATGCGAGCTATTTTACAATAATACCTCTGGGTCGCCCAAACTGTCTATGTAGAGAATAAAATTATGGGTTAGAGAGTGATTTCTTGTTATATAGCCCGAGTAACAGTGTGTTGGTCATGGAGTGCCTTTTAAGGGCAAGAATCATGAGATTAAGGTGGGGTGCTTCTCTTTCTTTAAATTATTTAAGAGTTTTTTACTTCTTAAATAACACATAACCTGGAATTTTGTCCAAGTGCATTTCTGACACGAAAAAATGATCACCAATTGGTATATATTCCTGATTGGATGGAATTCACAACACATCAAAAGGGTTGTGATTAAATTAAAAAATATATATATATATATATATATATATTATATATATATAATATATATATATATATATATATATATATATATATATATATATATATATATATTTTTTTTTTGTAAATTTAACCTTAATCTTTTGATGTGACGTAAAGATACATGTGACATACATAAGAAAATGTATAGTCCATTTCCTTGTCAAAAATAGATTGGATAAAAAATCTTATCTAACATAGACAGCCTCTCAAGATCATATTTGACTTTTATATTCCAGCAGCACTATTAATTTTAATTTTATTCTTTTTGGTCAAAGATCCACCAATACTGAAGCGTTAAATTTTAAGAGGGTCATTGTAAAATAACTTTGGAGAAATTCGCCGTGCCATCCCTTGATTTATTCCCCAAGATCAATGTCACCTACTGAGTTACTCAATATATCAATTAGATTTCTTATAGAAGAAAAATATATCAATGACACCCATTACTATTACTTGAGTATTGATGTAAGCAAGTTAAACTTTTCAAAATTCAAAAATACCATTGAACAAAAAATTATATGTTCAACTCCTCTCTTAATCTTCCTCTAATGTCTATAGCCACTACTCTTCTTTCATCCTAGCATATACACGATCTTAATTTTAACTCAAATATATATTTTCCCCCCCTCTTTTGTCATTTTCTTCCCCGAAAATGTGAGGGTATATTGATAACTGAGACTCTATGATAGCATTAATATTAAGAGGGTAACTCAGGTGGCATTGAAAATTTTCCATCCATTTAACATAGTTCATATTACTTCAAAAATTTTTTTGCCAAAAAGTAATTTGCTTTATAGAAAAAAGTAAAAAATAAAAAAAAAAAATTGAAAAGATTACAGAGCAATACTGGTCAAACAAGAGACTCATTAAGGACACAGGGCTACAAAGAAGCATTATTTTCCCTTTTCCACAATAAAGAATCAAATTGGCCGCTGACTTGGAAGCAACTGCAACGAAGATCACCTTAAACAAGCAATGATTGAGTTCCCATTCCATACACGCCAAATAGATGAAAATTTAGAACAAAACTAAATCTGTACATACTATATACAAGTTAAATAGCCAGGAAGACTAAAACCTGCTTTGCTATGTGGACAAGTTCTACGGAGAATTGCCAATGGGGGAAGTAATACATGTCAGCAACTTCCAACACATTTGTTGCAACTCTGGTGAAGGATCACTCGACGAAATACTAGAAAGCACCGACCTTGCCTCCAGGAGGCCCCCTGAGATTCTCTCCAAAATTACATCTTCGCTCCCCATGAGTGATGCCATTAGCTTTGCTCCAGCCATCCTTTCCTGATGAACAATAGAGGACATCCAAATCAAGAGGCTCTCACCAGGAATAACAAAACTAATAAGAAAATCCAGAAAATAATTCGTGTGGCAGGATAGTTCTACTGATGATGGGTTCCAAACATGCATCATTTTGAACCAAGGACAAAGTTCCTTTCATGTATTGTTTCCCATGCAAGCAAAGTAAAAGCTTCTTTTTAAGATTTTATGTAGTTCACCATTCAACAGTACCAATATTGGTAATCAGTTGCTACAAGTATCATTTGTCAGTACCTTTACTGATTCATTTTGCATAGCTTTTAATGAGAGCTTGAGTAGATCAGGTGAATAAGGAAGAACACAAGCCTTGAGATGGTAGACAGCTGAGAACAAAACCTGGATACATGCTGCTCTAATATCTGAATTTCTCATCACCTGCATATTTTAACACGGAAAATAAAAAAGTTGAGAGGGAA
Source organism: Hakea prostrata (assembly GCF_041222555.1). Taxonomy (NCBI): domain Eukaryota; kingdom Viridiplantae; phylum Streptophyta; class Magnoliopsida; order Proteales; family Proteaceae; genus Hakea; species Hakea prostrata. The sequence goes on along the minus strand of NC_142609.1, from coordinate 47,905,930 downwards.
ATCTAAAAACTCAAGGAGACTAGATGTACAAATATTTAACACAATGAAGTACAGGTTAATGATGAACCCCTGAGGGACTAATGTACCTCGACTGAGTGAATGAGTATGGGAATCATTCTCTTAGCAAACCGTTTCTTGCTTGCGCTTGAGATCTTCTGGCAAGCACTTATTAGGACATTTGCCATGCATAGTTGAAAACAAAGAGGAACATGACCTGATGTATTGCCAACCAAACTACTCTCACTGTCCAATTTGGTGCGAGGAACAAATTCACAGTTTTCATTTACTAATCTCTGGATGACATGAGTGAGGACTAAATTACCAGCACCCCCTGCATTGTATGTCATGAAGAAAAGCTCACATGATTAATTAAATGTGGGATATTCCCATTCAGCTAAAGCAATTCCGATGCGTGAAGATAGTGAAACCAACCAGATGAACTCTTTTCTTCAACACTACAGCTATTCCAAGTGGAGTCCTTGGATGACGCTGGAGCTTGTAGTTCCACACATATCATCAGTGCTAGACAATCAATGCACCCGTGCTGTGCTTTGGAAACTGAGATGAAATAGAAGTTGCTTTGTAGTATCAATACAAATGGTCAGAGACAATCTTTGGAAGTGGGGGATAAACAGCTTACCTTCATCCCCATCCTGAGAAGGCCATAACAGCACAGTTTCCAGAAAGCTTCTTAATTTCCACATAAAAGCATGTAGAGTTGAATCCCAGCCCCGTACCTATAAAATGTAAGAGGAGTATCATAAGAACAGATGAGAACCAAATGATAGACATATTGGAGGACAAGAGGCCTCAAACTTGTGAAATCAGAGGAGAGATGATATTTTGGTTGAAAAAGATCTCTACCGCCAAGGAAGTGCAAACTGAAAACAAGCAAGCCTTTATCTTTAGTATGTCACGAGAAACTATAAGATCCTCTAACTGGGACAAAATAATTGGAAAGAGTACCTACATGCCACAGAGCAGAACAGTTAGATGGTTGATATTAGGTTCAGAAAGAAACTAAGATATGAGGTTTGTTGACAAGGAATAAAAGCACCATGATGAGAAGTTTTATTCTTTCCTGAAGCTCTCCACAATCCAGATTAAATAAAATCCGCAAATCATTGAATTTAAGGCATGAAAAGGGAAGCATGTCCACAAAGTAAAAGAGCATAAAGCATACATTTTAAAATCACTGCTCTAATAAAAGAGATTCAAATGTGACTGCAAGAAAATAACATTTTAAAATCATTGCTCTAATAAAAGAGATTCAAATGTGACTACAAGAAAATAATCTCATAACACCCACAAGTTCTAGCCAAAATTGATCTAGATGGATCCTATTTTACCCAAAAAACAGTATTAAACTCTACAGCCAAGAACAAGGCCAAAGACTTGTAGCTTTCAGAGGTTGTCACCATCGCAAGTGCTCCAATCATGGAGAACCAAGCAGGACCAGGTACACTCATATAGGACAACAAGCATGTTGGGTTTGGGTATGTCTTGTATTCTTCAGGTTAGAGTTTAGCTATATTTGTAATTGGAATTGGTTTTGGGTCAATTACTAGTATAGGGATAGAATTGTAATTATATGATGATTAGGGTTTTGGGTTTCCCTATAAATAGTCTCCACGGGATAACCTAGAACAAGGCAACCAAATATTGCTTTGTAAAGTGTGAGTGGTGAGGTTTTCAGGAAATAGTGGAATCCTTTTTTCCTGGTGGGGACGTAGGCAATCTTGCTGAACCACGGTAAATTCCTTGCTATTGTGTATTTTGCTTGTGTTCTTCGTGGTTGTGCATCCCCCAACAAGGCAGGGCAGAACTACTACAGGCACACCCATGTATTGATTAGTCTATCTAAAAGTAATTCCTATGGAAGAAAACATGCGAGTTATTTTTATCTAAAACATTTCAATAAGATGTCATTGCAATTTATCTATTCCAGCAAAGTCGTCGTTACACACTTGGGGATGAATACGTCCACAAAGCTCAGCTGCTAATTTTCGAACATCTTCAAATTCAGACTTGTTGAAAGCCCTGCTCAAATTGGTAAAACAATGGAACAGAACAAAAAAAAAATTAGACTGCTGGTCAGCTGCTAAGATGTTGAAGACTAAAACGTTAATGATTGCGGACATACCTGTTGAACAAGAAAGCAGCTAAACACTCACTGCCTTGAATAATAAAGTCTCTTATACCTGGAGACATAGAGTGCAGAAAACAAACACCCACTGGTTCACATTTTGCATGTAAACAAAATAATTCCCTAGATGACTGCAAAAGCCAAGCAATGGCAGCAGATAAAATGCAAAAAAACAATTAAAAAAATATCAACTAACCAAGACTAGTAGCTGCAAATAGCTAGAATACAGTTGAAATAACCAAGGTAACTTGCAAAGAGAATAGGGGAAAAAGGCCATTTCATTCGGGCTATGTTTGGAAGCCAAGAAAAGAAAAGAAAGAAAAACATAATAAAAACGAAGGTAATGAGTTAACATTTCTCTCTCCTCTTTTTGACAAAGGCAATGATGGAACCAATGAAGAGTTAATGTCGCTCTCCTCTTTTCCCAAAAGTTAAATTTATTTTCCTTCTTTTCTTCTCTTGGCTATTCAAGCACAGCCTCAGAGAATATATTCTTAAGAAAATCCTAGAATAACTCTGTAGTCTGTATCAGAAAGCATTTGCTATGTCAACAGCCAACTTTTAACCAACACTCTTCTGGTGCAATGAAGTTTAACGTTCTCCACTTTTTGGAGTTTATTCTAGGTGTTCTCTCTTCTCTCATATGTGCTTGTGTGCCTTTTGCTATTTTAAAATTGTCAGGCCTGTACGGAACATAATATAATTTTTTGGTTGCAATACCTCTACATCCTCTTCCTTTCAAATAATAATTTTTTGGTTGCAATACCTCTACATTCTCTTCCTTTCAGATAACTTTCTCTTTTGCCTATTGAAAAAGGAATACTTTATTCTACTGTTGATGTTTTATCCTTGAAATGAAACGCATAAAACAAAAGAGGCTAGTTCCATTGGTTACAAAATTGCAGCAGTTGCCGTAAATGAAGAATAAAACTTCAAACTGAATCAAGCAGTCCAGAAAAGTTATAGTAGTACAATTTCACATGTGGTAGCCAAGTTGGCAGCACAAAACATGTCCACATGTTCTGAATTATTTCATCTTTTTCCTTCGACAATTATAGCCCTCAAAATGATGCCAGTTGGCAGAAAGAACCAATTTCTGTGACTTCTCTAGTTAAGTGGAGTCATGAACATTCAAAAGATATCATTTCATAGAGGGAAAAAATTATACATAGGATAGGCTACAGAGCTGCCTTTGACAGAGGAATGCACATGTTGCTAATCCAGGGATCCCATAATTTGGCTGGTCAGGATCTGCCATACCCTTTTTCTATCCCACAGATAACATGTGACTGCCGCCTTCAGACTCCACGTCATAACAGAAAATCCAAGGACTAAAAGGAAAGGCTATTGTGTGTCGTAAAGTACCAAAAGAACAAAAAACATACCATCCACGCTTATCTGATTGAGAAGTTGACCATACATAGCAGCAGAATTGAGATCATTGAAAACTCTCAGTGGAAGTATCCTGATTAATAGTAATGGGCAAAGGCGGTCAAACAGAGGATGCTGCAATTTAGCAGAATCATCTTCTTTATAGTTTCTACTCTTCCATCCAGTTAAAGTGTCTGCATCTATCCTGCTTCAAACAAAGGCAGAAGAGTCCCCAGATTAAAAGCAAGAAGTTAGCAAAGAAAGAAAAGTTCTAAACCATAATTTCTTTACAGAAAACATGCAAGTCCAGAATATGATCAGGTAACAATTTTTTTTCACAACTTATACATGACTCAAGATGATTGCAACAGCTTTTGTTGATACAAAACCATAGCTATCAAGGAGTCAGGGAGAACAAGGTCTTGGAGAGGCCCCATAATCAAGGTAACAATGACAAAGGCAACTAACACATTGGAAGCATCCTGGTAGCCAAGATGCCAGGGCACCAAGGAGCCATGATAACTACTATATGTAAGTAGCCTTGTTTGACTCACACTCACCATTCAATTTCCAGTGCAGTAAAAAAAGGGGGAAAAAATGAAGAAATTCAATAGAAGTCCTCATATCTTTATTTATCAAGGAGTGAGAAGAAATGAAATAAAGTTGACTGGTAAGCGAAGCTCCACACAATCTCTCAAATCCATCCTAAACAAGTTACTAGAAAGAATTCTTAAGGAAATGAGATATACAGAGATGACAATTGCATCTAGAACCCTTAGAATCTGATATGCAAGAAATTCTCTAGGAAATGCGACAGATAAATTTATGAATGCAACATCTATTGACCTACTCCTAGAAAAATTGGAACCCTTATCCTTTGCTTTTCAAGTTTACTAGTCTATTTGGAATGATGCACACATATGCCGGGCTAATCATAAGGAGAATATTATAAAATGGTTGGCATAGAAAAGGGGGGGGGACTATGAAGAATAAAGTAAATGAGTATCATTCTCAATTTTAGAATTGGAAAATTTCCAAGGCAAGGAAGGCAGATATTAGGAAGGAAGATATTAGTAGAAATAAACTGAAAATAAATCAGCAAGCAATAAATAACAGAACTGAAACAGAAAATAAGTCAGCAAGGAATAAATAGCAGAATCAAAACAGAAACTAAATCAGCAAGGAATAAGTATTAGAAATTAAACAAAAAATTAAATTGGTGAGACATGTCACAGTTACATTAATTAAAAAAAAGTGTCAGATTTATGATCAAAGAATTGATGCTAATTTGCTAAGCACGTAATCCTGCAGACCAGAAATTGCAGAAAATAATATTAAACAGAAAAGAAGAGAAAAGGCTAGATGACGGTAAGAAAACCAATTAAAAAATGAGAAACAAATAAAAAGTGCAAGATAGAGATGAGGAAGAAAGCTGAGAGATGAAGGAGAATCAAGAACAAGATGAGATGCAACACTATTATGGTGTCATAAACAGTTTTGAGATGAATGTAGTATAAAGAGCGGAGGAAGGAGAGGGATTGGGGCTAGGATGCCATGTAGAGTAATGTGGATTTTTAGCTTCGAAGGCCTTCTCACTCATTCAAGGATTCAAGCTGTGAATGTGAGTCACGCCCATTTTGTCATGAATGTCAGCTCGTATCCGAACTTGAAGCAAGATTGGAGCTGGGAAACTTCCTCATCTACACCTGGGCAAGCCTAAAAAACATCAAGTTGATATATCCTTCGTTCGATTGTAACTTGATGAAGAGCATTCAGCTGATCATGTAATTTTCATCTGAAGGTTGGAGACCGGTGTATTGCTTTCAAAAGACGAATTCAGCATCGCTTTCTGCCATATTTTTCTTTTTATGAGTCTTCTTCTGATCTTCTCCCTTTTCCCCTGCAACAAATTTGATTTTTCTCAGGTATCCCCTTCTTCCCCTACCTTCTTTATTCTTCTTCTCTTTTCTGTCCTACCCCCACCCACCCACCCCCCCCCCCCCCAAAACAAAACAAAAAAATGCTAATAGAGCCCAAACCTGGGTAATTCTCTCTCTCCCCATTTTGTTCTCCAACTTTTCATTCCCACCGTGAATGACAATACCATCAGAAAAAACCTCCGCTCATTACCCCCCCCCCAAAAGAACACCTTAAAAAAAAAAAGAAAACTTTTTTTTTTTTGGATTAATAAATAATTATATTAAAAGAAACAAGCGGAACAAGGAACAAGGCCTTCAAGAAGAAGACCGAAAAGAAGAACTAAGACCCCAGGAGACAACAATAGTCCTGTTCCTTGGGGTATCCACAACCTGGGGGTGGGGAATAGCTAACAATTTGGAAGAAACATCAAAATAGATTGCATTCCAAATCCTATCAATGGAGCAAGATTTGGAAGTCCATCTTCTTAGATTACGCTCCCACCAAAGGTGATGAACGCAAGCACAGAAGACTAGCTTACCAATCCGATTGCAAATGGAACTACCTGGGAAGGATCTCAAGATCCAAGTTCAATCGCGAGAAAAACCAAAAGACCGTCTCGAGGGGGGCCAAATAGAGGCAAGGGCTTTTCTCTAGATAGATCTGGAGAAAGGGTAGGAAAAGAAAAGGTGCTCAAGGTTCTCTGGACCATTCAAACAAAGGATGCAATTTGGGTAGCAGGGATATGGCGGCCAATAAGGAAGGACTGGGTAGGGAGGGCAAGGTTAAGGGGTCTCCAAAGGGTAAGGGAGTGACATGGGATGAAACCTTTGAACCAAACTAGGGGGGTCCAAGGGGGCTTGGGGTTATGGGCTCTGAGGGTGTTCCATGCTGAGGCAACTGAGAATGATTTCGCAGGGGAGGGAAGCCAAATGGTGGCGTCAAAGGTGGAGCCAGAGAGAGGGGGAAGAGATTCCAAAACCTGTGTGAGAATGGGGGAAGGGGTAGGGTCCAAGAACCGTGAGAGATGAAAGTGGATAGGGGGTGGTTTTGGGAATGTGGGAGTTGTAAACAGCACGGGGGCCCAAGAGATTATAGAGAACGCCCATCGGATGCCACGGGTCAAGCCAAAAGGAAGTGGAGGAGCCTGAGGAGATGGAAGTAGAGATTGCCGAGATGGCACGGGGACGCAGCGAGAGGATTTTCCTCCACACCCAAGAGGGGTTGAAGGGCAAGGAGCAAGTCCAGAGGGAGTCGAGCCGGAGAAGGTAAGAATAAACCCATTTAACTCAAATGGAATCTTGTTTGGAAGCAATTTTCCAAATGAGTTTAAGGAGGCAGGCAAGATTGACATCTTTGATCCGGCGGATTCCGAGACCTCCCTCAGAAGTAAGGCAGCAGATGGTCAACTAGCTGGTCGGATGAAGGAAGCGAGAGGATTCCTGCCCCTTCCAGAGGAAGGCCGAAAGCAAAGATTCCATAGCATGGATGGAAGATTTGGGAATGGAAAAGATCCCACACCAATAGAGATATGAAGATTGCAGGACTGAGCGGATGAGGACCATTTTACCAGCAAAGGATAGAAGCTTGCCCTTCCAGAGCTGGAGCTTCTTGCGAATATGATCGAGCATGGGGAGACAGTGGTGGTGGGTGAGTCTACCTGGGATAAGAGGAAGGCCAAGGTAGGAAACTGGGAATGTACCAGGCTTAAAACCCGAGAGATGGAGGAGGGACTCACGAAGCTGATCAGGGATTCCTGAAAGAAAGATGGTGGATTTGTCTAGGTTGACCCGAAGACCAGAGAGGGATTCGAAGAAAGCGAGCGAGGAAAGAATGGTGGATATGGAGTGGTGGTCCGCTTTGGAGAAAATCATGAGGTCATCCGCAAAGGCGAGGTGGGTAAGATTAAGGGACTTGCATTTGGGGATGGGGGAGATTAGATGCTGGTTGGTATTAGATTGGAGGATTTGGGAGAGGACCTCTAAGGCAAGGGAGAAGAGATAAGGGGATAGGGTGCAGCCTTGGCGGATACCAACCCGAGAGGGGAAAAAACCCACTGGGGATCCGTTGGCTAAGATGGAGAAGCGGGGAGAGGAGATGCAAGAATCGATCCAATGGATGGAGGGGGAATCCCATGGAAGAGAGGACCACGATGATGTTCCAACGGATGGAATCGAAGGCTTTGTGGAGGTCCACTTTAAGAATGGTAGCCGGCGAGTGAGCGGATCGATCGAAACCTCGCACAATTTTCGCACAGAGGAGGATGTTATCTGAGATACTTCGACCAGAGATAAAGGCGGACTGGTTCTGGTTCACAAGGGAAGGCATCACCTTCTTAAGTCTGTTGGCGAGTATCTTGGAGATGAATTTATAAATGAGGTTACAAAGGGAGATGGGGCGGAAATCAGAAAGGGAGGTGGCTCCTAGCTTCTTGGGATTGAGACAGAGGAAAGTTTGGTTGATGGAGGTGATTTGAGAAAGGTTAAGGAAGAAACTCTGGATGGCATGGACGAGGTCAGTCTCAATGAGATCCCAAACGGCTAGGAAGAAGCCCATACTGAAGCCATCCGGACCCGGAGGCTTATTTGGCTCATGGGAACAGATGGCCAGGAGGATTTCTTCCGAGGTTGGGATAGCACTGAGCAAGGAGAGGATAGAGGGGTCAACGAATTTGTTAATGAGGTTGGGGGGAATGGGGGGGGGGGGGGGGGGGGGGGGGGGGGGGGGAGGAGGGGGAAAGGAGATTAGAGAAGAAAGTGATGATTTCGGCCTTTATGCTAGGGGGATCAGATATCAGGGAGCCGTTGGAAGAGATGAGAGAGGGAATGGAATTGAAGTTGCTACGAGCTTTGAGAGATCGGTGAAAGTAGGAAATATTGGAGTCTCCAAGCTCAAGCCATTTGATTCTGGGCTTTCGCCGAAGAAAGCTTTCCTCCGAGGAAAGGAGGGAATGAAGCTCCAAGGAGAGAGCTTTTTCGTCTTCCGCCAGGGAGGAACTGGTAGGGTTAATTTGGAGGAGCGACTGGGTGTGTAGGAGGTTTGCACAGCAAGAGGAGACCCTAGCAGAGATATTGCCGGAGATGGAGGAATTCTAAGAGCGGAGGGCTTCCTTGGTGTTACGGAGCTTACGGGCGAACGCAACAAGGGGAAGGGAGTGACAATGAACACGCTTAGACCAAGCATCAGTGACTGTGGGCAGGAAGGAGGGGGAGGAAGTCCACATGTCAAAAATTTGAACGGCTTAGGGCCAAAGGAGGCCGGGGGGGGGGCATATGGACACAATAGGGAGAATGATCGGTCTGGCTTCAGAGAAGGAAGCATGGGAGGAAGGAAAAGTGGAGAGCCAAGAGGCATTCGCAAGAAAGCGGTCAAGCTTGGAGGCAATCCTGGAGGATCCTGCTTGGCGGTTGTGCCAAGAGAGGGGGAGACCGGCCCAACGGAGGTCCGAGATGCCGGAGTCCTTAATGCACGCATTGAATTCTTCCATCGCGGTCAGGTTGGGCGAGGAATTACCAACCTGCTCGTGGGCGTAGCGGATAATGTTGAAGTCCCCACCCAAACCCCAGGGCACGTTTGATGAGGAGGAGATGGAGCGGATATCCTCCCAGAGGGGGATTCCGTCGGCGGGTTGGTTGAACCCGTAGATGATAAAGAGGTGAAAGGAGGGAGAGAGATTGGGCTGAATGCTGAGATGCATTAATTGGGGGGAGGACTTAAGAAGCGAGATCTGGAGACAATTGGGATCCCAAAGAATCCAGATGCGACCTTTGGAAGAGGGGGAGTAATTCGAAAGGAAGGACCAAGAGGGAGCAATAGCCTTGGCAATCCGATGGGCGTTATCTAAGTGAACATGGGTTTCAAGAATGGCACAAAGGGGAACTTTTGCTGTTTTGATAAGATATTTAACTTCTGCTTGTTTTGCCAGGGAGTTAAGACCCTAATGTTCCAAATAACAAAGTCAGACATAAAAAACAAGGGGGTTGGGGGCATCATTGTGGATAAAGAGGGAAGGATTAAATGGGAAATTCTCACACAGGGGGGGGGGGAGGTGGGGTAGGGAGATTCATACAAGTCCGGGTCCATGGAGGAGGTAAGGGAATGGGAGAGCTGATTCTTGATGGGTGAGGGATTCAAGGGAGAGGAGAGATGATATTCGGGCGAGGGTGGTAATGTGCAAAGAGGTTTTTGAGCTTTTGCAACAGAGGGGCTGGAAGGGGTATGGTGGGAGGTGGGTTTTGGTTTGGGATTCCGGCAGAGATTTGATGGAAAGGTTAAGGTATTTAGATGAGAATGGGCGATGGGCTTTTGCAGCTGGTTTGAATGGGTGGAAATATGTTGGGTAGTGTGGTTCGGGATAGAGGGACTGATATTTGGGATGGGCCTAGGCCCACGGGGTTTAGGTTTAGGATGGTTTAGGGGGTTCGGGTGTGAAGAGATGGTGGGCTTGGGCTTGGGCTTAGGCTTGGTTCGGCGGGTTAGGGCCAAAGATGGTTTAATAGATAAGGGAGAGGGGTTTAAAGTAGGCCTGTAAACGGACCGGATTCGGTTCGGATATACCACTATCCGAATTCGAATCCGATAAGAAAATCCGCTATCCGAATTCGATCCGATATCCGCCGGATATTTTCTAAACATATCCAAATTCGAATCCGAAACTTTACCAGATATCCGATTATTATCCGATCCGATAAGCTATCCGATTATTAATTTTTAATTGTAATTATCTGATTTTCAATTTTTGGTTTACGATTTCCGATTTATGCTTTCTGAAGCCGATTATCTGCTTCCTTCATGAAAAAACTTTATTCTAATAATTTTTTCATAGATTGACCTTGAAGGCCACCGGAAAACCATAGAATACTAACAGAAGCTTCTCTCTCAAACACAACTTTTCCATTATTAGTAGCAACAACACAATAACATATAGGAAATTTCTTCACTCAATGCTTAGCAACCGAAACTTGCGAACCAATTTTGTGATGGTTCCTATCTCCACAAGCTTTCACTTCTCTCTTCGATTTGAAGACCCTCTGCAAATCTTGAGTTTGAGATCCACCTTCACGATTACAACCAAAACCCCTTAGTTCAAACACCCAAAAAACAATAACTAATAGTAAAATGATAAAAAGGTTATGTATAAACCTGTTTCAATTTACACAAGAGAAAACAAAACGAAGAAGAACAACAGAACCCAAATACCATTGTCAACAACAAACACAACCAAGAACCCAGAAATTCAAAAAGTGACTCTATCCACACTTGCTTCACTAAGTACATGAAGAGAAAGAACACGATCACTTGGTTGAACAACTTTAACGAGAGCCCATAACCGTTGATCCATCACTGTAACTCTCTGTCCTCTGCATCTATATTCACTCCTACCATAACCGTCAATCCATCACTAAAGTCATTTTAAAAGAAATCCAGTTGCAAGAATAAGAAAACAGTAGCACAAACACAAAAGAAGAGGAGAGAAGCCATGAGAAAGCTTGAAGAAACCAGAAGTCGTTTGGACTCCTCAAGGTTGAAGAACGCTGGCGGCTGGATGAGAGATTTGGGGATTTAGAATTAGGGTTGCGAGTTAAGTGGCTAACATATTATAAATTCACCGATTTAGTCCTTTTGGTTGATTTTTGAAATCAGGTTTTACGGTTATGAATTAAAAAAAGCATATATTATCAGATAAAATCCTAATCGGATATTATCCGATCCGATTCTCTATTATCCGAATCCGTATCCGATTACTTTTCGGACGGATGCGGATATTTTCCGGTAAGAAAATTTTCGGATTCGGATACCCTTAAACGAATACGAATGCGAATTCGAAGACGGATTTCGGATGTCCATTTGTAGGTCTAGTTTAAAGAGGGGAGAGTTAGTGGAGGTGATTCATTCGAGTGGGTTACAAAAGGTAAGCTGCAGGTCATGGGAGAGAGGATTGTCGGGGGCGGAACATTTGGGGAATTGGTTACCTGCTCAGAGACTTTCTCCAAGTTTCGAGTTGAGGCGTGACTGGAATTGTTGCAGAGATTCTTTCCAGGCTTTCCAGGCTTCAGCTGACCAAGTAGCAGCTTTTCTGACAATCGAACAGGTCTTTGCTTCGCATTATAATCCTCGGTAGCAGCAACGGAGGCGATTGAACCAGGCAAACTTATTCCAGCATAGGATGCTTCATCGGTAGCAGCAGCGGAGAGGACAAAGGCAGGCAAACTTATTCCAGCATGGGGTGCTTCGTTGGTAGCAGGGATTTGACTTGTGCAGTGATGGTTGCAGGCAAGCACAATGTCAGCGGAAGAAGAAGTGCAAGCAAGCGTGGGCTTGGGAGCAGCACTGGCCGGCGGCGATAGGATTCTCAGGCATCTTCTTGTTCTTCGGTAGGTGATTCTCGTGGAGGATCTTAAATTTTCAGATCGATTCTTTATAGCATCAGTGGAAGAAGTGACTGGGCTGTTATCGGCGGTGATTTTTCCAAGGAGGTCAATCAGACTTTGAGGGGCTGTAAGGATCGAAGTCATCTTTTTAGCCAGGGGGTCTGCGACGAGAGGCAACGTTGAAGGAGGGCCAACTTTGGTGGAAGCAGAAGATGAACAGGATGGCTCATCGTGACCGAAGGAGGAGCAGAGGGAACAACGCAGAGGCACCCAATCATATACAATGGTTTGATCATACTTCAAACCTAAATCATCAGCTATAGTGACAGAGGCCGGAAGAGGCTAAGCAGCAGGGAATTCCACGCAGATCCTGGCATACGAGAGTCTATCCATCTTGATTGTTTTGGCGTCAATGCGTAAAGGCTTGCCTAAGGCAGAACCTATTTGGCTTAGGCAATCTGAGTTCCAGAGTTCCAGAGGCAGCCCAGGGAGGTTGATCCACAGGGGAATAGAGTTGAAGTCAACCCTGCGGAGGGGGGAGGAGGGAATCCAAGGCTTGACGAAGATCTGAGACTTGCCGACAGGCCAAGGAGACCCTTCCAAGGCTCGAGAGAAACATTCAGGCGACTAGAAGTTGAAGAGGAAGATGCCATCTTCAAGCAGGAAGGAGTTCATAAGACCGATGGCCTTCCATTGTTTTACAAGGGAAGCCTTTATGATGTTGAGCGAGGGACACAGCCCAGAAATTGACCGATGATGGCCGTTTTCCAGCGGAGAATACCCGTAGCAGTGGATGCGAATGGGCAGTGAGCGATGGGGGGGAGCTTGTTGGTTGTGGGTGAAGGAGGGATAAACGAGAGGTTAAGGTTGACATCAGGGGGAGCTTTCTGAGAGAACAGAGAGTTCCAAGGTTTGGGATTGGGAGGCGGAGGGGCAGAGAAGGGTGGGGAGGAAGGGGGAGGGGGCGACGGGGAGCTCATCGCCACATCAGAGTTCTGAGCTAATAAATTTATAATCTTACCAGGTTGTTCTTTCTCAACAATAATGAAATCTATACAAGATCAATCCTTGTTTTCTAAACTTGCCCTTGAGTTTTCTTTTTCTTTTTTATTTAATAGAGGGAAAATTTGATGCAGCACAACCAGTTACTCTCTAGCTGATTTCCATGATTCGTATTTGCAATTATAGACAATCTTTTTCATCCACTCAAATGATAGCATCAACAAAAAACATAAACTAGGTAATCTAACCTTTGATTGTCTTCAACCAGCTCATATATGACTATGGCAAACCAATATAAGCTTAAAAATGCTCCTTGAAGTAATCCAATGTAATTAAGACATCAATAACTTCCCCTCCTCCCAATTCTTACACTAGTCACAATGCCATCATGTACATCTTAAACTACTACATATACTTACTCAAAGCACCTTTCATCTCTTACAGTTGTCAAATTAACACTTAGGGACTCTAGACCATACAAAGATCCTTCTCACGTTCCTTAAATCTTACCTATCCTAACAGGAAAAACAGCTTTTGAGGTTGATTTTCTTGCCCAAAAAAATTAAATAGCTATCCAAAGTATAAGGTTCTTTCATCAGGGTTTAAATTAACCTCTCCCATACTTTCAAGATGGCTCATGAAATTCTTTGTTTTCTTGGTAAATTATGGCTCATAAGCTTTACTCTATAATAGTTACACCTTTGCATATAACCTTTGTTTTTATAAGTCGGAACCACAACGCATTGCCTCCACTCATCTCATCTTTTTTGTGCTTATAATTTTATTGAACAACTAAGTAGCCATGTTATTCCATCAAAACCCCAATTTTTACATAATGTCATATCATCCCTTTTAACTAGAAAGAAGCCAATCTGACTACTATTTTGTCTACTTTTGACTGTTATTAAATGTTCTCACTTTTGAATACATTTATAACTGATAACCACAAGTCACAGCAAATTCTAAAACTGAAAAGTAGCCATCATTCTTATCTCCAAAATCATATAATCTATTTCTTCCTAAAAAAAACAGTTAACAGTTAACTGATCTAAGATTTTATGTCCAGGAAAGTATATGCTTACAAATGAATACTAAATCACTGAATAAATAAGTTAACATTTTACTAAGCTACAACTACATAGGTAAGAATTAGTAACAAACACCATATACTCACTCTTCCTGTCCTTGCATATATGAGAGAACATGGCCCAAAACTATATCAGCACCATCTGCTAGGGGCTCACTTATGCAACTCAAGAACCTGACTATTATTGCATTTGATGGTTCAGCAAACATCTTGTCCACCAGTGGTTCAATCATAGTATTCCAGTCTTGAACCTAGAGGTAAAAAATATTTTAAAAAAGAAAGAAAAATCATACCAGAAATGGCTGAAATTAATTGAAGGACATTAATTCTATCAACTACAACATGGAAGTGTGTTGACAAAAAATCATGCAACAGCATTGAAGAAGTATAAAAATATCCCAAATTTACAGATGTAAAGGCAATTTATTTATGCATAAACACTGCCAGTTCGGTAAATTTTGTCATTAACAGTAGTCATTTGATAGTTTGGAAAGTTAGACGGGCCTTCGTGATTTTTTCTCTTCTTGGAGCTCAACAAAAAACAGGAGTGGTATCAGTTGAATGGGTCGGAACCATCCCCCATAGTTGTTCAGACATCAGAGGCCCAAGATCTAAAAGTTCAGGTTCAGATATGATAGAACAGGACACCCTGGAATGAGCATGATTCCACAGTCAGTAATTCAAACTCAAAAGCCCACTGATCTTTCAAATAATGAAACATAAAAATCAAATAAGTAGAACCCTGGTTTGAAGGTTGTAAGTGAGTGTACATCTGTATCATTTGCATCAAGAGGGACCATTAAATGATATGCATTAAACGTCTTCAATATGTATGAATGCTGAAAGTTGCAAAGGAAAAGAAGATCAAGAGCTCACAGATGTTTACACCTCAAAACATAATTTCATGGCTTGACATCAATATCAATGCTCATTGAAGGTGTTTTGAGTGTTATAATGTTGTAGGAAGTGTTACTGTTACTGTGAGGGAGAATTTGAAGTGACATTGTTTAGTTGTAATTTGTTGGTAGCTTAATTGGAAGTATCTTTTAGACTTTTCAGTTATTTATGTTCCTTCTAAATCAGATATGTACTCAAAGAGTCTTAGTAGGTTTCCTATTAAGAGTCACCTGATGTGAGTATTTACTTACGGTAAGTATTCTAGATCCTATTGTGATAACTGTCTCGCTTTCTTCCCATCGTGTCTTATTCTCTTTCTTCCTCATCTTCTGAATTTTTTTAAAGCTTTGTAGGGACTGGTTTTTGGTGTCTCTGATACTACAGAGTAATATACATAGATATAGAGAAGACTTTCCTAATTTCCACGCTAGCATCAACCAACTCTTTCTCAAGAAGGTTATGGAACTTCCTCTTGTATTCCTCCATCATCAGCATAGCTGCCCAAAATTTTAGAGCTATCCTTTCTAATTAATGCAATGTGAAAAATTCAGATCATGGAACTCAGATGCAAGCAGGCCTGATAATCAAATTTTAATAAGAAATGAGATGTAGGAAACAAGTGCAATAACTGCATTGTTAAGGGAAGAAATCAGATTGATGGAAGGGAAGGAAAAAGAGATGAGATAGACCTTCTTACTAATAACAGAAAGAAAGAGAAGAAAATGCACTTGGGATGCAAACCCTGTATCCAATGCTCAATAGCACTAAAACTCTTCTAAAGAATGACCCATATTCTTTACTCAAGTCACCTCCAACTGATAGGGGTTTATTACTATTACAAATATGACCACCTAAACTCATAATTTGACTCATAGTACACTATAAAGTAAACAAACCTAAAACAAACTTCTATCTGGCTAATAAGTATTCACATTTAACTAAACTACTAATCCTGTGTACTAAATGTATCCCACTTAATGGTGTCACAAATTATGCTCAATACGATAAAACCCCTAAAATAAAAGGCCTAACTTATAACACAAGTTCGTGCTTGGTACATCGGTCAAGTGCCCCTTTGCTGACTACTTGGTCAACAGTTCAATACCTAGAAACGGCCTCTGTGATGCAGGTACAGCCCTACTTATGCTCACAGATTTGATGGTCAGCAGTTGCAAGCCTAAGTGAAGGCCCTAAGCTTGCTGCCCAGCAGCACATTAGTGGCTTAGTGGCACTTTATACTTTGGTATTTTCATAGTTTAACAAATTCATCTGGGTAACAGCAGTCTTCTAATTCTGCCCAGCCAGGCTAGGATAGCCCAGTCCTATTTAGATTCGGTTTGTCAGTATTTTATTTCAAGCAAGATTGTAATAAGGCAGCCACAAATGAGTCCATGTCAGGTAGGAAACCTAATGTTAATCTAAGTCCAAGTAGGAAACCTAATGTCAATAGGACTTCCGTTGCCCCTAAACACCCCCCACCCCACCACACACACACACACACACAAAAAAAAAAAAAAAAAAAAAAAAGAAGAAGAAGAAGAAGAAGAAGAAGAAGAAGAAGAAGAAGAAGAAGAAGAGAAAAAGAGAAAAAGAGAAAAAGGAAAAGGAAAAGAAAAGAAGAAAAGAAGGGGGAAAAACTCAATCAATAGAACATATTACCCTTAATTAATTAATTAAATTCTCCAGTTTTGCTGCCAATTATTTTATTCTCTTCTAATTTAGAATAGTGTTTCAGCCCTGGTAAGGCACCTCCAAGGTGTTTGATTAAAGGTTCTTGGTAAAGACCAAGTAAGATCCTTCAATTGGTTGTGGATTTCAACCTGCACAAGCCATTCTAGCCCTTCAAAGGCAACATAAGAGGGTTCCTGATCCAGGTATCTAGCAGCCAGCACCCCCATTCCCTTATCTATCACCTTTTTTCTTTTTATTAATTCTTGAATTTTCTGACTTCCTAAAACCCCAAGAATGAGAAATTCTACACCTTGTAATTTAGCCATCCTAACCCACAACTTGGAAAATCATATCTCTATACCTTTACCTATATTCCCTCAACATCCATAACCCTAGGAACCAACAAGGTTCTTGACTTTTTGTTCTCCCTAAAATCCTGAAAATAAGAACAGTTATACCAGTTCAGAGATAAGCAACCTCCTACATCATCTATCTTTGCGTCACAATCCAACTACAAGATCCTACATATAAGACACCCACCCTACATCTATTTGACGAGTTTTTCTACGGAGATCTGTTTGGTCCCTAACTTTACCCACAATAACCTTCACTCTGCATTATCACACTAGCCAAATCTCTGGTCAAACAAATAACCCAGGGAAATCATTTATGACTTGAATGGATCACTTCTAACCTCAGGGTTCTAATCGAAATTCATAGAGGGCCTATCTGTTAAGTTGGTTCTGATCAAGATCATGGAAGAACTGGCTCCTAGTTGATCTCTACAAATCCAGGACTACATCAACATAGGCCTCATATGGGATTAATGCATAATGCAACTGTATCACTATTGTACTATACCCAACTTCTAATTGCTTTCTTTTCCTCCAAAGTAAAGATTTTTTTAATATCAGATTGATTATGTTAGGGGCCTTTCATAGAGCAATGGTAAAAGGTTAGGGCTGTCAGGGAAAATGCCTGGGTTCAAGTCTTGAGGGCAGTCATTTCACCCAAAAAAAATCCACAGGTTTGGACCGGCTCCAAAATCCTAGTACTAACCTCTCCCAAACCACACACTGGCCAGACCAGCACTGACCCCTTATGGTCAGGATTCCCAAAACCATCCACAATTCCAGACTTCAGCGCCTTCAGAATTATAGCCAGCTTGATAAACATCAGAAGTCATGATGGGGGTAATCCCCAATCCCCCAAAAGGAAAAAACATATGCTCATCAATATATTCACAAGATATCAAGGTGTTGCATTATTACTAGTATATGTACACAGTCATTTGCAAGTCAAAATACATATCTGTCACCAGAAGAAACAATAGAGGTTTCATAAAAAGTATAAAGTACATAAATGATCTTACACTTCTTGACCATCCTGCAATCAGCCTTAGCACTCGATCAGGATCAAACTTCGGTACTATAGAAACATTTTAAAAAATGTGAGCATAAGCAGGAAAAGCAATATAAATGTTCGCCTCCCCTCCCCCTCATGCCGTGCCCCAAAACTCAAAGAAAGGTCAACACCAAGAAGAATGATGGAACTTTCTAGAATGGAGAAGTCACAACAAGAACCAGAAAGGAGAACCAGCTAAAACAAGATCCTCTCTAACTGACACCACGAAAGAAACACCCCTCAGTAGAGAGAAAAATTACACAAAAGGAAAGAGAACAGACAAAAAAAAAATTAAACTCAGATACCTCAAGGGTCCAACTCAAACCATGAAAGAAACACCCCATCCTTGGAGAAAATAACTACCCCATTAGAAGGAAATGACAAACACTAAACCCAAATACTTTAACAGAAACTAACATTAAAAAAAACCTCTTCTGAAGATAATAATTCACAACAACTAACATTTAACACATAGAGTTTAGAGGTTTATAAATGATACCAAAGAATAAATTCATTATCGATAATCTCTTGGGCACATATACCAAGAAATGTAATGTTGCATCTTACACCATCAATGCACATCAAGCTAAGGAGATGTTAAGAAAAGATGGTTTAAGATGTAGAACAAAAGTAATGAATAAAATATGAATCAAAAGGGAAAGATTGAACCATAGGAGGATGTTGATCAAGATCCAGCTGAAACATGTATAGTTAAAGACACACCTTCCATTTCTCCTGGTGCTTTTGAATGATTTAGACTCTTGCAGAAGTTGCTACAAATGACAAAAAGTACAAAAGAGCAAGAGAGAGACTTGAGTAATTGTTTAGTTCAGTAAAAACATTGATTAACAGCTGGAGCTCACCTAAAATTCCTCAAACCACACATCCAAGAATATTCACTTCAAGAGTAATGTTTTAAAGGTGTTCAAGACAGCAAATTAACGACCACCAAAAATCTTAGAAATTTAAACATGCTC
Organism: Hakea prostrata; assembly: GCF_041222555.1. Taxonomy (NCBI): domain Eukaryota; kingdom Viridiplantae; phylum Streptophyta; class Magnoliopsida; order Proteales; family Proteaceae; genus Hakea; species Hakea prostrata. The sequence goes on along the minus strand of NC_142609.1, from coordinate 47,887,087 downwards.
TCACCAACAAACACCACCCCCCCCCCCAAAAAAAATTAATAATAAAAAGATGAGAAGGGTGATGATGAAGGTAAAACATAGAATTGGAAATATTTTAATGGAAATAAGCATTGAGCTGAGCTCTACACATGTTGTTCCTTCTATCCAATGAGTTCTCTTTGTAATAGGCCACCTTAATTAGCCTAAATTATGGGAAGAGGGTAACTAACAAAGTTTTGACTAGTTTCAATCCATTAACTGTTACTTGGTTGTTTGGATAGGATAGAGACTTGCCTACTTGCCTGAATAGAACTGCCATTGCTTCCTAAGACACTTTTATACTAACCATTTTAGGTAATTTTTTAGTTATAAAGGACATCTAGTCCTATTAAGGATACAGTTTCCTATTTCTAGTACATTTTCTTCCTCTATTGTAATTTGTAAGTGCATTTTTGGATCCTAATACAGATTTAAGAACCATAGAGCTCCATACAATTGGCAATTAAATAAAATTGGCTTCTGCTGCCTCTTATTCTGTGGGATCTAGAGTACTCTGTTATATGATGCATCTAGTACTATTAAGGATACAGTTTCCTATTTCTAGTATTTCTTCCTCTAGTAAGTGCATTTTTCGATCCTAATACAGATTTAAGAACCATAGAGCAATAAAATTGGCTTCTGCTGCCTCTTTATTCTGTGGGATCTAGAATACTCTGTTATATGACGCCCATGGTGGGAGATCTCGCTCTCGAGCGAGATCTCGCCACTCCAAAATAGAGAGATCTTGACCGAGATGGCGAGATCTCGGTCGAGATCTACCAAAATTTTGGCGTAATCTCGGTGACCCATCTCGGTGGGTTTTAGGGCCCCAGTTGGGCTGAAATTTGGTATTTAGTCTATTTAAGGCCTTTTGAACACATTGGTGGCCTTAGAATTGTGAGAAAATAACCCTAACTACGTCTTCTAAGTCAACCCTATGTGTAAAATCGAAATGTAGAGATATCAAGTAATTCATGTTATCAACTATAAAGTATTAAATACATTACACATCAAACTATCAAAGAACTTAAATGGCTTCAAAATTTTACAACCATAAGAAGTTTTAGACTTTTAGTAAGTCATAAATCATAATCCATAGGTTCACAATCATAAGAGTATGTGAGTAATAAGATTACAAGACAAGCAAGAGTATCACTCAGCATTCTGCATCAACTGATGCTGAACGGTGGCCACATATGACTCCCAAGTCAACTCATCACTATAGTAAGTCACATATAGGTTTAACTGTCACATTAAATTGGATTCCATGAAAGTTAGATCAAAGCTTGTGGATCAACATATATTTACACTAAACTCACACACCCATTGTAGAATAAATATATTTGAAAAAATTCAAATTTGGGGGAAAATCTTACCTTTGTTGTAGATCTAGTTGAAATAGGCTTGAATGATGATAATTTGATGTTGTAGATGTCTTAAAGATGTTTAGAAGTTGAATCCCCAACAAATTCCGACAAAAAATCAAGTTTCTGGCAATTTTTGATGGTTGCAGCGAGATCTCGACGAGATGTGGCGAGATCTCCCATCTCGCGGATCTCGCCTCTCATCTCGTCTCGCTATGTCAAAATAGCGAGATCTCCCACCATGATGACGCCCTAGGTGAGATGCTAAGAATTTATTTATTTATTTATTTTTTTGAAGAATACAAAAAAATTCATTACAAAAGAAAAGAGGGGAGGGAACAAAGAGGACTAGGGGCTAAGCACAGCCAAAACCAAAGGAGCAAATAAGGGCCCACAATCTATGCCAGTCCTAGGACTATGAGCAAGGAGACGAGACAAACAGAAGAAAAGGAGGCTCAAACACACTAAGGAAAGGACCAAAACAGGCCAATGGGCCTAGCTAAACTAGACAAAACCTAGTTTTTCTGTCTGTTCCTTTCTTCTTTTTCCTAGGAGAGGGTAAGAGGGGTGGGACACCCATGATTGGGTCCAAGGGCAAAAGGGAGGTAGGGCGGCTGGGATATGAAGGATGCAAGGGTGAGGGGTCAATTTTTACAACGGAAAGAAACAGTCGCAACCGCCTACGACTGAGGTTGGAGAGGAAGACAGGTGGGAGGAGAGGAAAGGGAGGGTTCAAGCGAAGGAAAAGCTGAGAAAGGGGAGGCTGTAAAATCCCCCCTTTGGGGGAGGGGGGGGGGAACCAACGGCAACGATGTCCGTGACTGAGGCGTTGTACAGGTCTCAATTAGGGAGAGCTGCAGGGCCGATGGGGTCAGAATCAGTGCCTATAACGGGTATTGTTTCAGCAATCCCACCGTTCAGATCACTTTTGGGGGGGGACTGCAGGATCAGCATCTATTGCCAGGAGGGAAAATCGATTCTGACCCTCATCATTTGCCCAACCAAACCTGCCTGTGAGGTTATGGAGCAAATCATCGCTGGTGATGACAATGACAGACAACAGAGGTGGAGGTTTCCACAATGGTGGCTGTGGTGCCTTCTTCCATAGTGATGGTGGTTGCAGCCAGTGCACAAATTTTCGCAAGATCTCATAAATTCTTGCTTGTCTCAAGCCTAGCGAGAAGAACAAGAGGGCGACACAAGGTTGAACAAAATCTCGCCGTGAATTTGAGACAAGTTGGGTTTCAGCAAAATTTTATAATTCTGAGGGAAGGGCTCTTTGAAAATTAGGGCTTTAAAACACTGCTTCGGCAAAATATTGGATTGTCTAATCATCTTGTATTCTGGACAGCACAATCTTTCCCACATCTATGAGGTTTCCTAGGAGTTTTATAGGGTTGATAGGAAAGCATACCACCTTTAACCTAATACTTTGCTGACTTCAAGAGATTGTATGAAGGGTTAAAGGCAATTCTACCCATTACTTATGATGTGGTAGAGATAAAAATCCAGCAGGAACCGCTAGATATGTTCCTATCTTTCTTCAGTTCCTTTGTTCTTCCAGCCTATCTGTTATTGATTCAAGTTCGAAATTCCAGGCTTTCTGTTTTTAATTATTCTTCAAGTTTTAGTCGCTGAAATTTTTATTTCTCATCATTTACATCTCAATTTCTCATATTGAGCTTCAAATTTGGCAACTGCATAGCATTGTAGACAAACCCACAATTTCAAATTTTGATTTTGGTGTTGATTTCTATGGTCCTACTAACAAGTAGGATTCTTATTTGTACTTGTTTTGAAGATGAGATTTATGTGTGATTGGAGTTTTAGTCACCTATTAGATCTAGTATATAGACTTTTTTTTTTTGGTAAAAGATCTAGTATGTAGATATTATTATGCCCTTTTGTTCACTATGAAGTTGTAAGTATAAGTTGCTGAATTCACTGGAGCCTGAAAGCCAAAATTCTAGTTGCCAATAGGATTAATCCATGAATTGAGATCAGACCATCAGATTTCAACCAATTTTGAAAAGTCACTACTAACTCTGGCCCGTACATGTAACCTTCAACCAGAATTTTTAGCATATCTGAGTTTCTGAACCTTAGTTGTCAACTATCTTACAATCTAGTTTCTAAACCTGTCATCTTAATTCTGCTTCCATTGGATTGCTGAACCTAGTAATCTTATGCTTTTAGAATCCCATCAGGTAATATATCCTATAAAATATAAATTAAAATTTTTTTTTTGAAAAAGGAACAATACCCAGAGGATGCTGAGAAGGCTAAATCACATACCTCTTACAATTATCACAAACCATAAGAGTTGTTTGAAAGAAAGTCCACACACATGCACACAATATTAAACAATGACTCGTTCTGTAAGTTACCGATTACCAAAATATGAAGTGATATAAATATGATATTGCACAACATAAGCAGAATAATGTGTCCTCAAGAAGCAAATGAAGATACACGTATCCATGCATAAGAACCTGTCTGGCAAATCTCAAGTCACAATGATGCTGAAATTTTATGGAGTGCTATCCCATTTATCATTGTTGCCAGTTGAAAGTAAGATTGAGGAAAACCTGAGGCAGTCAAGCAACATGACTATCAATTTCACATTCTGGTTATGGTAATTGAGCACTGCAGCTACTGCATCACTAGCAGAAGACTGGACTTTTTCATCTGGTGAGTATACAAGGGGAACCAACTCAGGCAGAACAAGAAAAGGATCTGTGGAAAGAAAAAAGATACTCTGTCAAAGCAGTGGGCTAAATATTTCCCGGGGAAAAAAAAAAAAAGACAAACATTTATTTAGAGATATTAGAATGGAAGATGACCCAATAAGAGTATAAACAACCTAGGTGGCGCAACAAATAGATGAAATAATTTGAATATGGATAACACACACCAGGTGTTGCAAACAAAGGCTATCATGACTAAAAAAAGTGCGAGACTCAAGGAAGCAAAGAGCAGTGCAGGACAGCAGCAACAATGAAAAGGCATTTTATCAAAATAGAGAAACAGCTAAAATTAAGTAAAGAAAGTAATATGTCAAGAATAGAACAGACTGAAAAGTTTTAACACGGGAAATTACAGTCAAGTTTCCATCATTCTTTTTTGTTCCTAATATGATCCGGATCAGTAATTTCAGCCCTTGTATTAATCCTTTGAAATTTTAATATTCCTAGACAATGCAATAGTAAATTTTGTTAAATATTGACTAGCTTTTGTTTTTTTTCCCCCTCCTTTGTTTTTTGGTTTTTGTCAAAATGCATCTATAGAGGCAGCTAAACAGATCATGACAAAGAAAGCTTGTGCAACAATTTGTCAGTATGATTGTGTACCTAATAAAAGCAGTACTATGACGCTTCGATCGCTCATTCCTTCCTAAATCCTAATATAATCTGTAAATTTACCCTAATTTGTACCTATTCTATAGTTGGTAAGTATTTGCGCAGGGATAAGTTGCACTATTGTAACCATCAGGTTAGGTGTTCCAAACATGGAAACAGCCTCTCTGTTAAGCAGGCATTAGATGCTTACATTTGTCCCTCCAGACCATGCAGTAGCAGTAGCCTTGTGCACTGGGATTCACTTTTTGGTATCTATCCCTTGAAATTTTTAAATTCCTAATCCGTGTTTTGTAGAGTTCTAAAATTCTTGGAAAATCTGTGTATGCATGTTTGGAGGCTTATATAGCAAATCATAGTATCATACAAAGAAAAGCATGCACCGTCAGTATGAATGTGTACCTAATATTTATTAATTTCTTTTTATGAAGAATAAAGCATTTCTTTATAGTATAAGAAACTTGAAAGTTCCTCAAAAAATATCGATGTGTAAACGTGTAACTAAGAGTTTCTTTTATGAATCTTTACAAAAGTGCCCACTGGCCACTAGCATATTGCCTCATATATGTTAACTTAAAATGTTGATTCATCAATATGACCAGTTTGTTTGAAACATAAGGAAATCATTTTCTGCTAAAGCAAAATAGAGAATTGCTACAATTTCCAGGAGTACTATTTAGAATGTAATAAGGCCTTAAAAAAAATAAAATAAAAAAAATAAAAAAAATAAAAAAAAAGCACTTCAAATATGAGACCCACTCTGTTTTGCATCCATTTAAATGAGGATTTGGATCTTGCAGTAGGTCCATTTAATAACATCAAAGCAAAGCCTAAAAATTCAATGAGAACTTGTTGCGAGTGGGGAGGGGGGGATAATAATAATAATAACACCACCAGAAAGGTCCAAATCTCAAGACAAACCAATCTTTGGAATTAAATTCGATGCTTCTACACGAATCAGAAGCTTTTCATCACCAAGACATTCCAGCAAGTGTTTAGCAATATCTTTCCTGCAGCATCATCCACATGAAAGATTCAAATAGAAGCACAGAGAGTAAAACAACATTAAATACAAAATGTGGTACAATATAATGAACCTATAACCATGTCACAATCACTGTACAAAGAACCTCTAACCATGTCACTAATCACTTACGACATTTGAGGAGAAAGCAAGTTCTCTGACACCAAAGACATACGAACAAGTTCTGAAATAACTCTGAGAGCATTCCGCCTCTGTGAGAGATTTTCAGAGTGCTTTAATACATCTTTAAGGCACTGACCGTCTCTATTCCTGGTGAACCATTTGAACACATCAAGCTTGAAAATTCACTATGAAATGATGGGACAATGAACATCGGTACCAATAGAGAAATATAAATTCATAGAAGAATACATGGAACAGCATTCTGCAGTGAGCACAATAACAGCTCTGGGCGGGTTATCTCTCTCATCCAGAAGGTTCAGCAGTAAGGGTAGCACTGCTTCCATATGCTGTGTGTCAGGAAGACTGCTCTGTGTTGAAGAAGAATATTTTGCCTTGAAGATTATTTCCCTTAAGATGCTCACAGCCCCCTCTATAATATCTTCATCAGTGGATTGAAGCTTCAAGAGTAACAATTGGTGGTTATTACAAAGGAACATACTTTGACAGGTGCACAAATAGATGCAAATTTAGGATGATATTAATAGCAGTGAAAGGAACTACAAAATCCAGATTAAAAAAGATGCTTGTTTTTACCCTCAAAGCCCCACGGACTCTGCTTGTGCGGAAGCCTTTGGCACCAGGTTTTCCCTTTCTTGATTTTACCCTCAAAGCAAGAGATGTTTTGCCTTCTCAAGAACAAAGATATGGGCATTATGTCAAACAATGAGAGTGACATAATGAAATTACTGGATCTAGGGGAAACAAGTGGCAATGCCAAACATGTGAAGCACCAAAAGCATCAACCAGCAGGGATTTTTTTCCCCCTGCCTGCAGTGTTTCTCCAACTCCAACCCAAGAAATGATCCTTCACACTGCTGATTACACCACAGGATGTGGGATCTGGGAGAAACCTCCAAAGTTTCTGTTGATGCAACATGACTGCTCTTTCTTTTGAAGTTCTGGGATACAAACAAGGGAATGTGGAGGATGGCCCCCAGAATATCAGATCCATGGGCAACTCTTAAAGTCCAGCAGTAAAGCCCCAAAGAAAGGGAAGACATACTATAAATATGTCTTCAAAATTGGAGACATGGGTTAGTTCCTAAATCAAGCAAGGACTATAAAAAAGCGCAACACCAAAAATTCCTAATCATGCCGACCATTTCAAATATTCTGAGCTACCACCAAAATATTGCTGTCTTCAGTGTTTTAAGTTCCTAATGTCCGCTAAATATTTAAGAACTCCAGCACAATAGTAAAAATATGCACAGGTGTTCTCTGTCCTGAAATATTCAAATGTTTTCTACTGAAATTGTCAAGAAAGAAAACTTCCTCAATCAGGCTTTCCTTTGACTTGAAGCTTGTATATCCATTATGCCTCCATAATTTGGGCCACCAATGTGCCATGTAGATGGATACATAGGAAAGGCCAGTTCACCAAACAGGTTACACGTTTGTAGAGGGAAGAAGAATTGGCCCATCCACAATTTGCTGATTTTTGTTTCTCATCGTTTACACTTCAAAGTGCTTTACTTGCATATTCTTGCTGAACCAGCATTTGCATAAAGAAGTAGGATGTAGGAGGTTTTGTTTGGGAAGTAAGAAGCCCTTGTGGCATCTCTTAATCTGCAAAGTTCTCAACATGAAAACACAGTGACAAAGGAACAGGTACTTAAATCAAACTTCAGATTTGAGAATGTTATAGTAATCTAACATCCAAATAACCCTGTCATTTCAAATTTTGATTTTCTTTTGATTCTTGTAGTTGTACCTAAAGTTGGATTTTAGTTCTATTCTTCAAAATCAGATTTGTTTCTATTTCTATTTCAGACCAAGTTAGAAACACGGAGAGCAACTTTGGAATCAAAAGGCTTTGAACTAAGTAGAATGAAGATGGAATATCAAGTGTGTAACTTTGGTCGTGATCAGACGGATGATGAGGTGGTGAAACTTGATGAGAAGGAGATTCCAGAAAAGTGATTATTAAAGGTATATTGGCTCAATCATAAATAAAAAATGGGGTATAGAGGAAGATGTTTCCAAAAGAATTAAAACAAGGTGGATGAAGTAGAGAGGTGTGTTTGAGGTCTTGTGTGATCAACATATTCCTTTAAAGCTCAAAGGAAAATTCCTTAAGATTGTTGTACAACCAGCTATGATGTATGGTGCAAAATGTTGGGCTATTAAGAAAAATTATATAGATAAACTCAATGTCGCAAAATTGAGGATAACAAGATGGATGAGTGGAAAAACCAAGAAGGATAAGGTAAGGAATGATTATATTAGAGCTGGTCTAGGAATCAGTCAAATGAATGATAAGCTAAGTGTAAGTCGATTAAGCTGGCACAACCATGTTCAGCAGAGGCCTTTAAATGCCCCAGTTCAAAGAAGTGACTTAATCAAGATCGGAGGAATTAGATGAACTAGAGGTAGACCCAAGGTAACCTTCGGAGGAGTGGTGAGCAAGGATATCTATAGCTTAGGCCTTATATCTAGTATGGAGTCTATGGACTCAAAAAGAGTTGATTGGAAGGCAAGGCTTCATGCAGCCAACCCCATTTAGTTAGGATATGGAATCTCCATTAATGTCATGGGGCTTTTGGAAGGCAGATAACTAAAAATCTGGCCGAGATCAGTAGACATTGCAAATGTCTCATATGGATGAGGGTTTTCCTTAATGAGCAATATTAAATCCGAATAATTATTTTATCAGTGTTAAGTGGGAGGGTGATCCTGTCAGATGAATGTACTGCAGTACCAAGGGTTTACACATGGAACTTCTATGAATGCCCTTTCCTATACATGTAGACAGCGGCCACATAGAGGAGTGCTGGTGGGTTCTTGAGTTTCTCACACCAAACTCTTTATAATGGTAGTATTACTCCAAATATATTAGTACAAGTGTACAACTACATGTTGCTCCAGAGTCCAAACTACCCATCAAAATCAGATTGTTATTGAATGGTAATATACCAACCTGTGAGAAGAGGAGACGTGATATCTGCAGTCTATATTCTGACATTGCAGTTTCAAATCGCTTGATGTCAAGGCGTCCCAAAAGAAGGGATATGCAATTCAGGAAAAACTTTGTTGTCTCTAAACTGCCATCTTTGTTCTTCGAAGTCCCTTCAGTGTATTCATCCATGTAAAACTGTGAAATTCTTTTGGGTTAGAGGAAGAAATACAAGCAACACCAAGATACGTTGCAGACACAATATCAAATGAGTCATTGAGCAAAACTATAAAGTGGAATTTTGAAAAAGTTAAAAATTAGATGACAAAGCCTTGGGGCACAGGAACAAGTTAAGAACTGGGAAAGCAGAAGATAAAGGGGAGAAGAAGGGAAACCTGAGAAGAAACAGAGTTGCAGAGGGAGAGAGAAGAAATTGCATGAGAAGAGGAGGAGAGAAGGAGAGTGCCCAGCACACAAGCTAAAACTTCAGTTCTTTCTTTTCTATTCCATCCTTTATACATTGATAACAGGCATTTAAATAATTAAAATGAAGAAAAAAAAAGTTTTCAATCCACTAGGACTATTAATGATCTAAGAACTAGCATGAAAATAAACATGGCTAAGTTTTACCTGGATTCCAGATATATACTGGTTCAATAATTCCCCATAATTCTGAGAAAGTCTACGGTCCTGTAACTGCAAAAGCATACCATAATGCTTCCAACAAGAAGAGAGCAGCAAGACTCCAGTCTTTACTGTTTTGGTACCTGCTTCAATGTTTCCAGGATAAGATGGACTAAATACACCTGATAAAAAATCTGAATGAATTAAGATAAAGTTCAGATGATAAGACCTGCCTCATGGTGAATGGAAGTATAATGCTCCTTTAACTCCTGCAACCACTTCAGAACTCCTTCCAATCCTTTGGCATGTAAAGGTCGACCTTTTCTGCTCCACTGCATAATGAAGCAGTATGCATATAACAAAAATATGAAAGCAAGAGAATTTCTGAAGGTATTACAATAAAATTTCCAGAGACTGTAATGGTTCATATAACTAATTACTATCAGAAGCTTCAGAGCTCTCAATCCTGTAATACCAGTGCAGTTCATTCCAGTACATTCTCTAACAATCTAGTGTATTCTCCTCAAAACTACTATTGAGGTAATCTGGTTAACAAAGCTAACAAAATTCCTTCCAATATACAGTTAACAATCTTTTAAATATACAGCATATATAATTTAGTCGTGAACTAACTTGTTCCAAGCTTCCAATTGAAGATTTCTGAAGATGATCAAACAACAGTTATAAATTAAAAATCTTCAAAAAGGTCTACATATCTATCAAAGTTGGGTCCTGTTGTGAAATACAGTCAGTAGCAACTGCATATCTGCCTTTGTTCTTCCACTCTTCTTATTATGGTACAAAACCAAGTCAATCGGTGTGACTAAGTCACATTTGCTTTGATGGAGCTCCAGTTCAGTTTTGGAAGGAAAGGATGGATTTGATTCAGTTTAGGAAGAGTCCTAGGTATACTAGTTTTTCTACAGTTGCAGCCAAGAAGTTTAGTTTTGTAGCTTTTCATCTACTCCTAGACAAGAAACCACTATTACAGAGAACCAATTTGGTTATGTTAGGAAGATCTACAACGAAAACTAATTAACTCATTAGAAGACTTATGGAAAGGTATAGAGAGCGTATGAAAGATCTTCATATGGTATTCATTGAACTAGAAAAAGCTTATGACAAAGTCCCTAGAGAGCTTATTTGGCTAGTATTAAAGAACATAAATGTTTCAAGTAAATATGGGGACACAGTTAATGATATGTATGATGGTTCAATGACAATGTAAGAACAGTGGGAGGCCAAGGTGGTGAATTCAGATTACAATTGGGTTGCACCAAGGATCAGCTTCAAGGCCATACTTAATTAGACTCATAATGATGATTTAAACGAAGACATTTAAGATGAGATCCATTGATATATGCATTTTTCAGGTGATATTCCTTTGGTAGATGAGACAAAAGCAGGGATTAATACCAAGTTAAAGCTATAAACAACTTTTGAATGAAAAGGTTTTAAATTAAATGTAACTATGGTCATGATCGGATGGATAATGAGGTGGTGAAACTTGTCTAAAATGAGACTCCACAAGGTGAATATTTTAGGTACCTTGGCTCAATCACAAACATGGTACGAAATCTCGGTCAAGTTCACCGGATCGCTACCTAGCGAACTAGGCAAACCAGCAAAATCTCGACATATGCAAAATGTAAGTGTAAAGTTTTAAAAAATAATAAAATAATATAACATATCCTTGCAAAACATTAATGTCTAGTTTTAAAAAATAATATAACAATATTTAATAGCAACTAGTCAAGTCATGTACTCTGTACTAATGTTTATGTTTAGTCATTTTTACTTTTTTTTTTTTTTACAATTCCATGGTTCTACATGAACCACGTGTGTGGCTCAAATGCAATTCTAGTGCTCCTCTTCCTCCTCCATCCTTGCCTAACCAAAAGCCGGAATCAAAGCTAGAATTGGAGGTGAAGAAGAAGCCATCTAATGACGAAGAAGCTGCTTCAGGTTGCGATTTTGTGCGAAGAAGATCAGATTCCTCTTTCGTTGGCCCTATTTCCATCAAAGATGGGGACGAAGAAAAGAATGACGAAGAGACGGTAAACCCGAAAGCGAAGTTTACTCTGTATTACTCTGGAGATGAGTTAATTAGAGAAGACCAGGAGCATATCAACGACGTTTGCTCTTCCGAAGCCATGAATAAGCTTCTAAACTATGACGGACGGTGGTTTTATCACTGAAAAGCTATTTTCAGCGATATATCTCAAGAAATCGCTAGTTCGGCAATAAATGGCAGGATATCGGCGATATCTTGCCAATTCGAGTTTCGGTGGCTATTTCGGTTCACTCGAAATTCGGCAAACTTGCGTACCATGATCACAAATAAAGAAAGTGATACAAAGGATGATGTTTCCTAGAGAATTAAAATAGGGTGGATAAAGTGGAGAGGTGAGCCTGGGGTAAGTAACCAATCTACTATTGACTTAGATCAAACAAATCTCTCAAAGAGAAGCAGCAAAATTTGAATGCAAATAATCAAGTATGTACTCTTCCCATCCATGGCGGGGTACTTATAGCTCACTATCAGCCTTACATTTGGATTCCTCCTCACAATAGGACTAGAATATCTGTTGGACTTAGGACTAGACTCCTTGTAGACTTAGGACGTGGACTCCTTAAGCAACAAATAGGAGGACGTGGACTTCTTAAGCAACAAATAGGCACACTAGAACATGGAGGCCTTTACAATCTATTAAATTGAAATAAAGTAAAAGACTAGTTTTCTCTCACTTAAGTTGGGCAGAATTACAAAAATACCAAGCCTAACCGAAATTTAGTACACCCTGAAAAGAAAAAGAAAAAAAAAAAGGAAAACACCATTAATACTACCAATGACTGTCGGGGGCAGTACTCCAGTTGCTGCACGTCTACTTCATTAACCCTGTTTGCGTGCCAGATCTGCATCAGGTATGGTCATGTTCAACAGAGGCTTAAGGATGCCCTAGTAAAGAATGATATGATCCCAATTAAAGGAGCTAAAACAGTTGGGGCAGGCCTAAAATGCCAATGGTAAATGTTGTAAAGGGCATGCAAAGTTTAGGTCGTGTTCTAAGTATGATATCAAAGCCTACTGGAGGACAAGGATCCAAGTTACGATGACGCAGGTCGGGTACCAAATTGGCCAATTTCCTTTGAAATCAACTAAGGGTTGATAGTATGGATCTCGGGCCTTTGTTCAGCAGGTTTACGCAGTCATGGGCCTATAAGTTTAGTGTTGAGGCCAAGTATGAAAAGAGGTTTTTACTTTAGTTCAACTGATCTAATTGTGTAAATTCTTCCAAACTTAAACTATAAGGACAGAATAGTCTGTTTATGTTTTAATTTAGTTTTAAAAGACTATGTCTAGGTTATGTCAGGTCTTTTGGGGATAATGTATTTGTTGTAATGTGAGGAATTGCTCCTCTAAAAGTATATTATTCACAAGACCCCAATAGGGTATTTATAGTTACAACCTAGTTAAGTCCTATACTAAGTAGGAAAATGAAATATAGAAATAAAACTCTAGACTTATGAGGAAACAGAATCCTATTCTAATTAGGAAACCTCAGTCCATGTTTTCAACAATCCCCCTCAAGTTTGAGCATATATATTTATCATGCCTAACTTGCTCATAATGTAATTGAATATCTTCGTGCTCAAGCTCTTTGTGAGCACATCAACCCGTTGCTCGTTTGAAGTAACAAAGGTGATATGGATCAGCCCAGACTCAAGCTTCTCTTTGATGAAATGTCTATCAATCTCCACATGCTTAGTCTTATCATGTTGTACTAGGTAATGAACTATGCTGATTGCTGACTTACTATCTGAGTATAATTGTATAAGAACCTCCAAATCTGTCCCAACCTCTTGAAGCAGCCCTTTAAGCCATAGTACCTCACAAATGCCTTGAGCAATCGCTCTAAACTCGGCCTCGGCACTGGACCGCGCAACTACAGCCTGTTTCTTGCTTCTCCAAGTCACAAGGTTACCTCCCACATACACACAATACCTAGAGGTAGACCTCCTATCATCTGGACATCCTGCCCAATCTGCATCTGTATATGCCTCAATCTTCAAATGTCCATGAGCTGAAATTAAAATTCCTTTTCCTGGTGTAGTTTTCAAGTATCTCAAGATCCAATATACTGCATCCAAATGTGAGGAATAGAGATCATGCATATACTGGCTAACAAGACTAACTGCAAATGTGATGTCAGGTCTAGTGTGAGATAAATAGATCAACTTTCCCACTAATTTTTTATACCTTATCTTGTCAACTGGTTCTCCTTCCTTTGCCTTCAAGTGTAGGTTAGGCTCAATAGGAGTCTTAGCAGGCTTACATCCTAGCATTCCAGTTTCCTCAAGAAGATCCAATGTATACTTCCTCTGGGATAAAGATACACTACTAGTAGAATATGCCAACTCTAAACCTAGGAAATATCTTAGTTTTCCCATATCTTTGATAAAAAAGTCTTTAATGCTGAAATCTCATCCTCACTACTGCCTGTGATCACAATATCATCCACATATACTAAAAGTATAGTAGTGTGGCAACCATCTCTTTTAATAAACAAAGTATGGTCTAAATTGCTTTGCTTATAGCCATTAGATATCATTGCCTTATGGAACCTTCCAAACCACGCTCTTGCAGATTGCTTCAGCCCATATAAAGCTCTCTTTAACTTGCACACTTTCCTATAAGTCTCTGTAGTAGAATACCCGGGTGGTATATCCATATATACCTCCTCTTGGAGTTCTCCATGCAAAAAGGCATTCTTCACATCTAATTGTTGTAAACTCCACCCTTTATTAATTGCACATGAAATAATAGTACGAACTATGTTCATCTTGGCAACAAAGGCAAATGTCTCATGGTAGTCAACGCCATAAGTCTGAGTGAAACCTTTGGCCACCAATCTTGCCTTATACCTTTCAACAGTCCCATCTACCTTGTACTTGATCACAAACACCCATTTGCACCCAACACTCTGCTTTCCTATGGGCAAAGTCACCAAGTCCCAAGTTTTGTTTTTTTCCAGAGCTTGCATTTCCTCATCCATAGCTTCTTTCCAGTTTGAGTGAGATAATGCCTCCTACCAAGTGTTAGGAATAGAAGTAAAGGACAAAGAGGAAATAAAACTTTGAAATTCTGGAGATAGAGACTGATATGAAACATAATTGAAAATAGGATGTTTGGTGCAAGTTCGATGATGCTTTCTTAATGCAATTGGTAAGTCTAAAATAGGATTAGAAGAAGGGTCAAAGACAAACTCACTTGGAGGAACGGATTGTTCAGGGCCAGGAACCAAAGCTTTTGAATGGCTTGGTTCAAAAGGGGTCACTTGTTGTTTTTTTTGATAGGTCTTCAGAGGTCTAGTCTCCCCCTGTATATCATCCACCAGCTGTTCCTATCCGGTCATTCCATCTTCCAAAAGAGGATCATCTATAGGAATCTCAAGAGGAATCAACATTGGAACCTCTTCACTAAAACTCTCCCCCTTAAGAGGTGTAGGGGAAAAAAAAGGAATTTGTTCTTGGAACACAACATCTATAGAGACAAAAAAACGACGAGAATTAGGATAATAACACTTATACCCCTTCTGTGTAAGGATAACCCAAGAAAATGCACT
Organism: Hakea prostrata; assembly: GCF_041222555.1. NCBI lineage: Eukaryota > Viridiplantae > Streptophyta > Magnoliopsida > Proteales > Proteaceae > Hakea > Hakea prostrata. The sequence continues at coordinate 47,871,998 of NC_142609.1, read as the reverse complement.
TTAACCCACGAGGATCTAACTTTCCATGAACATGGTGGTTCCGGACAAAGGCAACACATCCAAAAACCTTAAGTGAGACTGTAAAGACTGTTGTACCTAAAAGAACCTCAAGGGGACAACGTTGGTCTAAGACTCGGGAAGGCATTCGGTTGATTAGATATGCCGCAGTAAGAACGGCTTCACCCCAAAACCGAAAAGGCACATGCTTAGAAAACATGAGGGAACGTGCTACCTCAAGTAGATGTCTTTTCTTGCGTTCGGCAACCCCATTTTGAGGTGGAGTGTCGACGCAACTAGTTTGGTGTATGATGCCATGGTTTGTTAAGTAGGAAGAGAATGCGCCACCCAAGTACTCAGTTCCGTTATCCGTGTGAAGGATTTTGACTGTCGCCCCAAACTGAGTCCTAATCATATTATGAAAATTTTGAAAGCACGAGAAAACATCACTTTTTTGGTGAAGTAAACCCATGTGGTCCTAGTACAACAGTCAATAAAGGTAACAAACCATCTATGACCAAATACAGACACGGTTCGAGAAGGACCCCACACATCAGAGTGAATGACTGAAAAAGGAATTTTACTACAATTATCTGAAATAGGGTAAACATGCCTGGTCTGTTTGGCCAAAATACATGCTTCACAATAAAAATCATTTAAATTGCAGCTTTTAATCAGATCAGAAAATAATTTGGACAAAATAGGTAAAAGAATGTGGCCAAGACGACTATGCCAATGTAATAAGGTAAAAAGTGCAGGGGAGGTGGAACTAGAGACCGTAGAAAGAGCTGATGGGGACCCATCCATTAAGTAGAGCCCCCCTTTCTGTCTACCACTGCCAATCGTAAGCCCTGTTTCCAGGTCCTGAAACACACAATAAGAAGGAAAGAAAGTTATTTTGCAGTTCATATCACGAGTAAGGCTACTAATAGATAAAAGATTAGCCGAAAACTTAGGAGCATGCATGACATTAGATAAGGTAAGAGAAGGTGAATAGATAATAGATCCTTTCCCAGAGATAAGGGAGAGAGACCCATCAGCCGTTCGAACATCCTGAGCAATAGGGACAGATGAATAAGTATGAAACAAAGTAGATGAGCCTGTCATATGGTCGGTTGCCCCAAAGTCAATTACCCAGGAGGGATAAGTCAAATTGACATTGTGACAACCAAAAATACCTGTGGGGATTTGTGGATCAATAGAGGGATCAATGACAGAGGCTATACTCGTCTTGAAGTCTTGTCTTGGAGAAGATGAGTCAAGTCTAGACATCAATTGGCGAAGGTGTTGGAGCTCATCTGAGGAACGAGGTGTTGGAGTACTCAGGGTGTCAGAACTGGCTTGATTTGCAGATGTTTGATTGTTGCCCTTGATTCCATTTATACCTCCTCCACGGGAATTTGTTGGACGTCCATGCAACTTCCAACACTTGTCCTTTGTATGACACTCTTTTCCACAATGCTCGCACTTTACTGGAGGGCGAAAATTACCAGAACTAGATTTATTATTTGCCATAACCAGCCACCAATGCAGATCTATCAGATGTTTGCGTGTGTACCATAGCTGTCCTTCGACTGTCCTCGGTATCTACCATGGCATAGGCTTGAGCCAGAGAAGGGAAAGTCTCTCTCGAAAGGATCTGTGCGCGAATTTGATCAAATTCTATATTCAATCCTGCCAAAAAATCATACTCTCTATTTATCTTCCCATTGTTGATAGGCGATAGCATCTTCAGCATTCTTCGGTGTAAACTTCCCATGGAAATCTAAAGTCTGGTAATATTCCCGAAGAGTGTTATAGTACTGAGAAAAAGGAAGGTCCTTCTGCTGTAACTAATTGATTTTCCGTCTAATTTCAACGCACTGTGCATCATTGCCAACTCTGAAGTATGTATCTTCAGTAACTTTCCAAATAGTTGCCGCATCAAGAAGGAGGAGATAACTCTCAGCTATGCTAGATTCAATGGAGTTGATGAGAAAACCCATGACCAAGCATTCATCTGTATACCACTTGGAAAGTTGCAGACCAAGTGTAGAAGGTTTTGTAGAAGTCCCATCAAGATAGCCAGTAAGACCACGAGCACCAACAGCTAGGGAAACTGAACGAGACCATCTAAGATAATTTGTCCCATTAAGTTTCACAGTGGTTATTTGAAGCGGAGAAAACTCACAATCCTTATGAATGGAAGACATGGGAGACTCTTCAGATTTACCAGATAAAGGAGATATGGGATCAGCCATAATTGCAAGGAGAAATTATTCAAAAAGTCCCTGAACTTTTTCAAAATTTACGAAAAAGTCCCCTAAAATTGTAGCAAATTGCAAAAAAATCCCTGAACTTTTTTAGAATTACGAAAAAGTCCCTGAAATATTTTCAAAATTACTCTCACTAATTCACGTGAAAAGTATCTCCTCATGTTACCTCTAATTGGTATAATGTTGAATCAAAGTACACCAAAAAATTTCCAGGAAAGACTGGAGGGACACAATCGGTCCACTTAAATACCAGACTCCTTAGACAAAATTTTCCTAGATATGCACTTAATCACCCAATATACAGTTCCAGGATACCCGGAAGAAAAAAAAAACACGTGAATAGCGACTTCAAAAAAAATTTCTACACCACCTCTATAGGATGAAAACAAAACCTTGCTCTAATAACATGTTGTAATGTGAGAAATTGCTCCTCTAAAAGTATATTATTCACAAGACCCCAATAGGGTATTTATAGTTACAACCTAGTTAAGTCATATACTAAGTAGGAAAATGAAATATTGAAATAAAACTCTAGACTTATGAAGAAACATAATCCTATTCTAATTAGGAAACCTCAGTCCATGTTTTCAACAATAATTAATTGAAAAAAACCTAATAAGAAATCATTTTAGGTTAGTGACAAGGAGCCCTATTTGAATTCAAGTTAGAGTTTGTGTTGAGTCCAACTAGGAAAGTCGGAAGTAATGCTATAAACAAAAGGTTTGTGCATGTAACAGAACTCAAAATTCAGAATACAATTCATAGTGTTACTGCCTAAGAGTGACGTGTTAGTAGAGCTTCTCATCAGTAGAAAGGAACCTCCATGTGATCGAGTAAGCAACCTAGGTTTTTATATTTGAAGGATTCTTCTTTCTCCGTTATTCCATTTCCATCCTAGCCCATTACTGAACTTGCGTGACAGGTAAGTAACAAGTCAACCCTTGACTCCATTCACCTTCCATACTTTAGTCGCTGTTTTTGCAAATCCTACCCCATTCAGCTCTTCTTCTTTTCTTCATAAACCGTAGCATCCATAATTCCTAAACCCTCCGTCAGAATTCTGCCCATTGAGATTCCTTAATCCCTCTACCTCCATACTCAATCCTAATTGCATCCCCATTCACCCTTCTAATTCCTTGCTGCCATAGACTCCCAAACCCTAATCTCCCCAACCCTAAATCTTTAGAACCGTGGCTCTAAAAATATTAAACCCTAGCACTAGATCCCCAAATCCTAATTCTGAAACTAGAAACCCTAACCCTATATTTTCAGAAAGCTAACTCCACAATTATGAAGCTTCTTCTGAAAATCCTAACACCTTAACACTAACCAGTCCCTTTACAGCTCACCTGAGAGCTCAAAAAACCCAAAACGAAGCTCATTTGAGTCCCCTTTAAAACCCAAACCCTAATTTCTAGATTTGAGAAGTTCCAGTCAGCAATTTGCCATAAAAAGAAGTCAAGAGACGGAGAATATATTTGGAAAATCACTCCAGATTTATAACTCAGAAAAGAAGGCTTAGTTTGACAGTTCAATTTCCAAGTCAGAATTCTGTTTTAGCCCTAAACAGCAGCTTGATTCAGTCAACTCTAGTTTTTAAACTGCTGTCATCTAAAGATCTTGGAAGAACTGGCCCTCATTCACTTGAGGCTACATCAAACAGAGTAATTTGCTGAGATTCTCCTGACTTGCTGGGCTGTGCTTCTTTCCTCTTACATTACAACAACAACAACAATAAGCCTTGTCCCAACTAAATGGGGTTGGCTACATGGATTCTTGCCCTCCAATCAGTTTTGTTCGAGGCCATGCTAGATACAAGGCCTAAGCTATACATATCCTTTCTCACCACTTCTCCTAAGGTTATCTAAGGTCTACCCCTAGCTCTTCTAGTTCCTTCAATATGGATTATATCACTTCTCCGTACAGGAGCATTTATAGGTCTCCGTTGAATGTGGCCGTGCCACCTCAAACGACTTTCTCTAAGCTTATCACTTATGGGAACAACTCCCAAACCAACTCTAATATGATCGTTTCTTATCTTATCCATCCTAGTTTTACCACTCATCCATCTTAGCATCCTCATTTCTGCTACACTGAGTTTATCTTGATTCTTTTTAACCGCCCAACACTCTCCACCGTACATCATAGCTGGTCGAACAACGGTCCTATAAAATTCTTTCCTCTTACATTCCTCTTTCAAATTCTTTTTTACTTCCTATCTTTCATTTCTCATGTCTTTTCTCATTTCAATTCCCATCCCCCACTTTTTCTTTTTTCTTTTTCCTTTTTTCCATCCCTTCATTACCCTTTCTTGCACCTTTGTGTCCCTCAGACCCAGGTATCTGAACCCATTAAGCTGGAATAAACCCAAGTTTGAATAGGACCCTAGGATATCAGTTATAGACATTGCACAATTACTGGGTTCACTAGTTTGATTATTTTACTTTATTCTCTAGTTTTGATTTTTCTTCAGCCTTTTAACTATAATATAATCTTCAACATTCATCAGCTCTAATGTGAATTTATAGACTGCAGACTCCCTAGAAGAAAAGGAGTGCTTCAATATATAGAGATGTGACACAATAAATGTGAGTACAGATCACACAATCATCAGCAAAGATCCAGCAATTAATTTTTCTGATCACTCCATTTTGAAAACTAGTTTTTTTTTTTTTTTTTTTTTTTTTTTTTTTGGGGGGGGGGGGGGGAATGAATCTAGTTATTACAGAACGAAATGCAAACAGACCACAAGAAGACACAGAAATATATAATATTGGATTTAGATGAGGACATACAGCCTGGAGTCTCTGTACAACAATAATAAGATCATCCAAATGATCCCAAAGCAAAAACTCCAAATTCATGTTTTCTGAGACATGGGGATGTCTCTCGACTGATTTTGCTCTCTTCTCACCACCAGCTGGGGTAATCAGTTGATCTCCTGCATTTGAGTCACTTGGTTTTTCCCCACTGCTTGAAACTTCAGAAATAAGTTTTTTCCTTGTTAAGGCTATACTAAGAACTAAAATGCAATCAGCAGCAGCTACTGAAAGGCGGGTTGGCAACTCAAATCCATCTCGAAAGGTGCTACAGAGAAAAGCAACCAAATATTAGCCCATTGAACGGAAAATCCAAATGGGAAAATTGAACACAAGATGAATTGATACCACACGAATGTACTAAATACAGGATGAGAGAAGGGCCAAATTTTCCCAGAAAAAGGAACCAACCTACACATTCATTCATATCTAATAAAATAACACTAATATGTTGGATAAGATTCATATATAGTCCACAGAACATCCTTAAATAATTGATTTGATGATAAAATGTATAAAATCACAAAACACAGCCTTTCCGAAAGAAAAACCAACGAGAGAAAAAAAGAAAGGAGGACAAACAAATTATAACACATTATTATCAGGACAAAGCCGTGGTTAACACTCGACAAACCTCAAAACACTCAAAAAGCTCACTGTGTTGCTCTGGAAGAAACCTCGAGTTTGCTATTCCCAACCAATTCATACTACACCGACCTGCAACTCTTCGTTCCTTGAGCCTTATCTGAAACCTATCTGATGCAATTTGTTTTAAACCCTACCTGAAGCTGAAGCTCTGAAGAAGAGAGTCTGGTCCTACGTTATTCTGCTTGGTTATCACGGATATTGCCGTAAACCTGACCCTAATACTAGCCCTTCTAGTAATTCCTTCGGTTTCTATGAATTCTGATGGGGGCACTCCCTACACATAATGTAGTAGATTGCCTGATCCAGATGATGTCCTCCAGAGCTGGGATCCACCAGGTTTCACATCACCTACAATCAGTACAATCGGGTGACTACAGTGTAATCTATTTTCATCTGCTCTTCACTTGATCTTGTTTGGTTTTTGTCTGGAAAATCATAGCTTTTGGTTGAAGATTCATCATGAAAGCTAAACGCTTGAAAGTGTAAGCAGGTCGGTTGAATTTTGAGTATGAACTTTGTTGATTTCATAGGTTTGGGGTTAGTTTTAAGCATTAAAAACCAATCATTTGGAGATGCTTTTGGTTTGGTCTTATTGAGGAAATCCTAACTTCTTACTTTCTACTCTCTTAAGTTTCTTTTTTTTTTTTTTTTTTCCTATGATTTTGGGTGTTTATTCAAATAGATGAGATAAGAAATTTGAGTTTGCAGAGCGGTTCAATCCCAAGTTCAGGCTGAGATGGGGATTGGCCTTGATTGCTCCCACCATATACATGTAAGCAAACTAATCAAGAAGAGGGAGACAGAGAAAAGATAAAACAATAGTGAAACCATCACCCAGGGAAACAAAAAATTAGGCTAAATACACAATTAATTACGATTTTCTGGTTAATTTATGTGCCTTGCTATTTATGATGACTAGGAGACCACATTTTCAACAATAACCTCCTTAACCTTATCCCAACTCAATGGGGTTGGCTAAGTGGATCCTATAGGGTTAAGCAAAAGAGACAGAAGATGAAACAGTAGTAGATTTAAGCATAAAAGCACACAAGTCTGAGGTGAAGTCAAAGTAGCATCTAGGAACATCCCTTTACAGAGGGTCAGCTACACATCCTAGTTTTCGCTATCCTAATGCCTCTCCTCTTGATTTCAACAAAATGTATATGAGCACCAAACTATTTACTGTCATGTAAAAAACAAAAAATAAAGAAAAATAAATAACAATAGATTTCCACTGTAGATGGCATGAGGTATGCTGAGTTTCTTATACATCTCTCCCCTTTTTTATTCTTTTTGTTTTGAATCAAGTCATAATACATATTAGTAAAAATGGCAGACCCACTTAAATAAAAAGGATTGATTCAAGAGGAGGAGATTGCTGCCAATACAATTTGATTTTCATTATTCTTTTAGGACATAAATGGCGATATATTGTTATTTCCTTTTATATGAACACTTTGATGGCAGTACTGTAATATTTGGGCATTCTTGGGAACAGGAATTGAACAACATAGTTGTTCCACCACTGTTCTAACTGCTAAGAATGATTCTTAAAAGGTTTACCAAATGGGCTCAGGCCATTAATTGATGTAACACCAATCGAGTGAGGGCCAGAAACGATAATCTTTAGATCTTCAACAGTGAGAATTTAGGGTTTAGGAGACTGCAGCCAGGGTTAAGTCAAGTGCTGTTTAGGACTGCTGGGATGGGTGTACAGGATTGATTTTAAGGTTATAGGGCTAGGTTAGGTCTGCTCAAAAGAATGGAAATAATTATTTGAGGACTAGAGCTGAGAAGATCTAGGATTTATGGTTCAAAGTTTAAGATATAAGACTTTAGGTTTTAGGGTTTGGGAGTTTAGGGCAGCAAGGTTTTAGGGTTGTACAGAAGTGGACAGGGCTGAGGCTGGGGTCAAATGTTGTTGGTTGTAGAGGAGTCATGGGTCTGCAAGGAGGGGGAATTCTAATGGTGGGTTTAAGATTTACCAGTTCTAGGGTTATGGAGAAGAGAAGGGCTGAATGGGGTAGAGGTTGTATAAACAGCAGTTTAAATTAGGGGAAACGGTGAATGGAGCAAAGCTGACTTGTTACTTACCTGTAACCAAGTCTAGTAATGGGCTCGGATGGAGATGGAATGATGTAGACAGACCACAAGTTCTTCCAAAGGGGAGAACCTTCAGTTTGAAACCATAGAATGCTTGCTCAATCACCTGGAAGTCCCTTACCATTGATGAGAAACTTAAAGCTACTACACCTTGATCTTGGGCAGCAACAGTTTTGTTAAAAGCATAGGCCATCTATTTATAGCCTTAATAATGACCCCTGATAGTACTGAACATCCAGTTTGAATTCAAAGAGGACTCCTACTTCTAACTTAAACCTTATCTCAACCTAGATTGACTCAAGCAATAATTTAGAAACAGAATTGAACTACTGATGAACTCCTAATCACGCATATGCCCAGCTGGGATTGACTACGACTGCTATAATTAGCAAACTACCCCTGAATCCCTGATGTATCTGTGAGGCCTCTTATGCTGCTGGGCAGCAGGCCTAGGGCTTCCTCCAGACCTTGGGATTCCTTTTGGGGTCTGGAAACCTACATCACTCTTCTAGACCCGGAAGCCCAAACTACATTTCTGGGCAAGAACACCCGTTCATTAGAAATAATAAAAATAAATACTGAAAACAGAATGCAGTTACACACAAGCACGTTTATAGATAATGACCTTCCAAAGCATCATAGTTGTCAAGGCCTTGCCTAGGCCTCACCTGATTGTCCCAATTTTTGCACAGTTTTTTTACGTTATCGAGTAATGCCTCGCTTCCTTTGGCAAGGTTTTGACCTAGATGGACACCATTTCAGTTTTATCTTTTATGTCTAGCCCATGTATCATGTATGTTGTATGCTCTCATGATGTACCTTATTGCAGCGCATTGTATCATCAAAGGGGTTGAAATTGGAAGAACAGTAAAATTAAGTTGTTAAAATGGGAAAACAGACATAACTAAGCCCTAAAATCATGGTGGAAAAAGAAATGCTTCAGTAATCATTTGTTGCTCTTTCTAATGAATGTTGAATGATCATTAATTGATTGGTGAATGCCTCACCTCTCCACTTTAGATTCTATTATTTTACATCATATTACAATCAAGTAGACTGAACATCGACATAACTCTGGGAGGACAGTAATTAAGCTGAAGAGTCCTAAACTAAATCCATTTAACACTCTTTGACCATTAGGCTCTGGCTCGCATAATTTCATAGGCTCTTAAGGCTCTTGACCAGTGCCTTTAGCACCAAGACAACTATGCTTTGAATTTGAAATGTTAAAACTATTCCACGTAGTTGCTAGTGAAATAAACCAGAACTGACCAGAACCGATCATAATTGTCAAAGGTGCCAAGGCTTTCCATGTTGGCGCCTTGGTGCCTAGACAAGGTCAAGCAAAGTACCCAAGGCAAGTGCCATTTTTGAGGAAAATAAGCCCATTCCTTGAGCTGATTTGAGTTCCATACATGTTGGACCACTGCAGCCTAGGCGGCATACTGCCTTGACAACGTTTAAACTAGGACTAGACCCAAGGGAGTTAACTACAAAATAAGAGGACTCCAGGACTAGTATGGGACCTAGCTTTCCACAGTGTTTTGACCAGCTAAAGCAATTGATCATCCCATGTGTGCCTAGATCCAACAACATCAATTCCTAGAATCTATGGGTACAAATACTTCATCTTGATGATGAATTAGTGATAATAATAAAAAGTGTAACTAATACAATAATGCATCTCTAGGTTCATACTAATATTTACTCAATACACAAAGATGCTTTGTATGTTACGAGTCCCAGGTAAGTTAAAATTTTCAGGTTTTCTAATAGTTCCCAACAGAAGGGCATACCCAGTGTATCAGGCTATGTCACTCTGCGGTCATACTATACGCTGCCTTACCCCTACTTTTGTAGAGAGGCTTTTCCAGCATTGAAACACAACCACTTGGTCAAAAAGGAGCTACCTTAACCACTGCACCAAGACTCTCCCTCCTAATACCTCCAATACTCAAATTTCAGATTATTCCCAAAGATATATCAGTTCTTAGAAATCCATAACTCTGGTGGAGAAATTACCACCAATATCAGAGTTTTAAACGTCATTTGAGCCTTAGCATGGTTCCAGTTCTTTGTTAGCACAGTTTTGAAAATGAAAAGATCTACACTGGAAAGAGAATAAAGCATAATTCACATAACAACAGATGTCCAATTACCTTCCTTACCACAAACACATTCATTTGTAGTTTAATGGGAAAAGGCTCTCTTAGCTGTCAGGGTACATGGAATATTCCATGCCTTCCCACAAGAGTTCATTAATGACCATCAGATCTCTTTCTCTTTGCATATCAGTTATTCTCTTAGTCCACTGTTGAAAAAATCATGCTCACAGTCCATCTCGGCATCTCCCATTCTCCCACCACCCCCACTCCCTCCCCTGCTCACTACTGCGACCATCTACTTTATCCTGATGAAGAATCATTAGCATTCTTTCTAGCTTGTTTCTGTCACTACTTCACCCAGTCATGCAAGATCTACTTGGAGAACCCTTTTGATCCATGCTGTCTGTTTTTTTGTGCCTCTACAAAGCCCAAAAGTTATACTGTATAATGAAGAACAACAGCCAAGGGAAATTAGGATTCTGATCTCACTCAATGTGCTAGGGGATTTTCAAGTAAACTAACTTCTCCCTAGAGCATGACAGGTTTTTGAACCTTCTGAGGTTAAAGAATAAAAATTTCGCAACATTTAATGTCTTTACAGCTTGAAAGAATCATACTCTCACTATCCGTTAATTTCTGAAGATTCAGAATGCCCAAATCTTGGAAATGTTCTGCAGCACCTAACCGTCACAGCCAACACAAAAGTTACAGAACCATGAAGACAAAATTTTGAACAGAGAAACCAAATTCAGAAGGCATAAAGATTAAAGATGCATATGAAATTAATCAGTTTCATCAACCCTCAGCTCACAGCTAGAAGAAGATAACTAACAGTTCTGTTACTGAGATCCCAGGACAGAATAATAAACAACAAAACAAATGACCTTCTCTATCCAGGACGATGAGAGATTCCCATGAACATGGGTCATCTCCTCTATGATCACCAAAGGAATCACCTCCACAGCAGCAGCAGTAGAACTTGGGGTGACATCAGCGTCACCAGTGGTATTAGTGAATAGTTCGATGAGGGAGGAGTTGGGAGTAGGGAGACTTCATATGAAGTGCAATGTGCTGAGATGCAGCGAAGTCTACATTGCTTCACCTTCTAATTGGGACTTGGGGGCATGTCCTGGGAGGAATTCTAAAGATTGATATTGAATCATGAGGGAGAAGAGATGCTGGAATCCTGGAATCTCTGTAGGAAGAGTGTTTCTCCACCGGGAAGAGAGAGTGCAGTGACAGTGGAGAGAATGGGGTTGCAACAAATTATGGATTGAACAGCTGAGACACAAAGAAACTTTCAACAGTCAACAAGTTGAGGATGCAGGATGACACTGGAGATTCCATTAAACCCTTGCTTCTCAGAAAACCTTTTCCCTATTTATTTGGCACTTGTTTCCCTCATCAAACATGGAAGTTGGAAACAAAAAGAAGACAAAGAAGCAAAAGTCTAGACTTCCCCTCAAATCTCAATATCTTTTCCACAAGGAAGAGCTGCACTACACACCCCACTCCCTCCCTCAAAAACAAACAAAAATCTGTTGGAATAACTGACAGGAGGAAGGTATTATAACCACCAAAATGACGAAGGAACATTTCATTATCAGTTTTGTTCTACATAAAGGAGGAAGAGGACATACCTTTCAGCACATACAATGGAAGAAAGACGTGGCATAGATGGGCAAAGAATCTTCAAAAGAATATTGTGCCTCTCTCGTACACCTAAGATTCAAAGAAAAATTCTCAAATCAATTAAGGAAGCTTATATTTGTTAAAGAAAACTTCATTCAATATGTTCTCTATTACAACTATTTATCCCAAAAACTGAAGCTGATGGTAACGACCACAAGAATGTATATCAAAAAACCCCTGCAGGTGAACCACATACTTAGACAATTCAGCATGTGACACAATCACCTGTTGCTGATGGTCCAAAAGTGGGGGCAAAACACGTTAAATTGTCAATAACCACACAACTAACCCCTTCCACACACAAAGATCAAACACCCAGCCTCCTAACTTCGATACCATATTACAAGCAGCTTTTACAAATGCTGGAGCTGTTAAGTTGGAGCAACAGCAATGTATATCAACAGTTTCCAAATGCTCTTACTTTCTACACATATAATATAAATCCAACAGGAAGTTTGGCAAAAGCTTTGCTTCAGATAGGCTTGTTACTTGTCACTACAAGAAAAACTTGTTCCCAACCCAGATTATGCTGAAAATACTAGATTTCAGCAACTTAAGACGATTCTTTTTTTTTTTTTCTCTTTTTCACTCTCTTTAGGCATTGTAATTTGAAATGGAAATAAGAACAAAAATATGATGCATTAGGAGTTTGAAACAATGATAAAACTCCTGCATATGGAAACACTTGCATCTAAGAGCCAAGATGAACCCTAATGCTACAGTGTGTGCTTAGAGGAACACTACTGCAGCTAACTTTTGACCCCATTTCACTGTACAAAGACAATTATGCACACCTACACCATACAGCTAGTGACTTCGCATAATCAGCATGCCAAGGGCCCAAGAGAACTTCATTATGGTAGCAACAATATTCCGTTCCTTAAAAGAGGGTGTACTAGTGCACAAGACTTTCATCACTACAGGGTCTGGTAAGGGTCATAACTATGCAGCCTCCAAACCCCCCCCCCCACACACACACACACAAAAAAAAAAGGTGTGGGGGGGGGGGGGGGGACAGGCTGTAACAACACTTATTTAACAAGAAAAATGCATTCAGCAAAGCAAGGCTAGTGGCAAGAATGAAATTGTTGCATCTAGACAAAGGGGTCAAATGAAATAAAAATTAAAGCAGTTTATTTACATCTGAAAACGTAAATAATAGGAGATGGAGGAAGCATAATTAGACCTAGAGACCATAATGTAACCCCAAACCAGGGGCCAGTCTTCAGGATCCTCTTCTAAAGAACCAGCAGCAAAAAAATTAAGGTTTAACTTTGTTGTTATAGGTCTGACTCAGTCAATTCTTGATGGATAGCAGTTAAATACACACCAATATACCCTGTGGCTTAGGGTTCTAAGCTGAATTTGGGTTTGAAAATTCTGTGATCAAGTTTGCTTATGTGGAAAGCAGCTGAGGGAAATCAATTAAGTCCTGCGGTTTAGCTTATTTGACTTCCAAAACTTGGAGCTAGGGTTAGAAGATCTAGGGTTAAAGGGGATGGGAGTTACGGTTTGGATAGGCTAGTATTAGGGCTGGAATTAGAAGAAAATAATTCTGTTTTAACAGATTATCTTAATCTCCAGAATTATTCTCTAGGGCTAAGGAATTCAGGATTTTGAAATTTCTAAGGCTTCTGGGTAGGCTAGGGTTAGGGCTGGGATCAAAGGTAGAGAGGGGTAGGAGGAGTTCATCTTAAAAGGGTTTGGGTTCTGGGTGAAAGGTTAGGGGAGATATAGGGATTTGAATGAATTAGGGCTTCTAGGGTTTAGCAGGAAGAAGATGAAGTGCAGGTTTTAGTATTCTAATGAAGGGAGGGGCTGTGATGGAGTTAGATGGGTGATTAGAGAGGAAAGGATGGTGTGATCCTAGGGAAAGGGTACTTGGTCGAGGGGTAGGGAATTTAGGGTTTTATGTTGGGGATGGGGCTGCTGCTGCTGCTGCTGCTGCCCGCAGGGAAGAAGGAGAGGAAGAGGAGGTTTAGGTGTGCATAATTGTCTTTGTACTTGAGTAGGAATTCCACTTCAAATTTAATTCTTTGTTGGGGGCTGGGGATTGAACTTACTTGAGTAGGATGAAATGTCACTTGACGGTGGCTGGGACTTGTCTTTCTATAGGCTGCCGCAAGCTTGAAGATGAGAGGGGATGCTGGAAAATTGCAGAAATTAAAAGCATCTCATCCATGGGGTTCCTCCTTGGAACCCACAACTCCAAATTCTTCCTCAAATCCGTTTACATTCAATTAATCAAGTCTAATCTGTTACAGCTGAGTGAGGCTATATTTATAGCCTCTTACTATAAGGAAATTTAAAATAGAACTCAACAATTTTGAAGTGGAATTCCTTGTCATACTAAGACTCTACTCACATAACTAAAAGAGGATTCCAATTAGAACTCCTAACAAATAGAGACTAGCAACGTAAACTTCCTATTCTAACCAATAATTCAATTCAAAAACAAAAAGTAGATCTTGGGCCCTAATAAAACACTGAACTTTTCTGAGCCAGTTGGGACTCCTAAAAGTCTATCAAAATGACATTTTTGCCCCTAATAGGGTTCGAGGTCCTATGGCCGCTAATTGAGGCCTAGTTTTGGGCCCTATTTCGGTCCCTCTTCGGAGGGCCTTTCCTGGTTACATAGACTAATTCCAAATATAAAGAATTCCAATAGAAAGAGGAACAGAAAGTAAAACCAAATTACCAGAATTTGAAAATTTATTCATAGTAATTTCATAATCTACAAGTCCATGCATCAGACTACACCAGCCAAGAGCGATATAATGATCCTCCTTTTTCATCATAATTTCCCGAAATTCACTTGCAAGAGCTTGGAAAAGTAGTTCATCTTGAAAAAGCCAGTTAAGAATTATCATAGTTTGGCTGCAGTGACTCGGGTCCTTGCACTTCAATGACTGGAAAAAATATTAAAATTAAAATATGTGAGTAAGGTGTCAATGGAACAGGCATAACACCATGAATGGCTATCACCTAGAAGAAGAAAATACTTATGCTTGGTAAAACAGTTATGCATATGAGTGTGTGTGGGATGAAGAAGCTAGAATGTTATCATATAAGTCCAGAGACCAGTTCTCCTGATCTGTGTATCCACATCTATGTATTTCAGGGAAGGAAATTGCGAGGTCAAGGTAAATCAAGCTTCCGTAAGGATCTAAACAACCAGTTTAAAGCTTTAAGAAACAGTCTATTACATGGTTATCAAGGTGGCATCAAGGCAATGCCATGGCATCCAAACACCTTGACACCATGGTCACCTCACCACCTTGATATCTATGAGTTAGGAAGTCATCTTGTTAGATAAAGTTTATCCTAATTTGTGGGACTTAATCTAGAGGAGATACAGTTAATTTTAAGTTAGCATAGGACTCTTCTAAAGTGTCAAAAGTAGGAATCTAGCTATTTAAGTTGTTATTTCTTTTATGATTTAAATGTTAGAGTAGGCTGCATCCTGTCTTTCCTTTCTTCTCCCCTTTCTCTTCTTATCTCTTCTTTCCCACCAAGAGCAGATCCTCCATCAAAAGAAGAGGTGCACTTATCTGGTATCAGGGCTAAAAACCTGGTCGTAGGTACCACATATTGTATTTTCTTGTTTTCTGTCCCCCAACAACTTCAAGTCATGCAGGAGAATTTGCTAGAGGTTGAAGCGAATCTCCAAAGAGGCTTGGACAATTTTCTGGTCACATCTGATCAAACATGAATCTTCCTTCGACAAGCTACTGATAACAGAAAATAAAGTGACTCCACTTATCATCATAGAATAACGATCACCATGTAGGAACAAAACTGGTTGAACTGGCATATAGGAGCTTCCATAATACAATTTCAAACAATGGTTTCCTTACTCCAAACTTTATGCCATTGGCTTGTATCTAATCAATGATTTTGCACGATAAAGGATGGATGTTATGTCTTTAAGTCCTCCTGGTATGTAAAACCTGAGGTTGATTTTCTCTAATAACAGGAGAACAATGCAGCAGCGTGATCCCAACAAGTGGATATGGTGTGAGCATTTTATTCGTAATCGGCTCTATTATTCGTCATAGGCTCTATGTTTTAAGTATTTTATTCGTAATAGGCTCTATTATAAGACCCAAATTTGAGCTCCAAAGGCAGTACATGATATTGAAATCATAATAGGAACTTATGTAGTTAATCTTAATGATAAATCCATTAACTATTAGTTAGGAAAATATTTGTTTGATGAAAGTTATCCTAAATTTGAGACTTTGCTTGGAGGAGATAAAGTTAGTTTTGAGTTATCTTAGGACTAAAGAGGTATGTATGGAAGGGATTCTTTATCTATTCAAGTCACTAAAGAGGTATGTATGGAAGGGATTCTTTATCTATTCAAGTCCCAATTTCTTAAATCATTAATTGTTTGAGTAAAGTATGAAGATTCAGCTAGGTAGACTTCTAATTTATGTTCTTTTGCTTACATTTAGGAGCTAGAATTGCCTCCCAAGTCCCAACAAGTCCTTCCTTTTTTATTATCAAATTGTTATCTCACCCTCCTACTGCCTTTATTGGAACACTGGAAGATACAAACCATCTCTTCTTGACTTGCCCCCTCTTTTCTCTTCCACTTGGGAAGGGGACCTAGCAATTTTGTTGGCCTCAAAATCAAAGGATCCTTCCCTTTGTTCAGACTGCCTTATAAACAGGTGCATAATTGTCACCTGGGCTTGTCTCAAGCCATTTGCAAGCATCCCCCTCTTCACCCTGAGGGTCTCGTCTTGTTATTTTCTTTTTTCTGTATTCCTTCCTCCCCTTTTGGGGCCTTCATACTATTTTTCCTTGGTAATTGCATTATTTATTCATCAAAAAAATTTTAATAAAATAGGTGGCAGTGCAGGATGAACAGCCAGGTTTCAATTTACACATGGAGAGGTCAGGTATTTAATGATTATTATTAACTGATTAGGATGCATACTCTCCAATAGACAATGAATGATGACCTTAAACCAGAGAATAATGGAGGAAGAAACTTGACCCTACAGACTCGGTTTAGACATGTGACATTGATCAAAAGGCAGGCTAGGAATAGGTTTATCAAGGTTATAAATAAATTGGCATGGATCTCAAATGGTTATAAGATTGGATGCATAGTTGACATAATGGGGAAAGTTTAGGTGTACCACTATAAGATTTACTGGCAGGGGTGTAGGGGCAAATGTAATGATTGCATACTAGAGAATTAATGTTGGTAATTGGAGAAATCTGGATTAGAAACAGAATAATCAACTGTGTAAAAAGGATGGCCATATTGAGGGTAGATTCCATAGAAAAGAGATGAATTATCTTTTTCAAGCACGTAGCGGAGACCGAAACTAGGTTTAAATAGGTTATGGCAAATGAATATGGTGACTGAATCAGTGGGTGGACCTTCAGATATTTGTTCACCCACTTACAGATGATATCGATGCAGTGAATTAAGCAGATGTTAAAGATGAGAACAGCACAATTCTAAAGCTCGACCCAAAGCCTATTGAACTGATGTCAGTAAGTGCACCACTTTCAGTACGTTCCAACCAGCTAAATCCTTTTTTCTGAAGGCAGCAGATTAACCGAGCAGTGTATCCCAAAACCCCGGGGGTGTGGGTGGGGAACCTGGACATGCAATAGTGATGCCTCCAAATTCTAGGCTTCTAACAGCAAAGGCACGCGGCAATTGCCCAATGCACAGCATGATCAGATATAGCAGTTAAGCGAATGAAAATCTTTGGAACTCCATTAATATAATTTGTATTAGTCTAACTGGAACAATTATCTAATAAGGGTTCTGAGTTTCTTACATTTTCAATCATGGGAACGAGAATCTGATCCAGGGACTCCTTTTTATCAACAGCATCAGTGACGTACCATCGAAGAAAACTGAGTGACTCCTCCAAAGAAACTGCGATATCCAATTGAAGTAAAAATAAATGAGAGACACTACTATAAACTAACCGAAATAAACAAATACCAATACGAACCACCGGAACTTCTCTGCGAGGTTGCCCCGACCCGAGTAATGGCGACTTCGAGTTTTCTAGGTCGAGAAGTGAGCAGCGTATTCATTACTTGACCGATTTTCGTCGAGAGCATTGAATTCGTATCTGATTGCCAAATTAGTTCTTCCATTGCTGATGTTGTACAGCTTTGCAATCCCTAGCTAGGTATAATCGTGTAGAAAACGAAATACTGGTCGTTGATGATTAGCCGATAACGAGCAAATAGTTCTTAAATTATGATTTGTTGGTAGCTCAACTTCGTGCTTTAGAACTCAACTCGTTCGCTGGAATGCTTTTTGAACATAACTTGTCTTCTATACGATCCAGAGACTTCCCGCCATTTCGAGTGAGCGAGAAGATTTGCTGTCGAGTGCCCACTCCGCAATTGATCTGTTTCGATCCGGTTGGTTCTTACTGTGACCGACGAATCTGGTATGAGTCGGTTGGTTTGATCGGATTTCGAAATCAAACCATCATGCGCCGGGTATGACGGAAACACCCTTTTCCAAAAGTAATATAAACAACTGGTCCTCTTTCGTTGGTTTCCCGTTTCATGTTGGGGTGTAAATGGACAATCGAAATCCGCTCTCTAATTTGCATTCATATTTTATTTAACAGTATCCAAATTAGTCCAATTATCAATAGGATTCGAATATGATATACCATTTTTCTACCGATTACTATCCGTCTTGATAAAATTAACAAATTAAGTTACCCTTTTTTTTTCACTTGATGTATGTGACTATTTTTATAGATTTTCTACTAATATAACTACCAAAGTTGTTAAATTCTTAAATTTTAATTATAGCCTCACAAATAAAATGGTAAAGATGTCAACAAGTAGCCGAAAACTTTGTATTAAATTTGTATTCATGCCAATTGTTGCTGCAAAAATCCATTTGGCAACACGAGCGAACAATCTATAAAAAACATGTTCGACTGAGTTGGTCAAGAAACGTCTCCGACATTGAGTCAGTGGAAGCTCGTAACTTTAGAAGAATAAAATAGGGATAATTACTGTTGCCCCCTGTAGTTTGATTTTATCACTAATAAAACCTTGTTCTTAAATGTGATGGTGCTTGGGTACCTCCTTAGGGTGGGGTTGGTACAGTGATTAGAACCTCAGTTGAAAATCTAGCCAACCTCTACGTTTTGAACTACATGTAATTCAACTTTTATAAATGAAGCAATTGCAATTGGAAAGGATTCATTGTAGACCATTAGAACCATAGCTAAGCATTTAGTGGTTCTAAATTCAAAAGATTTGATTCAACGGATATATCTAAATTCCTGCTCAGACTTCTATGTGAAATCAATGATATCAAACATATCATTTATGCCAAAAGTTTGGGAAAAAAACTAGTCATTACCTTCGTAATTCATCTGATTTGGATGTCAATGTTTGTAACAGCATTAGTTATTTATTAATGAAAATGCATTTGCTATGACAATTGGACATACAGGACTACCCTGCATTTTAACGTGATATGTGCGTATGGTAACCTATAATTTTTTTTATAGAAAATAAAAATCCATGTTCAATTTATATAAACTGTATACATTTCTTCTTTTTCAAGTAAACTATGAGGAACAGTAATAAAATTTAAAGGAATAAGACATTGGAGTAAATCAAGGTAATAAGAAAGAACATATGAACTACGGAAAATCATGATTCCGGTTAGGAGTTTTGGAAATTTTCTATGCATTACCGGTTTCAAATTACCCTGTAGATGACGAAATTGATGTAATTCTTTGAAGAGTGTTTCTTATTATTCCAGTGCACAGCCTAGAGTACATGGCCGAGTGATGGACTTGGCCGGATCTCTATAACAGGTTCTGTTTTCTTTTGTTGTTGTTGTTAGTTTACTTGTTTTTCTTGTAAATGGTCTTAGTTTTGTATTTGACTATATGCTTAATGATTTTACAGGTCTTAGATGATCTTCCAACTAAAGAATAAACTAACAAAAGATGACACTGCTAATGCAGGATTCAGGCGGAATATTGGTGCTCCACGAGCCTTGCCGCTCGCGCCAGATAAAGTCCTACCAGAACCCCAAGAGTCTCTTTGGCTGCCTTATTGACACCGCTACAAACCTGACAATCTTTGCCATGAGGTAGATTGCTGGCGTCAATTCCATCGAGCGCAAAAGAAGTGCCTCCACAAGTCTTGCTGGTGATGGCAGAGATATTCGAACCAAAACTCCTAGGAGTATTTTCAATGGCATCAATGTACCTTTGTAAATAGTCAAACCCGGTAAGAAGGTAATCCATTAATTTACGACAGCGGGCTGCTCGAGGATCGTCAATTATTTCTCGAAAGTATTGTCAATTTTTTTTTTAGAACTGTTCATATCTGACAAGAAACAAAAACTAAATTATTTTGGAATTTAAAGAAATGAAAAAAAGAAAAAGCTTACAGAAATACCTGCCAACTTGTAATGAAGATCGGAGAATACACAAGGTCGCAGTAGTGAAGCAAAGATTTAATCTAAAAGACAAAAAATTAGTTAAACCAGAAGAAAATTAGAAAGAAACACCATGAATAGTGAGAACATCAACGAATTTGTCTCAAGAAAAAGGCCTAACTGAGCATGAACTAAAGAAGGGAGAGAATTACAGAAGCAAGATATGAAAAAAAGCTAAAAAAAACTTACCTTCAAATATTCTTGAATTCCAGGAGACTACCACTCTCGAGAGATTCGTTTCGGGTTCTGGGTTTCATGAGTTCCAGTTTTACGCTTCTACTTGAACCTGAATAGTTATTTGGTTCGTTATGGGCTATGCTCCAATAGTTGTGGGCTAGGGCTATACGTTGAACGGTATCGTAACCATTGAAGGTATTTAACCATTGAAGGTATTTTTTTTTTTGTTTCGATTGAACAATATTTTCGATAACGTTCAATAAAAGTGAGGCTCGCCAATGGTGGATTAGTAGAGCGATTAAAAGCCTAACCTACTACGGGGAGGTCCTGGGTTCGCACCCATCCGGCGGCACCTGGAATCTTCGTAGTAATATTCCCCCTCCCCTATACATAAACTCACCTGGAATCTTCGCTACTTCTAGATAGTAAAAAGGCGTACCTATACCACCTATACCAGAGTGCTGAAGCTCTATACTGTGGAGTCTAGGGAAGAGATTTTCTAGGCAGCCTTACCCCTGCTTTTTGCAGAGAGGCTGATTTGAACCCGCGACCTCCAGCACACAATGGAGAGACTCCACCATTGCGCCAGGCTACTGCTAGATAGTACTATATGAAAAATGATAAACAAAACAAATATTAGTGTGGATCCCTTTGAGTGGCTAGGATTGGTAAAGATCAAAAGTTTATGTTGAAATATACTCATTGCCTTTCAAATTTTCATTACTTGAACTTAAAAGAAGTATAATTTAATAGATTAACGACAACAAAAGCATAAGTAGTGCAACAGTTGGGGCTTTTCAATTGAGTCTACAATACATATTCCATTTGAATGCTCTTTTGCAAACCTCCAATGGGCTATAGAACTCCTATTCAACCAATTTGAACTACATCAAAAATACATCCGATCCAAATCACCCATTCAACCAAGTTTACCAAGTTTTGAATGCTCACTGACCCATAATTTCTGCACCTTCTGTAATTGGAAAGAATTAGACTTTATGTATCATCAAGCTCTTGTTCAAAAATGTGTAAACACCAACACACACCCACCAAAAAAAAAAAAAAAACTCCCATGAGAGGAACATTCTGTTACTTACATCTATTCAGATATGTTATGCCATGTTGATCACATATGTTTTCTACATACACCAGGATCAATGAAACAAAACAGATATGGGCCCAATATCATAAGAACTGCTCACAGAAATACTTTAAAGAACATCAACAAATTTTGCAATCATGAATTAATTGCAATGAAATGCCTTTCTGCCTCAAGAAACACCTAATTTCATGAACTAAAAAAGAATGAGAAGCGCTAAAAAAAATTACAGTCAAATTGACTCGCAAAGTTCATCACTCGAGAGACAGAGAAATGTTTTGAGGTTTGAGGTTTGAGTTTTTTTTTTTTTTTTTGTAAAAGGATATTTAATTAGAAGAAGGATAAAAAAATGCCAATACATCCTGATTACAAGCTTCAAGAAGTTGAGGTTTGGGTTTCAATGTCTAAGTCCCGGTGTTGTTTGAACCTTCAGTAGTTAGTTGATTCGTTATGGGCTGCTAACGCGCCGGGCGGAAAAGTGTACGGAACAACTATATATTGCAGAGGGTGTAAATGTCAAATGGTTCGGCTTGATTATTATTATAATAATTTGAATAAATATCACTTATCCTCCCTCTTAGTTGGACAAATAGCACTTACACCCACTCTTAGTTATATAATATCACCTATCTCCCCTCTTACCTAGCAAAATTAATTTTTTTGGTTAAATTTAATTTTTACCGTTAAATATTTTTTTAAAACCCCAAACTTCCCTATTGGCTAAATTTTTTTATTTTAAAACTAGATTACCGTAATCACCCTAACAGTTCAAATATTAAATTACTTTCAATTAAAATAAGGGTAATTTTCATCTGGACCCCTTGAGGTTTGGTCCATGTCATTTTTAATCTAAATAAATAGACACTTTGCATCTGCATCTCTTGAGATATTTAATAAGATCAATTAAGGACAAATTATGATTTTTATGACCAAAATACCCTTACATCTATTCAACCATAAGATTTTGAGTAATCTACCTCAACCTCTGTCAAGTGGGGGTCCAGATGAAAAATACCCTTATCATAAGAACTGCTCCCCATGAGGTATTCAATAAGATCAATTAAGGACAAATTGTGATTTTTATAACCAAAATACCGTCATATCTATTCTACCGTGATTTTGAGTAATCTACCTCAACCACTGTCAAGTGCAAATTTTTATTATTATTTACAAGATTGGATGATGACTAACGCCTAACGCCTAACTTTGTGTAATGGTATTGAATGACATTTCCATTTCCATGTTTCCTTCCAAAATTTCATGGCTTCTAAGATGTATCTTCTCTACAACTAGCTCTGCAACCACAGCGGTTGAAGTTTTTCTCAAATCTCCGAACACTTGAACCTCAAATTCCGGGGATGATTATCAGCGATTCAGACAGAATCTCAGGTACCATGTCGTCCCAATACCATACCCACGCCGTGGCCACATCCCAATGCTAAATGTGTGCACTCTTCTCGCTTAGTGGCTTTCCTCGATCGGTTCATCTGGATCTGCTTCAAACACACCTGGATTTTAGTTTCTCACAATTCCGAATGTAATCCCATCGGAAGTGAGTGGTGTGTCGCCGGATTTCGTTGGATTCTTTGAGGCTGTTTCGACGAAGATGGAAGCTCCATTTGATCAGCTTCTTGATTGACTCGACTCACCTGTGACTTGTATTATAGTTGGCACTTTCTTGGCATGGGCAATTGCAGTTGGGAACAAGAGGAATATTCCGGTGGCTTTGCTCTGGCCAATGGCGTCTTCAATGTTTTCGTTGCATTATCATTATCACCTCCTCGATTGCAGGAAACTTGAGAGAGAGAAAAAAAAATGGAGGATTCAAATATAACCAAACCCATAAAACAAACTGCAAGAAAAACAAAGCAAAGCTTTCCCTTACCCATTTCAACCACCACGTCTCTTTATCATCATCGTCTTCCTTTTCTCCTTTGTAGGTTTCAATTCAATGTAATTATTATTAATTTTTTTTCCTGTAAAGTCACAGATTCTTCATCTTTCATCTTCTTATTTTTCCTTATGGGGTTGTAGAGGGTTATGGAGTATGTGGGGCAGATTGATTTAATAGAAAACCAATTCATGGAATTTGAGGTTTCGTGTATAATGGAGTAAATACCACTATTTTTTAAATTTCACGGTTAGAATAGATGTGAGGGTATTTTGATCATAAGAATTACAATTTCTCCTTAATTGATCTTATTGGATACCTCACGGAAGGCAGATGCAAAGTGTCTATTTATTTGGACTAAAAATAACTTGGACCAAACCTCAAGGGGTCCAGATGAAAATTACCCTTAATTTTATTATACATTTTTTATGAAAAAAAAAATTTAAAAAATAAAAATGACATTTAACATAAAAAAAATAATAAAATGGCATTACGGCCGATTTGGTCTATAGGACAGTTTTGCACCATTAAGTCTGAAACAAAGTCTAGGGCGTATTTTTGGTTAGGGTTTACAGTCACGAAATTTAGTTGTGAGCTCCGTTGGTTATTTCATTTATCTGGGCCTGTTTAAGTAAATTTGATTGATGTCAGGGATGAGTCTTTGTAAATAAGAAAAGTTTTTTTTTTGTAACAAAGGCGCTTTTTATATATAGGGAAATTGGGGTTGGAATAATTACATATGCCGCCGGTAAGGATTGAACCCACAATCTCTCCACTGAGAGGTGACTCAACCACTGCACTATCTTTCCATTGGCAATAAAATTAAAGTACAAGGGGGCAATAGTAATTATCCCATTAAGAAAAGGTTTTTTTAACATAAATCAAACTATATTTATTTCCCGCCGTTGAAGAAAATATTGACACTTGTCATCTCCCAGGCGCGTACAAAAATCTTCCCTTTCTCGCGACTGAAACTTTTCGACTTCTCAGTTGCAAGTAAGCTTTTATGTTATTTTCTAGAGTTCAGCTATTTTCCTCTTTATTGATTTTCTAGTTCATGCATAGTTTAGTTAAGGGTTTTGAAATCTTCTATGCATTATCGGTTTCAAATTACTCTGAAGATGACGAAATTGATGTAATTCTTTGAAGAGTGTTTCTTATGATTTTCTTTTGCTCTGCGTATCTCTTGTACATTTGCTACTCGTGGTGGTTCACTCTCAAACCCTCAATGCTTAAGATTCATCACTTACAAAATGGAGATGTCAGGTAGGGTTTTATAAATATTTTCAGATAAATTTTTGTTGTTGTTTTTATTAAAGATATTTCTGGAAGGCTTATAATTATTGATTTTGTTTTAGAGCTCAAGAATAGAGCACCACAGTTGGACGATTTATTTAGAAGATTTGAAACGCTACGGAATCAGGAGCTTAACAATCTACAGGGAGCAACTGATCTGTTGGCAAATTGCGGTGAGACCTTGATGTATATTAATACTGCGGTAACGAATCTGGAGACGGACATTGTTAATTTGGAAAACCAAGCCACCCAGAATGTCGAAGGAAAGTTTGAATCTATTGTCAGCACTTCTCCTCATGGCAGCGTAAGCATACTTTGAATCTACTTTTGTAGTTTAAAAATACTTTGAATCTACTTTTGTAGTTTAAAAATTGTGTCAGAATCTTTGCTGTAATTTCAAGTTGTTTAGGGCTTTGAAAGTTTAGAAGAAAATAGGGTTGAACTTGCTTAGATGAGGACTTGAAGCTACTGAAATACTTGAAGGATCTGGCCATAGAAAGCACTCTCCGAGGAGACCCCAAGAAAGCCAGTAGATGCAGATCGGCACCAAAGTAGAAGGCAGGGGTTCTGAGACGCTCGTGGCGGCTGCCGGAGCTAGAGAAGAAGGCGGTTTAGTATTTGGGGTTGGGGACGATGGGCTACCGTGCATAGGCCTAAAAAAAATGATGGACGTCGAATTAAAAACTGGGCCTTAAAAGTTCTAAGGAATTAAATTGGCCCCAACCCAATCCACTAATCCAAAGCCCAGCCCAGCCCAGCCCAGCACAATAGCTTTGGTCCAGTTAAAGTAAACGAACCTAGGACCGACCACCACGGTCCAGACAAATGGACCAATCCGTCCACTTTTACCTCCAGCCATGATGGAGAAAGCTACAAGACATCCTCTTCTAAGGCACCGTTTGTTTGTAGAATTGAGGTGGGACAAAAGGAATGAGAAAAATAAACATGTGGTACCCATAAGTAGTGGGGATAAGAAAGGAAATGAAAGGATTTTGTGAAAAAGTTTTAAATGTCGGTACCACTTTTGTTGCTTTTCTCACTTTTTCACAAAGTCCCACTAAATATGTGAGACTTTGAAAATGGATGAGGTGGGAAAATTAGCATGTCATATTAGCAAATAAGTTTCCTTAAATTAGGAAAGCTTCTCTACCAACTTCTCCATCCCGTTGAACCGAACAAGCCATACTTTGAGATTTTATGAAAAAGTTGACTTTTTCCCACCCCACTTTAGATTTAGTAAACAAACGATGACCAAGTTTTTTTTTCTTTGGTAGAAAAGTCCTTTCTATTTAGCTGAACGAGCCGAGAGAGCAAGAGAGCATAAAACTTACAACAAGGAGACGAGATAAGCCGTACAGAGTAGTCCGAAATAGGCTGGTTTTCCGGGCTAGAAAGTCTGCTACAATATTAGACTTCCTAGTGACATGATCAATACTACGAGAAATGGAAAAAAATCTTCAAGTGCCTTATGTCCTCCACTATTGAAGCTGAATGCACCGGAGCTGGTTTTGCGGAGGGGTTGTTTAAGCACTTCAACTCTAAACAATCAGATTCGACCAATACTTCACCCAATGCATGCAATAAGCCTATTGTCAGTGCTAAGGCTTCTTCCATAAATGGGTCTAGGAAGAGGGCTGGTTAAGATACGGCCAATATGGGCTCACCTCTATGCTTTTTTATTACAACTTCCGAACCACCCAAGTCCCCATTGGTTCTTAGTGCGGCATGTGTGTTAATCTTTACTCGGCCTTGTGGAGGAGGGGTCCATGTATGCTTATCTTCCTCCTGAGATGACGCAGGTTGTAAAGAGGATTGGTAAGCTGAACTATATGGGCCTCATGGAGGATGGGCTTTGCTAATACAAATTTTGTCCATGCTTTAGTTGCTGTGTGGCCCACCTCAATTGGAGTCCACTTCTTCCTATTGAACACATGGTCATTTCTTGCAACCCAAATATACCAGCAAGTATAAAAAATAGACCTTAGGCTCTTTTATCTTGGTGCTTGAGCTCACATTGATCCTTTGTAATTGTTGAATCCACTGATGCAACTCAAATTGATCATGAGAAGGAGTTCTATAGCGCATTGGGCTTGCAACAATATGCTTTTGCAAATGAACACTCAAACAAAATATGTGGTGCGGATTCATTTGATGATAGATCAATGGGTATGTTTCTTCTTTGAAGAGCTGCTCCTGATGCTAAACCTCTTGCGACAGCCCTCCAAACAATTTGCTTGACTTTGGGTAGTGTCTTGGCCCACCAAATAAATTTCCAATCCTTTGGTGTCAACAATTTCAAAAGAGGTGTATGAGATGGTGTGGTTTGGTCCTCTTGAATGTTCTCCTTTTTACTAGTGATGGTATGGTATACTGACGTCATTGTGAGCTTGCCATCTTTGCTCCCCGCCTAATAAAGCTCATCTTGTTCTAGGAACAAGCTAAGTTCGGTCTTTAGTATTTCTCTCTTATCCTCTTCATGAAAATATTGGTGTAAGATATATCTCTTCCATGTTCTGCTATCTTGGTCAATTAAGTGCTCGCAACCCAATACAATCCCAACTGAATGGTTTCGGGTGTATGAGGGTGCAGTTTAGTAGGAGTGGTAGCCACTTATCACCCTAAATCCTCACCTTTGTACCCTGCCCTATTTTCCATACCATGTGTTCGATTATGGCCTTTCGTAGTATGTTGGCCCAAGCCAATGATGGTGGTTGACTTTTCTTGCTTCCAAAAAATCACGATGTGGAAAACGTATAACTTTTATGAAGGAAGCCCATAGTGAATTCGGTTGGGCCCAAAGTCTAAAAGCAACTTTTGCAAGTAAGGAAATAGTTTGTATATTTGTATCTTTGAAGCCCAAACCACCAAGAACTTTAGGTTGACATAATCTTTCCCATGCAACCCATTGTATTTTACTTTTTCCTTCCATAGCTCCCTAATAGAAATTGGCTGATTTCTTTTTGATCTCCCTATGAATAGATTTAGGGAGTTTGAAACGTAAACTCACCTAGTGAGGGAGGGCAAAGGCTACTGACTTTAAAAGGATTTCCTTGCCTATATGGGTAGGAGTTTTATTTCCAACCTTCAAGCTTCAAGGTAACTTGATCATAAATACCTTTGATTATTAGGCTCCTATTTTAGGTGGAAGGCCAAGGTTTTTGGTAGGTTGTTTTTCATAGGAGGCTTTAAGGACCCTAGAGAAATATCTCATGAATTTTAGGTTGTATTGGGCTCAACACCAACCTGGACTTATGGAGTTTTATTACTCGGCCATTGGCTTTGCAATAGAGGTCAAGACAGGCTTTCAAGTTGCATAAGGGTCCAATCTAACTTATGAAAATAGTATGCAATCATTCACAAATAGTAATTGAGAAATGGGAGAGGAGCTCTATGTTTGACACTGATACCTTTTACTAAAGAGGTGGATTCGGCTTGCTTGATAACCGAGCTTAATCCCTGGGAGCGTAGAATAAATAAAGTTGGTGATAGCAAGTCTCCTTGTCTGATTTCTCTCGAGGGGACTATCTGATTGTTGATATTATCATTCGTTGGAAGTTGGTAGGAGCTAATTTAGTTATACTCATCACCATGGCTGTCCACTTTCCCCTAAACCCAACTTCAACAGCATAGCCTCAATATATTCCCATCAAGCCTGTCATACATCTTCTTCATGTCTAATTTGAGGGCTATATGTTTCCTCTTGCCTTTCTTCCTCTTCCTTATCTAATGAAATAATTGATGGGCCATGAAAATGTTGTTTGAAATAAGCCTTGATAGTACGAAGGCAGATTGGTATGAAGCAATGATGTCCTTTAGTAAACCGTGCAGCATTGTTGCTAGTATTTTTTAAATTAATTTAGAGGCAACTCCCCCCAAACTAATTAGCCGAAAATTCTCTGGTGTTTATGGGTTATTTACTTTTGGAATTAAACACAAATAAGAAGATTGATGTCTGCATTCATATGACATGTAAGAAAGAAATCAAATACAAAAGTTAGTAAATCAGGATGGATGGAGTCCCACATCTTTTGGTAAAAGAGTGGAGGCATTTCATCTAGGCCAGGTGCCTTAAAGGAGTGCATTGCAAATAAGGCACTTTTCACTTCTTCAACTGATGGCACACTCTCCAGCATGGTAATCATCTCTTGATTTATCATGGGCTCAACTATGTGCAGTAGGTTTTGAAGAATTTCCATATCAACTGGTTCAACAGTAAAGGCTTTCGTAAAGTGATCCATAAGTTAATCTGTGATTTCTTCTTGACTTGTAATCCATCCCCTTGCTGAATTCTTCAATCTTAGAATCCCATTAAAATGTCATTGTTGTGGGGTTGTTGCATGAAAAAAAATTTGATGTGTTGAGATCTCCCCCTTGCAACCAACTTGTCCTTGATTTTTGAAGCCAAATCTCCTCTTCTCTGGCTAGCTGTTCATCTAATTCACTATTACAGCCTGAATTTTCCATTCAGAATATTTTGCTCCTTACTTGCTTTGCAAATTCTCTAATTTTTTTCTGTAGCCTCTCTATTTCCACATGCACCCACCCTCAAAAGGTTTCTTTGTTTCATTTTTGAAAAGTATTTTTGTAGTTCTCCAGCCTGTTCAATAATTTGACTTCTTTTTTTTTTTTTTGGGGGGGGGTTTGCCTTGAACTTCCTCATTCCATGCTTGCGAAGCCACCATATTACATTCGGAATGCATAAACCAGGCACTCTCAAACCTGAAAGGCCACCGAGGCCTGCACTTTTCTCCGTTAGAGTCCATAATTATTGGATGATGGTCTGATCCACTAGCTGATTTTACAAAAACTGCAGCATCACCATGTTCACATCTCCATTGAGGATTGCCTGCTTTTGCATCTGTTTGACCATGTATATGTTGGTGGTCCCTTGGAACCCATATCCAGGAAGTTGCAGGTGTTAATCATATCTTTACAACATTGGCAATCATGTGCTTGAGATAAGGTGTCACCTCTTTTTTCTTTCCAAGAAAAGTAAGAATTGAAGTCACCTAAACACAACCATGGTTCATTTCTTGCATTCCCAATTCCACATAATTTTTCCCATACTTCCATTCTATTCTTCCATACTGGATCACCACAAACAAATTTAATGAAATTTAGGTTTTCTTTGCTTACACTATCCTCTGTATCAATCACTTCTCTGTCGGGTTTCAGAATTTTTAATTTAATATGCTGCTTCCAAAACAGTGATAATCCACCACTCAAGCCTTTTGGTGCTACATGGAAGGAGTACTCCATCTTAAGTCTTTTCTTCATTTTCTCCATTACTGTCTCTTTATTTCAAGTCTCCATAAGAAGGATAATGTCTGGTCAGTGTCCTTGATGTACAAGGTCTTCCTATCCCTTGAACATTCCAACTCATTACTTTCAGTGCAGCTGGTGGTAAAATTCTCCTTCCTCCACCATTGGGCCAACCGCTAAAAAAATTATGGTTGTCTTATTGCAATCAGCATAGTGGAAAGATTATCCTCCTCTGCGTTTGATTTCCTTGCCTTTTTTGCTTTAGGTTGCTTCTTGATCGAAGCAGTATTCTTGAAGGTGAGGATGTGCAGCTTTGGTTGCTGTGAAGATTCTTGGGTTAGGTTTAGTGGTTCGGGCAATAAAGCTGATGGGTGCTGGGTTGCAGGCAGGTTGTTTGGGAGTGTGCGTTTGGGTGTTATGGATAGAGGTCGAACTGTTGGGTTTTGACCAAGAGTATGAATGGGCTGAGGTGTTGGGTTTTGACCTAGTTGCAGCTTGGTTCTATCTAATCTGTTCCGTATAAACAAACAGCAAAATGCAAAAAGGGCCATAAATTATTTAACATAGGTGAGAATATGGATTGTCACTCATATTATTTGCGACAATCTACCTTTCTGGTGCGTAGCATCCAAATCATCTTCTCTATTGTAGCTCTGTAGGATTGCGCTTCTGCGAGCCGCCTACACTTCTCAGCTCTCCTCCTACGCTTCATTAGCACCTTCTCCAGTTCTTGTAGAGCAGCACTTTCTACTTCATTCTTCTTCATCATCTCATTCAATTTCTGGTCCAACATTTGTATCTCTGCTTGCACAATCTCACACATCTGGTTGTGGTGGGTGAGTCTCCCAGCGGGGGGGGGAATTATACCGTGGTTTTTCTCTGCATGACCACAAGTATTGAGAAACGGTGAATCTATAGATTTATGGGTAAGGGGGAACCGAGAAAGCTACAATGTCTCACACTGTCGATAAAATTTTTAGAATGAATTCAGATTTCATTCCACAACCAAACTGCTTAATAAATAACTCCACTTGGATTTTAAACACCAACCCCTGTTGGTTTATAAAATGTGTTTCTACTCCATGAAATCCAGTCTTTAGGGCCACCCTTCAAAATCGCGTCACCATCCATAATTACACTTTTTGTGTGGGACTTGAGATTGTAAACAAACCAAGCTAACAGATCGTAAACATCTATTATCTCCTCCTCCTTTTTTATTATTATTTAAATTTGTATCCTTATCCATACAAAGGTTATGTTTTGACATTGACCAAGAAGAAGGATTGAAGGTGAGGAACAAGAAAATCCACAAAGATCTGTGTCCATATTGTAAATTAACCAACAAAATCATGGAGTCTCATCCATAGAGATTGATAAACGAAGAAGGGAAACAAAATCAAACCTATACTGTTTATGCACCTGAAATGAAGAACAATATCTGGAACAAGAATGCAAGAGATGAGGAACAACATCTTGAGGAGTGGAACAGGAGGAGGATCCAAGCAAGAGAGGAGCAATGCTTTTGGGAGAATACAAACCTGTTGTGATTCAGCAAGGGGATTGGAAATTTTACAGAAATTGAGAGAGAAGCAGAGGAGTTTTAAGATAAACAGAGAGCCTTTAGAGTAGGAGAGGACTTAATGTTCTTCATTCCTAGGGTTCACACCAAAAAAGTGATTTATACATGCTTCCTAGATTCGGTTATCCCCCTTTCTGTTGTCTCAATCATTGATTCTAACCCTACAATGACATCTGTATTACCTGCTCTCTAAATGGAATAATCCTTCGAGTATGCTGGAGTCTTGCTCACATGCTGAGGTCTTCTAGAATGTTCAGCTTCAGCAATACCCTTGTTACCCTTGTCTTGTTCAGGTGTTTCCTTCTCTGGTTCAATGTGGTTCACAACATCTTGAGGAGTGGAACAGGAGGAGGAGGATCCAAGCAAGAGAGGGCAACGCTTTTGGGAGAATACAAACCCTCATGGTTTTATGGAGAAATAAAGAGAGAAAGAAAGAGAGTTTATAAAAAGAATGTAATTTACTATTTTAGCCCCACATGTATGCACGTCTCTTAAAAACTACTGTAAAAACAAATGAAATTGGTTTTTATTAAAAAAAATAATAATAATAAAAAACAGGTCGTCACTTGGTTTTGGCTTTTGGATTTTTTCAACCTATTTTAAATAGAAATAGGCTGTATAAATTGTACCAAACACTGCTATTTATATTTATTTGGGTAAAAATCAAAAATAAAAACTATTCAAGACGCTGCCTTTGTCTGTCTGTTTTTTTTGTTCTTGTTAGTTTACTTGCTTTTCTTGTAAATGGTTTTAGTTTTGTATTTGACTGTATGCTTAATGATTTTGCAGCTTGATACTAGTTCTAGGACGAAAATCAGAGAGAGATCGCTAGGAAGAAGCCTCCGGAAAGAAATAAGAAAATACCGTAGAACGATCAAGTGCATTCTACCAGAGTTACCACTCACAAGGCATGTCAAGGATATGTGCAAATCTTACTCCAACGCCAGCCGGGTTGTAGATGATGCTCTCTATACCATGGAGGCGGGTTTTACTGAGTTGAAAGTTATTGCTACTCAGTTGGAAGATTCTCTTAGGACGTAGGTGTACTAGTTTTGACCTCAATTTAGGCAATATCTATATGTTTGACTCTTGAGAGATGAAGATCTCCCACTAATTTTTGTTTTCTGGATGAATGTCTGGTGCAGACTATTGTTTCCCCTTATTGAGAGAAATTCATGTATTAGACTCTATACTTGGTGTTTGTCATATATTAATCGTATTCTTTTGCATGACTAATGTTGTCCTTTTCAAGGTGCTATATTGAATCATTCTTCATGACAATTCTTGAAAACATGTAGAAGTTTTGTATTCCCATATTGGTTCTTGCCCATTCAGGACATTTGAACATGTACTGTTATTCTGTTTTACAGTCGATAGTGTCTGTGATATCCTGTTGGTGGACAGATCCCTACTTTAGAAATCAAAGTTATGTCCATCAGATATGGTGGATATGAATCAAGTTACTTTATTCCATCCCTACTCCCTTAGGCATGGGCCTTGTGTTAAACAGATGTCTGATTAGTGATATGTATTAGTTTTCTCTACTGGCTGATTTTCAGTTTCTGTGACTTACTAAACTT
Organism: Hakea prostrata; assembly: GCF_041222555.1. NCBI lineage: Eukaryota > Viridiplantae > Streptophyta > Magnoliopsida > Proteales > Proteaceae > Hakea > Hakea prostrata. The sequence goes on along the minus strand of NC_142609.1, from coordinate 47,839,025 downwards.
TTTGCCCATTAGCGTCTCATCATCGAACTGTGATATGCATCTTATTTTCACCCTCATCAGGTACATCAGTTTGGTCTTTTGTTTAGTCAAAAAGGAATTGCCATACATCTGTGAAAATGTATGATTGCTGATGCTTGATGGACCATTTCTTCTGTTGATGTGAGAAAGACGATTTAAAGATTAAATCAAAATTATGCTGATTCTGGGCAACATAGGGAAGCCTGCAGGCCCAGGCCAGTTGACAAAGAATTCTAATTTTAATCAATTATGGCCCAAACTGCACACATACGTACTGTTTCAGGGATTTCATCAAGAAGATTCCTCTGTTTGATGTTAAAACTTTTAGTTATGCATGCCTTGTTTTGTGAAGTTCGAAGCAGTATTTAGAACCTTATCACTTGTTAAAGATTATACAGTATCAATTGAGAAGACACAATAACAGAAGAAATGAATAGGAACCCTTATATTGAAACATGACTTATAACATATAGTACCTGTGGGCTGGATGGAGATGGTCACATTTGATTATTGTTATGTTGTGACCCAAACTCTTGTAATTGACTATCGAAGATAGACATGTACTGATCGAATGAGCGATCTTTGGAGATTTGTGATCAAAGTAGGGGCTTGGGACTATAGGAGCCCATCATTGATCTCGGTTGGTGGAGGGGAGTGCCGGGCCTTAGCTCCTGTTGCTTGGTAGACTCCACTTGATGGATCGATCCGTTTATCCACTGGAGTCTATATATGTATCTTATGTTCGCATATGAGATTGTTGAGAGATTTGGAGAATTTTCAATTTAAAATTTTTGTAACACCGTTCTTGATAATTGGTTGGGGTAAACGTAGCATACCATATTAGTGTGTTTGTTTTGGGGAAAGAGGACCCTAATTTTGATATTACTGAACTAAACCAAGATGGTGGTGGCCACGGTGATTTTGAAACAATATCATTTGGCAAATGACATTGAATGGTTTTGCTTGAATTAACTTACATTATGAAACATCTTAGAACTTGTGGGTTTGCTTTTTGGGAATGTTCTAGTTGCATAATTTTCTTTGTATGATGAATAGATTTAGGGCAAATTACGTATAGATATCTTGAATTTGTAATCAGTTACGTCTACTATCTTTAAAAAAGAAAAACAATTACAAATACCCCCTTATTGTTATTGTTATCATTCAACTAAATGGGTATTTGTAATTGATTTATTTTTAGGGGTAATACATGTAATTGATTGTAAATGCAAAGGGTCTATATGTGATTTTCCATAGATTAATCATCAAACCATCATTGGTAGAGCATTTAACGCACACGACCGATTAGAAAGAGAAGGAAAAGAGAGTGAGAGAGAACGAGAGAGATCGAAGGAAGGAAGATAGACAAGAGACAATAGGGGGAATAGAAGGAAGAGAAAGACAGAAGCTCCTTGCCATCTCAATAAAAAGAGAGAAGAGAGGGAGTGAGTGAGAGTGTGTGAGAGACAAAAAACCATCCTCTCAGGCTCTCAGCAGCTGTTATGGAGTTTGGTCAAGAAGCTCTGGTGCGACATCCATGGACAAAGGAGCAACCAACATTGTTGTTCTGATTCTCTCAATATTGATTCGACATAATGTATTAGATTTTTGTATTGACAATATCCATTTTGTCCATTTCAACACACTATACACAAAAACCATGTACATGCATAGGCTGGGGGGAATAGTTGTTTCTTCTCACCATTATCCCAGTTGCAATATAGGGAAGAAAAAAAAAACACTGCTTGACTGCTACAAATATATAGAAAAACACTACACAAGAGAAGGGGCTGAAGATATAAGAGAAAAAGCTTGGATCACCAACACTGAAAAAATGATATGAGCAAGCTTGAGTGTGGCCACTTTGTTGAAAAGGAAACCTAGGGTTAATTAGTACCATATATATCCAATCCACCTTTCCTGCAACGCTACAAATTAATGTGGGGCTGATAAGGTTATGGCCATTTATGAAAATTTCTTTCATGATTGCTACATTTGCCCTAAAAAATGGAGCCCCACAGAAACCAATAATATTTCATGCCAAAAAGAATCAAAATAGGCATCACCTTGACAGATCCAGATTCGCCTATTTTCCTTCTTACTCCTGTTCTAAATTTTAAAAGTCAAATATGATTTCCAAAACTTACTAGATGACTTATCTTCAAGCCCCCTTCTTATTTTATCAGTTTTGTTTTGTTTTTGTTTTTTTTATTTCTGTTCACTTGGTTTGCAATGGAAGTAATTAAGATATTAGAACTTGGGTTATATGTATCTTTTGACAAGTGGACAAAGATCCTAGAACGTTAGTAGACGCAGATGTTCTTACGTGGTCTCAATCTAGGCTTTATCAACCTGCAACAGCAAGCTTAATTCTCCTTTTCAATCCGTTCTCTTGGTTTGCAATGGAAGCAAATATATTCTAATAAACTCTTTAGATCATGCCAGGTTGGTTTAAGCATTCTCAAATTGACTGCTTGTTCTTGAACTCGGTTAAAAGCTTGCTTTTGATATCATAGATGAAGCTGTTTTTGTGTACGTGGTCTCATTCCAGAACTGATCAACCTGCAACAAGTTTCTCTCTTTTCCCTCTTCAAGTTTCCCTTCCATGCATCTTTGTCGGTAAGAGCTCCAATCCTAAGACACTAACCAACATAGCTGGTCGGCTACAGGCTTGAATAGCTTGCCCCTAATGGACGTGACGCTGCTAGAAAAGCTTGGCTAGACAAAGTAAAACCAAAGCATGCATATGGAGACTTTGGGGTAGCTTAAGTTTTCTCTAACTCCACCTTTTTCCCTTTTCACCATATATTATAAGGATTCTCGTTTGGCACAACTTTAACCATCTAACCCAGAGTCTGGATCTGATCTATCCACCAGAGTAAAGGTCTGTGTTCTTCTCATGCTTTTTCACCATATTATGCAAGTAGGACTCACATCTGAATGTATATAAAATAATTCAGAATTATGACCCCAATAAGTCCCACGTAGACCTACTCTATTATGTGGTGGAAAAATATAAAGAGAACATAATATCCAAACTCTTAACAGAGCCAAGGTAGAAGATCTGGACTCCTCAAACATATCATATTCTGAAATATCTACCCGAGAAAGATTTGATTGGATGATATTGATCTGGGTATCACAGAGGAGAATGGTTCAGAAAATCAAGAATGAACTTTTGATTGATGATTTGGGTATACCGAAGGAGGACTATCATATGATTGCCTCAATAGTTATTAGTTTATTCATTTTTCTTTTCCAGACCTTCCTTTCCCTACTTTTTTTCCACTCACATAGGAGAAAAGGGGTAGGGAAAGACAAAGAAGTAACTGCGAAAGGAAGCAATGAATGGAAGGTAAGAGAAGGGGCCCAGATATGTTATTATCTTTGGACCAATTTTCAAAAAGTTGTAGCATTGGTACCACCATTTTTTGTGTGTGTAGTAATTGCTTTTCCTTTGAAAAATAATAAATTTCTTCACTTCTCATGTCTAAAATAGCTAAGTGCTTCAGTTAGTTAAGATCATTCAGTCTATGGGATCTTTTGGCTTTCTAGAATTCAATTAAAGAACCACCTTGATTGGTATGTGTGATGACATGTTTACGTGTGTTTGATAATTTGAATGGTGAGGATAGTGAAACACAATTATTAATTTGATTGCAAAGTGGATGTAGGTACTTGTCTGGAGTTAAACATGAGAATGATCACATGGAAGAACACAAGACCTGCAAACCCTCTCTCCCCTCTTTTCCTTCCCCACCTTCTCTTCCCTATATTACTGTTTGCATCTGAACTTTAATTTGCAGGAATGTTTGGCCATGGATTGGAAATAGAAATTAGCATGGGAATTTGCTGAAGATATGGTATGTATTATGTCAAGGCAAACTAATCCAGTAGTAAAAAAAAATGAAATACACAGCCAAACGGAAAAACACAAGGATTTGATGACGGAGTTTGGCCAAAATTGGACCTACGTCTTTGGAGTTCAGATGAAGCTCAATGCTAAATAACCAAAACAATACAATATACCTATTTAAAGCGACGATGGAACACAGACCTCATTACTGAGATCTCAAAATAAACCACCGAGAATTGATTGCAACAAGCCAAGAACAGCATAAAATCAAGCATAACTAGAAGAGAAGGAGAGAACCCAGAACCCTAATCACAGACCTGCGATACTAAACCCCCCAAAACACGATACATAATAAAATGAACCAGTCCAAAAACCTAAATACTCTGGTTCAAGTTGGGAAAAAAAAATAAATATGGAACGAGCCAGTATGGATTTGGTGGATTTCATACCATGTTCAAGTTACTTAAAGATCTATAAACAAGGTGGGGGAAATTTTTTTTCTTTTTTTTTTTTTGTTTTTTTTTAATTTTTTTCTGCCCAATTTTTCCTTTATTTTTTCGAAATCAGAACCAATTTTTCCGGATCCATGGTCTAGATTAAAACCAATAATAAGGGGCAAATCACAGATTAGCCCTCTCAAAGTGACACCCCAAAAATGGCTGGAATCAAGAAATTAGAAATAATCATCCAAGAAGGCCATAAAAAAGCATTAAATTTACAAAAATTCTTTCCCCCTTGATCCATTTATTAATTTTAGACTGGTATTATGGGCATCTAGCTGTTCTTTTATAATCAATGTACCTAAATTAATTTTTCTGGTGGAAATTATTGTAGTCTTACTTTGAAGTAATCAATGTAGTTGGCCTTCTTAGATCAACACTCAATAGCATGAAACTAATTTCTTCTCTTTCCCTTCTGGGTATTATTTTCTTTGAATTGGTTCTAACTTGCTTGTTCTCTTCGGGGTATTAGTTTCTTTGAATTGGTTCTAACTTGTTTGTGTGTGTTTCTCATGGTTCACATTTTTCAATGTGAAACTACAAAGCAAATTTTCATCTAGAATATTAAGTCAAGTATAGGGTGTTGTTACATGCTTTAGACACAAGTCAATCTACCTATATTATGTTATATTGAGCCGCCTTTGCTGAATATAGATTAAAATACCCCCAACTTTAATATCAACTACCATATGTTATATGTGTTCTATTCCTTCGTTTATCAGAAATTCTTGAAATGACATAAAATTGAGAAGTTCAGCAAAAGAACACATGATTTCAACATGTTGCATGTAAGATAATAACATAAGATCCTATGTCATTCTCATCTCATATACATATATTCTGGACTCCTGATGAGATCAATATACAACCAGATAGATTTCTTTAAGAATTGATATACATGTTAGTGAAAAACAGGTTATTAAAATTCGGTAAAACCAAATATTGCTCTCTCTCCTTTATGTGAGATTATACCTAAAATAATATGAATGAAGGGTACAGAAATATTTCATGTATGGAGGTTTTCTTTTGGAATAGAAGAGAGCTACTTTCTTTCTCGCTTTTCTGAGATGTCTAGGATTTTAAATGTGGATTTAATGCTGGAATTAGCTGCTGATCAAGTACATGGAGGACACATATTGAAGACTTTATTAAGAAGGAAAAGTACAATTGTATGTTCTCTCTCTCTTAGGTGTATATCCACACTTGTATTTGAAGGATTAGAGACAAATTAATTTTGTCTGCGAGAGAGAGATTATATATTATGTGAAACTGAAGCAAGTACCTTTCTTGGTTATAAAACAATTTCACTAGCTCTCTCTCTCTCTCTCTCTCTCTATAGCTCCTATGCACAAATATGATGATTACCTTGTGAGTGAAGGTATAGAAAAAGACAAGATATGGAGTCAAAGACAAGAAGACCACCCATCTCTCTCACTTTCAGAGGTCCCCCTCCAAACCGTTTTCCACTCGACCCATCAACCAACAACCTCTCTCTCTCTCTCTCTTCTCCATATTCTAAGCAAAGCCATAACCATCACAGTCATCATTATCATCATTTCCACTCCATGAAGCTTTCTTTTTCTCTCTTGATCTCTTTACATATGTATTAATTTTGTATGTATGAATGAATGTGTATCTAAATAACCCTTTATTTGAGGGAACTTGTCTCTCTCTTCTTATCTCCATCTCTATCTTTCACCTATAAAGTCTTTTGTTGCCAACATCAATACCAGTTGGGATAACAAAAACTCCAGCTCAAGGGGATCAGATCAAAATTTAGCCCATGATGAGGAAGCCTGATCTCCCTGGGAAGAACAACACAAACAATGGCACTAACAAGCTCAGGAAGGGCTTATGGTCACCAGAAGAAGATGAAAAGCTCATGACCTACATGTTACACAATGGGCAAGGTTGCTGGAGCGATGTTGCCCGGAATGCCGGTCTACAGAGATGCGGCAAGAGCTGCCGTCTTCGTTGGATTAACTACCTGCGCCCTGACCTTAAGCGCGGAGCCTTCTCACCTCAAGAAGAAGAACTCATTATCCATTTGCATTCCATTCTCGGCAACAGGTGAGTCTTCCTCTCTCGTTCTCTGCTACATCACTCAAGTAATGTTTTTGGATCTCAGATTTTGGTTTCTCCAAAAGGAGACTATGAGTTTTCTCGTGTTGGTATCTAGAATAGAGAGATTAGATTAAAGACCCACAGATGGAATGAGCCTAATAGTTTGTATCTGCTCTTTGAGTTGGGGGTGATTTGATGACTATATGCTTGAGATAGCTTGATTTAGGAGTGATTTTTTTTATTTATCTTGTTTTCTCAGTGCATATATATTCTTTCTTAATTGTAGTCTGGGGAGTCTTAGTTTGTATCTGCTCCTTGAGTTGGAGATAATCCAAACTTAATTCAGTACTTTATTTGTTTAAGAATTCGGTATTTAGACCTTAAGCATTCATGCACATGCAATAATATTTGTTAAACATGGAATTAAACTAGCCTTCTCGATCTCTTGAGGTTTTGCTGTTCTGATCTGAAGTGCTTTGGATTCACTCAGGTGGTCTCAGATTGCAGCGCGGCTGCCGGGAAGGACAGACAATGAAATAAAGAATTTTTGGAATTCCACAATAAAGAAAAGGCTGAAGAACTCATTTTCTAGCCCATCTCCAAACAATAGTGAATCATCTGAGCCTAGAGAAGTGATGGGAGGACTCATGTCATCCTTGAGTGAACAAGATATCATGGCTCTATGCATGGACTCATCTTCTAATTCATCTTCTTCATCATCCGTGCAAGCAATGGCAATGAGAAACCAGTTTGAACCATTACCTCCACTCAACAACTGCTACAATCTCTCAGGTGCTCCTGGATATTTCAATGTATCTGCAGGATTATCACAGGTGGTTGGCACAGGAGATGGATACTATGGAGGTCATCATCATGGCTTCTTAGGGGGTGATAGTATTGGGGTTGAAGGGGACTTATTTGTTCCTTCCTTGGAGAGCATAAACATTGAAGAGAAAAATACTGCAACTGACAACACCATCAGTAAGATTAACAATAACATCAACAACTGCCACATAAATGACATTAACAACATCATCAACAGCAGCAACAGCAATAATAACAAAGTAGAGACTTTGGTTGAGAATGGGAATTATTGGGAAGGAGAAAACTTAAGAATGGGAGAATGGAACTTGGAGGATCTGATGGGAGATGTCTTTTCTTTTCCTTATCTTGATTTTCAAGTTGAATAATTGGCTACTCTCCTGTCCTTTTTTCCCCCTTTTTTCCTCCAAGAAAAAGACTTGTCAAGCCCCTTTTGCTTCCCCCCTTAATTGCTCAAACCCATGTCATAAGACAGCTTATAGAGGAGATTCCATGTTTCAAATTGTCAAATCACCCTTCTGGTGTTCTATATCCTATAGGTTTTGTCTAAATCTCTCTTAATAATGTAGGTAATTTTAGCCATGAAACCTGTTCATAATCCTTGGAAGATATGGATAGCCGGGGAAAATAAAGGTCACCTGGTAAATCTATTTTTGGTGACAGCCAAATCTTGTAAGTACATGTACCTTCTTCATTTAATTTCCCTTTTTTGTGATGTAAGTGAGGGCATCTTGATAATTTTCTTGAGCATTAGGGGTTTGTGTAGTTATCATACTTTTGGAGAGAAATGTGAATATACAGTTTATGTTCAATGTAGAGAGAACCATCAAGATTCACTGGGTGGTAATAAACTTCAGTTATTATGAGAAGTACAAAGAGAACAATCTATGTAGAATGTACCACATGTTAATGAAGATATGGAAACTCTTCTCTTCTCTTCTTCCCTTTCTTTCTCTCATTCACACACAAACAATACTCAACCCACCAGCCCATCTTCCATTTTTCTGATGTGCTAGAGCTCCTTGATTTATCATAAGGGAATTTTTTTTTTTTGAAACTTACGACTTTTACATATTTCGGGAATGAAAACCATTACATATATGATCAGGGAGATTGAATCCTAACCTCTTCACTAAGAAGTGTTCATCATTAATTACCAGCGAGCCAACCCTTTGCTGGTAAGATAAACAATCTTTCTCAAAATGTGGTTTAATCACTAAAACAGTAGGTCCAAATGGAACACTTAAATCTCCATCTTAGGCACTATCAGATTCAGTTTTTTTCTGAATGGACCTCTCATAATTCCGGTGGTTAGGCTAAATTTGAGGGTTCAAATTGTAATGATTAACCCTTTCATATCTGTCGAAGAAGATAAAGCCAAGGTGATTATTATATTCAATAGCTAGTGAAAGTATCAAATTTATGAAATTTATGTTTTCTAAAGTTGATCAACTTGCAAGTAGTAAAACAAAAGTAAGCACAGTAGTTAGTTAGTTATCAGGATGGCAAAATGATGATTATATATTGAATACAAGATGAAGAAAATGTTACCTTAGATCATTTTGCTTTTGGATTCTTACATGTCATAACGATTTTTTGAGTGATTGCATATCAAATAACTCTTTTTGTATGTTCCTTCATCTTCGTAAAGTCCTCAAACAATATTTCAAAGGATGAAATCATACTGACTCACTAAGGCTCTTGGGGTAATCATCTTATACTCCTCGTAGTGACATTAAAACCATTACCCATTAAACACGACATCAAGGGCTAGCTGTGGTAGGTAAACTTTGAAGATATCTTTTTAGATTACCTACTCAGTCATTTTCATGTATTTGCACACATAATGTAATTGATTGCAATTCAAGAATGTATAAGTAAAATGTATTTGATCATACTGCAACAGTGTAGCAAATGTGGTTCTCATGGAGTAATGGCTAAGTTTTAGTAATTAGGAGCAGTTAGGACATTCTCTCTAATAACTTAAAAAAGAATTGTTAGAAAAATGACCTAAGAATGATTAAATGTAGAGATCATGAGTAGTGTTTATCTTAGGGTTGCTGCTAAACTGGAATTATCATTTCACACTTTTCTCATAGACTCTCTTTTAAGGTTTTTAGATCAGTTGGTACATCAGTTTTGGTTTGTTGTTATGAATTCAAGGAGAGATTAAGAAACAGGAACTATAATCTGCTTCTATTCTCAACTTTCAAAGTTGTGATCATGAACATTGTCAATTCAGCAAAATTCTAACCAAAAACAGAAAATTCAGCAAATTTGGGCAATGCATGGATGGAAACCCTTGGTGTATTATTGATGGAAACGGAGTACCCAACCCAAAACGATTTTTGCTTCAGTTCATCACACCATTCAGCGAGATTTTAGATTGTCAGATTGCACATTTCGATTAAAATTTCGATCTTGACCAAGATCTCGATCCGACGACCCACGATGTCTTTTAACTTGAGTAAAATGAACCCAAACCAAGTGTGACAGATTTGGAAGTTTACAAATTATAAACAGTATGGTGGCTAGCTACCAGCTTTAAATAATGCTTAAATGGGCCTTTAGGTACAAGCCTTGGAGGAAAAGAAAGTTGGGCAATGCATGGATGGAAACCCTTGGTGTATTATTGATGGAAACGGAGTACCCAACCCAAAACGAATTTTGCTTCAGTTCATCACACCATTCAGCGAGATTTGAGATTGTCAGATTGCACATTTCGATTAAAATTTAGATCTTGGCCAAGATCTCGATCCGACGCGGACCCACGATGTCTATTAACTTGAGTAAAATGAACCCAAACCAAGTGTGACAGATTTGGAAGTTTACAAATTATAAACAGTATGGTGGCTAGCTACCAGCTTTAATATGTTAAATGGGCTGGTCAAGTCTTGGGGGGGGGGGGGGGGGGGGTGTGGGGGGGTTTTTTTGTTTTCAGCCGTTTACCAAAAATAATAAAATAAAAATGGATTGGAAGTTTACAATACAGTATGGTGGCTAGCTACCAGCTTTAAATAATGCTTAAATGGGCCTTTAGGTACAAGTCTTGGAGGAAAAGAAAGTAAATTACATGGTATCGATGTGTCATTTTGCACGTGGAGAGGGAATAATCAATGAATAAAATTGGTAAAAGTAATCAATAAGAAATGTTGAGAAGAAAAGAAAAAAAATTCAAAAATTAAACGTCGCCTGAGAGATTCGAACTCTCGCGGGGAAACCCCATGTACTTAGCAGGCACACGCCTTAACCACTCGGCCAAAGCGACCGTGATATTATATGTTGCCTAATCATTTTATATTTTTAGAATTTTTCATATTTTCCGTTTATATAAAAATACATATAAAATTTTTTTTTTCAATTGACATTAGAATCTGCAATCGTTCCAGCCAAACTATTTTGCATGGTTGAATTTGAAGTGGGAGGAAGGGGTCGAAATAAGTGGATTTTTTTAGAGCAAATTACACTGGCACCCCTAGTTTATGTTTAAAAAGCACAGAAACCCCAAAATTGAATTTTTATTGAATATATTTATCTAATTTGTCATTAAAAACTTTTCAAACACTGTTTATTATAGGGCTATTTTTGAAAATAAACAACAATTTAACTGTTTTCATTGATAAATTTGACAAATATATCTAATAAAAATCTAATTTTGAGGTCTCTGTGCTTTTTAAACATAAAATGGGGGTGTCAGTGCTTTAAGACCTCCATTTTGGAGTGCAATGCAATTTGCTCATTTTTTTATAAAACCTCAAAAGCATGATTTGTTTAGTTCAATGGGGGTGGAAAATAGACAGATTAGTTTTCTTAATTAAAGGAAGCATGTTTGCTGAGTGACTATCATATAGTAGATTTAAGAGACATTTCTTGAAAGTTCAAGAGTGACCAATAACCTCAATAGATTCATATCATTCTATAACATTTATTCATCAAGGTTGAGATTTGTGATCTTCTCGCATCTCTCTACCACATATTAGGAGGAGGAGACTCGCCTTTGAATTTTGACAAAATGAACCAAATATTAAACCCCCTTGTGGGTATCTCGTGGCTTCCTCTCCTTATGTATGGTGAAGAGATTTGAGGGAAGTACAGTTCTCTATCTTGACAGGTAAAGGATCCAAAGTCCATATCCTCCATTACCTACTAGTTAATAGTTTCAACTTCCAGAAAGTAAGAATGTTTTTTCCTTTTTTTGGTAAACCTATACCAAATTTCATTCTTCAGAGAAGAGAAATTTTCAAATTAAAAGGCTTGGTAATCCAAGTAGTGGAAGTAAACCAATCAAACCTCCCCAGCAAGAAGACAGCTTTCCGTGCCAGAGAGAAAGAAGAAAGATTAAATCATAGTTATAATAAAAATCTGCTATCCAATGGAGCCAGGAGACATATTTGATCCATAAGCTTTACTTTGTATTATGGGCCATGCACGCTTGTTAGGAGTCAAGATTGAAAGGCAATTCTAAAAAGAATTCAAAGAATGTGGGTGAGCCGGCCCAGTGGAATTTGGATGAACCGTTAAAAATACTATAGCGTCATGAACACGTTTGTTCTACGTCATTTCTCTTTCATTCAAGCATGCATGCAGAAACGTCTCTTGTCGTCTTGTGTGGTTTCTGACGATGAACCTGGCCCCACCCTACTTAGTGGAAAAGTGGATATCCTCTCCACGCGTCTTGCCCCTTTACTTATACGGTAATATAGTTATACTTACAAGAGTATGGAATTCACATAGTTCTGATCTGACACGGGCAGACCCTGTAAGCACGGTTCTCACACTCATGTAAATGTAGTGCAATATGTAGGGGTGCAAGTTTGGCCTTGACCGGCACTAAGCACGTCCTGAGCCTGAATAGGGCTTGGGCTGAAGATTTGTCCTTGAGGGCAGGTTATGTCAAAATATTAGAGCGGGCTTGGGATTACTTTTGACCTGCCGGGCTTGTCCCGACCCGTCCCTAATTTTTAGTCCTGACCTTAACCATGATTTTGGTCCTGATTCTTGTCCTGATTTTGGCCCTAATTTTGTATTTGATGCTTGATCTCAATGAATTAGGAACATGTATAGAGTCAATCAGGGCCAGAGCCAAGGCTAGGGACAGGACTAGGGTCAGGGACAAGGCCAATCAGGCGAGAATGGACTTACTTGGCCCTGTAGGGCTTAGGGTTATGGATACTAATCATTGGCCTTGAATTAAGGTCAGGGCAGGAATGAACTTACTTGGCCCTGTAGGGCTTAGGGTTAGGGACACTAATCATTGGCTCTGAATTAGAGTCAGGACGGGAAAGGACTTAGATTAGAATATATAAAATTGGGTTTAGGATTGCAAAAGCCCGACCCTGTTGCAGCCCTAGTAATATGAATGTAAGGATTACAAACACACTGGGTAGAGAGAATTTGAATTCGAAGAAACATGACATTGTCTACTAAACTCTATTATTTCCTCTCCTATTTCCACAAGCAAGTTGTCATATTCTTTGTATTTTTTTTCTTGATTCTCTTTGTATGTGTAAAATACACTATTTCTTTCCCTTCCCCTACTTCCAAGAATTCCTAAACTTTTAATTCCTTTTAATTACAATTTAAATCTTAAATTTTATTAGTCCTCCCCTCCAAAATCCCTAAGTTTATCCTGAATTTTTTTATTTTTCTACTAACAATTTAAATTTTAAATTTATTAGTTTGGTATAAGAATTTTAGCAATTGATTTTATCAGATCTAATCATAGCCATTGATTTTTTTTACTTAATTTATGAAACTTAATTGTTTTCCCAATTCTTTTTGGGTAGAATTTTCTCCATATTTAGGTTTTTTTTTTGTAAAAATCCAAATTTAGTTAATACACTTCGAATCTAATTTTTCTCCTATAATTTCTCTCACGATTTATTCTCGACCTTATTTCTTTTTGGCTCAGCTTTTAAGTACAAGCAAAAAAAAAACCTAAATAATTCAGATTCCTCAGGGAACGTCTTTGTTAAAAAAACTTCACCTTTTTTTTTTTTTTTGTTACAAAACAGGGTCAAAAGACCCAAAAAACAAAACAAATCAAACTAGAACATAACTCTTGAGACAATCCTCTCTAAGGATATCTGTCATTTCCTGGGGGATCATTGAAAAAAACTTCACCTTTAGTAAGTTGGAAGTTGCCGAATCAAGTGAGGACAGATATTAATTTTAAAAAAAAAAAAACCATTAGATTAGGATATCAATCAATAGACGAGCCACCCACCAGCAAAAGACAATTTTTCCTGGTGACCAGAAGTCCGCAAAAAGACCAAAGGAAAATAAAAAAGCTCCCAATGCCTAATACAATGTATGATCGGAAAAGAGGATAAGGACCCATGCAAAGCCCTTACCTACCTGCCCATCGCAACTTTGACTGCAACTAAATTGGCAAATCTGCAAGAAAAGGAGAGACATCCTGAAGCTCATGATAAGATATATAGACGAATTCAAATACAACTTAGAGATGCTCTTCTAAGTTTCTGCTGGTTCATGTAATCAGGGTCACCGAAGAAGGGGTTCCAGACTTGATACAGAAGTTAAAAGAAAGAGACACCCCCAAAAGGGAGTCAATATGACTTCTCATACGATCTAGTCAGTCACATGAGAATGATCTGCATCCAAAGGTAGAATATATTCAAAAAGAATTGGGCTTTTACAAACCCACGTATAATTCCAGTAATTACAGAACAGTTAAGGATGCCCGTTCTCTGCATTCAGCTGTTACTACTGCTACCCCTCCAGAAAGCCAACCGTGGAATCTGTGATAGTAGGGATTCCATGACCGCTGAAGGACTTCTGTTTTCTGTGATCTGCTCCTTACTTCCCACTTGTACTTCACTATCCCGCCAGAATTTAATCACATGGAGGCTCTCTTCCTCAGTAGATCTCTGGACAATAATTCGGGAAGCATAGCCCTTCTCTCTCATCATACGGCATATTTGAGAAGGGTTGTTAGCAGCTAGCGTGACCATGTACAACCAGCCCCTTTCCGACAAAAGTTCGTCCGCAATGGGTAGGATCCTGTCAATGACGCTCCGCCCATTCTCACCTCCTGCCCATGCAGAAGTAATCCCATCACAGCCTACTTCATCTTCAGGTGTTGGTACATAAGGTGGGTTCACAACCATCACATCCACCGTGCCCTTCAACCGTCTCTCCAACCCAGATACAATATCTGTCAATATCACCTCCGCATGGACCCCATGGGCCTTCAACGTTTCACTAGTCACCCTCACAGCATGAGGATTTATATCAGTCGCTAAGTAATTGACCCCAGCAACCTCCTGCCCTAGCATGATTGCTAGTGATGTGATCACATAACCGCTACCACAACCCAATTCTATGCACAATGTTGGCCTATGCATTAACAAGTTATTTCTATCAGCTAGTAGAGCATCAACCAAGGCAAAAGAATCATCACAGGGCTCATAAACCTCAGGATGGGAGCTCACAAGCCGGATTTGAGCACCTCTGGCAGACATCCTGTATGAGACCTGCAGACAAGAAGGTTCAAGCTTTCTTGAGTGCAACAAACACAATAACAAGAAAATAGAGAAGCCAAAATATTGGAAACAGAGAACCAATATTCTTAGAGAAGGACCCAAAAAGAAGAACCAGGGTAAAAACCCAAGATAACCCTAAGAAAAGTGGCAAGAAAGGATATGCATAGCTTAGGCCTTGTAGCATGACCTTAAACAAAGCTAATTGGAAGACGAGAATCCATGCAGCCGACCCCATTTAGTTGGGACAAGGCTTATTGTTATTGTTGTTTTTGAAAAAGAAGAAATAGGTTATGGCTGCTCCTGTGACAAAGCTGTCAAGCATTGCGGCTTATCTCAAAATAATAAATAATAATAATTACGTGACGGGGCTAATTTGAACAGTAAAATAATTTCCATGAGTTTGTTATGGCATACCCTTTCCACTCAGAAATTTTAATTCCCATAGCCTGAAGCAATATCAGAAAACATCACTTCTTCAACAAGACCAGAAAATTTTTAGGGTCATGTTCACAGAAGAGAATTTCAAAATGAGGAGACCCAAGGAACAATGCATGTAGTAAATCCAGGGGATTGAATGATTTTGAGGGTTAGGATGTATAGAATGTGAAACCTCCAAATGAAGAGAAAAGATGGTGTTTTAAAAGGTTCAGAACCCACAACATTATCACACAAAACCTCATCAAGAAAAACAAATCCAAGATTTTGTCACAACACTTTGCCATCCTAGGGAATGAAAAATATTGAGAAAGCTACGAAAGAAATTCTCAGGTTTATAGCTTACTGGTCAATTGTTAAGTTGGTCCCCTCCCTTTGTTCTGATAAAGGGCAGGGAGGGCTTTACAGGATTGGCTTCTAGAGAAGGTTACATCAACTCCCCACATTAGTAGAAACCTGAACCAAATTTTAAGGCATAAGTAACAAAATAAAAGTAGAAGGTACATCGGTGGTCTCTAATAAAAGGTTTTAATCAATGAAGAGATATAAATGCAGTAAAGCTTTTGGATATGTGGTAAAAGGAAAAAAAAGAAGGGCATAAACTCAATTCAATTCGTCTAACTAAGCCTATTCCTAACTGAAAAGGAAATAGCATCCAACATATATAAAAAAGGGAACACTACAATTAAAGTAGACATTTTGGAGGGGGAAATGCTCCCTATCATCCAATTTTCTTTTTTAATTGTACCAAATACCCCGCTTTTGCCAACTAAACAATGCAACCTTAATATTAACAAGGAGTACAACAAAAACGACATGAGCAAAATTGCAGGAATTTAGGGCTCCAAAACCACATGCTCAGTGCAATCAAATATAAGCAGGAGAAATATAAAGAAAGACATAAAGACATGGACAATAATTCTCTACTCATTTCAGCTGAGTGACCCAACAACCATAGATAGAATTTTGGTTTGCTACCTAACCAGGACTTGTTCTTCTACCTCTACAAAAGTCTGGTAAATATTGTTTTGTCAATTGACGCTTTAGCCCTTGGAAAAAAACTTTGAACCAAATATGACGGTAGTCCTCCCTCCCTCTCTCCCCAAAGCTAATGAAACACACATCACCTTTTATAGAAAATGTCCCCTCTTCCTCTTAAACAAAATTGAAAAGAAATACACTATAGCTTTGAGCATATAACTTAGACTGATATACCGAACTTAAGGTAGACTCAAATGAAGATCCAGAGAGAAACCCCAGGCTTAAAAAGACCTCGGAAGAGATAGCACTGCATTCCTGCTACACCTTATTCTGACAATTATTGACAACAACTTTAGATTCCTTCGATATGTTCAGGGACCTGAGCAGTAGAATGTATTAAAGTAAACTGTGTAGATGGTTGTCAGATCTGCATTCAGACTTCAGAAGTTCACTTATTTCACAGATCTGGCTAGAATTTTCTTATTGTCAGCTTAAACAAATAGATAATTCTACCAAACAACTATTTCTGCAAAGGATCAGGTAGCAAAGTAAATAAAACTTCTAAAATTTATATCTTTCCCAGAATATCTTCTAGTGGAGTGAACTGGTTGTATCGGTCCCTATCCGAACTTTTTTTGGGGGGGAGAGTCGAGTGTTTTTTGGGGGAGTAGCATCATTGTTTACACTGCAAATGCAGCTGAAAAAGATGATGCTTCATGTAGCAGTATGCAAGATGAAAAACTTTCGTAAAACCCAATTTTCAGGTTAGGGTTTTTTGAGGATTTTCCTAAAATTAAGGGTTGCCTAGAATCTTCCAGCAACTAAGTCTAATGTTATGGGATGTTTGGGATGGTTTTTGAGTTCACAAGGGTTATGTAAAGGCCTAGAAGACTTCAGCCAGGCCTCAAGAACTTGAGCACCTTCGCTGCACTAAAGGTTAAAAAACTTTAGGGTTAAGGGGCCGAGGGTAGAAACATGAAACCTTGTTCTAATGATAATTTCAGAATTGGGTTTAAAAGTTATGTTTAGAAACTAGGATCCTAGGCATTTGTTTCGGCTTCAGTTCGGCCAAGAATGGGCTGCTGTTAATTTGGTTTAATCCTAATGGGCTTAGGTTTAGTTTGAGGATTCCTACTTGGAGTAGGACTATAAGGAAGTCCAACTAGGGTGAGATCTTGGAAGGGAAAGTAGAGAAGGTGAGGCAGACCAAGCCAGAGGTTTCGGGATGTGTCCTACTCTCTTTCATATTCGCCTGCTTATACTGCAAAGCCTTTCAACCCTGACCTTATGCACTCCTCATGCTCCCTTGTCAATAAGAGCCTTCTCTCCAATCAAGACAACACAACCACCAAATCATGCGCTGAGATCATCAATTACGTAAATTTTTTTTTAAAGAACTTACCTTCTCAAGATGCCTGAAAATTAAAACTAAACTCAAAATTATGAGACACAATGCTCTAAGAATGCTTAGGTGTTAGATTCATTAGTAAAACCACCTAACACAAGATGTTAATGAAACTCTGGTGCATGGTGGAGTCATAAATCGAGTTGCTTGCGAATGATGATTTTCTCTCCAAAGAAGATTCTAGTGAATGTATAGGTGATTATGGTTTTCTCTGCTTGCTTTTTGTAGGACTGACAAAAATGGAAACAAATCACGAGGGAAGAAATTGAAGAAGTAAACATAACTATCTGTGATTATAGGTTGGATCATGCTTCAGTGGTGCCTGTGGTGCTTATCCTCAGATGCACGCCATGTGGATTTCATTAAATCCCAACCACTCAAAACAACATGTGCACATTTAACCAACTTAAATGACACAAAACCGGTTTTTCCTTAACATGAACCAAACCATGTTTTGAGCGGATGGGATTAAATGAAATCCACGTGTTGGGTTTTTAATTTCCATTCCCACTATTTCTTTGACAATTCTGGCTCCGTCATCTTGCATGTACAGTACTATGTTCTTTGTAGTCAATCGTAATGCTTAACGCTTCTACAAACAAACAGGCTAAACTAACAAACAAGAGAAAGAAAATACCACGCTGATAATGGAAGAGCTGGACCTAGAAGAACTAGGCTATATTGAGGTAAATTTGAACTCTTGTAGAAGGTTAATTAACCTTTGCCACCTGTTGGTGGAAAACTGCAATTCTAGAGAGAAGTCCAGTTGACAAGATTAGCTTTTCATATCTTCTCCGACTTTGTGGGTTTTGAACAACAGAGAGTGAAGGTTATTGGTCTATCCCTACATGCGAAATGGAAGTGTTGTTCTTTGATTCAATGATGAGCTGAATTTAGTGGCTAGACTTTTTTTACAATATTTTTGCATTTTGCATCTTTTCAAATATGCAAATTCTATGACATTTTCTAATGATGTGAAACATTTTTTAATTTGGATCCTCCACCCACATGGAGAGGAAAAATTCCAATCCACATGGTTTGATGCTTGATAGGTGTCCGATTTAAATGCAAAATCCTCATTTTTAGGAAAATTCTGAAAATGTAGGGATCCAAATCTTCTCTCTTCTTTCCTAAAAAGAGGACTTTGTGTTTAAATTGGACACAAGTCAAGCATCCATCCATGTGCATATGCACACATGGTCTTGTTTATTTGAGAACACATTACACGTGCATATGCACGTGCATTATTACTAGTTCTCCCAAAAAGAATAAATCCATAGAACTAACAAGAAAGAGAATTTCAAAACCATCATTAGAAGATCGACAATCAACGTTTCTAATCATTGTTAGATCAAAGGAATTGGAATTTTACAAGAGCATACCTGGTTAGGTTCAATGCAATTGCAGATGGAATTACAACGGCAAAGCAAATTGCATGAACCCTTCTCCATCTCCAGGGATGTCATAGTCTTCGATTGCAAGAAAAGAGACAGAGAATAAACTAGATAAATTTCATGTGTTATTGAATTTTTAATTTAGGCCATTAACAACTTAGGGTGTGTTTGATAAGGGGTTGTATGGTAATGCTCCTAGGCTCCTAGCACACTTATTCTGTGCCATTTGCCATTTTGGCACAGAAATTGCATAAATCTTATATAATAATTCGGTTTATAAATATGTGTTGGTTCAACAAAAGTGTGTTTTGTTGAACAGGTTGTTTGGCAAACAATTCAGTTGTGCCCAATAAGCTAAAATTTGAAGCTTCTTGTGCTCAGAAGTACTTTTCATGAAAAGGCAGGGCAAACTCGTTGGAATAACACCATACTAAGGGCAACCACATAATTTCCACCTTATTTCCTTCTAAACCCCAAAACTTGTTCTCTTATCACACAAAGAACTCTCAGACCCCCATTTGCTCGCTCAAGACTCTCCATTCTCTCTCAAATCTCTCACTAAAGACTCTCCAATCTCTAGAGAAATCTCGCTAAACATTGTCGCTCTCAGATAGGAACAATCTCCATGAGCGAAACAAAGTAGCGATTAGAGTAGCAGGATTTCTCTGTCTATCTGTTTGTGATGCTTTCAAAAATCAAGAAGTTAGGGTATTGAATTTCGAACATCTTCCTCAAGCTTCTCATTTATGAATCAAACATTTCTAAATAGTCATTTTGCAAAGGTAGATAGGGTTCAAGAAGTCTTTGTATTCTAGTTGCTTTGGTGATAGATGTTGTGGATTGAAGTTCAATGTTGTGTTGTCCATTTGAAAATTTGATAACTCTATTAAATAGAGTTAATTCTAGTAATTTTATACTTGAGATAGCTTGATTCAAGAAAATCTTATCTTTGTTTTAGTGTTAACTGTCATTAAATTTCGTTTTAGTAAGTCTTAGTGTTTTAAATCTTGAAGGTCTTTTATGTCATTCACGCATGAATTTCTCTTGAATTAATGGATGAAATTTAATCAGCCCTCTTTCTCTTGGCATTGTAGGAAAAGAACCATAAAGGATGAAGATATGACATGAAACATAGAAGAGGAATAAAGAACATATCTTCTCAGCTTGCTGTAAAAATGTTGTAGCATTAAAGTAGCAGAATTTTCCCAAATTGAACATACGTGGTACCACCTAGTGAAATGACTAAAAAGGGCTAATTAATTAAACATTCTTCTTATCACTACATGAAGGATCTCAGTCCTTGATATCAGGAGGAAAGGTTCTAATCCTACAACCCATTTCTACCCTATCACTTAAGGAAAGTTTGGGGGGAATGGAAAAGGAGGAGGAGAAAAGAGAAGAACCAGAGACGGAGAGGAGCTCGTGCATGAAGAAGACCTGTTAGAGATAGGGGGGCTGGAGCATTGTGGAAGCATTCTCCTAGTTGTCTATTTGGTTTTACAGTTCTTACTTCTTCATATTCTAGCTGAACTTTGTTAATGGCTGCATTTATTTCTTGTGTTTGAAGATTAATATAAGCTAATTTCTTATTTTGTTGGGATGATGAGAGTACCCAAACCTGTGATTTAAGCTATAATATTCAGTTTGTTGTAGCTTTGTTGTAGCACAGTTTATTATCAATGTATTCAGTATGCAAGTTTTTGAGTAATTTTATTTATTGATTGATCATCCATGAGTGAATGCTGTGGTTTTAGTTAATTGGAAAGTTAATTAGAGCTAGATAAATGTTAAATAGCATGAGTTAGCTTGATCTTTATGTGAGCTTAGCTAATTAGTGGGTAGGGTAGGAATACTCACCTGTCTCACGTAACTATTGGAACTCGAGCGTAATTTGCATCCTCAGTTCAAATCTCCATAAGAACATAAGGGTTTTGAAATAGGATGTTAGTGCATATATGGATTGGAAGATACCCGTGTGCAATTGTGTTTCAGGTTCTTTAATATACCATGTGTTGCAGCATTGCTGTAGCATTCACAGCCAAATTTAGGGGAGGGGAAATTGATTCCCAACATTCATACCACTTCTTATAGTTCATTGTAATGCATATTTTCCATCTAGGATCTCTAATTTAATTTACGTGTCATTTGTTTATTTAATTCATTAATCACAAAGTAATTTTGTTAATCTTGTTTAAATTAGCCTTCCTTTTACATTGATAGTTAACGATAAAATTCTCCGTAGGATCGATACTCTACTTATTATTTACTACTTGATTGCGACACGTGCACTTGCGTAGCATTTTTAGATACAATCAAACAAGTTTTTGGCGCCGTTGCCGGGGAATTTTGTCATTCATAATTGGTGGAGAAGTAATTTATAATCTTATTTACAACATTTTCTTTACTTTGATATTAGTTTTCTTTTATTCTCAGGTGCTTTGACCCTTGCATGAATACACGGCCTAATCAAGAGTTGGTAACCTTTGACTTACAAATCGAAAGGACATTTTGAGCTAAAAGAAGAGAGCAGCAAGGTTTAGCAACATTTCAATCAATGGCTAAAACAGAGAGAAATGGGGTGAATAATAATGAGAATAAAATGGCAGCTGAGGGTGATGACAGAGATAGCGCCATTAGAGAGTATGCTCTTCCGATGTTGCATGAGCTGAATCCTAACATAGTAAGGCCAGAAATCCATGCACTACATTTTGAACTTAAGCTTGTAATATTCCAAATGCTCCAAACTGTGAGACAGTTTAGTGGAATGTCAACAGAAGATCCTCACCTCCATTTTAGACTTTTTATGGAGGTAAGTGATTCTTTCAAAATACCTGGAGCAATTGAAGAAGCCTTGAGACTGAAACTATTCCCTTATTCGTTGCGGGAGAGGGCAAGAGCATGGTTGAACTCTTTACCTCGATAGTTTGTAGCCACATGGAATGATTTAGTAGAAAAGTTATTGATGAAGTACTTCCCTCCAACAAAGAATGCCAAGCTCAGGAATGATATCGCTGGTTTTCGACAATTGGATGGTGAATCTTTGCATGAGGTGTGGGAAAGATTTAAGGAACTCTTGCGTAAATGTCCTCACCATGGAATTCCTCATTGGATTCAAATGGAGACTTTCTACAATGGGTTTAAATAGACAAACTCGGTCCATAGTGGATGCGTCAGCAAATGGGGCTAATTTGGCAAAGTCTTACAATGAAGCTTATGAGATTTTGGAGAGAATGGTCAGCTGAGAAAGCAGCTGTAAATAAGAGAGTGGCAGGGATTTATGAGTTGGAAGCAATGACAGCCATAACTGCACAAGTGTCCTACTTAACTAGTGTGTTAAAATTAGTGAACCTTGCTACAGCTGTACAAACACAACAAAATACAGCAGTCACTTGTACATATTGTGGTAGGGAGCATTTCTTTGATAGCTGTCCATCCAACACAGAATCTGCCTACTATGTTGGTAATTTCAACAAAGCCAATAACCTATATTCCAACACCTATAACTCTGGTTGGAGGTAGCACCCTAACTTTTCTTGGAATGCTCAAGGACAAAATGTTAGTCCATCTTCCACCCCAACTCGACTTCATCACCTTCCAAGTACTCAATAGCAAGTGAAGACTTAACCTATAGAACCCTCTTCATCAATAGAGATTCTGTTAAAGGAGTATATGGCAAAGAATGATGCAATTATTCAGACTCAAGCATCTTCATTGAATAATCTGTAGAATCAAGTAGGACAGCTAGCTAGTGCTTTAAGCAATCAACCTTAAGCATCATTGCCAAGTGACACAGAAAATCCTAGGCGTGAAGGCAAAGAGCATTGTAAAGCTATTTCTTTAAGGAGTGGAAAAATTTTAGAGCAACCTCACTCAAAGTCCAGCCAATAGAAGAAACCTATTTCGATCCAAGAAGAAGGGGAGAAAGAAGATACGGATTACTGTTCAAAAGGAACACACTAATTCTGCAAAACACAGTATGCTGAACAGAATGCTACATCATCACTGCAACAAAGTTTTCCAGAAAAACAGAGTATTAACCCGCCACCTTTTCCTCAAAGATTTCATAAGCAGCAGCAAGACCATCAATTTAAGAAATTCTTGGATGTTTTGAAGCAGCTGCATATCAATATACCATTGGTAGAAGCATTTGAACACATGCCAAATTATGTGAAATTCATGAAAGACATCCTTTCAAAGAAAAAGAGATTTGGAGAGTTTGAAACAGTGGCAATGACACAAGAGAGTAGTGCCTTATTGCTGAACAAGCTCCCTCCAAAATTAAAAGATCCTAGAAGTTTCACCATCCCTTATGCTATTGGAGATAATTATATTGGGAGAGCCCTCTGTGATCTTGGAGCAAGCATTAACCTTATGCCAATGTCAATTTTCAAGAAGCTTGGTGTTGGAGAAGCAAGGCCAGGGAAGTCTTGTTCTGATAATTGTTCTTATATGTTTTACCTTATTTTATAACTATGAGGACACTGCTCACTTTAAGTTTGGGGAGAGGCTTTGCATGTTGCAATGTGCATGATATCATCTTGTCATCTTTATTTTATATGTGGTCTTAATTTATTAATGTTTTTGTTTACTTTAAATGCAGCATATGTAATTCTGCTTGCTGATTTGTGAGTAGCATTCTAGAGTCAGTTTTTATTTTATCCTTTTTTTCTTTTATGATTTTTCTGTTCTTCTGTTGTTTTTGTTGTTTGATAATGCAACAAGGTTTGTAAGTCAATTAGCCTATGTGATGGCCCAGGTTTTGTTTCCTTTGCTTACTTCTTGTTGTTAGCACCTCTTAATATGATTTTGATGCGAGGTCTTAGCACAACTCTGCCATAATGTTTTGATGTCTTCATTTACTCTTATTTGTGATGTCCTATTATTGAGCACCAAGTGATGCCTCAAGCCCTAGAGAAACTGGGAAAGTTGGATCAACGTGAGAGTTTAGGATTTCAGAATTGGTTGAATGAGAACCTTGAGATTGACATATTAGGGGTCCAAATTTGGGTATGTAACTGAAAATATGCTTGTAATATGACTTGTTTCCAAAAATTCTGTACATTATGTGTATTGGCAAGGGTTTAACCCCCCCTTCCTCCAAGAGAATAATGCTCCGCTGCTTTGGGTTGCCTAGTAACCAGGAGTACGCATGTAACCCAATTTTACTTTTACGTCAAACAGTGGCCTGGAATATGAGCGTTACAAAAATAAAATAAAATAAAAGAAGAAGAATAATGCTTCACTACTTTGGGCTGCCTAGTAACCAGGAGTACGCATGTAACCCATGTTTACTTTGGCGTCAAATAGTGGCCTGGAATATGAGCATGCAAGTGCACTTTTGTTTGTGATCTTGTTGAGTAACCGAGTACCTTCATCTGGTATTCGCGTTAAAAGGCAGGAATGACAACAAAGAAAAAAAAAAAAAAAAAAAGAAAGAAGAGAGATAAAGTTTGGGTGTCAAATACTCAAAATATTGTAAGATGGGTTTTTGGGGTGTAAAAAGATATGGGTCCCTAATTAGTGGAGAGGTAATTACTTAGTCAATTATGAAATCAATGAACTAAGCTTGATGACCGTAATTCAATTAGACTAGGGTAATCAGGGGTGAGATCCTTAACTTTCACACACACACTTGAGGGCATCCTTATGAGTAAAATATGACATCTAAGTGTTATTGGGGGAAGTGTTGGAACTGAAAATTAAAGAAATATTAAGAGGCAACTTCTGTCTAACTTCTATCCTATTCCATGACTAAGCTAGGTTGTTGTCTTTTCTTTTCTTTTGATCTTAGCATTATCCTTTGCATTTTAGTTTCATATTTTTCTTTTTATCACTCAAGGTCAAGCAATATCTTAGTTTGGGGGTGTGATAACTCTATGAAATAGAGTTAATTCTAGTAATTTTATACTTGAGATAGCTTGATTCAAGAGTATCTTATCTTTGTTTTAGTGTTAATTGTCATTAAATTTCAATTTAGTAAGTCTTAGTGTTTTTAATCTTTTAAAGGTCTTTTATATCATTCATGCATGAAATTCTCTTGAATTAATGGATGGAATGAATCAGCCCTCTTTTTCTTGGCATTGTAGGAAAAGAACCATAAAGGATGAAGATATGACATGAAACATAGAAGAGGGACAAAGAACATATCTTCTCAGCTTGCTATAAAAATGTTGTAGCATTACAATAGCAGAATTTTCCCAAATGTGAACACACGTGGTACCACCTAGTGAAATGACTAAAAAGGGCTACCTAATTAGACATTCTTCTTGTCACTACGTGAAGGACCTCAGCCCTTGATATTAGAAGGAAAGGTTCTAATCCTACAGCCCATTTCTACCCTATCACTTAAGAAAAATTTGGGGGGAACGGAAAAGGAGGCGAAGGAACTACAAAAGAGGAGGAAAGAGAAGAACTAGAGACAAAGAGGAACTCGTGCATGAAGACAACCTGCTAGAGATAGGGGGCTGGAGCATTGTTGAAGCATTCTCCTAGTTGTTTACTTGTCTATTTGGTTTTATAGTTCTTACTTCATCATATTCTAGCTGAACTTTGTTAATGGGTGGATTTATTTCTCTGTGTTTGAAATTTAATATGAGCTAATTTCTTATTTTGTTGGGATGATGAGTACCCAAACCTGTGATTTGAGCTGTAATATTCAGTTTGTTATAGCACAGTTTATTATCAATGTATTCAGCTTGCAAGTTTTTGAGTAATTTCATTTATTGATTGATCATCCATAAGTGAATGTTGCAGTTTTAGTTACTTGGAAAGTTAATTAGAGCTAGATAAATGTTGAATAGCATGAGTTAGCTTGATCCTTATGTGGGCTTAGCTAATTAGTGGGTAGTGTAGGAATACTCACCTATCTCACGTAACCACTATTGGAACTCGGGCGTAATTTGCATCCTCAGTTCAAATCTCCATAGGAATATGAGAGTTTTGAAATAGGATGTTAGTGCATATGTGGAATGGAAGATACCAGTGTGCAATTGTGTTCCAGGTTCTTTGATATACCTTGTGCTGTAGCATTGCTATAGCATTCACAGCCAAATTCAGGGGAGGGGAAATTGATTCCCAACATTCATAACACTTCTTATAGTTCATTCTATTGTATATTTTCCATTAAGGATCTCTAGTATAATTTACCTATCCTTTGTTTATTTAGTTCATTAATCATAAAGTAATTTTGTTAATCTTGTTTAAAGTAGCCTTCCTTTTATATTGATAGTTAACGATAAAATTCTCCGTGGGATCGATACCCTACTTATTATTTACTACTTGATTGTGACACGTGCACTAGCGTAGCATTTTTAGACACAAGCAAACAAAATTCAATGCAATTGGATTATTATTATTATATATAAATAAAATAAACACAAGGAATATTATCTCCTGAATCTCTAATTGCAGTGAAGGTTGAAAGGTGATGTCGATGCTCGTTTGCAAGTTAGAACACAGTGTCCTATTTTAGTTTTTACACCATGGAGCATTCGAGAGGTTAGTTTTCCTGAAATCTTGTGTTCTAGAAATTGAATTGTATTTGTTTTCATTCTCTTCTTGCACATTGGTGTCTTTTACATCTTGAATCCTATGCAATTTTTTATTTTTGCCTTGTGATGTATCAAGGTGTTGACGCTCTAAAGCATTTCCACTGGTCCATAATACATAAACCACTTGGCAAAGTCAATGTACAAGGATTGATCTGCCCGCTACTTAATTTGAACTCTGACACTTTCGTGTTTGGGAAAACAGATATACAGTAGTTAATGGTTACTTAAGCAATCTAAAATTGAAACAGATCATAGCAAAGTCAATGTACAAGAATTAATCTGCCCCCTACTTAATTTGAACACCATGACACTTGGTATTTGGGGAGACAGATATACAATATTTAATGGTTACTTAAGCAATCTGAAACTGAAACAGATCATAGCTGATGCAACAACAGCCCTTTTACAATACCCATGCAAGTATAAGAGATTGCTGACATCTTAAGAGGATCTTACCTAGTTACACAACATCATTTTCATATACTAGAGGAGAATCGTTGCAGTAGGGTTTCACTTTAAATTATGTTCAGATTTTCCAAAATGAAACTAAACACAAAATGGAAAAGCATGAAAAACAGCATTTGTTTATCCCCAATAACCAGAACTCAAATGATAATTGAGAAATAAACTCATCAACTCCAAACATGTAATTTACCTAAGTGAGGGCAACTATGAACCTCTTCTATAATGAAGAAGTTCCTCTCCACAATTTGAAACAACTTCTAGGATTTGCATAATTGGTAGGTCAAGGCAGGTTTGATAACTCATTGAGTCACAGATGTCTATCATTACATGTTAATAACACTTTGTGACATTGGACTCAAAGGAAAGGCTTCTCACTTATCCCAAAATCGAATGAAGGAAAATAATACAGAAAATGGTCCCAGTTATCTCTCAAGGCAACAACCACACAAGATGTATATAGCTCCAAAGAAGATATAACTTTTGAAATACACAAGGACATGAAGTATTCACATAAGACTAACATATACTCATTCATGTGACACACATAATCCTCATGGAGATGTGCTTTATCAGCATACAAGTACACAACCATATCTATGAAGTCTGTATTCAAAGAACCATCTCATTCTGGCAAAATCTTGCTGATGGATTCACCGGAGAAATCAAGAAAAAACTCTTCTTCAACTTCTTTTTGTTTCTGCTCACCGCCTCTCTCTCTCTCTTCTACAATTCTTTTCTCCAACTCTCTTTTCTTTTGTGCGGCAGCTTCTCACACTCTTCTTGCGTGAGGCTGAAGCTAAGTAAGAATGAATTGAGTTTTTCAAAACTCAATTTCGTTTTTGCTTCTTCCCTTTTTTGACTTTCTGAAATGTTTCTAAAGCCAAATTTGATTTTGCTTCTTGCTTTTAATGATGACGGGACCCACATAGCCTTATGGGCCACAGAACCCAACCATAAGCTTTGAACAAAGGTTAGTGATAGCAAAGCCCGTTTCCCCAACTCATTATCAAATAGGTGAAAATCCTTGATTTCACGTTCTTTCCAGCCATTTTGCTAACACCCTTGAATCAATCATAATTTGTTGGGTTCCGTGGTCCATAAGGCTATGTGGGGGGCCATCATCATTAAAAGCTAAAGGCAAAATGAAACTTCATTTTGGAAACTTTTTAGAAAGTCAAAAGAAAGTCAAAAGAAAGTCAAAAGAAAGTCAAAAGCAAAAACGAAATTGAGTTTAAAAAACTCAATTCATTCTTATTTAGCTTCAACCTCACGCAAAAAGAGTGTGAGAAGCTGCCGTGCAAAAGAAGAGAGAGAGGGAGAGAAAGAAAAGAATTGCAAAAGAGAGAGAGAGAGAGGCGGTGAGCAGAAACAGAAAGAAGTTGAAGAAGAGGTTTTTCTTGATTTCTCCAGCAAATCCAACAGCAAGATTTCGCCAGAATAAGATGAAATTTGAAAGGAATGGTCGTGACATCTAGCACTTCATATCCAACGGTCATAATTTCATTCTAACACATTTCACAGGAAAATCTGGTGATTTTTCTCCATTTTCTCTTAGATTTCCATTTGATTATGGTGTTTGTATTACTCTAGTGTAATCTAGAGATGAGATCCTGATTGTGTACCCATTATTGTTACTATTTGGTGATAATGGAAGTTTGGGTGGACTAAGATAACAATCATGTGATTTTTTCCCTTGCAGGCTTTTCCACGTTAAAAATCTTATGTATTTGTTTATATGGTTTGATTGGTGATTGTGTATCAAAACCGTGAAACCATTTAACCATACCGAACCGCACTGTCTAAAACCGCATCGTACCACACCGTTAATTATACCCTGCAAGTGCCAACTACCAAACATTAAAGCACATTACGAGTTACGATAGAGCCTCAACAGAAACGCCAGGCACCGAGGTTATTTATGTAAATTCCCTGTTATAACTTATAACCAATTTAGGGTTTGCTGAGTGCCTTTATTGTGATTCCTTCGTCTTGTGAGAGAGATTGAGAAATTGAGAATATGAGATCAAGTTTTCACTGCAAAAATTGTGAATCTGAGACCGAATTTTCACTGCAAAAAGCCAAAAACTGTGAATCCTTTCTTCTTAATCCTAATCAAAACACTGCAAATACCTTACAAGTTTGCCAATTGTAGAGCTTTGTTTCTGAATGCAAAATGGAGATGTTGAAATTGTCTAATGCTTTTTTCTTTTTATATTAAAGAAATAGTCTAATGCAAGAGAAGGATTTCTCCTACAATCTGCAAATTTGAGATCAATGTGAGTGCGACAGCAAAGAGGGGATTTTTGCTAATCCTAATGAATCTAACTAGGAGATTTTTGTAAAGAGGAGATTCTTCTACAATCTGCGAATCGTCTAATGTATGTTCTTTGTTTCACGATTATTACAGTTCTAACCTATTATGAACTCTCTTCTCTTCTCTGACCCATCTACTATTTTAGTTCTAACCAGTTGGTACTCTCTCTTCTTGTACTTTGAAGCAGAGAAGGTGAGGAAGAGCCTTCACAAATCGGACGCCACTATCTATTGTCCTTTAACTCCCAATTTCAGATTATAATCCTACAAGAACGAAGTGCATCTTTCCATCTCTGTCTCTTTGAAAACAAGTATTTCTTGGGTTTTTTCTTTCTCCCTCTTTTCTTCACTTTTGTGCTCAAAAATTCAAAATTTGTGTTGTTGATGCAATACACACATATATATATACTTAACCCCCAAATCATTGGAACTAGCATTGTCAACTGTCACTAAAAATAAATTTTGTTCAATTCCCCACTCAATTAGACTCTTATAAACAGCCTCACATATATTTGCACCTGAATGTGGAGGTGTCAATATAGAAAATTTGATCAACTTCTTGTGCAAAACCAATAACCTATCAATATAATGAGCAGTGAGTGTCTTGTACCCATCATTAGCTATTGAAGTCCATAAATCTATTATGATTGATACTCTTTCAAATGAGTTCTTCACTGCCTCTCTAATATAAACTTTCTCCCTCTTAAAGACTATGAATATCACTCAAAAGAGTATTTCTACAAATAGGAGTATACTCAGGATAGATATACAATATCAATTTCCTAAACTCTGGATACACTAAGTCTTAGAGGGAATTCATTTTTTAACTATAAATACGAAGATCAATCATTTTGAACGTGCGTGCACTACAACGAGATCAGTTCTCAAGCTTCTCATCCCAAATTCCCATCATTTTGTTCCATAATCATTTGATTTTATGTCCTTATTATCTGCCTTAGGAACCTTTTCATGTGCTTATTAAGATCACTAGTCCCAATTTTTTGGGGGTCAGCCAAAAATATCTGCCCACATTTTGTGCATTCTGCTCTAGGCTTTCCATCTGAGCATTTCTAATTATCAAGATCAATCATTTCGAACCAATTACTTGTCCAACACAGTGTTGTTTTAGTCTTGGCCCCTTTACTTGTTTGATTTGGTTCTGAAGCATGGCTAACATCAACCTGGGCTCCTTCTGTCTCATGAAAATTAGGTGACTCAGTAGATATTTCAGTCTCAGGGCTTGAAAGTTTAGAAGGACTTAAGATCAATCATTTTGAACCAATTACTTGTCCAACACAGTGTTGTTTTAGTCTTGGCCCCTTTACTTGTTTGATTTGGTTCTGAAGCATGGCTAACATCAACCTGGGCTCCTTCTGTCTCATGAAAATTAGGTGACTCAGTAGATATTTCAGTCTCAGGGCTTGAAAGTTTAGAAGGACTTAAGATAGAAACATTATGAGACCCGACAACCTCCGACACACCCCTTTTCATCTTGTTGCCTTGTTGGAGTAACAAAGATAATAGTAACTAAAACACATAAATTCATAAATGTAATATATTAAACCAAGATCCAACACCAATTCCAAATGTTCAAAACAACTATAACAAGCAACATTAATGCATACATATTCAACAACACACTTGAATACCCATTGATGGAAATATCAAAGTTCAACGTTTATAATGAAATTCGGTACTTGAGAGCCCTAACCACATAAATTAATGAAGAAGATTATATAAAAGACTACAGCTTGAAAGTAATTAAGACCATTGAACCAAAAGTCAAGAATCTTTAACCCTTTAGATCTTGCAATGAGGACAAGTTGTTGGACAACCATTAAAATCTAAAACTTCCAAGTTCCAACTCATAAAGAAATTTTAATGAAGATTCCTAAATACTTAAACTAATCTCTGAAAAGTTGTTGAAACGTTAACCTACTTGTCACTTGTCAGGTAGTTGATGATTTTTGGTTATCTCCTAAATCTTAGAAAGGACATGTCTAGTATTCAATGCAAGAGGTTCCCACCATCACAAATCCATAAATGATCATAATATATATTCACCAACAATGCATTTATCAGATAAAACTTACAGTAGGAACTTAATACACACTTTAGTACTTTATAGCAAAACCCAGAATTCATTTTGGGAAGAATATAAGAACTTAAAAAACCAAGAGAAAAGGAAGAAATAAGCAAAATTAAAAATAAGCACTACAACAATTGGAGGAATCACTAAATTGAGTAGAATTTGAATAGATTCCATGACTCTACTATATTAAATTCTGAAACAGGGTAAGATAAGACCTGCTTTTGTTTTTCAAACGAAAGCTGTAATCTATTTAATAGCCCTTAACATCAAGCGAAACAGCCAAAGAAAATTTTAGAAAAGAAGTAAGAATTATAGCAAAAGCCAAATAGGGCTACCGCACACCAAGAGAATAGGCAGATTCACAAGGGTTTGTCAGGCATACCTTTTAAAGAGGGCGGCAAAGTCTTGTTCAGGAGGCCTCACTGCCTCAGGCCCTCAACTCTCAATGAAGAAAAACTAACAACAGAGAATCACTTTATGTGCAGCATATGCCAGAGCAACTGTTTCTACTTTTCTAGGTTTTCCTCCAGTCTCAAAAGCAGGGATTCTCACCTGGAAAAGAAGAAAAAAACAAGAATATTCAGTCCCGAAGAATCAAGAATTACAAGCAAATCTTCAATTAGATAGAAATTTAGATGTTCTACTTCGTTTTTACCTTCTGCAACAGTGCTTGGACATCAATGCTTGCACTAACGAGTAAGTAACATCAGAAGAAGGAAATCAAAGAGAGAGTAATGGATGTTGCAAACTTGAAAATAATAGATATTACAAAACTATGGACATGGACGGCAATGAATAACTCCACGATCCAGTACTTGTATCAATAGAGACAAAGCCAGTAAATCTAATTACCAGAAACTTAGAAAGAAACCAACAAATGGGTAGAAACTGGACTGAATATGATTTTCATTTTTAAATGATTGAGAACTTATAAACACAAGGAACGATCGTCTACTACCTGTAACCATCGAACAATCCAACCCGTCAAGGAGTCAAGTCGTCAACAAAGAAGAAGATCTCGACTGCAAATGTCGTGTATGGCTTAACTGCTTCAGAATTCAGATGGCACGAAAAAGGGGAAATAAACAGAAATCTCTCTCTCGGCTTCGCCTCTCGCTGGCATCCCCTGTGGCTGTCTCGCTGCTCTCGCAGAGTCGAAGAAGAGAAGTGAACGACGAAACGGACTGAATCTGCAAATGGGAATTACAGATAGCCGATTGGGGGTAAAGGTGAAATTACATATATATTCCTCAAAATTCAATTTCCGTACATACTGTACCCATTTTTAACGGAGCAACTTTAGGGTTTTGTAGTTTACCAAAAAAAAAAAAAAAAAAAAAAAAATTTAGGGTTTTATACACAATTGATTACTGGTGTGGATGGAGATTTAATTTTTGATCTTCTTATCCGAAAAATTGTAAGAAATGAAAATCCTTCTGTATTTCTGAATGCTTTGCATTCAACTATAAAACTCTTGTCAATTTTTGGATTTTGAAAGTTGAGTAGTTGGATTGCAACGATTTCTTCATTTTGGTCAGTGATTCCTTTGTATACTGCACTAAAACTATTGATACCTATGAAATTAGCTGAAGAAACATCACCTATTAGTTGAAGAAAATCCTTTTGTCTCTTGAAAGAACTCTCCATAAGAAATCTTTAAGAATTGATCCCCAATTAATGGCGTGGATGGAGTTTTAGTTTTTTATCTTCTTATCCAAAAAATTGTAAGAACTGAAAATGTCAAGAGTAAACCAAGAACCACACTAATTATAGGCAAAACCATCATCAAAGCAATGGACTTTTTTCTTTTCATGGTTTGTGGTTTGTGCATGCATGTAGTCTTAATTGTACTATAGATTCCTTCTGTCTTTACCAAAAAAAAAAAAAAAATTCCTTCTGTCGGTACCTTCCCTCAAGATTATTGAAGGATAAATTCAAACTCCGTAATATTGAAAGTTGAATTAGATCTTTTGAGATTTCCCTTGATAAGTTGAGTGAGAGATTTAAATGTTGAAACCCCTTTAAAAGAGCCAAAGATTGGGGAATGATTCCTTCAAATAAATTACCGCAAAAAAAAAAAATACTCCAAACTATTATAGTCACCAACAAAAAATCAAATTTCACCAAACAGATTCTTATTGTAGATATATATTCTAAAAAAGCTCTTCAAGGTACCAAATTCAATTGGTATAGAACCAATCAAAGAATTGTAAGATAAATTAAGAGATACTAATAAGGAGGAAATAAAAAATAGCTAGTTAGGTATTTGGCCTAGGAGGATATCACTGTCAAGGGTTAGGTACGGCAGCTTTTGGCATTTTCCAAGACTAGATGGAATACATGCGTTCGAGTTCGAGTTATCCTCCTCTAAATGGTGATCATACAGAAGATTAAGATTTCCTATGGATGAAGGTATTTGTTCCAAAAGTCTATTTCCACCCAAGAATAACTTTTGAATTCTCAAAAGTTTCCCTATGCTAGGTGGAATATTACCTTCAAGAAAATTCATCTCCAAGGCCAAATAGGCCAAGTTGATGAGTTTTTCAAATCCAAGATAAATGTTTCTAGACTATTTGATTTACTGCTAGAGGAAGCATTGAGAGCTGTGGCGCAAGGTTGGCTATAAAGTTGGGAAGGGGACCCTATGTTCGAGCTCTACAACCCTTAGATTTGTATTATTGAGCAAATGACTTAGAAAAGTTTGAATCATTATGTTCTCATTGGCTTCCAAATTGATTTATAGCAGCAGAAAATGCTTGAAGGTTTTGAAGATTTTCCAAGTTGTTTGGTATGGATCCAACAAAATTATTGGTTTCAAGATCAATTATTATGAGTGCTGAAATATTTGAGATGGAATCACGAGTGTTTCCGGATAAATTGTTATCTCCTAATTCTAGATATTGAAGACTTGGAAGGGTAAGACTTATATCTCATTGAAGGCTTTCATGCAGTTGGTTTATTAAGAGAGAAATACTCTCAAGAGATAACAACTTGTAGAGTGAGAGAGTAACCATACCAGACAACTTGTTTTGAGCAAGTGCTAGAAAGTATAAGTTTGATACCTGACATAAGGATTCTGGAGTGCTCCCATGGAGCTAACTTTGATAGAGGAAGTGTTCCCAAAAGAAGCCAGTATCTCTTTTGTTAAACTAGTATCATTGATAGCAATGCCTCTAGCTTCAACAAACGAGTAAACAGTTCAAATGGAATCTTCCCAACAAGGTTGTTATTGTTGAAGTAGATTTCTCTTAGACTAATGCAATTAGACAAACTGGTAGGAAGTTCTCCTTCGAGAGTATTATTAGCAAAACTAATGAATGCAGTCGAAAGAGATTGTCTATCTCTTCACCATAGAAACTATCACTTGCAACTTTGAGGAAATGTAGAACAGTGATGTTCCCTATGGAAGGAGATATGATTCCTCCCAAACCCTTTCCTTTTAGATTTAAGCTAACAAACCGTTGATGACGATGGCCACATGTCATCCCCACCAAGTTGCATAAATGAATTGAATCATTCCAATAACTTAATGCTCCATGAGGATCATCAATTCCTTACTTGAACTCCAACAAAACAAGTCGATATGTCTCGTTGTTCCATCCATTAATTATTTTTTAACCATCTATGGGTGATTTAGCTAGCAATGTCAACGAGCTTTTAGCAAAGAAAATAATATTGAAAACTAGAACAGTAAGATGAAGAAGGTTCACGATCGAAGAGAATCAAATTTTAATATCTGTGTTGAGGGAAAACCAAGTAAGCGTGCTATTTAAAGGATAGCTCTGCTGATAGCTACTTCAAATAGAAGGTGGAGATCATAACCGTTGAATATATTATATATATATTACCATTTGTGCCATCATTTCTTTCCTTTTTTTTTTTTTTTTTTTATTTTTTTTATAATTTTTAATTTTAATTTTTTTTAGGGTTCTTTATGTGTGGGTTCCTTTAGTGGACCACAAACTATTGTTGGGTCCCTTTAGTGCAATATATTACGTGTGGATCTTAAGTAGACTAACACCGTTAGTCGTCGTTAAATATATTAAAATTTCAGACGTAGAGGGACCAACATGTCCCTAAGGTTTATACTACACATGGGCCCACATTCTTGTTTTCCACCCCTTTTTTCCCCCTCAATCTTTGTAAACAAACACAACCTAATGTTTCAAATGTTGATTGCAGGTAAGCTATCTACTCAAACCATGAGCTTATCAAAACTAATATCATTAGCTCAAAGTGGACAAATTGTACAATTTATTCCTTACCTTATTTATTTCATGATTTTTTAAAGTTTAAAATAAAAACAAATATAATCGTACAATTTTAGTCTCTATGCTATATTTCAGTATATTTTTTATAATTTACCAATAATTGCATTATTTATATTTTAATTATTCTATTAATTTACTTATATTTTTAATATAGACCTCCATTTCTGAATATAATAAAGTAATTCAAAGATGGGACTTATAGTAAGCCTTACATAAACCCATATAATATATATAATTAACAAACGCTAGTGCTTGTCCAATAAAGAGATGATCCAACCGAACTCATTCCTCAACCCCTAATATTCAATCATGGCTCCACCCCGTTTATTTCGCTTTTGATCGAACGAGTTTTTCCAGGTGTTTTTTGGTTCTTTGTGGCATTCTATCGAATAGATGTTTGACATTCTACAAGTCTACGATAACTTGTATTGTTGGCGTCTGCTTTGATGTCCTTTATCGACCATTGAAGTAAACATCTTACATCTCCCTCCTGTAATCTGTTCTTATTTTATTTATTAAATTATATCTACCATTTGCAACGATTCTCTGGGGTTTTATCTAGACAGGTTTATACAAATTTTCAACGATTCCTTCAATGTTGTCTGAGGTGTAGAAATTCCTATGAATCTAACCCCAAGCATGCGTTGTAGGAAGCTCTCAAAAGTATCTCCAAGGCTTCGAATGTTGACTGTAGTTAGGCTGTTCGATCAAACCATGAGCTTATCAAAACTAATATCTTTAGCTCAAAGTGGATAAATCGTCTGCACAAAGAAACTCCAATTAGAGCAAAACTTGCTTGTCCCCTTAAATTTCTAGCAATGCTGTCATATTCACCTACACTATTTTGCAACGATTCATTAAAATGCACTAGGGGTGGAGCTAGGATTTAACATTAAGATGCCAAATATTAATATTTTATATAAAAGACAATGATTTTTTTTAGCCATTGCCTTTATTGTTAAAATTTTCCTTCAAGATATTTCACATAGATGGAAATTTTCAAAAAATCGGAATAAGAAGTTGGGGGTGGGGGTGGGGGGGGGGGATGGCCCCCATTGCCCTAGAGTAGCTCCGCGATGTCGCCCTACAATGGATGACCATCAACTCGCTAGGAGAGGCCGTTGCTAGGTGTGATAAGTTGGATTGTGTCTAGTATAACTTTGCCAAATTACGATCATTTAGAGTGTCTTCAACCTTGTAACTACTGCTGTTGAGATGGTTCCTCGCATCATCTGTGATCTATTTAAGAATACCATTTACAAATCAACTTTCATTCATGAAACATTGTTTCATTCTATCAAAAAGGAGCTAGAGCTGTAACTAATAATATAAATTTACAAAATTCTTCCCTTAATTAAAAGTAGATTATTTAGAGCACTATTTTCTTGCTTGCATCCGAAAAATAGATGAAGTTTTTATAGAGTATGTAATAAACTAATAATCAATTAATGGAACTGAAAATTGTTTTTCCTAATCTACATATAAAATACACCCCCCAAAACAGAAAAAAGGAAATTGAACCAAATCTTTGTGCAACTAGATAACTTTCATTTTGCATAATATGAAAAATCAAAAACAATATACAATTAATTAAATGATTACAATTAGACAAGTTGAATGAGCATTACATAGCCAAAGTCACCTGAACTAGGGTTCTTACATGTAATTCCAAGTAAGTTTGTAATACTACTTACAAAGGATGAAAAGACTCAGGCCTGTGAATGTAAGGAAGAAATCCTCTCACCCAAAAAAAAAAATGTTAGAAAGAAATCCATGAACCAGTAGAAAAATGGAGAATGAACATCATTTCATGAAATTTTGGAGGCTCTTCAAATTTCTATTATTGATTTGCAGCTTTTAAATTAAGAGTCTATAGTATCTGTTATTTATTTTTAAAAAAAATTAAAATTATATTAAGCTCTCAAGTCGAACACCCATACAAGTAAAAAATGATTTATAATGAAAAAGGGTGGAAATAAACATGAGGACCTACTAAGCTGGAAGACCCTAGAACCTGTGGTAGAAAAAGTCCACTTGAGCATTTAAGAATGAGTAAATCACTCTGAAACATCTCAGTCATCAAGAAATTACAGCGTCACAGTGATCGAGACATTACTAGAAGGCTACGGATTCATTTTCTAACCCTCTAGTATAATGAGTCGTGACACGCTTTTTCTTTTTTTGGGGTAGAAAGTGATGACACCCTTTGACCCCTTTGTCCATAATTGAATTTGGAATTGATTTTTGAAAAAAAAAAAAAAAAATTGGTATTGCAGCATTAGTCTCATTCACTGAAGCGATTGGTTAAAAAATATTGAATAAAAAAAAAAAAAATCAAAATTTCTGACCAACTCTTTCTGAGTTTCTCCATGTTGTGCTGTTCGTTTCAGTCTGTTTGTTTCAGTCTGAAGTAACATGACAAAGGGAAGAAAGTTTTGTTTGGTACGAACCAGGAAAAATTCCATTCCACAATCATGACCATTTAAAAGGTAGAGTTGGTGAATAATTGCTGACTGTTAAACAAGGAAAATGCCTACTTTGTGAGTACTGGAGAATAGAAGATTTCAATCCACATTGGCCTAATATTCGAAAAAAGAAAGGAGAAATCTTCATCGCCACTGGCTCGAATTGCTGGTTGTTGAAGCATTCAGTGATTACTTCAGGTTTTACCCTCTCAAGGAGCAGAAGTGCAGATCTGGGTAGCAGAGGAAGACGAAGAAGAAGGTAGGAAAAGGTGAAATTGAAGTAAAAGAACTCCAAATTGGAAACTGGGTTACAAGGTTACCAGGCTGATGACTTCTGGGTGTTTATTGGTCTCAACATCGTGGTGACTGACTACTCTGTAGGTTTTTTGCATTCTTGTCTTACTAATTGAATAGAGATATTGACTTTGTGCGATCAGTTGCTTTCGTGCGATCTGTTGCTATTGTCATTTTGAATCCATAGAAATTTGTGGCATTTATGTCTCTCTCTCCCCCTCTGATCTTGTGGTTCTTATTTTTTGTTGCGACATTCAATGGAATCTTAGAAAGTCCACAAATGGCAGTTTGATTATTCTGAACTCTCTGTACCAAAAAAGAAAATTATTCTGAATACTGAGCCTTAATATAAAGCCTACTTTGCAGTGGCTAAGTGGGTTTCTTTTCTTCAACCTGAACTTGTTTATTGAAGGTTAGATGTGGCCACTTTGCTAGAGGTTGGTTACAGGCTCTAAGAGTTTTGTTTCGTGGCTTCTTCTTTATATGTACAGTTATGATAACTTGCCATTCATGTTGATTTCATTTGCTCGTAGCAACTTGTTTGGTACATCATCCACCCTTTTTCTTTGTGGGGTGGAAGGATGAGGGGATAAAAATGGTTCTGTATTGAAGAACTCTCCATTGATGATCTCTGCGTGTATGAGTTTCTTAATCTGCTTCTTTGTTTCCTATCATCTTTTTTCTTCTCCACTGATATATTTAGATAAGTCAACCGCTTCAGTCAAAATGTTGCCTAATTTGGTTTTTTCATTTTTGTTTTTTGTTTTTTTGTTTTGGGGGGCAGCAATAAGCTTGATTATCTGCTGCTTCTGAAAGACTATATGTTTATCATTTGCAGATTGCTGAGATTCGGTTCGTCCTACAATGGCAGAGGACACTGAATCCCTTGCTTGTGGAAAGAAAAGAAAGATCCCTCTTTGTGTTATTTTCAAGGATGCAAGGTACTACTTCATTGTGTTCCTTCAGTGTTATCTGCCACAGTTATGAAAACAAAAATAAGGCATAGTATTCAACATACCTGGTTTAATATCAAAATTCAATGAGTTTTTGTTTCACTGGTTGGTTACCTAGTGAATTTGGACGATCAGAATTGCCTTTATTCGAGTACGAACTGTTAATGATTGATTTGACCATTGTATGACCAGGCGTGTCTTAAACATGGATGAGCTTGGCTCTGAGATAGCCCAAATTGCAATTCCTGCAGCCATGGCTTTGACAGCAGATCCCATTGCTTCCTTAATTGACACTGCTTTCATCGGCCAAATAGGTACTGCTCTTCAGTTTCTGTTCCTATTATGAACTTATAAATGCTAATTGTGCTAACCATCTGCCATTTGATGTCTTTGCTCTTTTATCATCTGATGCTGATCGACTTGTTGACCATCCTGGTCTCAATGGAAACATGATTTCTGGTCTAGTTTTCCACCTGTTCCATCCTTGGCTAGTCTACAATGAAAATATTGATCAATTCTGGACATTCAAGCTAGATTTACTGCATTCTTAATTCTTAAGTAATAAGTGTTACACCCAGACCCAAATTTATGGGCAAATTTGAAACTCTGTATGGAGACCCCACAACCGCATACACTGGGGAGTTGTAGACCATAATAACCAACCCAATTTATAAGATCATTGACCAGTAAAAATAGAGCCCATTGATGGTAGGCTCAGCAATGAGGAAACTAGTAGATCCAATAATGGTGGAAGAGAGGTTGCTGAGATCCTTCAATATATATGTCAAGGTGTGACGAAAGTAGAATAAAACATCTAAATTCCTTATCTAATGACGGGTGGTAAATGACTAGCCTTTAAGCAGTTACTTTGGATATGAATAGTACATTGTGTCTATTGGTGCATGTGAGGCTATGACTACGTATATTCTTGAGAACATTTGATTATATCTGGTGTGGTTACAAGTCTAATCTTGATTCTTGCAATTAAAGTTCCTCATCGTTAGCAATTAATGTCCAAATTTGATGGTGTGGACTTTTCTGCAAAAAGTTGGGAACCTCAAGTGTATACATGCTATTCCGGAAAAGTGTGGTAGCAGATCTACCTTTTGATTAAAGTCAGAGTCAGAGGAACCTTATTTTAAAGATGTTTATAATAACTAGATCCTTTGGTAGCGTTCTAATTCCTCTAGCCATATGCCTTCTCCTTTATGAGACTGTTTTTTGCTT
Source organism: Hakea prostrata (assembly GCF_041222555.1). Taxonomy (NCBI): domain Eukaryota; kingdom Viridiplantae; phylum Streptophyta; class Magnoliopsida; order Proteales; family Proteaceae; genus Hakea; species Hakea prostrata. The sequence continues at coordinate 47,798,415 of NC_142609.1, read as the reverse complement.
CAGTCTTCTTTCTCTCTTCTGCTCCCCACTTCTTCTTCATCATTGACTTGATTATGTTGAGAAACACGATATTGGTAGAATGGCTCAATTGATTCGTGTGATCACAAGCCCTTTATTTATAATAACTTGAAGATAACACTATTACGTACATACCCCTACTTGGGTAATAGAATTTTACATAAACAAAAACTCTAATAGAGTTGAACTCATAGTAGGACTCAACCCACACTCCCCCTTAAGTTGAAGCATAGATACTAGTCATGCACAACTTGCCTACAATAGGAAGGAAATCTCCTTCTTTCAAACCCTTACTGAAAATATCTGCTACTTGGTCTCCAGACCTCACAAAAGGCATGCAGATGAGCCCTTGTTCCAGCTTTCCTTTGACAAAAAACCTGTCAATTTCAATGTGCTTAGTTCGATCATGTTGCACAGGATTATTAGCAATACTAATGGTAGCCTTGTTGTCACAATATAGCATCTTAGGGTTTGGTACTTGGACTCCAATATCTTCTAGCAAGCCTTTTGATATGGAGAAAATATAACCGAACCTGGTTCAATCTTGGTTCGACTCTCGACCCCGATCGAGACGAAAGGAATCGACTCACTTCCGAGAGAGCTGGGTCCTTGAGATGGCTTGCTGAGGAAGAAAACTAACTCAGTCACAAGCACGCCCTAATCCGATATGATCGGAATAGGTTAATCAACCTAGAGACGGCTAGCAGCATTTGGTGGCTGTCCCTCATCGCTATTATATGGATAACTACCATATAACGATCGTATTATCAAAGGAGTCATCTACTAGTCCAACCTAGTAGAGATCTATCACTCAACGGATCTATCTGTTAAGATCCAACGACTATCCAAAGAAGGCTCAAATACATCCAACAAAGGAGATTCGAAGGTACACTTTATATAAGACATCACCTACTCACAAGGTAGAAGGACGGATACAATCTAAATTGTATTCTCGTTATTCATTCCTTAGCTCTGTGCTCTAGCAGAGTCGTTTGTGATTAAGTTCATCACTGACTTAGCCTTCGGAGGTGGACTCCCGATCCCAACGGTCGGGCCACATCTGATGTTCGTTTTTGCAGGTTATTCTCAGGAGATCTAAGGGCTGAGCAGATTTTGGACGCATCATTTGGCGTCGTCTGTGGGAATTGTTTCAGAAAGCCATGGTGATTAGATCATCGGCAGCAGCGGCTGCTGCAGCCCAACGAGATGCTGGCGTCCAAATTCCCGGAGTAAATAATCCAGATATTCCGGAGGGAAGTCGACCCCATGAAGTGCGGGAAGATGGTGGTTAAGGAGGTAATAATCCTCCGGATCCACTCCAGTATCAACTGGATCAACTGAAACTCCAGATGTTGGAGGTAAGTCAGGCACTTCGTGTGCTAACCAGACAAGTGGTGGCACCGTAAGCGCCCGATCACCGTGATGCGGGAGGCGCTCATTACAGTGGAAGCAACGACTAATCGATGAACAAAATGTCGGTCAAAACTTCCGGGAAGGCGACTGGTGGCGAGAAAGAGAACCTAGGAGAACTGGAGAACTCCTTAGGTGAGACGATCGGTTCGACGGACCGCAAGGAAGTATGACTGATTCAAATACAAGGTTGGGTGCAGGAGTATGAACTCGCTCACCAACTATCAGACGTGTTGCTCGAGAGAATGATCGTGTCGTCGGAGATCGGTCAGCACATTATTGGTCAGGAATTGGCCAATATAAATCAAAAGCACGGACAATTGGCGAGAGGGAGGATAACCGATGATATTTATTTGGTTATTCGAAAAACTCCGTTTGCCAGGCCCATAGCTGGATATCAGTTTCCTCACAATTTCTGCTTACCGACTTTTTCCACGTTCGATGGTTTGGGAGATCCCACAGCTCACACAAGTTATTATCAGCAGACTATGGCTGTTGCGGGTAATTCCGATGAAATCCTTTGCAGGGTTTTCGGTTCATCCTTGACTGGAGCAGCACAAAAATGGTTTTCGAATCTCCCGTCAGAAAGATTGTAGATTTTGAAGAATTGGCGCGCAAATTCATAGGGCGATTCCAAAGCGGAATCCAAATAAAAAAGACCGAGGAGACCGTGTTCACTATCAGACAAGGGAAAAGTGAATCGATTCGGGAATACCTGAAAAGATTTAACAGGGTTACAATGGAGATAGAGAATCTAAATGAGCAAGTGGCTAAAACTGCTTTGTTCATTGGACTCACTAACCGACGACTCTTGGAGTTATTACTTCAAGATATGCCTACTACTTATGTTGAATTGGTGCAAAGATGCCAAAAGCAGGCAGAGGTCACGGAGATCCTAGACGCACGCCAGGGGGATAATAAAACCTCTACAAAAGAACATAAGGCTCCTGAGAACAAGTAGAAACTGAAACAGAATGTTCGTGATCGAGTCGGGAAGCCTCACCAGGCGTGGCGCCAAAGGTCTCCCGGTAAAAGTGAGTATACTCCATTAAATACTCCTTGGGCTGATATTTTAAATATTATCAAGAAACAAAATATCTTGAAGTGGCCTCCAAAGCTTCCCACCAAGCTTGGGGAGCAAGATCGAGAGAGGTATTGTCGTTTCCACAAAGATTACGGTCACTATACCAATGATTGCAGACATTTAAAAGCAGATATTGAGAGATTGATATCTCAAGGGCATTTGTCCAATTTCGTCAAAGGAGGACGAGCGGAACAGCGAGACACAGGTAACAAAAGGGACCGCTCGGTTAGTCCATAACAACCGACGGAGGCTCCAAAATCTAAGAAAGGTAAGGAGGTGATCGATGCCACTCGGTCACCCATACTAACAATATTTGGAGGTCTCGAATCTGAGTCGCCTCGGAAGCTGAAAGCCAAATCCAAGTTTGTTGGGACCGGAGAGACGTAAAAGCGTAAAAGGCCGAATGGTGAGGGTTCAATCACCTTCAGCGAAGAAGATGAAAGAGGCGTCTGTTTACCTCATGATGATGCCATAGTCATTAAGGTAGAAATCGTGCGCCGAGAAGTACATAGGGTGTTAGTTGACACCGGGTCTGCTTCAGACCTTTTATCTTATGCAGCTTATCAAAAGCTTAAAGTGGATGAAGACTTGATGGAGCCCTCATCCACACATCTATATGGCTTTGCAGGGATCGTCCGCAATAGCGGAAGGATTAGTACAGTTAGATCTGTCGATTGGAAGCTTCCCCAAAGAGGCTACTGTTCGGGTAAACTTCTTGGTGGTTCGAGAGCTTCCGACTTATAATGTCATCCTCGGAAGGCCATCCTTATCAAAGTTAGGTGCTATAGTTTCAACAAAGCACCTGAAATTAAAATTCTCGACAGAGATGGGGATTGGTCAGGTCTCATCTGACAAGAGAATCTCTTCGACAGTGTTATGTTGCATATTTAAAGGATAAGGAGGGCCCAAGAAAGGTAACGGCGTTACCAATAAAAGTACGAGATGATCGGGACGAGGCAGAAATGCAAAGGCCCGAGCCGGTAGAAAAGTTGGAACAAGTACAGCTGTATCCCGATGATGAGAAAATAATTATTGATAGCGGTCTGAGCAACTGGAAGAATTCAAAAAGGAGTTGAAGTTTTTTCTTCAACAAAATAACGATGTGTTCGCGTGGTCTGCGGACGATATGCCAGGAATTGATCGGCAAATTGCAGAGCACAAACTTTGGATAGATTCGAAGGTGAAACCAATAATTCAAAAGAGGAGAAATTTCACCATAGAAAAGTACAAGGCCGTTCGGGGCGAGGTTGAAAAATTGAAGAACTCTGGTTTCATTGAACCCATTGAATGCCCAATCTGGTTGGCCAACGTGGTAATGGTCAAAAAGGCAAATGGAAAGTGGAGAATGTGTACAGATTACACAGATCTCAACAAGGCTTGCCCAAAAGATTGTTACCCATTACCCAGGATTGATCTGTTGATAGATGCAATAGCAGGCTATGAAACATTAAGTTTCATGGATGCATACTCAGGATACAACCAGATCCTTATGAACAAGGAGGACGAGAAGTTTACGGCTTTCATGACTAATCGTGAGAGTTTTTATTATAAAGTCATGCCGTTTGGCCTGAAAAATGCAGGGGGTATTTATCAGAGGGCCGTCAACAAAATCTTTAAAGACTTGATCGGGAAGAACGTGGAATCGTATGTTTACGATATGCTGGTGAAAGCACTGCGAGGACAAAGCATATTGAAGATTTAACAGAGGTATTTTCAGTACTACGGAAATACCAAATGAAGCTGAATCCGAGAGAAGTGTGCCTTTGGAGTTTCGTCGGAAAAATTCTTAGGCTTTATGGTATCACAAAGAAGTATTGAGGCTAACCTAGCCAAAATACAAACTTTGATTGATATGGAAGCCCCCAAGACTGTTTGGGATGTGCAATGTTTAACGGGGAGAGTAGCCGTGTTGAATCGTTTCATCTCACAGTCGGGAGAAAAGTGCCTACCTTTTTTCAAAGCACTCAAAGACTTGAGGAGCAGTAAGGAGGCAAAATGGACTGAGGAGTGTTAGAAAGCTTTGGAAGATCTGAAGGAAACACTGGGAAGACCACGCTATTGTCCCGACTTGAGAAGGGAGAAATTTTACAGCTGTATTTAGCAGCATCCCCTTCGGCAGTTAGCGCGGTACTCGTTTGGGAAAAAGACAAAAAGCAGTGGCCAATTTATTATGTCAGCCATGTACTACTTGACGTGGAGACACGGTACTCTCAAGATCAAAAGTAGGCTCTGGCTCTTATGATAGCAGCTAGAAAACTATGGCCATACTTTCAAGCTCATCCAATCGACCTTATTGTCAATTAAGTACAAGGGGAGTATGGCGTTAAAGAACCCCGATTACAAAAGTATCAAGAGATTGTGCAAGCATTGCAGAAAGAATTTAAGAATCTGAAAGTATGTCAGATTCCAAGAAAGGAAAATACAATGGCAACTGAGTTATCAAGATTAGTCAATGCCAAAGAAAAGAATTTAGACCCTTCGGTCTACATAGAAGAAGTAATATTCCCAAATTATTGGGAAAAAGAAATATCCTATATTAAAGCAGAGCGTTGCTGGATGGATCCGATCGTAGAATATTTGAGAGATGATAAACTGCCAGAAGATCCGAAAGAAGCAAGATTAATTAAGGTGCGATCAGCACGATTCATTATGTAGAACGGAAAGCTATACGGAAGATCTTATTCCGAACCCCTTTTGAGATGCTTAGGTCCCGAAGGATCGGAATTAGCTCTGGCCGAAGTACATGAAGGAATTTGTGGTGCTCACATGGGCGGTTGGGCCCTGGCACACAAAATTTTGAGGCTCGGTTTATGTTGGCTTAAGCTTCAGCAAGCTGCTATGGAATATGTTCATCGGTGTATCAATTGCCAAATCCATGCTACGGTATCTAAACGCCCAGCTGAAACCTTGACTTCGATTCTAGACCCCATCCCTTTCGCGATGTGGGGAATCGATATCATGGGAAAATTCACCAAGGCGTCGGGCGGAAGAGAATATCTCATAGTAGCGATTGACTACTTCACCAAATGGGTCGAGGCTAGCGCCCTGGCAACCATCACTGAAAGAAAGGTGGAGAAGTTTGTGCTTGAGTCAATCATATATTGGTTCGGGATGCCAAAAATAATCGTGACCGATCATGGCACTCAATTTGATAACCCACAATTTGAACAGTTCTGCAGAACGTATTTGATCGAGCATCGTATGTCATCAGTGCCATACCCCCAAAGCAATGACCAGGTGGAGGTTACAAACCAAACATTACTTGAGGGGATAAAGAGAAGACTCAAAGCTGATAAAGCATTATGGGTCGAAGAATTGCACAACGTATTGTGGGCCTATCGTACTACGGTTCGGACACCCACAGGAGAAACTCCTTTTAAACTGGCTTATGGATCTGAAATGTTAACACCTGTTGAAGTAATGGCTGGAACACTACGGGAAAGAAAGTTCAAAGCAAAAGCGAATGAACAAGGACTGTTAGATAGCCTTGACTTATTAGATGAAGTTCGTGCAAAAGCAATAGCACGAACTCAACATTATCAACGAAGGATAGCATCACATTATAATTCCCGAGTGAAGAATCGTTGATACATAGCAGGAGACTTGGTATTAAGAAATACTTTAGCTTCAGATCCACGCTATCAGAGGAAATCGGACCTTTCATGGGAAGGCCAATATATGGTTATTAAACCGGTCGGTTCGGGAGCTTATAAGCTAAAGAACATGACAACCCAGAAAGAGTTGGATCGTTCGTGGAATGCCAGGCACTTGAAGAAATATTATCCTTGAAGAGATTATCATTTTCATTCATGATGTAACAAAATTCAACTCAATCAATACAATTCTCAGTTTTCAACATACTATCTTTTGATTGGGGGCATCACACAACACTCAAAATCAGATCCAGCGACAAAATAAAAAAGCATCGGTTTAAAACCCGTGTGGGACCTTCTACAAGGCATCGGATTAAAACCCAAGTGAGTTCATTCTCAAACTTATTGAATTTCTCCAGAAATTCTTAAGTAAAGGCATCGGTTTAAAACCCTTGTGGGACCTTCTACAAGGCATCTGATTAAAACCCGAGTGAGTTCCTTCTCAAACTTATTGAATTTCTCCGAAAATTCTTAAGTAAAGGCATCGGTTTAAAACCCGTGTGGGCACGGTTTAAACCCGTGTGGGACCTTCTACAAGGCATCGGATTAAAACCCGAGTGAGTTCCTTCTCAAAACTTATTGAATTTCTACGGAAATCTTTAAGTAAAGGCATTGTTTTGAAACAACAAAGACTCAAGTGACTGACAAAGTTCAAAGATGAAGTTAATTCTTTATTCCTTTAAACGACCAGAAGGGGCCAACCTTTACATCAAATATACATATGAGATAACAAGTGTTGAGATACAATCTTCGTTCGGTCAAAAAGGAAAGTCATCGTCGGTGATCGTCAAGAATTCAAACAAGATCAAAGCAGCTTTGTCAGAAGCAACACAAAGTCAAGAAGCAACATAGATTCAAGAAGAAGAAGAAGAACAGAGTCGGGAAAACATATGTTATCATTTGTTTATTTCCCTCGGGAATGGATTGCGAAGCATTTTGTAAATACAAAATCCTCCGCAATTCCATACTCTTTATCCAACTTTTCCGGAAGAAGCCTGATCTTTGATCAAACCTGCATTAAAGGCAAGCTCTTTATAGCTGAATCCTCTAAAAGAGGAGACAAAGGAGGAGAGTCGTCAAGATGATGCATTATATCCGGATCTGGAGGTGGAAGGTCCATCACATCCTTGGCCTAGGCAGGAAGAGGAAGTCCCAGCTTTGCAAACACTTCAGGATGATAATTGGCGCGGTGGGGAGCCGTGTTGAAATAAGGATTTCTCCTTAGTATCGATTCCCATACCTCGTTCTCACCATCCCAGTATGCCTGCAAGTTATAAGCGTTCAACATGTCAACAAAAGGCTTACTCTGCAAATATTTGAAGATGCAAGCCCTGTGAACATCAGTTGAAAGGGACTCGGGCAACAGCTTGCCTTTGGGACGTTGACACAGCTCCAGACCCTTTCGCCCCTGCTGAAAGCTTTCCTACTTCCAGCTCCAGCTGCTGGATCTTCTCCCTGGCACCATCCAAATCCGAACGAAGACGCTTGTTCTCGGAATTCTTCTCTCGGGCAATCTCCCAAGCTTGGTTTCTAAGACGAGCAATCTCGACATCTTTGGCTTTGGATTATCCCCGAAGCCTGGCAAGCTCATCGTTCAGTCTACTGAGTCTAATGGCTGCCTCCACTTGGTTGTGGAAGTTACCAGTATGACTCCTGCAACAACTTAAGAGTTAGTCAAGAGCAAAAGAAAAAATATTCAGAACGAAAGGTAATGAAGAGAAACTTACATCACCAGTGATTTCATAAGTTCCTTATCTGGGACCATAGAGAGGGCTTTGCTCTCGGCAGGCATTTGAACAGCAGTGCACCATTCTAGTGCCTTGTCAAAATCGCCTGTCACCAAGTCAAACATCTTCAACGACTAGGAAGGATGGAACACATCATCTGCCAACCGAGGGTGCTTCCTAATGGCAAAATCCTCGGCCTCCTGGAGAACCTCCTCGGAAGGATTGGAGGAGGATGCCAAACAAGCACTAGAGTTGGGTTCGGAGGCCGGAATGACAACTGCAGGGACCACATCTTCCTTAGAAGCCCGAAGGGTCTTTATAATGGAAGAGGACTCTAGCGTAGTGCCAGCAGGGGTTTCAGCAGTGCGAGCAACGACGAAGGGAGCCACATCCCCCTTAGGAGACCGAACGGTCTCCCTAGGCAAAGGAGTTGTGGGAGAAGCACCAGCAGAAGCTGTGGGAATCTGATCTGAAGATTCACCCTGATCTGTGTGGAGCAGGAAAGAGGAGATCGGAGTCAAAGGGAAGGCCAAAGCGAAAGACCTACTTCAAGGAGAGCGTACTTGCGTCAGACCCTGGCCTGGATAGGCCTGATGAGTTTTTATATCAAATAAACAACAATCTCCCCACGTTTAAAAGATTCACCAACGGCAATCACCTCGAAGGGAACGACCTTCGTCAACACTGGAGCAGTCTTCTTGCAAGATTTCGCCCTAAGATTATCCAAGTTAATTCTTAGAGGCACTGCAAGTGAAAAGCAAGCATCATTAGTACGAGAAATCCAACAAAATATAGCAGAAAAGGGAAAACCTTAGATTTCTGTCGAACAGATCAAATAACGAATACCTAACAGGGAACTTCCGTAATGAGCAAACCCAATGTATGAATACTGTGGAGATTACTTTGGGAGAAGAAGTTTGTGATAAAACTGAATGACAGAGCAGAAGACTTACTTGTTCAGGTTCTGATCGAAGATATTGTTGGAGGACAAGAATACAGAGACAGCAAAGGAAGACAAAATACTACTTTGCAAATCTAGTAGACAAAAATAACTTGCAGATAGCAAGGATAAGGATGAAACACCCTTGAGGAACTTAAATAGCCTCAAGGAGTGATGCGACGGTTGAAAGCCCAAGTTAATCAAGGGACAAGATGGAAGAGACGCTTCAAATTTCGAAAAAGGCAGGATCAAAGGTCAGGAGATAACGACGCTTCAAATTCGAAACTTGAAGGTTGACCTAGGTTTCCACATGGAACAATGTGCACCTGATATAAGGAAACTGCCAAATTCCAACCGTCGCATCAGTATTAAATAAGAGTATTTCCAATTCCTTGGGAAAAGCAACTTGTACGCGAATACAAGGAAACGTTTGGGCTTCGTCATAAAGAAGGAGCAGTTGGGAGATAAGGTTCAAGTGTCACAAAAGGTTCGGAAGAATCAAATTAACCGAACGCATCTCTCCTGAACGCATCTCTCTGATGTCTCGAGCGTTATCTTCAATTAAGGTACAAGTTAATCTACATGATAACTTATCTCATTCTTAAATATCTCTTACGTGAGGGAATAGACAAATCCCTGGATACGATATGAGAAAGTATTATGGCAATCATTGGAAGAGTTCGAGAAAAAGGAGGCATTGGAAGAGTTCGAGAAAAAGGAGGCATTTCGAAGAAGGCCGTGGGGGCCAACCCTTAAAAAAAAAAAAAAAGACACTTCGTATTGGTTTTTTACATTTTCGGCCGAAGGATCGTTGTCTGAGGTAGGCTTTTGAGTTTCTTCGGAAAGAGGCGGCGAATCAGCAAGATACTTCTTAATGTTTGGATCTGCTGGATAAGGATCCTCTTCTTCCAAAACCCAATCGGGGAAAGGCAGCTCAAGCTTCTCGAAGATTTCCTTGTGACACACGCTATGAAAGGGAGTTGTGTCAAAGGAAGGGTTAGATTCAAGAATCTTTTTCCAAACATCATTCTGCCCCTCTCGATAAGCTTGGAGGTTGAATGAACTCATTAGGTCAGTGAAAGGAACGCTGTTCAGATACTTCCGAATGCAGTCCCTCTGAAGATCTTGTGATAGATGTTCGGGCTTGCTGGGAACTGCCATCTTCTTTAGGCATTCGTTCTCCAGGGCCTTAAGCACGAGGCTCTCACCCAATGCGGTAGCCTCATTTTTCTGCTTCTTGGCTTCGCGCTCAGCAGCAGCAGCACGACTAATCGACAAGTCCAGTTCTTTCCTCAAAGAACTCATGGCCTCGTCATTCTTCTCCGTTAACTCTTCGGCTGCTTTCTTCAACCGGTTAACTTCAGAATTGGCCTTCTCCAAATTCTCTTCACAGTCTTGAAGGAAGTAGCCGCTACGACCAACCCGGCTCAATGCCTCAATGTGTTCATAGAAGCTCAACACAACATTCCTGGAAAAGCAGGAAAATTATCAAAGATCCCAGAAGAGATTACAAAGCAAGTGAAAAACTTAAGAATCTTTATACCTTGTGGAAAGACGAACGAGAATGTCGTCTTGCAGGGTTTCAAAGGCCTGACGGTCGGCAGGCATAAGGCCGAGAGAGCTCCATTCGGCGGCCTTCTCGGGATCCTGCGTGACTTGGTCTGTCCTCGTTAAAGACCATTGGGGGACGAAGATCTACTCAGAATTTTTATTCTTTTTGGATTTTTCGGGGCAGAAGCATCGACCGAGTCATGCTTCCTTTTGGTTCGGACGAGAGAGGGAATTTCGACCTCTTCCATCATTGGTTTCTTCCCTCTCCTCGAGGCCTCAACCACTGGCTTCAGGTTTCTAATACCCTTGTAAGAAGGGTCTGGAGGCGGCACCGAGGCCACCTGTTCTGCAGTCAATGCTCGAGGAGACCGTTGCTCTGCAGTCACAACGGCCTTGGCAGCCTTCGCCCGAAGGATGTCTGGATTCATTCTTGGAGGCACTACAAAAAAGAAAGTCAGAAAGTTGAAAAAGTTCGCAGTACATTCAAGAAAGCGGAATGTGGCAGTTAGAAAGCTCATGTTGAGCCAACCCCTAGTATTGAAGAATGGAGTTGTATTCCATCTCATGTCCATGTATCTCTTGATACCATGGAATTGACTTGATCTTCTTGACAGCAGCTTTGTCTTTTTTGGATAGTTGAGGGACCCGGTTGCCCTCAGAGTATGAAGTATACAGTTTCCAAGTGGTCGGGAAGTTAAGATCTGATTGAGGCGCTCGACAGAAAAAATACCGCTTGCGCCACCCTTTGTGATTGGAAGGGCAGGTTCCTCTGGCAAGAATGCTTCCTGACTAGTCAAGTTCAACTTTGTTGTGCTTGGAAAGCACAACCCAGCCAGGAGGATGGGAAAGAGAAAGAACATGAAAATGTACAAAAAAAGGAAGAGAAGGTATGATGCCAAGCTCAAAACATAAACTCAAGAAGCCGACGATGAGACGCCAGCTATTGGGAAGAAGCATTCCGGGACAAATGTCCCAATGATTCGAGTAGCAGAAAACAAAGTATTGAAGAAGGGAAAGCAAACTCCGCTTTCTAGAGTATCTATATACAGGGAAAATTCGCCAGGAAGGATCGAATCAACTCTCTCATCAGAAGTGGGAGCCCTGAGTTGGTATGAGGAAGGAAAGTCGAAACGTTGGACGGTTAAAGGAAGGTTTTCCTCAGTAAAGGAGGAGGCAACAGAACCAGGTCCATCAGTGGACTTGATAGGTTGTTTGGACTGCCCAGAGGATTCGGCAATCGCCTTCGGAGTCCTGGATGGTCCAGACTCAGGAAGGGCAGAAGAAGCCTCAGCATTTTCTTCTGCTTTTTTTGTTGGCTAACTTCTGCGAAGTCACACCAGAGAGCAGTTAGGGTTTTCTTGTCACTATCCGACTGTTCGGAGGGGACAGAGGCAATGGCCTTGTCACCAGTATCGCCCTTACCATTGTTAAGTTCAGGAGGAATTTTAGAAGAAACCCTACCGCCCTCCATTACTAAAAAGTCTGATTGTGGTTTCTAGCAAGAAAAAAGAAACCTGGAGACGAAAGTAAACTTTGCAAAGGAGTCAGTAAACTTACTGAATCATTGAGGCAGAATGCTTGAGAGCGAGAAGATCGTTAGGGCGCGAAGAAGACGACAAGGTTTCAAAATTCCAAACAAAGAGAATGAAACCTATGAAGATAATGAACCGCTTTTAAGCACTTGCATGAGTGTTTAAGGACGTGTACGATTGAGATGGACTCAACATCAACGATCGAGATTTGGAGACGATTCGAAAGTTTGAACTCACGAATCAAAAAAGGCGTTCAGAAACCGTCGTTTCGATTTCGTGAGCAACGATAGTTTCGGTTACAAAGGACGCGTGGCGTCACCCCCACAAAAAGTGAGAATACTCACAATGCTCGAGGAAAAACCGATACAGTCGCATTAAATGTGATATGACATTTAATGGGTTGGGGATTATGCAAAACTATTGTTCGACAGAGAACTCAGTTAAAAACCAAGCCCTCGGGATCGACCGAACGCTTGGTCTGGGGGGCTCGTGATATGGAGAAAATATAACCGAACATGGTTCAATCTTGGTTCGATTCTCGACCCCGGTCAGGACGAAAGGAATCGACTCGCTTCCGAGCGAGCCGGGTCCTTGAGATGGCTTGCTGATGAAGAAAACTAACTCAGTCACAAGCAGGCCCTAATCCGACACGATCGGAATAGGTTAATCAACCTAGAGACACGGCTAGCAGCATTTGGCGGCTGTCACTCATCGCTATTATATGGATAACTACCATATAACGATCGTATTATCAAAGGAGTCATCTACTAGTCCAACCTAGTATAGATCTATCACTCAACGGATCTATTTGTTAAGATCCAACGACTATCCGAAGAAGGCTCAAATACATCCAACGAAGGAGATTCGAAGGTACACTCTATATAAGACATCACCTACTCACAAGGTAGAAGGACGGATACAATCTGAATCGTATTCTCGTTATTCATTCCTTAGCTCTGTGCTCTAGCAGAGCCGTTTGTGATTAAGTTCATCACTGACTTAGCCTTCGGAGGTGGACTCCCGATCCCAGCGGTCGGGCCACATTTGACGTTCGTTTTTGCAGGTTATTCTCAGGAGATCTAAGGGCTGAGCAGATTTTGGACGCATCACCTTTCAACCATAGTAGCTCACAAACTCCACGAACCATAGCTCTATATTCAGTTTCTGTATTGGATAAAGCTACCACATTTTGTTTCTTACTTCTCCAAGTAACTAGATTACCTCCAACAAAGGTACAGTAACCTGAAATTGACTTCCTATCAGGAGATCCAGCCTAGTCTGCATCAGTGTATGCTTCCACTCTTAAATTATCAATGGATGACAAAAGTATTCCTTTTTAGGAGTTCCCTTCATATATTGCAATATTCTTGTAACATCCTTCATATGAGCTAAATATGGATCATGCATGAACTGGCTTACTATCCCCATGGCATAAGCGATGTCTGGCCTAGTGTGGGATAAGTAAATAAGCTTCCCCTCCAGCCTTTGGTATCTTCTTTTGTCCACTGGTTCTCCCTCTTTTTCCTTAAGTTTAGCTCCAGCTTCAATAGGGGTATCAAATGCTTTACACCCCAACATTCCCACTTCTGATAATAAGTCTAGGACATACTTTCTTTGGGATAGGAATATACCCTTCTTTGATCGAGCCACCTCAATCCCTAAGAAGTACTGTAATTTCCCTAGATCTTTAATCTTAAACTCTCTGCCGAGAAAGATCTTCAACCTTTGAATTTCTTCACTATCATCCCTGTGATGACAATATCATCCACATAAACAATGAGAAGTGTGATGTTAGTAACTGACTTCTTGACAAATAGTGTATGATCAACATTGCTTTGCTTGTACCCAATAGAAGTCATTGCCCACAGGAGGCGTCCAAACCAGCATTTAGGAGACTGTTTTAACCCATAAATTGACCTCTTCAACCGACAAACTTTCCTTGCAGTATTGTTATTGGAGAAACCATATGGGATTTCCATATAGACTTCTTCTTCTAACTCCCCATGTAAGAAGGCATTTTTTACGTCTAGTTGGTGCAAATTCCAGTCTTTGTTTAGAGCTACAGAACAATAGAACTCGACAGTGTTCAGTTTTGCAACAGGGGCAAAAGTCTAATAATAATCAATCCCATAGGTCTGTGTAAACCCCTTTGCAACTAGTCTTGCCTTAAACCTATTGACTGATCCATCCATGTTTTGTTTAATCACAAACACCCATTTTCCTGGAGGAAGTGTAACTAGCTCCCAAGTATCATTTTTCTTCATTGCCTGCATTTCCTCTATTATAGCTGCCTTTCATCTCTTCCTGCCAACTTTTAGGAAAAGATATAAATGATAGAGAGGATATAAAAGCACGGTAAGAGTCAGATAAAGAGTCATAAGAAACATATTTAGTTATGGGATGCTGAGTACAAGATCTGACTCCTTTTCTCATAGCAATAGGAAGGTTAGAAGAAGATACCTCAAGGGGAACAGTAGAATCTGGTTCTTAAGCAAGAGACTGAAGTGGTAACGTGTCACCTTTCTCCACCTGCTTTAGCCGGTTGTAATTCTTCCTCTGATAAGTCTGCACCTCCTTATTCTGGTCAATCGGGTTTTGAAAGACCTCAACAGTGTGCCTTACAGGAGTGGTCTCCTCCTGGCTAGGTTCTTCACATGGTTCAGAAAACGAAGGGGGAGGCTTAGAGTCCTCAGGTATCCTGGCCGAAGTCTCCCCCTGGTCAGGAAAGTCTTCTTAAACTCTTAAATTGTGTTGGTGTGTGATACGAACTTACGAAGATCTAGAGTTGGAAAGAACACCTCTCCTCTAGGACTCTCCCCTTGGAGAGGTGAATAGTAAGGGCACTCAATAAAAATTACATTCATGCATACAATGGTTTTCCTAGAAGGAGGATGATAACATTTGTACCCTTTCTGAGTAGTAGAATACCCCAAAAATATGCAACGTAGGCCGCGGGGAGCCAGCTTACTTTGGTGGGCTGTAATTTTGGCATAACACACACATCCAAAAATCTTTGGGGGAATAACAAAAGAGGAGGCTCCTTGGAGAATCTCATGAGGACATTTAAAATCAAGTATCCTATTGGGCATCCTATTCATAAGGTAAGAAGCAGTGAGTATAGCATCACTCCAGTATTGGTCAGGGACATTCATAACAATCATAATTGAACGGGCTATTTCTAAAAGATGACGATTCTTCCTTTCGGCAACCCCATTTTGGGCAATAGTATCAACACAAGTGGTCTGGTGTATTATGCCAGAGTCAGAGAGATATTTATGAAATTCACCGTCAATATACTCTGTGCCATTGTCACTGCGATGGATTTTCACAGTGGCATTGAACTGAGTTTGAATCATATTATGAAAATCACGAAAACATCGGAAAACCTCATTTTTTTTTGTTTTAAAAGATAAATCCATGTAGAACGAGAATGACAATCAATAAAAGTAACAAAATACTTATGGCTAGTAATACACACTCGTCGGCAAGGGCCCCACACATCAGTAGGAATTAGCATAAAAGGAATAGATTTTCTATTATGAAGAGATGGTAAATAAGTAGAACGAGTCTGCTTTGCAAAAATGCATGCTTCACAAAAAAAATCATCCGTTTTACAAGAAGAAACTAAATTAGGAAATATTCTCATAAGAGTTCCTAGAGGGGGTGATCGAGTCTACGGTGCCACTGATGAAGGTCTGATACGACGGAATGGACCTAACTAGGAGATACAGTCAGAGCAGAAGTGGAACCTCCAATTGGCTCCAACAGATAAAGTCCATTGTCTAGTTTACCACGTCCAATCTCCTTTCCCGCGACCAGATCCTGGAAGACACAGTAAAGAGGGAAAAATGTCACTTTACAATTCAAGTCATGTGTAAGACTACTGATAGAGAGCAAGTTAGTAGAGAAAGAGGGAACATGTAAAACTTTAGACAAAGAAAGTGATGGAGAATGATGAATGGTCCTTTTTCCAGCAATGGAAGAATAGGAGCCATTAACAATTCGAATTTTATCCTTTCCAGAAGTTGAAGAATATTGTAAGAAAAAAGAGGATAAACCTATCATATGATCTGTGGCTCCTGTATCAATGATCCAAGGAGTAGAAACTTAAGAAACTTGGAAGCCTGTAAAAGTTTTACCTGAAGTAGCAAGGTAGGAGTTGGTATGGGTAGTGGAGGAACCAGTGGTAGAGACTGTACCGGCAGTAGTAGACTGCAGAATACGTCGCAGAGTAGCTAACTCCTCCTGTGAAAAACCAACGTCTGCAGAGGGTGTTGTGGAAACTATCTCAGAAATATGAGCTTTCGGTTTTCCTCTTCTTTGTGCTCTTTTTTGCTCAAAATCAGCAGGCTTCCCATAGAGCTTCCAACATGTAGAAAGAAACGATTGTAGTAGAATGGATTATTGATCAATGATCTCAAGCCCTCTATTTATAATTAAGTAGAAAGTATACTATTATAAGGAATATAATTTTACATGAATACAAACTCTAATTGGGCTCCTAATAGAATCCAACACTTCCCCCTCAAGTTGAGGCATTGATATTAGTCATGCCCAACTTGCCTACCATAGGAAGGGAATCTCTTTCTTTCAAACCCTTAGTGAAAACATCTGCTACTTGGTCTCCAGATTTTACAAAAGGCATGCAGATAAGCCGTTGTTCCAACTTTTCTTTGACAAAAAACCTGTCAATTTCAATGTGCTTAGTTTGATCATGTTGCACCGGATTATTAGCAATACTAATAGTAGCCTTGTTGTCACAATATAACATCATAGGGTTTGGAACTTGGACTCCAATATCTTGCAGCAAGCCTTTCAACCATAGTAGCTCACAAACTCCATGAACCATAGCTCTATATTCAGCTTTAGTACTAGAAAAGCTACCACATTCTATTTCTTCTCCAAGTAACTAGATTACCTCCAAGTACTAGAAAAGTAACCTGAAATTGACTTCCTGTCTGGAGATCCAGCCCAGTTTGCATCAATGTATGCTTCCACTTTTAGATTATCTGTGGGTAACAAAAGTATTCATTTTCCAGGAGTTCCCTTCAAATACTGTAGTATTCTGATAACAGCCTTCATATGAGCTAAATATGGATCATGCATGAATTGGCTCACTATACCTACAACATAAGCGATGTTTGGCCTGGTGTGGGACAAGTAAATAAGCTTCCCTATCAGCCTTTGGTATCTTCCTTTGTCCACTGGTTCTCCCTTTTTTTTTTAAGTTTAGCTCCAGCTTCAATAGGGGTATCAACTGCTTTACACCCCATCATTCCCACTTCTGATAATAGATCTAGGACATACTTTCTTTAGGATAGGAATATACCTTTCTTTGATCGAGCCACCTCAATCCCTAAGAAATACTGTAATTTCCTTAGATCTTTAATTTCAAACTCTCTGCCAAAAAAGTCCTTCAACTTTTGAATTTTTTCACCATCATCCCCTGTGATGACAATATCGTCTACATAGACAATGAGAAGTGTGATGTTAGTACCTGACTTCTTGACAAATAGTGTATGATCAGCATTGCTTTGCTTGTACCCAATAGAAGTCATTGCCTTCAGGAGAAGTCTAAACCAACATCTAGGAGAATGTTTTAACCCATAAAGTGACCTCTTCAATCGACAAACTTTTCCTGCAGTATTGTCATCGGAGAAACCATGTGGGATTTCCATATAGACCTCTTTTGCTAACTCCCCATATAAGAAGGCATTCTTTACGTCTAGTTGGTGCAAGTTCCAGTCTTTGTTCATAGCTATAGACAACAGGACTCTGACAATGTTTAGTTTCGCAATAGGGGCAAAGGTCTCCTGATAATCAATCCCATAGGTCTGGGTAAACCCCTTTGCAACTAGTCTAGCTTTAAACTTGTTGACTAATCCATCCATATTTTGTTTAACCACAAATACCCATTTGCAGCCCACTGGTTTTTTTCCTGAAGGAAGTGTTACCAGCTCCCAAGTGTCATTTTTCTTCATTGCTTGCATTTCCTCTACCATAGCTGCCTTCCATCTCTTATCAACATAGGCTTCTTGCCAACTTTTAGGAACTAATACAGATGACAGAGAGGATATAAGAGCACGGTAGGAGTTAGACAAAGAGTTATAAGAAACATATTTAGCTATGGGATGTTGAGTACACGATCTGACCCCTTTTCTAACAGCAATAGGAAGATCAGAAGAAGATACCTTAAGGGGAACAATAGAATCTGATTCTGGAGTAGGAGACTGAAGTGGTAACATATCACCTTTCTCCACCTGCTTTAGCCGGTTGTATTTCTTCCTTTGATAAGTCTGTACCTCCTTATTCTGGTCAATTTGGTTTTGAAAGACCCCAACAGTGTGTCTCACAGGAGTGGTCTCCCCCTGGCTAGGTTCTTCACATGGTTCAGA
Organism: Hakea prostrata; assembly: GCF_041222555.1. NCBI lineage: Eukaryota > Viridiplantae > Streptophyta > Magnoliopsida > Proteales > Proteaceae > Hakea > Hakea prostrata. The sequence continues at coordinate 47,780,105 of NC_142609.1, read as the reverse complement.
AATCAAAGGGGGAGGATTAGAGTCCTCAGGTATATTGGCCAAAGTCTCCCCCTAGTCAGGAAACTCTTCTGGGACTCCTAAGTTGTGTTAGTGTGTGATAGGAAGATCTAGAGTCGGAAAGAACACCTCTCCTCTAGGACTCTCCCCCTGGAGAGGTGTATAGTAAGGGCAAAACTCATGAAAAATTACATCCATGGATACAATGGTTTTCCTGGAAGGAGGATGATAACATTTGCACCCTTTTTGAGTAGCAGAATACCCCAAAAATATGCAGCGTAGGCCGCGGGGGGCCAGCTTACTCTGGTGGGCTATGATTCCGGCATAACACACACATCCAAAAACCTTTGGGGGAATAACAAAAGAAGAGGCTCCCTGAAGAATCTCATTAGGACATTTAAAACCAAGTATCCTACTAGGCATCCTATTCATAAGGTAAGAAGCAGTGAGTATAGCATCACTCCAGTATTGGTCAGGTACATTCATAGCAATCATAATGGAACGGGCTATCTCTAAGAGATGCCGATTCTTCCTTTCGGCAACCCCATTTTGGGCAGCTGTATCAACGCAACTGGTTTGATGTATTATGCTAGAGGCAGAGAGATATCTTTGAAATTCACCATCAATATACTCTGTGCCATTGTCACTGCGATGGATCTTCACAGTGGCATTGAACTGAGTTTGAATCATATTATGAAAATCACGAAAACATCGGAAAACCCTTTTTTTGTTTTAAAAGATAAATCCATGAAGAACGAGAGTGACAATCAATAAAAGTAACAAAGTACCTATGGCTAGTAATAGACACACGTCGGCAGAGACCCCACACATCAGTATGAATTAGCATAAAAGGAATAGGTTTTCTATTATGAAGAGAAGGTAAATAAGTAGAACGAGTCTGCTTCGCAAAAATGCAGGTTTCACAAAAATATTATCCTCATTACAAGAAGAAACCAAATAAGGAAATATTTTCTTAAGAGTTCCTAAAGGGGGGTGACCTAGCCTACGGTGCCACTGATGAAGGTTTGATATTACCGAATGGACCGGATTAGAAGATGTAGTCAAAGCAGAAGTAGATCCTCCAATCGGCTCGAGCAAATAAAGTCCATTGTCTAGTTTACCACATCCAATCTCCTTCCCCGTGACCAGATCCTGGAAGACATAGTAAGATGGGAAAAAAGTCACTTTACAATTCAAGTCATGTGTAAGACTAGTGATAGAGAGCAAGTTAGTAGAGAAAGAGGGAACATGTAAAACTTTAGACGAAGAAAGTGATGGAGAATGCTGAATGGTCTCTTTTCCAGCAATGAAAGAATAGGATCCATCAGCAATTTGAACTTTATCCTTTTCAGAAGTTGGAGAATATTGTAAGAAAGAGGTGGATAAACCTGTCATATGATCTGTGGTTCCTGTATCAATGATCCAAGGAGTAGAAACTGAAGAAGCTTGAAAGCCTATAAAAGTTTTACTTGTAGTAGCAAGGTAGGAGTTGGTATGGGTAGTAGAGGAAGCAGTGGTCGAAGCTGTACCGGCAGTAGAAGACTGCATAATACGTCGCAGAGTAGCTAACTCCTCTTGTGAAAAACCAACGTCTGCAGAGGGTGTTGTGGAAACTGTCTCAGAGAGATTAGCCTTTGGTTTTCCCTTTCTTTGTGTTCGTTTTTGCTCAAAATCAGCAGGTTTCCCATGCAGTTTCCAACAATTTGCCTTGGTATGATATGGTTTGTGACAGTGCTCACACTTGACAATCTCCTTAGCCGGATCAAATTTAGTGTGAACAGACTGTAAGGCTGATTTCTCCATAATAGGAGTATGAAGCATGGCTAATCGACGACTTTCCTCACACTGAACAAGAGCATAAGACTATTATAGTGTAGGAAAGGGAGAACGACTTAAGACTTGCACTCTAATTTGATCGTACTCCACATTCAAACCTGCTAAGAAGTTATATACCCGAATCTTATCAATGTGCTTCCTATAAGTAGTCACATCATCTGGGTTAGTGGGATGATAATCCCTATAATGATCCAACTCCTGCCAAAAGAGCGCAACTCAGCATAATAGTGGGCCACAATCAGTTCCTTTTGGGTAGTCTCATGAAGCTTCTTTCGTAACTCATAAACCTGTGCATCATTCCCCAACTGTCCATAGGTTTTAGTAGTAGCCTTCCAGATTTGGGCTGCAGTATCAAGTAATAGGTAACCCCGAGCAATATTTGGATGCATGGAATTCAAAAGGGATGACATAATAAGAGAGTCATTTGATATCCATTTATCCTGTAAAACACCTGCGGTAGTAGGTTTGATAGTGGTGCCCGTAATGTATCCAACTAATCCTCTTCCAGCAATAGTCAGGTAAGAAGAGCGAGACCAGATCAAATAATTTGTTCCATCAAATCTCACGGAAAGAGAATGAAGAGTGCGGTAATGTTCGGAGCCAGTGGGAGCAGTAGTACCATCAATAGTTGTTATGTTGACAAAATTGTTTGCTGTTCTTGTATCTTCACCCTTTCGAAGTAATAGAAATGTCGCAGAATGCAATAGTCGAACAGCCCAAACAATTCAAAAATACATATAAGGAACACCTTTTTTTTTTTTTTTAAGGTGCAAAAATTATGAAAGAAACTACAAATAAACCAACCCTTGAGACATCAAAATATGGTTCGGTCAAAGGATGGGTCTGGTCTGGTTTATTGGTTTTTTTTTTTTGGCTAATAGAACCAGAGACAAAAAAATCTGGTCTGGTTCTGGATCAATCTGGTCTATTTCATCGAGAGAGATATGAAAATATGGGTTTTGACATCAACATATCGTCCATATGTTACCTGTGAAACACGATGGCGATGGGGATGCAAGCAAGCGACTGCGAAGGAAGCAAGCGATGGCGACCGAAGTAGGCGATGGAAGCAGAGTTTGATGGCGGTAAGTTGTGACGGAAGAAGGCGACGGAAGCAGAGTCAGAAGCAGCGACGGAAGCAGAGTCGGAAGCAAAGTCGAAGATGCTCGCGAGAAGCAGCAGGAATCGTGGTTCTTCTTCTCTGCTTCTTTCCTTTTTTTTTTTTTTTTTTTTTTCTCTCTCTGGTTTTCGAGGTGGAGCTGAAACGATATTGCAGCGGTGCGATGGGTTTGAAAAGGGAAAAAAAATTCTGCCAAACGATGGTTGCAGAATTATGGTTTGAAGAATTGATTTCTGCGATGGTTGCAGAATTAGGTTGTAGAAGAACAAGAAAAATTGCGAAGGGTTTTGGAGAAAAAGGATAATTTGCTGTGGGTTTATGGGTTTGAAGAAAGAAAAAAATAGAAGAAGATCCTTATCGAACTTAGGCTCTGATGCCATGTAGAAAGAAACGATTGTAGTAGAATGGCTTATTGATCAATGATCTTAAGCCCTCTATTTATAAATAAGTGGAAAGTATTACTATTACAAGGAATAGAATTTTACCTGAATACAAACTCTAATTTAACTCCTATACAAAATCTAATTGGACTCCTAATAGAATCCAACAAAACAATTGGCCTTGGTATGATATGGTTTGTGACAGTGTTCACATTTGACAATCTCCTTAGCTGAATCAGATTTAGTGCTAATGGACTGTAAGACGGATTTCTCCATAGGAGCATGAAGTAGGGTTAAACGACGGCTTTCCTTACACTGAACAAGGGCATAAGACTGTTTAAGTGTAGGAAAGGGAGAACTACTTAATACTTGTACTCTGATCTGATCGTACTCCACGTTCAAACCTGCCAAGAAGCATATACTCGAATCTTATCAATGTGTTTCCTATAAGTAGCCACATCATCTAGATTAGTGGGGTGATAATCCCCATAATGATCCAACTCTTGCCAAAGAGATTGTAACTCAGCATAATAGTGGGCCACAGTTAGTTCCTTTTGGGTAGTCTCATGACGCTTTTTTCGGAGCTCATAAATTTGGGCATCATTCCCCAATGGTCCATATGTTTTAGTAGTAGCCTTCCAGATTTGGGCTACAGTAGCAAATAATAGATATTGTTGGATTCTATTAGGAGTCTAATAAGAGTTTGTATAGGAGTTAAATTAGAGCTTGCATTCATGTAAACTTCTATTCCTTGTAATAGTCTACTTTCCACTTAATTATAAATAGAGGGCTTGAGATCATGGATTAATAAGCCATTCACTACAATCGTTTCTTTCAACATGGTATCAGAGCCTAAATTTGATTAGGATCTTTTTCTTCTCTTTCCTTTTTTTTCTCTGCATTATCTTTTTTCGTTCTTCAGTTACTACTGCAAATTCGATTGGGTTTTTTTCTTCTTCTTCTCGTTCTTCACGCACTATCTTTTCTGTTGCAAGAAGACCACAGAAAGAAAAAAAAATTATCGAAGAAGAGAAGAACCATCACTGCTGGTTTTAACCCATCGACCTTCTTTTCTTTCTTCTTTTCTGGCAGTTCCGTCCTTTTTTTCTCTCTTTGTTTTTTGTTCCATTGCACTACATAGGTTCGATTAGGGAAGGCCAAGAAAGAAAGAAAAAAAAAAAGGGGGAAAGAACAAGAACAAGAACCGATTCACAGACTGCTTCCTACTGTTTCCCTGCTTCTTGCTGCTTCTTTTGATTAGAAGAGAAATCACATCGCACACTGTTGAAGCTCCTAATTTTTTTCAAACCCATCGCCTTTTTTTCTGGCAGTTCTTCAAGTTCCGCTGCACTGAGTTCGATTAGAATAGACCAAGAACAGGAAAAAAGGAAAGAAGAAGAGCAGAAGAACTCCGCAAACCCATCTTTTTCAATCTTCTTCTTCTGAGTTTCGATCGATCGCTGCTCCTCTACCATCGCCTCCGCCATTCGCCTTTGCCATCGAACCAGGTAAGTCTTCAATTTTTTCAGGTGTGAGCGTGTGAGGAAGAAGATATCGTTGGTTATTTTATTTGGTTGGTTTTTTGGGTTCAACCTCTGGTTCGGTTTTTTAGCTTGGTTCAGTTTTTGGCTCATTATCCAAAATAGACAAACCATATTTTTCCTTTTTTGTCTCTGGTTCTATTAGCCAAAAACCAGTTGACCAAACCAGATTTTTTCTCTAGTTCTATTAAGCCAAAAATAAAAAATAAAAAAAAAGAAAAAAAAAAAAAGAATTGGCTCATATCATATCATTACCTAGACTTGTTTGGGTTGTTCGGCTATTGCATTCTGCGACGTTTCTGTTACTTCGAAAGGGTGAAGACCGAAGAACTGCAGATAATTTTGTCAACATGATAACTATTGATGGTACTACTACTCCCACTGGATCCGAATATTTTTCCACTTTTCATTCTCTTTCGGTAAGATTTGACAGCACAAATTACTTGATCTGGTCTCGATCTGCTTACCTGACTATTGCTGGAAGAGGACTAGTTGGATACATTACGGGCACCACTATCAAACCCATTATCGCAGGTGTTTTACAGGATAAATGGATATCAAATGACTCTCTTATTATGTCATTCCTTTTAAATTCCATGCATCCAAATATTGCCCAGGGTTACCTATTACTTGATACTGCAACCCAAATCTGGAAGGCTATTACTGAAACATATAGACAGTTGGGGAATGATGCACAGGTTTATGAGCTACAAAGGAAACTTCATGAGACTACCCAAAAGGAACTAACTGTGGCCCACTATTATGCTGAGTTGCGATCTCTTTGGCAAGAGTTGGATCATTATGGGGATTATCACCCCACTAATCCAGATGATGTGGCGACATATAAGAAGTACATTGATAAGATTCGAGTATATGACTTCTTGGCAAGTTTGAACGTGGAATACGATCAGATCAGAGTGCAAGTCTTAAGTCGTTCTCCCTTTCCTACACTATAACAGTCTTATGCTCTTGTTCAGTGTGAGGAAAGTCGTCGATTAGTCATGCTTCATACTCCTATTATGGAGAAATCAGCTTTACAGTCTGTTCGCACTAAATTTGATCCGGCTAAGGAGATTGTCAAGTGTGAGCACTGTCACAAACCATATCATACCAAGGAAAATTGTTGGAAACTGCATGGGAAGTTTGCTGATTTTGAGCAAAAACGAGCACAAAGACAGGGAAAACCAAAGGCTAATCTTTTTGAGACAGTTTCCACCCCACCCTCTGCAGACATTGGTTTTTCATAGGAGGAGTTCGCTACTTTGCGACGTATTCTGCAGTCTTCTACTGCCGGTACAGCCTCGACCACTGCTTCCTCTACTACCCCTACCAACTCCTACCTAGCTACTTCAGGATCTGGGGAAGGAGATTGGATGTGGTAAATGGACTTTATTTGGTCGAGCCGATTGGAGGATCTACTTTTGCTTTGACTACATCTTCTAATCCGGTCCATTCGGTAATATCAGACCTTCATCAGTGGCACCGTAGGCTCGGTCAACCCCCTTTCAAATTTTGTCATTTTCTCTAGATTTGTTTTCCTGATACTTTTATCTTACCATTACAATTTATTCCTTTCCAAGTTTCCCCATTGGGATTTCCTTTGTTATTGTTTTCCCACGTGTAAAGCTACACGTGAGGGGGAGATTGAAGATGTCTACAATTCAATGCCTTTAATGTAGACTTCCTTATGTAGAATTTGATCTTTGTTACCTTTGAAAGTTTGTCCCTTACCTTCGCAATCTTCTACTTTGGAGATTTAACATTGCTATAGTGCTATCTTTTTTTCGCCCCTCCTCTTCTTCTTCTTTTCTTTTTTTTTTTTTTCTCCTTCCTTTTCTTTTTTCTTTTCTCTAACCTCCCCATATTTTTTTTTTTTTCTTTTTTCTTTTTTTTCTTTTTTTCTTTTTTTTGTTTTGTTTTTTTTCCCCTTCCCCCCCCCCCCTTCCTGCCTTTCCCCCCCCCCCCCTCCCTTTTTCCCTTTCACTCCTCCTCCTTCCCCCCCCCCCCCCCCCCCCCCCCCCCCCCCCCCCCCCGCCCCCCCGCCCCCCGCCGCCGGCGCGCCCCCCCCGCGGCCCGGGGCCCCCCCCCCCCCCCCCGGCGCGGGCTGGGTTTTTACCCCCCCCCCCCGCCGCCCCCCCCGCCGCGCGCTGTGAGTGGAGACGCGGGGGGGGTGTTGGGTGGCGGGGGGGCCGATAGTTTGGATCTATCGGTATGTATCTGAACTGAGTCTCGAGATAGTATTCTTTTTGATCGATTGATCCGTCCCTCACCTTGTATGGTAGTGAGGTTTATATAGAGTGTACCTTCGAATCTCCTTCGTTGGATGCACTCGAGCCTTCTTCGGGTAGTCGTTGGATCTTATCAATGAGATCCGTTGAGCGATAGACTTCTACTAGTTTGGGCTAGTAGAGGACTCCTGAGATAACGTTAGGTTATGCGATAGTTATCCCTTTGACGATGATTATCCGCAGCCGTCAGTTTGAGCCTGCTGTCATCAGGGTGATTACCCCAATCCATAAGTAAGATTAGGGCACGCTTGCAGACCGAATAATCTTTCTTCTTCAGCAAGCCATCTTCCGGATCCGGTTCGCTCGGGAGCGATTCGGTTTTCTCCGTCTCGACCGGGGTCGAGGGTCGGACCAGGTATGAACCCGGTCAGATCATAAACTTTCCATATCACGAGCCCCCCAGACCAAGCGTTAGGTCGATCCCGAGGGCTTGGTTTTTAACTGGGTTCGTCGTCAGGTGATGATCTCTGCGTGCTTCATTAAATGTCATATCACATTTAATGCGGTGGTCACTTTTCCTCGAGCGTTGTGAGTGTAAGGCCACGTATCTTCGTTGCAGTTGATCTGTCGTGGCTCACGTCATCCAAGCGACGGTTTCCGAACGCCTATTTCGGATTCGTGAGTTCAAACTTTCAAAACGTCTTTCAATCTTGATCGTTGATTTTGAATCAATCTCGATCGTTCGGATTCCCGAACACTCGTGCGGGAGTTTTAAAAGCGGTTCGTTGTCTTCGTAGGTTTCATTCTTCCCTGTCTGGAATTTGAACCTTTGTCGTGCCTTCGTGCCTTCCTCGCTCTCAAGCTTCCGTCTCCTTTGAATCGGTAAGTTTCTTTGGTCTTTTCTTTTTGTAGTTTCTTGTAACGAGTAATGGCGGACGATAGGGCTTCTTTAGTACCCCATGTTGGTGATAGCGATGATGCTTTTGCTTCTCCTGCTCCCCGAACGATCGGATAGTGATAACAAAACCCTAACCGTCCTCCGGCGGGGAGTTCGCTGAAGTTTCTCAAAAGGTTTTGAAAAAAAAAACCGAAACTTCTCCTGTCCTTCTCGAGTCTGGATCTTCCAAGATTGTCGAGTCTTCTAGGCAGCCTCAAACCTCCGGGTCCAATGGTGGGCACTGGCTCTGTTCCTTCCATTTATAATGGAGAAACCCTTCTTTCAGCTGTCCAAGATTTTGACCTTCCTTCCTCTTATCGGGTTAGGGCTCCCCACCACGATGAGAGGGTTGATTCATCCCTTTCGGGTGAATTTTCTCTGTACATAGATGCCTTTGGAAAGCGGGGTTCGCTTTCCCTTTTTTAATCCTTTATTCTCCGCAGTTTTGAATCAACTGGAACATTTGTCCCGGAATGCTCCTCCCCAATAGCTGGCGTCTCATCGTCGGCTTCTTGGGTTTGTGTTTTGAGCTTGGCATTACGCCATCTCTTTCTCTTTTTGTACATTTTCATGTTCTTTCTATCTCCCATCCTCCCGGATGGGTCTTTCTTTCCAAACGCAATAAGGCTGAACTTGATTGGAGGGGCAGCATCCTTGTCAAAGGAACTTGCCCTTCTAATCACAAAAGATGGCGCGAACGATACTTTTTTCTGTCGAGCGCCTCCATCAGATCTTAACTTCCCGACCACCTGGAGGAGGTTTACTTCTTCGTCCGAAAGTAACCGGGGCCTTCCCTTATCCAAAGAAGACGAGGCGGCCATCGGGAAGATCAAATCCATTCCGTGGTATCAAGAGATACATGGATATGAAATGGAGTATAACTCCATCCTTGATCTTGGGGCTTGGCTCATTGTGAGCTTTTAACCATCATCCTTTGATTTGGTGAAGTGATATGTCTTGAATTCGATTCTTGTCCTTCTTCTTTGCGGTGCCTCCCCGAGAACGAGACCACAGAAAGCTGCGGGTGAAGGCCGCTAGGGCCGTTGTGACAGACCGAGCAACGATCGCCCGGGGTCTTGACTGCAGATCAAGAGGCTTCTCTTCCCTCTCCCGACCCCTCTTACGGGGGTATCGGGAATATCGGGCCTGTGGCGATGCTTCGGGTAAAGGGAAGAAACCAATGGTGGAGAGGGCTAACGTCTCCTCCTCCGTCCGAACCAAGAGGAGGCATGACACAATTGATGCTCCCTCCAACAAAAAATCCAAAGCTTCGACGGATGGTGAGGAAGTCTTCATCCCCCGTGGACCACGAAGATGACCGACGGGGTCACTCGGGATCTGAGAAAGGCTGCGAGTGGAGCTCCCTCGGTCTTGCTCCTTCGATCGCCGGGAGTTTGAAGCCCTGGATGACACCTCCCTTGTTAGTCAATCTACAAGGTACCGGTCTTCTTGCTTACTTATGTTTTCATAATTTCTTATGACTTCTTCGATATCTTCCGTCTTCCCGGGAATCTTTGTGTTGAGCTTTTATCAACACATGGAAGCATTGAGCCGGGTTGGTCGCACCGAGCTCCTTCTTTGCAAACTTGTGAAGAGAAATTGGCCAAGGCCAATTCTGAAATAGACCAGTGACTGCAGCTACTGTGGAGCTGCGAGAAAAAGCATGAGGAAGAAGTGATCTCCCTCAAGGAAGCTCTTGAAGCTTCGAAAATTCGTGTCTCTGCTGCCGAGCGCGAGGCCGGGAAGCAAAAGGCAGCTGCCACGTTGTTTGGTGACAGCCTTGAAATCAAAAGTAGGGAGCTCGAAGAACATCTGAAGTTGGCAATCCCTAGCAAGCTTGAGCATATAAAGCGGACCTTCGGAAGGAGTGCATTCGGAAATACCTGAACAGCGTACCTTTCTCCGAATTGCTAGGTTTCTACAACATTCGGGCTTATCGCATGGGGCGGAAACGACGTTTGGGAGCGGATCCTTGGAACGATCCACGACTTCGACTCTTGCTCCTTTTCGTGAGGTATGCCACCCCGAGGTCTTCGGGAAAGTTGGTATGGATCTTCCCGGTGGGCTCGGGGAGTAGATGATCCTTTTCCAGTGACCCTCAATATGAGGCATATCTGAATGACGAGCCGGCACTTCCGGAGGAGAAATCACAAGCCGAGTCTCAAGTTGTTGCTTGTAGAGGATTCAGCCGATGCCACTCTTGAGGAAGGCTCTTCTCATGGTCTGAGAAAAGTCCTCCCGACCCGGGGTCCCTCGGGCAACAATGAAGAAAAGGCTTAGGGAGTTGTTCTTTTGTAAAGATGTACCCTCAATTTAATGAATAGACATTTCTTTATTCATGTTGGCCTCAAAATTTCCCCGTCTCTGCCGAAGTCTTGCCTTGAATATCAAAGTATTAATGATAAAACTTATCACTTAACTTTTCATTCCTCGCCGAATAATGATCTTATAGAAATATTGTGAAGATGCGTTTCGGGAAGATGCGTTAATCTTCCCCACTACTTCATTTATTGCAAAGTCCGCACGTTTCCCTTCTGCGAAGTTCAAACGTTTTCTGCTTTTGTATACCATTCACTTGTTTCCAATGAATCGGAAATACATCCATTATTTTAATGGCGGTGCGACGATTGGAGGTTTCTCTGCATCGGTGCTCGCTTCCACATGTTTCCATGTGGCATCCCTTCGACCGTTGATCTTGCTTTTTGCGGATTTCGAAGCGTCGTTTCGATCTGGGTCGTCGGTTGTCCTTAGCCTTCAACCGTCGTCTTATACCTTAGGCTATTTAAAGCCTTCGTGGGTACTCTCCATCTATCCACGACTTCTGCAAGATAGATTTGCTAAAGTGCCAAAGCAACCTTTCGTCCTTCGGCACCTTCCGTATTCCTCGTACTCCAACGACAGCTCTATCCATTTACGAACAAGTGAGTTTTTTGATTTCTCATCTCTTTCCCCACTTCCCCCGAAGTAAACTGCACAGTAGTTATACTTGGGGTTTAGTTTGTTGGTGCATCGAAGCTTTAGAAAACTAGGGTTTCCCCATTGTTCTTTGTCGTTTATTTACGTGACGATACGGCTGGTTTTTTTGTTGTTTTGCATAGTGGCTCCCAAGATCAACCCGAACTTTATCGAGCAAAATCTTGCAAGAAAAGGGTTGCGTCGGTGGTGGTTGGGGCCGGTGTGGTGGTTTCGGCTAGTGAATCCTCCAAGCGTAAGGCGGCTGCTGGCGGTGAATCTTCAAGTCGATTCCTGCGGCTTACGGTGATGCCGTCCCTACGCCTCCTTTGCCCGAAGTGATCGCTCGTCTTTCCCGGGAAGATCTTGATCACTCCGTTGCCGATGGTGCTGCCGGCACTCCTGGCTGGTGAGCTTTGTTGGTGAGCTTTGGTGCACCCCCGAAGAAGACTCTTCGGGCATCCGAGGCAACTATGTTGGCGTACGATGAAGGTGTGGTCCCGGCGGTGCTGCTCCTATTTCTAACTCCGGTGCTTGTTTGGCATCCTCCTCCTCTCCTTCGAGTTGGAGGATTTTGCCACCGGAAGCGCCGTCGGGTGACAAGTGATGAAGCTCGGCCTTTGCTTGATGTAGTTCATCCTTCTCATCCTTCGCCTGAATTAGTGTCAAACGAGTTTGACAGAGCGTTGGAATGGTGTCTTGCTGCTCGAATGACTTACGAGAGCGCGGTTCTTTCCAAACTTCCGGATGAAGTCTTTACGAAGTCACTTTGGTGATGTAAGTCTTTCTTCATTATCCTCGATTTTGAAAAATTACTTTTCTGCTCCTCGCTAACTCGAAAGTTGTTTGCGGGAGTCTTCTTTGTAACTTCCACAACCAAGTGGAAGCGGTTACTAGACTCGGTGGGTTGAGCAATGAAGTTTCTAGGCTTCGGGAAATCTGCGAAGCTAAAGATGTTGAGATTGCTCGCCTTCGGAATCTAGCTTGGGAGGTGGCGGGGAGAAAAGAATTCGATGATTGGTCGTCTTCGGTCGGACTTGGATGATGCCGGGGAGAAGATCCGGCGGCTGGAGCGGACGGTTGGAAAGTCGGGAGCTAAAGGATGCGAAACATTACCCGAAAGGCAAGCTGTCGTTCCTTTGCCCGAATCCCTTCCAAGCGATGTTCGCGAGCTGCGTCTTCAAGTATTTACACGGTAAGCCTTTTGTTGATATGCTGAATGCTTATAACTTGCGGGCGTACCGGGATGGTGAGAGCGAAGTATGGGAATCAATATTAAGGAAAGATCCTCATTTTGATACGACTCCCTACGGTCTTGTTTGCCATCTGAAGTATTTACCGACACAGGTATTCCTCCTCCCGATTGGACCAAGGATAAGATTGATCCTCCACCTTCCGATCCGGATATTATGCAATATCTGGAAGATTCTCTGTTTATTCTCCATTTGGAAGAAGTCAATTATGACGAGCTTGTACCGAATGCGAGTTTGGTCGAGGACCATTCTTCTCCTGGACAAGCTTTGGACAAAGAGTATGAAATTGCGGAGGATTTTCTGAATATCGAAATATTTTTGTAATCCTCATTTCTTCTCTTCTTTTCCTTGACTCCCCACCAATGGTTGACTCATATGTTTGTTCTAGCAAAGTCGCGTCGATCTTGTATAACTTGTTAACGAGTCACTGTAATGACTTTCTTCTTTGATCGAGAGATTGTATCCAGCTCTTGTAATTATTTTGATCTTGGCCTCTTTGGATCTTACGAAGAAATAAGAAATTACTTTATCTTTGAACTTTGCTAGCCACTTGAATCGCCGTTGCATTAGGTCTTGGTTATGCAAAACAATGCCTTTACTTAAGGATTTCCGGAGAAATACAATAAGTCGGGCCACCTCGCCAGTTTCCGGGAATACAATAAGTCGGAAGGAACTCACTCGGGTTTTAAACCGTGCCTTATCTTGGTTTCCGGGAATACAATAAGTCGAGAAGGAACTCACTCGGGTTTTAAACCGTGCCTTATATAAGGATTTCCGGAGAAATACAATAAGTCGAGAAGGAACTCACTCGGGTTTTAAACCGATGCCTTATACTTAAGGATAATTCAAAAATTCAATAAGTCTCGAAGGAACTCACTCGGGTTTCAAACCGACGCCTTGCAAAAGGAACTCACTCGGATTTTCATCCGATGCCCCGACTTAAGAAAGTTCGAAAAATTTTCCATAAGCGTTGAAGTGTTGAAGGACCCACACGAATTTTCATCCGATGCCTTATAGTTGGATCTTGTTCTTGAATGTGGTGTATGATGCCCCCCAATCAAAAGATAGTTTGTTGAAAGCCAAAAATTGCATTGATTGAGTTGAAAATGATTACATCACGAACAAAATTGAAATCATCCTCAAGGATAAAACTTTTTGAGATGCCTAGCATTCCACGAACGATCCAACTCTTTACGGGAATCTATGTTCTTCAGCCTGTAAGCTCTGAACCGACCGGTTTCACAACCATATAGGGTCCTTCCCGGGGAAGGGTCCAACTTTCTTTGGTGGCGGGGGTCGGAAGCTAGGGTGTTTCTCAACACCAAATCTCCGGCTAAGTACCGACGATTCTTCACTCGAGTATTATAATGAGACGCTATCCTTCTTTGATAATGTTGAGTTCGTGCTATTGCCTTTGCCCGAACTTCGTCCAACAAATCAAGACTATCAAGCGGTCCTTGTTCATTTGCTTTTTCCTCGAACTCACGATCCCGTAACGTCCCCGCCATTATCTCCCACAGGTGCCAATGCTTCGGATCCATATGCCAACTTTGAATGGAGTTTCTCCTGTAGGTGTTCGAACCGTAGTTCTATAAGCCCACAATACATTATGTAGTTCTTCGACCCAAGAAGCTTTGTCGGCTTCGAGTCTTCTCTTTATTCCTTCCGGTAGCGTTCGGTTAGTAACCTCTACCTGGCCATTGCTTTGGGGGTATGCCACTGAGGACATACGATGCTCGATCATATATGTTCCACAGAATTGCTCAAATTGTGGACGATCGAGCGAGTACCATGGTCGGTGACAATTATCTTTGGAATCCCAAAGCGATATATGATTGATTCAAGCACAAATTTCTCCACTTTTTCTCGGTAATTGTCGCCGGTGCAGCTTCTACCCATTTTGTGAAGTAATCAATTGCTACTATCGGATATTCCCGTCCGCTTTGATGCCTTGGTGAATTTGCCCATGATATCAATTCCCCACATTGCAAAGGGAATGGGATTTAGAATTGAAGTCATAATTTCCGCCGGGCGCTTAAATCTTGTAGCATGAATTTGTCGAGTTACTACATCGACGAACGTAGTCCATAGCGAGCCTCTTGGATCTTAGGCCAATATAACCCAAGTCTTAGAATTTTGTGGGCCGGGGCTCTGCCACCCATGTGAGCGCCACAAATTCCTTCATGAACCTCGGCCAAAGCTGATTTTGCTCCTTCGGGGCCTATACATCTCATAAGGGGTCCAGCATAAGATCTTTTGTATAGTCTCCCATTACGAATGACAAATCTAGCTGATCGAATCTTGATCAACCTTGCCTCTCTTGGGATCCTCGGGTAACTTGTCATCTCTTAGATATTCGATTATTGGATCCATCCGGCAGCGTTCTGCTTCAATATAAGAAATTTCTTTCTCATGATAACTTGGAAAAGTTACCTCTTCAATGTAGACCGAAGGGTCTAGATTCTTTTCCTTGGCATTGGCTAGTCGGGATAGCTCATCTGCCATTTGAATTTTCATTCCTCGAAATCGAGATATCTTCAAATTCCGAAATTGGTTACGAAATGCTGCACTATCTCCCGATATTTTTGCAAGCGTGGTTCTTTAATGCCATACTCCCCCTGGACTTGGTTGACTATAAGTGAGAGTCACTATAAATAGTAACATCTGCAATAGCTAATGCCTTTGACAACCGAAGTCAGCCTATCGGGGCCTCATATTCCGCTTCGTTATTACTTGCATCAAATGCGAATCTCAAAGCATATCGAATAATAAATCTGCTTGGACTTTTTAATAGAATTCCAGCGCTTTGCTCCATCTTTATTACTCGAACCATCCACATATACCTCCCAAGTGGTTGGTATAATGGGATCCTCAATGGTGGGTTCCATTGTGCGGTAGTTTCTACTACAAAGTCGGCTAATGCACGAGCCTTGATTGCGGTTACGGGCTTAAAACTCACTTGGAACTCACTTAGCTCAACCGACCGGGATACCATCCTTCCGGACAAATCGGGTTTGTTAAGAACTTTACTAAGAGGAAAAGTTGTAAATACCTCAATTGGATGAGCACGAAAATATGGCCTTAGCTTCTGGCGGCCATCATGAGAGCCGAGGCACAGCTTCTCAATCTGCGAATATCTCGTCTCCGCATCTAGCAACACGTGGCTTACATAGTAAATCGGCCACTTGTTTCTTATCTTTCTCCCGAACAAGTCTTTGCCCGACCGCCGAAAGGGATGTCGCTAGATATAGCTGTAATATTTCCCCCTTCTGCAGTGCCGGACGGGATCGGTGGTTGTCCAAGTGCTTCTTTTAATTCCTCGAAAGCTTTACGGCACTCTTCGGTCCACTTTGCTTCCTTCTACGCCCTTCGGGTCTTTAAGTGCCTTGAAGAAAGGCAAACATTTTTCTCCGGACTTGGAGATAAATCGATTTAAGGCGAGCAACTCTCCCTGTCAAACATTGTACATCCCGAACGGTTTTGGGAGCCTCCATATCAATCGAGCTTGTATTTTGGCGGGATTTGCCTCAATTCCCCTCTGTGATACCATGAAACCCAAGAATTTGCCCGAGGAGACTCCAAAGGCACATTTTTCGGGGTTCAACTTCATTTGATGTTTCCTCGATCTTGAGAAAACCTCGATCAAATCTGCAATGTGATTTGCTTTTGTAAAGCTTTTCACCGGCATGTCGTCAACATATGCTTCAACATTCTTTCCTATCGGCTCTTTGAAAATCTTGTTGACGGCCCTCGATATGTTGCTCCTGCATTCTTCGAGGCCAAAAGGCATGACCTTGTAATAATAGCTTTCACGATCAGTCATGAAAGCCGTATACTTCTCATCCTCCTTATTCATAAGGATCCGATTATACCACTGAGTAGGCATCCATGAAACTTAAAGTTTCATATCCTGCGATAGCATCTATCAAGAGGTCAATCCGAGGCAACGGGTAGCAATCTTTTGGGCAAGCTTTGTTTAGATCCGTGTAGTCTGTACACATCCTCCACTTCCCATTCGCCTTTTTCACCATCACCACGTTGGCCAACCAAGTTGGGCACTCGATTGGTTCTATGAAACCAGAATTCTTAAGTTTTTCAACTCGTTCCGAACGGCTTCATACTTTTCAATAGAGAAATTTCTTCTTTTACTGTATCCTTTGGTTTCGCCTTAGGGTCTATCCGAGTTTGTGCTCTGCAATGGCCCGATCGATCCCGAGCATGTCCTCGGCGAGACCATGCGAATACATCTTTATTACAGTTGAAGAAATAACTTCAACTCATCTTTAAACTCTTCCAGTTGTTCGGACCCGATATAAGTAATCTTTTTCTCATCCTCGGTACACGGCTGGATTTGCTCCGATTTCTCCTTTGGTTCGGGCCTTTGCATCTCTGTCTCTTCCCGATCATCTCGAACTTCTATGGGGAGGGCGGTAACCTTCCTCGGACCCTCCTTGTCTTTTAAATAGGCAACATAACAACTGCCGAGAGATCTTACGGTCGGAGGAGACTTGACCGATTCCCATATCGGTCGGGAATTTTATCTTCGGGTGCTTTGTCGAAACAATAGCACCTATCTTGGATAAAGATGGTCGCGGAGAATCATATTATAGGCTGGTAGTTCTCGAACCACCAAAAAATTGATTCGGACAGTTGTTTCTTTAGGAAAACTTCCAATGGAAAGATCCAAGCTGAACCGATCCTTCCGCTCTGCGAGATGACCACGCAAAGCCATATAGGTGTGTAGATGAAGGTTTCATCAAGTCTGATCCACCTTCAATTTTTGATACACTTCGTAAGAAATTAGGTCAGCTGCAGACCCTGTATCAATCAATACTCTATGCACTTCCCGCCGTGCAATCTCTACCTTGATGACTATAGCATCATCATGAGGTAAACAAACGTCTCTTTCGTCTTCTTCGCTAAAGGTGATAGAATCTTCACCATTCAGCTTCTTCCGCTTCTGCGCCTCTCCGGCTCCAACAAATTTGGATTTGGTTTTTAAACTCCGGAATGATTCGGGCTCTGGACCCCCGAAGATGGTAAGGATCGGTGACCGAGTAGCAGCTTCAATCACCTCCTTGCCTTTTTTTAGACTTCGGGGCCTCCCTCGATCGTTACGAACTAACCGAACGATCCCTTTTAGGGGCAGCCGCACGTGGCCCACGTGGCTCCTCCCTTCTCCTGCTAACAAAGCTGGACGAGATGTCCACGAGATATCAATCTCTCAATATACGCCTTGAGATGGCGACAGTCATTAGTGTAATGACCATAGTCCTTGTGGAATCGGCAATACTTTTCCCGATCCTGCTTTGCTCTCCGGGTTTCAAAAGAATTTTAGGCGGCCACTTCAAAATATTTTTTCTTTTGAGGATATTCAAAATATCGGCCCGAGGAGCATTCAATGGAGTGTACTCACTTCTACCGGGGGATCTTTGGCGCCAAGGTTGGGATCTTCCAACCCGATCGCGAACATTCTTCTTTGGCTTACACCGCTCGGGGAGCCTTTTGTTCCTTATTGGAGACTTTATTATCTCCTTGGCGCGCATCTAGAATCTCCATGACTTCAGCACACTTCTGGCATCTCTGTACCAACTCGGCATAAGTCGTGGGTATATCCTGTAGTAATAACTCCGGGGAGTTTCCGATTTGTGAGTCTGTGAATAGAGCGGTTACGGCTACTTGTTCATCCAAGTTTTCTATCTCCATCGTCACTTTGTTGAATCTTTTCGAAACTCTACGATCGATTCGTTCTTTCCTTGTTTGACGGTAAACAAGGTTTCTTCCCGTTTTCTTGACACTGTATCCCACTCTGGAATCGCCCTATGAATTGGCGCGCCAATTCGTCAAAGTTCTGATCCTTCCCGAGGGGAGGTTAGAAAACCACTTTTGTGCCGCTCCGATTAGAGATGAACCGAAAACCACATAAAATTTCATCGAAATTACAGAAGCGCCATGGTGCAGTTGGTAATAGCCGATGTGAGCTGTTGGATCTCCGGGAGCCATCGAATGTTGAGAAGGTAGGCAAACGGAAGTTATGGGGAAACCGATATCCCGCAATTGGCTCGGCAAAAGGAGTCTTCCGAATGAGCGAGTAAATATCCTCGGTTATTCTTCCCTTAGCCAATTGCCCTAACTTCTCATTGATGTTGGCCAATTCTTGACCAATGCGGGTCGGGTGATCTTCGGCAATACGATCACGACCTCGATTAACACGATCATCACGTGCTACTCGATCATCACGAACAGCCCGTCCTTCACGAACGTTTCTCTCGTCACGAACCGCTCGATCATCACGAGCGGTTCTTCGACGGTGGGTGAGTGAGTTCTTACCCTGTATCCAACCTTGTATTTGAATCGGTTGTACTCTCTTGCGGTGCAGTCGAACCGATCGCCTCGCCTTGGTTGATCATCAATCCTCCGAAGTCCTCGGTCTCCTTCACGGAAATTCTGATCAACATTCCGGTCTTGAGCCATTCTTTGGTCACGTGGTGTTGGTCCGTGGCAATGCACGTCTCCCTGAATCGTGTTGATCGGGTTCTTGTGGTAAAACCACTCGTGCACGGTGAGCACGCGGGTGCTTGGCTCACCTCCAAGAGTTGAATCTTTACCTGATCCAATTGATCTTGGATTGTATCGGGGAGGAAGATTACGTCCTCCCTGGCCATCATCCACCTCGATAGGATTTTGGCTTTCTGGGGAATATTTGGATTATTCACCCCG